>NC_137939.1:24528637-25253637 GCF_963969265.1 Rhamphochromis sp. 'chilingali' | reverse complement strand
TAACCCTAAAAGACAGTAATTGGTATAAAGTGAAAACCCAGTGAAATACAGGACAAAACAAGAGAGGAAGTGAATGCAAGAAACACACTCCTACGCTGGCAGTCCCTATTCACTGCCATCCTGTAGGTTTTTACATCAGTACCAACCAGCCAGAGAGCAGCTCAGCCCCCTGAACAAAACCTCTCTGTGTCAGTATGCAGCTGCAGCTTCCGAGATGCCCTACTTGGATACATGACCCAGTGTGGAGGGGCTGAGGACCTGAGCCACAAAAGAGGGGGGGATCAAATTTTTAAGGACGCCCATCTGACGCGTCTCTAGTGTAGCATTAGGATCATATTTAAGCTACTTTACTGTTTACTTTACCCTGTTTAATTTTTCCCCCTCACTGGCTTCAGCCCACCAATAGCAGGAAGGTCTGGTACAAAGTGTCTGTCATCACTGTCCACCCCCCTCAAGTTTGGACTGGTCCGTTTCGCATCTGAACAAACCTCATAGTTGGAGAAGAGTTCTTCATGTCAGGGACTGCTGTAGCCTCAGCACACTGATTACCGCAGCTCCTGGATAATCTAAGGTAATATTTTCCTGTTAAGTTTTATTCTTAACCCCTTCATTAATTATTTTACTGTAACATACTCCTAAAATCCTTCTTCCCTAGCAGCTCTCTGCACCTGTCTCTTCCAGTAGTATTTGTGTGTTCAAACATTTTTGTGTTTACAATTAAAAACATCTCAAATCTAACAGTGAGAAAAAGAACAAAAGATTTTGTCAGGTCTGTTTGGGGTCTTTTTAAGCAATATTAATTTCATTTAAAGCTTTCTTTCTTTATCTGTGCATGTGATATGTCTTGTTTTTTTTTTGTTTTTTTGTTATGTTGTTATAGATAAGAAAATGGATGAGAAAGAGCTGAGTGATCCCTTGAATAACGTATCTGTGATTAAAGGTAAATATAGACACCACTGATTTGAAGTGAATGACTTTGCATTGTTTTGCTCCTCTAATGGCTCCTACCTGACACAGCACATCTCGCTAACTGAGTGTGGAAAGGGGGGTGGAAAACCCTGAGTCACACTTAAAATGAGTGTCTGGCCCTGTAAGGACAGCTGGATGGCTTTTAGAGCTTACAGTGCTGTAGATGGCCTTGTTTTAGAGGCTAGTGTCTCCTGTGTCAACAGCTTATTAGAAGATGGAGTCTCTTTGCACAGAGGGCATGTCAGCTGACTGATGTGTGTTAGCTATGACATTTAGGGTGACTAATAAGAATAGAATGCAAAGGACAGCGCAATGATGGCGCAATATAGCGAATATGAAAATCGACGGGGACATTCATAGGAAAAAGTGCAAGTACGTTGGTGACTGAATAAATTTTGCATGATGAATGAATTTGTAATGCTTCACTGCACAATATATAGGGAGCACAAAGCAAACAGTGTCCTCACAACAATAGTGTACCTCAGTAATTCAGAGAGATGAAGATATTTGAGATTCAGCTGCATAAAGAATATTTGTTAGCTGTAAAATGATCTCCCTTTATGATCAGCAGTTTAAAAGGAATACTGTAGACTTTCCGTGCGAGTGGTGCTAACCCCCTGATTCAGTTAAAGAATGCTGTCACATTCGATGAGAAGGAAACAGACAGCAGGCGAAGATGGGCCACGATGGGTCTAGCCTTCAGCACCGGAGCTAAAAAAAGACTTTCTCCTCAATTTTTTTCTTTCCTGTCGTCACTTGAGGCAGTGTGATGCTCAATATTCCCAACTAGTCTGCAAGGTATTTTTACACACAGACTAATTCCATTACTATGCTGTCAGGTGTCATTCTGTGACACTAAGACATTTTTGCCGTAATAACTAATCTCGCTAAAGATAACATGTTGCACCCTCATTTGAAATACCCTTTATTCCCTGTGCTGTCTTTGTAGGGCATTCATCTTTCACAGAAAGTGAATACAGATTGCATACTCACAGGGTGCCCACTCACTCGCATATGAAGGAACACACAATCACACTGTCCCCCCATGCTTTGTCTGGCACACAGCGGGGTGGTCATGTGCTCGAGTCAGAGGGTGTCACCAGCTCTCAGCCTTTGTTTCACACCGCTTCATTTTAGGGACACTTATCAATACCGCCTGCTAACATTTTTACAATCATGTGGATTTTCGTGTGATTATGTAGCCATGTTTGATGGATGTAGACACAGTTTTCACAATAAATATTGGATTTCAGGGCAGTTCAGGTTCTGGTGCGTCTCCATTTATGGTGCACATGCTTGACCTGTCCCCTGCCAAATGTTCGTTCTGGGATGAGGTCATCTCTTTTCCTAGCTGTGGTAGATTAGGGGCTCGAGATATTCACTAGGCATTTGCAAAGCACAAGTATTTGTGGAGCCTGTTTCCACCTCCAGGAAACACAACAGACCCTTGACAACGCTGGCAAGCCTATTACCTTTGTGCATTGTTTAGGTACTATTAATGAGTAATGTAGAATCGCTACAGACTCATATGTGACTGGGGTAATGGATAATTTGGAATGAAAAAAGTGTAGATAAGACACTTGTTTCTATTTCTGGGTTAGCAATTATTTTATGTAATAGGCCCATTTTGAATATCTTGGGAAATCATCTAGTATGTCAGTCCTGGTTAAATATTTGGGACTGCAGTAAAAGTAAAACTGTCAAACATTTCATTATTTTTGTAGTTTTATGGCAAATGTATGGAGCCTGTCCATGTTAAGATCATGATTCTTCTAACTGGGATCCCCATTTTTTTTCTTCTTCATTAGATGATCTGACCAAGGCAAAGATGGGCTCCTCTGGTGACTCTGAAAAAATCATTCAGCGCTTGACTGATGAACTTCGAGAGGCCAAGGACCTAGCTAACACAGAGAAACATAAATGCATGGAGCTACAAGGTGACACGCCACATCTCCAATGTTAAATAGGACCATCCACTCCATTTTCTATTGCATTCACACATGTGTGCATGCACCCAACACCAAATAAATGACATGACTTGTACAATTAAATGCTGTGTAGGTATCCTGGAGGAAGAGACAAAGGAGAAGAAAAAACAAGCTGATGATTCTGCCAAACAGATAAAACTTCTTGAAGGTACATCTATTTGTGGATTAGAAGCATATGCATAATATTAATCTTTTTTTAAAATTGACACTGTCTCTAATTCAAACACTGACTCCGGTTTGGACAGGTCAGCTGCGGCAGCTCCATGATGAGATGGGTGTTCTCAGAGAGCAGATAGACGTCTCCTCCAGCTCACACGATGAGCTACAAAGCGCACGTGATGAAGTGAAGTCGCTGAAACGTGCCCTGGAGGCAGCAGCTGCCGAGCGGGACCGTGACGTTGCTGCCGTCCAGTCTAACCTGGCGACTGTCTCCAATGATCTGGACAAATGGCGTCAAACGGCCAACAAGTACGAGCGTGAGATTGACAACCTGCAGCGTGACCTTCAGCAGCAGAGCAAGCAGTGGCAGAAAACTGCAGAAATACAAGGTACTACACGGTGCCCCTGGTAGTTATAAACGCATGAAATGGAGCATTTGCACTGAAAATAATTCTTACATGGAAATGAACTGTGTATTAATAAATCAAATAATATTACCATTCCTTGTCCAAGACATGAGGCCTACTCGCTCTCTATGTATTTTGTTTCTAACAAGCAGACTTCTCTTCATACTTATACACTGGTGAATCAAAGTATAATTAAAAACATGTTTTTTGGTAGTTTTTGCTTTATCTGTAGGCAAATCAAGGACATACAATCTGTTAAAAAACAGCATTGTTACATAAACCTTGCTCGTTTCTTTTTACAGCCAGTGAACTTCAGTCCATGCAGGTGGAGTGTAATGGCCTTCACAAAGAATGTTCTGTTCTTCGATCTGAGAAACAGGATATCGTAAATAAGCACCAGAAGGAAAAAAGCAGTCTGCAGAGTGAATGTGCTTCCCTCAGGGCTGAGAATGAGGAACTCCTGAAGACTCACCAGAAAGACAAAAGCAACCTGCAGAGTGAATGTGCAGCACTGCGCACTGAGAAGGAGGCAGCCCTGCAGAAACAGCAGCAGCTGGAGAAGGACCTTGCCAGGTCGGTGCACTGATCTACATTACTGGGAGCTCTTACCCCCACCTTCGTGCTCCCTCTGTCTCATCTGTTTTAATCAGCACCCACGTGTTTTGATTTACACGATACTACATAATTTTTTTCTCTCATCTTTTACATATTGAACTCAGTTTTGTTTTGCTTCTGGTAGTTTGCGTGCCCAGAACACTGAGCTGAAAAATAGCCTTGGATCCCTTGAACAGACCTGGCAGGAGATGGAAAAGAGCCAGGTAGCCCTGCAGCTCCAGCACCAGCAGGATAGCACCACACTGCAAACCCAACTGGATGAGGCAGACAGCCGCAGCAAGGCTCTGCAAAGAGAGGTACGCCCCTCAAAAGTTGAGACATCAACCTTAGGTGTCCAGTATCTTAGTGGGTGTCATGCAGATGAATACTTCTATCTCAAATGTGAAAAGTGAACCCTCTCTGACTTGGATGGCTTTTAATACAGTCCTGCAACTGACAGGCCTTATAAGCACACACATGTTTTACTCATTAATGCTGTCCAAATTTGATTTGGACTTCAGTCCTGTTAGTTTTCACTTGAATTTTTGCATTTTAGTTTTTCTAGCTAAATGGTAGTGGTTCTGAATGTATATCTGTGGCAGAACTGATCCAGTTTAGAGGCTATTGGAAGACTGTAGCTGCTGCCAGTGTGCTGCTGACCGTGCTGCTTTAGAGGGCCAATGCTGACAAGCTGTTGCAGTATTTATGAAATTACTTTGGGACACTGTGGGAAAGGGGAGGTTTTGAAAGAAAGTCAAATTACACTCTTATTACAATAAATGGCAAGTTACCACAAAGCCTAGGAGAATTAGAAATACAAGGACAACGTATTATCAGGATAGTGGAATATAACTTTAGCAATATTACTTATTACATTTTAGATTTACATTTAACTTTTTTAGGCAATGTAAAGTCATAATTTCTGGAAAATTCCCAGTTCTCCCATTTTTTCAGTGATTTAAGTTTAAATATGAACACATCCTGGCTATGATAACACATTAGTCAAAACTTTTTATGTTGTTGCTTCGGTTTCATGGTCAAACTGCCATTTGACTAAAAATCAAGACTCAAGAACATGTACTTGTAATTGGTGCTCTGATATGATGCGCTTCTCAGTTTTGTGTGATTTAAAGTGAGCAAATTAAAATCACTTGATTTGTTTTTGGCATTATTAGCAGTTGCAATATCCAACAGAGTTACAAGAATCTGGTTTTTACTCAAATTATTAATGCAGGACAGTAAAATCAATGTGGAACTCAAATAACTTTGAGCAAACTAAGACTGAAGTGTCTTGAAGAAACCTTTTAATGCTTTCATTTTATTTAATCTCATGTAACATAATTTAAAGAAATTTGCTGTTAACAACCAATTTACAAAAGAAGTACTGCAAATTGTTGCCATTCAGGACATTTACAGCTGTATGAGACGGGCAGCTGTTCTCAAAGTCGTCTACTCAAGGTACTTTATTGTATTTCTTCTCATCATCTAAGATTGCGCAGAAATACCTCATGATGGGATGATGAGGACAACTGCACTATTTTAGAAAACTCACATTCTCCCATGACTAAAAGTGTCTCTGAGTGATCATTGCTGAGAATTTAGAGCTTTCTATTTTGAGACGATGTTGGCGTCATCTAGGTCAGAACAAAGTCACATCCACCACAGTTGAATGGTGAAGCCATCACGGAGCCTTAATGACTTTCTCTGAAGCCTTTAAGA
This sequence comes from Rhamphochromis sp. 'chilingali', assembly GCF_963969265.1. Lineage (NCBI taxonomy): Eukaryota > Metazoa > Chordata > Actinopteri > Cichliformes > Cichlidae > Rhamphochromis > Rhamphochromis sp. 'chilingali'. Next base: position 25,247,801 of record NC_137939.1, on the reverse strand, counting down.
CACTTGTGTCAATAAATCTATGACTCTTACTGACATTATAAAGAAAGTCCATGCTTCTTCCCAAAAAAACAACAACAACGAAAAAAGATCCCACCCAGATAGTTCACAGGTTGCTGCGTGCTGTCCAGGGGCAATACCTACTCTAGGTTTGTATGGGGATCACTGGCTGCTGTCAGTTAATGAGGAGTGGCAGTGCTAAGTAGTAGAAAGCATAGTTGGGTCATCTTTGACACAATGAATGAATGAGGGGGGGAAGGAGGGAATAATGTTGTCCCTTATATAAGGACTGCACCTCACCCTAATTAGCTCATGTATAGAAAATTCAGCAGTTAAGCATTGCAGGAAAGACTGGTTTATCTTGTAAATGGCAACAGAAACTGTTCCTCAAAAGCATTACACAATACCATCAAACTAAAAACTTTAAATTAATCTAAACTGATGAGTGTATATTTGAATTAAATGTTTAATTTGCTTCGTGCAGTACGAGGAGGCTAGGACGGAGCTGTCAGACCTCAAGGAAAAATACGAGAAGGTTGAGCAGGAAAAACAATTGGTTACAGATGAACTCGAGGCATGCAGAGCCAACATGGAGGAACTGCAAGGAAAAGGGACAAAGGTGAGTACTCATCTATCAAACGCACAGCAAAAACAGGAAGGCATTTTACCCTAATATATGAATGGCATCGTGTATAATGATATATAACAGGTTTAAAAAATAATATATTGAGTGTGGAAACAATCATCTGCACTTTTATTTTCAGGGGCAATAACTTCTTTAGCAGTTTCTGTTTTGGGGGGGGGCATGGGCTTCATTTCCAATGTTCCCCTTTTGTTCAGCATCTGTTTGCGCAGCATCTCCAGATATAAAAGATGAATCTTATTGTAAGATTCACAAATATTATCTCTTTTTTTATTTTAGCACATATGCTCCCCTCTAGTCATCCAGTGTCTATTAGTGTTGCTTTTATGGGCCATTCACACATATGGATTCAAAAAGCTGTGCCAGACGGCTGCTATTTGGTAGCTAAGCTGAGGTGAGAGCACCATGCAACTGTATCACTTCCATTTCAGATAATGGACTTAAATGCCAGGCATACCTGACAGCTTAAATCTTCAGCAAATACAAAAAGGTGGGAAAAAAACTCAGCAAACTATGCTGTACAACAGGAGATAAACATGACCGTGTATAGTAACACTGATATGTAGGATGTCAACTCTGTACTAAACACAACACACACCGGACACACAACTACGGATTTATGAGGCCATAAAGGTCCAGCTCCTTTGTATCTGTATGTGTGAACTAACAATGACACACTGACAGCCGTGTGTGACTGAGATTTGTATAAATACTAGTTACAGGCGTAGAGAACTGACTGAGGGATCTAATAATAAACCAACCAAAGTATGTCCCATTGCAGTTGATTACTATAATATCCCTTCCCTTCTGTAGACATCCCTATTGCTGCCTGTTCAAGCCATAGTCATCGGCCTTATCCTGGCTTTGCTGTATTGGTGCTTCGGCGCATTGTGGTAGCAAGGTACACATTACTCCTGTCAAGTTGGCCTACATCTTTTCATCCTCATCAGTGTCTCTTAGACCATTGCATGATTTAATCAGGTTTTCCTCATTCCCGAGAATGCCTTCCTCAGGGGAAAATCCCCCAGGAAAAAAAAAAAATTCTTCAGAAATCTAACCTCTCTAATCATACAGCTTCAACATCTGACATCTGTTTGTCCTGCCTGGATGGCTAATGCTTAACAACTGTTTCTCACAGTTGGTGTTTGATAATGCTTATCTTTATCTGCAAGCGCTGTTTGTATTTGTGCACTGCCTTGATCTCAGTGGCTCCCTCTGTCAAAGCTTTGGTGATCCAAAATGGGTGCATGTTTATTTGCTGTTGCTCAACTTTCTATTTCTGTGTTGCCACTTATTCCAGAAACTGTGGATGATCTGGGGGCCTGTGGTTGCTGTGGCTCTGACAGCTGTGACTGCTGCCGTGCTCTTCAGGACCTGAGGGCGACTCATTCATGCATACACACGCACCCACCCACCCACCCACGCACACACACAAGGAAATCCATATTTGTCTTCAGGTGTCAGAACTTGCCCTCCTTATCATATCTGCACTATTAACTCGGAGGGCTCATATTTAACTGTTTAATTTTTAAGATGCTCTATTTTAGATGGCAGAGAAGTTAATAAAAGAATGTGATTTTTGTGTGCAAAGTAAGTTTGTACGTCCGTTATTTACAGGAAGTCTAGTCAAGTTTACAGTTTTGATTGGGAATATGGATGAATGTAAAAAATAAATAAATATGCCACAAACTCAACTAATTATTAGTATTTATGATAATGTTTTAGGTGGATCACTTGAGCTCTAAATGTAGCACTTCTATGTAATTGTCATAATAATGGAGATTGTCACAATAACACCCCCTAATGGAGTGTGTAATGAAAGCCATAGATGGGTAACTGCATTAGTGATGGGAACTGCAAAGAGTTGGTGTAACTGTTATCTATGTGAAAATAGATAGCGTTTCAGACAGAATTGAGCTGAGCAGGAGTTTATCTTGTTTGTTTTTTCTCAACAGAGAACCATTAAAGAAAATTGCAGAAACATACATTTAGATCCATTTTCTTCATTTATGTGGCCGTTGTCTAGACTGCAGTTGTACTTATCTGTACTTATCTGTATTTAGTTTCTGCTTTGCTTTTTTCTGTTTTTGTTTGTTTGTTTTGTTTAACTTTTCATTTCAGTTTTATGATCATGAATGCTAAATTAACTTAAGGGGCAGGGTTGCTGAAATTATTGCATGCATGGGGAAACCTAAAATGTATAATTAAACACATAGAGTCATTTCATTAGGCACACCTGTTCACCTGCTCGCTAACACAGTTATATCATTAGCCAATCATGTGGCAGCAGCTCAGTGTGTTTAGGCAAGTAGGCATAGTTAAGATTACACGCTCAATTTCAAACCAAGCATATGAATGGCACAAAATGAGCTGCAGAGAAAATGCCTTGTTGAAGTCAGAGGGTAAGAGGGCAACCAGCTGTTACATCTAAGGTATGCAGAAGAACATCTTTGAATACACAACATGGTAAAAAAAAAAAAAAAGGTAAATGGCCTGTATTTGTACAGCGCTTTACACATCCAGTCATCCACCCATTCACACACTGGTGATGGCAAGCTACATTGTAGCCACCCTGGGGCGCACTGACAGAGGCGAAGCTGCTGGACACTGGTGCCACTGGGCCCTCTGACCACCACAAGTAGGCAACAGGTGAAGTGTCTTGCCCAAGGACACAACGACCGACACTGTCCAAGCCAGGGCTCGAACCAGCAACCTTCCGATTACAAGGCGAACTCCCAACTCTTGAGCCACAATTGCCCATATCAAACTTTGAAAAAGAGGAAATGCTACTGTTAAGAAACAGTAAATTTGAGGTCATCCTGATCATTCCTGCAGTTGCACTAATGGGTGTGTGTTTGTTATTACAAATTGGAGTCTGTTGTATATTTATGATTTAAACCGCTCCAGCACCGTTAACATCTAAAGCATCCTCTAATCTCTCAATTCACATGGGTCCATCAAAACTGAACAGAAGAAAATTGGAAGAAGTCTATTCAGACATGAGGTCAGAATTGACATAACTAACGTGAATGGATGGATGGACAGAGATGAAAGCATCAATCCACCGTGTCTTGTACAAGTAGTTGAGATTGGTGGTAGTGGTGTAATAGCTCATTATTTAAACTACAAACTACCTGAATATTGTTGTTGGCCACCACTTGATTACCACACTGTACCCATCTTCTGATGGTTGCCTGTAGCAAGGTAACATGCCATGTCACAAAGCTCAGATCATGTCAAACTTGTTTCTTGAACATTGCGATGAGTTCACTGTACTCAATTTTGTACTCAAATATGGACCATAATCTCTGACTAATATTTACAGAACCTTGTTGAATCTATGCAACAGGGAATTCATTCTGAAGACAGTAGAGGGTGGCTTCTGTTTCTCCTAAATAACCATTATCTTCATCCATCCGTTCATTCATCCATTGTCTTCATGTAGACAAATTGCCGGAGGTCATATCTTTTCTGTAGCATTTTAGAATATTGATATCGCTCCTGTCATCCAGGAAGGGTTAAGTTTGGTCTCATATCTGCTGTTTTTCCCTCCCTTTTCTATCACACTATGTGTTGCAGTTGACATTTAAAGAAAATGGTTAATGCTGAGAGTAATGTTTTGTTAGGTAAAAGGTGTGTATCACCTGAAAAGCATGTGCTGTTGTAAAGTCAACATGTAGACAGGCATCAGCCTGCATTTTACCTTCTATTTGCATAGAGGCGTAGAGTGGCAGACGAGACTGATCAGCTTGAACGTCATCCTGTTTTTCAACAAGCAAAGCAAAAGCTGGTATCAATGTGGGAATTAAGACAAAAATCCTTGTACATAGGTCATCTCATTTATAACTAGTCCTGCATTGTATAGGCTGTCATGATCATAGGATTAAATGGATTAGACAATCCTGGAAAACAGGACAAACTATGCCTGATTCTCCCAGAGCTAATAGATTTCACTTTTTTCACTTCTTTTTTTGAAAAACATTTTTGTTTTTGTTTGTTTTTTTTCTTTTAAATTAGAGTTTCAGCTTATTCGCCACTTTTTGGCAAAATATACCTGGTGATGTCAACAGGATTATCTCTGCTTCAACTGAACACTACATAGCTGCAACACAGGTTGTGTCATAAACTGTATTTAAAGGGTTAATCCTTTACGGCTAAGGGCATTTCCAAACATATAGTCAGTTTGCTCTGATATGAATCAGATGCAGAGTGGGGGAACTTGTTGTATTTCTCATCAGTTTCATTTCCTTTGAAAGAGGGAGGGGGAAATGTAAGCCAAAGTACATGTAAGAAAACCGCGGGAGAACCTTCACTCTGCTCTTTAGTTAGATGTGTCTATCGTAGAAATGATAAACACAGAAGGCTCAAATGAAGGTGTGATGCTAGTCCAGGTGAGACCATTGATTCTGTTGAGTTTAATTCCTCCACATCCTAGAATGCAAAGTTGGAGCACATCAGGGTTAAACAAGGTTGCCACCACAAACAAACTGTTCCAGAAATTGTGACCAGATGGACCCTCAGCATCAGAGTACAGACCTTGCAGTCTCTGCTGCTTTGATTTTGACTTTTTCTTTTTTTTTTCCCTCCAACTTTATTGAATTGTATCATGGAAGCGTGACACAAAACCATACAAGCAGAAAATGTACGCAAAAGATACTCTTCTAAAATAGTCAGACAACCCCATTAGTTATTTTCTTCCAATGAATAATTTTACGATTTCTAGTAGTTGTTTATTTTCCATGAAGAAATGTTACTGATCACTTCTGAACTGAGGCTCAAATGAAGGGATTCTTGGTCTTTTAAGCTCCTTCACTAATCGATCCATGCCTGTGTGGTTGTCTTTCTGCTGGGAGACAAACACTCACTGCAGCAACTCCCTTAAAGCAACCCAAACACTCACAGTTACTCTTTAAGGATGAGGCCGAGTGTTTCTCAACACGATCCTATTGGCAAATTTAAAATTTCACAATGAGGTCGTTGTTCCCAGCAAAACAGCTGACCTGTGTGAATGTGTCATCGTGACACGTTTTTGTGTCGCTACATTGCTTTTCTTTTTTTTTGTTCTGCCAGCTTTGCTCCACCAAGTATTCCTCTCAGGACATAATACGACGGCTAACGTGATGTAGTCAAAGCGAGCAGACTGGGAGCATCCCCTCCATCCTATATACACTCAAATATGAGAATCATTCCCATGCAAGGCGAGCCCCTCTGCAGCATTGCCGTGTCCATTTGTTCTGCTCTACTTTGCATGTAGGTCATCTGTAGTGGACCAGAGATGCAGCAGAGTGGCATCTGTGAACTTCAGCCTTTTTACTCTGTAATCCTTGTTTTGTATTGGGTTCAGTTTAAATTTTGACATCGTTTGTGAATAACCACAATGATTAAACCAGTTTACTAAAATCACAGTATAATGAACAGCTCGGGCGTTTTTAGCAGATCTCAGAAGCTGAACGTCACTTTCCCAACAGCAGTTATCAGCTGTTTATTTAACAGTTGTCAGTACTGTGTGCTTTACAGACCTTTAGACTCTGATTGGACTGATGCACACAAGGTGATAAACAGAAAAACACTGCTGATTAATTCTAAATCAGAATCACACCCAGTGTTACTTTGCAAAGTTTAGTTGAGCAGATTTAATCTAGTTGAAAATAACTGGAAAATGTAGTTTTAATTTTTAGGGTTATGATTTATTTTTCTGCTTCATGTTTTTATCTGTATATATTTTTGACACATCTCTATGCATTGGATAAATATAGAAAAATAAATATAGAAATGTACACAGCACTGGGGGAAGTCTGATGAGTCAGCATCAATGCAGTAGGGCAGCATGTCTGCAAAGATGTGATATTCTGTCGCTCACATCTGCAAATGAAATCTGTATCCAATTCCCTAAAAGCCTCAATCCCCACTGAACTGGAAGTGACGACATCTTAAAGTTAGGTCCTCACGACACCCTGTGCAAAGGACCCTTGAAACTTTACCACACACTGCAGGAAACAGTCTGCCTCTATAATGACACCCAGTGGTTAGTTTTAGCCTTAAGCTTCAGCTTGTAATTTGATGTGGCACTCTCAGACTAACCGTGTCAGTAAAAAATAGTGAGTGCCACTGCATCTGACCAAACGAGGCACCTTTTATGAAAGTGCACATTTATTTCTGGGATTCGTCCCAGATGGAAGTAAGACAGGTCTGTCATACACACTAAAAAATTATTTTTTCAGTATTTAAAGTCTGATTCAGAACCCCAATTTATCTTGTCTGCACAAAGCTTGGCCTGTGTTCACTTTAAATGATCGACCCAATGATGGAGTGGCCTATTTTACCCCGACGATGAGAATCAATGAGTTTATTCAGAGCAGGCATAATCTGAAACGAATAACTGCCCTCTGCAACAGGCGCTTTTCATTTTAGAAATATTAGTTAACCACTGATACTTTCTGCACATAAAAATAGCAGAAATAAATGTTGTAGAGTGTGCATGCTGTGCACCTATTTAACAAAATCACTTTTGATGCTCCCGCCTGAGATAGAAGAAAGGAGGGGAAATCATCTCAAAGGTAAGTTTTTACAGTTTTTTTTAGCATGTGTGTTTTGTTATAGAAGCGCGCTTTAGTTATTTTACAGCTTGTATCATGTTATTTTGTGCACATGCACATCCTAAAGACATCCCTTTATTTATAGTCTTAACTAAATATGGAAATTATGTGGAATTTATTTAACAGATTTCTCCCCAGAAGGACAATGCGTGAGTTTGTGTTCATTTATTTTCAGTTGAGCCATGGCAGCTGATCTGGATGTGGTGAACCTGTGTATTATTGCTGGAGGAACACTGGCTATTCCCATCCTGGCCTTTCTGGCTTCCTTTCTTCTCTGGCCCTCTGCATTAATTAAAGTGTATTACTGGTAATGTAGATGACTTTCTTGTGCTGTGCTTCAATTTATATTTTATACTATTCTATGATATATTTTTATGTGTCAGTCAGAATGTTTGGTTTGGAATGCTAACTTAATCCAGGATGAGGTTTAATCACATTATTGATGTTTCTATCTGATTGAATCTATGATTTACACTCAACAGCCACTTTGTTAGGTACACCTTGCTAGTACTGGGCTGGACCCCCTTTTTGCCTTTAGAACTGCCTTGATTCTTTGTGGCATAGATTTAACATGATGCTGGAAACATCCTTGAAAGATTTTGGTCCATATTGACATGATGGCATCACATAGTTACAGCAGATTTGCTGGCTTCCATTACCCCACTCACTGGGGCTCTATTGGACTGGGATGTGGGGACTGAGTCATTTGAGTATAGTGAACTCATTGTAATTGGAGCCTGATTCTAGCTTAGTGACATGGTGCATTATATTGAAGCTATAAGAAGATGAGTACACTGTGGCCATAAAGGGATAGTCATGGCAACAATACTCAAATAGGTAGCAATATTTAGAACAATGCTCAACTGGTACCAAGTGTGCCAAGAAAATATTCCCCACACCACTGCACAACTAGCAGCCTGAACTATTAGTACAAGGCAGGATGGATCCATGCTTTCATCTTGTTTATGCCAAATTCTGACCATACACTCTGAATGTCACATCAGAAATGGAGACTCATCAAAGTGGGCAATTTTCTATTGTCCAGTTTTGGTGAGCTTGTGTGATTTTTCTGTCCTTAGCTGACAGAAATGGCACTCAATGGGATCTTCTGCTGTTGTAGCCCATTTGCTTCAAGGTTTGGCCTGCTGAATGTTCAAAGATACTCTGGTTGAAACAAGTGGTTATTTTAGGGTTGTTGTTTTTTTTTTTGCCTTCCTATTAGTTCAAAGCTGTCTGGCCATTCTCCTCTGACATCAACAGGAAATTTCCACCCAGACAAATGCTGCTCATTGGATAGTTTCTCTTTCTGACCATTCTCTCAAAGTCACTTAATCACCGTTCTGCTCCATTCTGATGTACGGTTTGAGCTTTCGCATCTCACCCTGTGATGGCTGATTAGATATTTGTGTTAATAAGCAGTTATACAAGTGTGCCTAACAAAGTGGTGTATGTACATATTGTATAGTGTACCTGGATTTTCTTTGCCCTTTCTTGTCATGCGCTTTGTGGTTTCTAATTTGGAAAGGTGCTCTAAAGATTATATTCATTTATCAATGACATTGTTGAAAACTGTGGCATTGGTTACCTAGCATACTTTGTTTAATGATATTTCTTGTGTCTTAGTTGCTGTGACTATCCAAGAAAAAGAATCTGCCTCATCATTAATCCTTTAAAGCATTTCAGCGAAGAAAGCCCAGATTTGAATTTGCATGTAAGTCTTTGTAGCTCAGATATGGTACCTGCTTGTTTTCAGGTACTGGAGGAGGACTCTGGGCCTGCAGGTGGGCTATGCGGATTGTGGTGGTTATCGCTTTTGTTACTCCTACAGAGGAAAGCCTGGAATGAGACCTTCGATCTTAATGCTGCATGGCTTCTCTGCTCACAAAGACACATGGCTCACTGTTGTCAAGGTTTGGCTGACACTAGACATCACATTTTACTTCCCAATAGCTCATGGGGCTAACACTCAGCTTAAAACTAGCTAACACTCAAACTTTTTGTCAAAGAAAGGCTGAATGTATGCTTTTAGTCAGACATCTATCCAGTGGAGTTATGCTCCATCAGTCACACGATCCAAGAGAAAGACTGGAATTTATTTCAATTTAAACATTAATTAGAAATGATTTCATAAATACATATTGTGCTGTTTATGAAATTCTTCTTAAAACACCCTTTCTTGGCTTGAATGCATTTCTCATATTAATGACATTAAGCGTTCTTTTTTGTCTTCTGCTGCTCCAGTATCTGCCAAAACATCTGCACATTATGTGTGTGGACATGCCTGGCCATGAGGGGACAACACGCACCAACATAGATGATTATTCCATTCAGGGGCAGGTCAAAAGAATCCATCAGGTACACCCAATAGATAGTTTTTAAAATATGTTGGTGTGTTTGTCAGGTGCCTAAATCATTCCAGTAAAACTCTGTTTTTGTCTTTTGTTCTTCTCAGTTTGTGGAAACCATCCGCTTAAACAGGAAACAGTTCCATCTGGTTGGAACCGGCATGGGGGGAAATGTAGCCGGGGTTTACGCAGCCTGCTATCCCTCAGAAATCTGTAGCATGACTCTCATCTGTCCAGATGGTCAGTCAGTGTGTTTGTGTGTCTGTGTATGCGTGAGCCCAATCGTACTATGCTGTGATGAAATCTGTCTGCTGTCAAGGTCACTTTGTGGGGTTCAGTTCTAATATGGTGAGAAAAAGGGAGTACGTTTTAGAGGGAAGACTTGTTTCGGCAATCAGTGCTTAGAGTTGTGGTAATTCTTTAGGAAATGAAAGTCAGTACACTGTCCTCTGAAGTCATGGAAACACTTTTGTGTGTTCCTGTGTAAACCATCATCAATGAGCCCTTTGTGCTTTGTCCAAAGAGAGGCTGGATGCAGGAAAGAGTGAATATTTTAACTTTAAACAGGCACTCACATTTCTTAATAGACAGATAGAAAGAAATGAAGGAACTTACCAAAAAAACAGAAAAAGAAGTTAGATGTAGGAAGAGCTCCAACTAAGGACTTCACCTCTGTGATCAAATGGAAATAGAGTAGGGTCCTAAGATGTATAAGATGTAGAAACAGAAAATCCAAAGTTTTTAGAATCAGTGGGTTAACAAAATACAGTTAGTTTTATTCATTTTCTTGTTCAAAATAGAGGTAGTGTAATACCATACTATATTTTAAAAGTTTGACAAAATGGCTAATAAAATTAACATAATTCAACATCATAAAGACACATCCTGACATGCCAGATATATGTGGATTTAACTTAATGCTGTTTTCACAATTACTCAACACAAGTGAGTATGAACTTTAATGTAAGTTTATTTATTAAACACATTTCACTGTTAGCCGAATATGAACAATGCAATGTATGAAAAACCAAGATATTGACAACGTCAGTGTATTTACATGAGGGAGACTATTTAAAATGTACAAAGTGTTTCTTTTATGGTGGTTTTCCGTTTATCCTAAGGAGGAACGTGTGTATGTGTGTGTGTGTGTGTGTGTGTGTGTGTGTGTGTGTGTGTGTGTGTGGGGGGGGGGGAGGAAGGTGGGGGTGGGGGGGGGGGGGGGGTGGATATGGGTCAGGCTAACCAGTAGTGCCACTGAGAAATGCTGTTCAACTGGTTGGCCAAGTGAGCACTCATTCTGCAGCATATGGGCTCTGAAAGTGTGAAGGTTGCTTAGTTTGTTACTTTTTTTTTCATGACAAAAAAATATGTTCAGCTAGACATAATATTTAATTACTAATATAAACCCTACATTCCACCTAAGACTGGATCTGTAATTGGACCCATTATGCAATTAATTTTCCCAGGGCGCAACATTAAATGATTGGGACTGGGTTTATTTTATGCCAAGACACGATAAAGACACTGTTTAGCAAAATATAAATCACATTATTGAACAGAGTAAAGGATAAGGTGCAGGAAAGCCACAATTTATTGTCCCCATATGAGGACGGGGGCTCTCTGGAGATTAAATAGTGCCTTTTTAATAGCAAACCGATTAATACAGAGCATGAAATTAACTTTGTGTCCAAAATCATCATTTTATTCTGCAGGAATAAGACATCCATGTGAGACCAAGTTTGACAATCATGTGCAGGACCTGGAACACAGCAATTACACCCTGAACATCCCGCTGATCCCCACTACACCCGAGGAGATGGAGGATATGTTCAAACTGTGCTCCCATGTTCGCTTTAAAATTCCTCAGCAGGTCAGGCCTTAATTTCAAGTATACATTTTTTTTGTTTTGTTTTATGCGCTAATAATTTGCAATCATGATGTAGACTATAAAAATAACAAATACAGAGTAGTAATCGTCTTACTGAATTGCTTTGTTATTCGAAGCTTGGCTTATTTTGTGAACTTTTTGTTAAAGCTACTTTTTCGCTGATTAGATCCTTCAAGGCCTGGTAGATGTCCGAGAGCCTCACAACACATTTTACCAAGAGGGTCAGTTCACTTTGTATTGAAATATTTCAGTATTTTCCAGTTTAGTGGAAAAATTCCAGTAAATTCTCTTTTTCTTTAGTTTTTATGGAGATTGTAGGTGAGAAATCAAGATACGCCTTACAGGACCACTTGCATCTAATAACCACACCTTTACAAGTGATATGGGGCAAACAAGACCAGGTAAACTAACACAATGACTCCAAGTACATAAATGATTACACAGCAGGTTTTGCGTCTAAACTAATCTGAAGATTCATATTCCAGGTGCACACGTGCTGTACACTGAAAGTGGTGGCTCAGGTTTTCTATTAAAGAGAAACTTTATAGAGCAGGGGTGTCAAACATAAAGCTCGGGTACCAGATTTGGGCTGAGAAAGACTTCAGTCTGGCCCACTGGACGGCTTTGGGAAATATGAAGGTCGTAAATTGAATTGCATTTTTATACGTTTTACAGCTTTGGCTACTGATAAAGACTTCCCCCATGGCCATTTATACTTCACCAAAGTAAATAGGTAACAAATTTTAAAAAATGAAATAACAGAGAAGTTCCTTTTTCCCACTATTTTTCCTCTTCGATTAAATTCATAGATAAACTTCTTTACACTGACAAAAAGAAGAGTTTCACTGGTCCACACCACTTAAGATCAAAGTGAGCAGTGCAAAGTTAGTTTGGCATCCCTGTCATAGACATACTGGTAATCATCTGCATTTGCTCAGGTGGTGGATGTCTCTGGAGCGGCAGTGATTGCAGAGACCTTGTCTGAATGCAGAGTGGATCTGCTGGAGAACTGCGGACACTCTGTGGTGATGGAGAGGCCTTCTCGGACAGCCAGACTCATTCTGGAGTTCATCATCTTGCAGCAAAATGCCAGAAGTGGCACAAAGAAAGCCACCTGACCTAAAGACTTTTCATCGTTTCATGTTATTCTAATGCTCCAAGTGCTCCTGCTTTTGTATAGAAGATGCAGACACCTCACAAAAATGTACAATTAAGATAGTAAGAAATTATTGAAGGCTTCCTGCATTTCTTCAGTGTGAATGAATCACATTTCTGTTATAACACAAGCTGCATGACGATAATAAAACGACCATGCGTTTATGTGTGAGCGTGATTCACTGAGAGGCGCCTGCAGCTGCACCAGGACCTCCCTCCTTCTCTTCCTTGATCCTCCTTGTGTGCGCAGTCTTGGTTTAGCCCGGAGCCGAGCACAGTTACCCAGTGCGACCAGCGGTAAACATCAGTGACTCAAGCTGCACCGTTAGACACCAACCACAGGCTTCTGTCGCTGAATAAAAACAAACACACAAGTACGCACGAAAGAGAGCAGGTAAGGCATGGTTTTAGCTCATGTGTCACTCACTGCTCGGTCCTACTAAGACCCTGGCGTTAACCTTAGCAGTAGGAGCAGCTAATGGGATGCTAGCTGCGTTAGCTTGCTAACCAGAAGCTAGCAATTAGCTAGATTAGCGGGTTGTATGTTAACTTGTATGCTTTCATTGTGTTTCACGCCACACAGCTCTGTGTATCCGAGCTGGGTTTGTGATGTAGTAACGGTACTGAACTTAAAAATGCACTTCGGGGCTTGCTGTAGCAGCTTGTTAGCCAGTTGGCAGCAAATACTGCAAAGGCACTGTCGACTGGATATTTTAAAGAAACATTGGTTAGCTGGCTTCACTAGCATGCAGTGAACCAATACACCTTAGTTAAATGTTGTAAGTAAAACAGGTCTGTGTGGGCAGTTTTATATAGGGTGCTTATCTGCGCCAGGTTTAAGTTTCAAGTTGAGTGCTTTTGTGGTTTCTGCTATTTAGTCCCGACTTTCATACTTTGAAAGTGAAATGTTAAGTTTATATTTAAACAGGGAAGCAGCAATTGATAGAACCAAGCCTTGTATTTGCTGCTCTGCAACCAGCCACATTATAGTAGCATAACAAATGAGATGGGGAGTACTAAGGGTTGCTTAAAGGAAATTAAGAATGAGGACTGTACCGCGTACGTTATTTGCCTATAGATGAAAGCTCAGATCATAAAACCAAATTCTGCGAGTATAATTTACATCAGTTACTCTCTTACTTAGAACATTGGCTTACTTATACTTGCTTTATTACTTTAAGTATACAGAAATATGCAGATACTCTAAGTGTCTCCTTGTGGTACACAAGTTGGGAAAGTGGATAGTAGTGCTTTATTATTTAAATTGGCAGTTTCCTTTAAATTAACACGCACACATACATACATACATACATACTAGGGGTGCAACGATATTCGTATCGATATCGAACCGTTCGATACAGTGCTTTCGGTTCGGTACGCATATGTATCGAACAATACAAAATTTGTAATTTATTTTATCAACTTTCCTTCTGACGATGCTGTCTGTGTTGAGCGCTCAGTGAATCTGCGTTCGACTACTCCGCCTAGGGTCGACAGTGCAGCCTAGGCGGAGTAGTCGAACGCAGATTCACTGAGCGCTCAACACAGACAGCATCGTCAGAAGGAAGAGCGCAGGGCAAGCTAGCGAGACAGAAGTTAAGCTCCCCTTACAACATGGACCTCCCCCATGGACCACCCTCATTCAGATCTGGCCTTTGGAATTATTTTGGTTTTCATGTGACGTATGACCCTGAAGGTAAGCGAGTCATGGACTAAAGTAAAACAGTATGTTGGATGTGCCATGCAATGCTCAATTACATGGGTGGGAACTAGTGTGTTAGCGCAGTTAGCTCGTTAACGTGTTGGCCGTCTAGCCCCATGCACGGGGCGATCGGCGGTAGCTCGTTAACGGAGATTTGCCGTGCTGTGGCGTTAAGGTCATTTCAACGAGATTAACCTGAAAGCACTAGTGGGAACACAACGAATATGACTGCACATTTACGCCGACATCATCCTAGTGCAAAGACAAGTGGAAGCAGAAAAAAAACAAGCAAGCATGCTACTAACTTTAGCAGAGTCATTTAGACAGCTGTTTAATATGCTGCTGAGAATATAGCCCAGAAGAAGCGGATAGTATAGCTTTTATTTTGGAAAGAGACATTTCTCTGTAATAAACTCTCTTTTCCAAAGATGAGTGATTCCTCAATCAGATACAGGGCTTGCAATATCGCTAGCCCGACGTCCTGGGGCTAGCGATTTTTTTCAGTCGGGGTACCAAAATCTATCTCTGCCCTGCCCGTCGGGCTTTTGTAGGAAGGAAAAATATATGTCAATGCTTTTGCATTCTTTCGGAAATGTAGCTGGGTAATTATGTCATTGGCATCGATGAGCCACTGTCAATATGTGACATATTGAAATTGCGTTTGAATTTGCGCTTGTTTTTTTGCTTTCACTTTGCAATCGTGCGAACTGTGTATAGAGAGCGACAGCACTGATCTGTGAGTGATGATAATTTGTGCACCAATTCCTCTGACATCGTCTTATTAATTGTTAGCTTACTATGCAAACATGACAAGTGAAATCTCCCGCAGCTTAAACATGTGAGAGGTTGATCGCGCAGAGAATTGCTGAGCTTATGTGAGTGCGTGTGTAAAAGCAGCAGGATATATATTTGACTACGATGACCTGGATGACTGAGAACCTTCACAGACAGATATATATTTTAGTTCTGCTGAGCCAAATAAGACAGGTCAGGGTGAAGAAGTGACAGCCAAAGAAAAGCTTACCACAAAACGGAGAAGTTATGATAAATCAGACTATAAGGCAAAAAGAAAGTGCAGCTTTATGGTTTCATGGACAAAAGAATTTCTGTGGCTGCAATATGATGAGCTAAATAACCAGGGCTGCACATAAGTGGTCCGCAGGTGCGTATTCGCTGTCAAAATAAAAAAACACGCACAAGGGTTAGGGTTAAATTTAAAAACTGTACTTTTGAGTTAAAATATATATTTATAATTTTAATAAATGACAAATTAAAAAGGCATGAACATTTTTTTTGTATCGAAAAAATATCGAACCGTGACACCAAAGTATCGAACCGAACCGTGAATTTTGTGTATCGTTGCACCCCTAATACATACATACATACATACATATACACACACATATACACACACATACATATATATGTGTGTGTGTGTGTGTGCGCGTGTTTGTGTGTGTTTATAAGCACTTCCTTTTTTGGCTCCTCCCTTGGAGGTTGCCACAGCAGGTCATCTTCCTCCATATCACCCTGCTGCACCCTAACATCCTCCTCTGTCGCAGCAGTGCAAATTGTTTTACTACACTCAGTGAATATCAATGAAATACTGTATAGTGAAATCTGGTAACATTGTTATTGTCATTTGTATTTCTTTAATCCCCAGTTGATCTTGTTACTTTAATGATGGTTTAAGGACATTACTGTTTTTATAGCGTATTCTTATATTCCCTTTTCTGTTATTCTTGACCCTGATTGGGTACAGCTGGAGAACTATGTAAAAAAGAATAATGTCAGAATTTCCAAAAGAACAGCCAGATTAGTAAGGTTTATGACAACTATCACGAGTAACTGTGGAGGCTAAAACAAAAGCCTGTCATCTCGTGTTTATGCAGAGTGGCTTTTGAGATTATTTTCTTTAAATTAAATAAAATCCATACTTAGAAATTCAGACTTGTGCTGAGCACACAAAGCACTTCAATGCCATGTTGGCTTTGGGATTAAGGTTCAGAGCTTCAGCTCCACCTGTTCCTGAATGCAAATTTAATAAAATCTTATCACAAGAGTCCCAGCATCTACTAACATCCCAGGCTGCTGACTTCACAGTAAGAGGGTAAAGTCACATTGAAAATAACACCACTCAAATCTTTTGCACAGTCTGTTTATTTACGCTTACCCTTACTCAAATAACTCAAGGCATGCACACAGATGCTTAAGTCTGTACTGAAAAACCTCATTTAACCTAGAACAAGACTGTGTCCGTCTTGTTCTGCATATGAAGTCTTGTTACAGCTGATGTTAATATCACTGTTTTCTCACAGGTGAAATCAAAGTGAGCTGATCCTCATTCGTTCCCTCTCTATTTTGGTTCTGGCCAAGCTGCTATTCTTCTACAAATGGATAATGGAGACTGGGGCCATAGGGTAAGAGACACCTAAGAAACCTGACATGTGTCTGACAATGGATCACATAATCACAAAGCAAATCCTGCATTAACCCTTTAAAGCCAGTCGGAGCAGGCACGCTCTGTTTTGCGTAACTATTTTTAAATCCCGGTAGCGCTGCAACCATGTAAGCTAGCCCAATAATTTTTTTTGCATATGAAACCGGAGGCGTTGTACTTACATCTTATGCCATCAGCTTGTCCTAAGTCAAAGTTTCCTTCCACATATAGTGTAACAGGTATTACAATTAAACAACATGAGATATGCATTAAATTATTGTCTCGACGACTTTGGACCAGTATCAGAAAGTTCTAGGTAAGACTATGGAGCCTTGAAAGGATCAGCAGAGAAGGAACCACACAATGATAGATAAGATGTGATTTGAATAGAAACTGTATTGAAAGTTGTAAAGTTTACAAACCCTGCCTGTCTAAAGCCGGCTTCCTACAGTGCACAAACGCACATTAAAGGGCCCAAAAATAAAATCAAAACAACATCCTCTTTAAGGAAATTCTCCAAAGAGTTTCAATTAAAGAGCTTCCGCTCCCGTTGCTCAGTCCACTTCTCTTTAGAAAGAGAAATTAGAGTTCCTTGTGTGTGTGTGTGTGTGTGTTTCTGTCCATTGGTTCTAACACTACCCGGGTAGATTTTTAAAGTGTTAGTCTTATCTGTATCAAGGAAGGTAGTAATAGTCCTGAGGTTCGCTGAAGATGGATCCCACGGCTGGCCACACCGCACTCGGGTCCGTCGACAGTCACTCTCTTGGGATTGGCTCGCCACTGAACCCACAGGGTTCAGATCTCAAATGATCCAGTCCTGGTCAAAAACCAATCTATGCACACAGTGCAGAGTGCATACATTACTATTTTATCTATGCCTTTTCCATCACTCATCTTTCAGTCAAGTATTGCTCAAGTATAACAAATTATTTTAGTTATACAATGTCTCAACCATCATAAAATAACTTGAGTTACATCACACAAGGTCTTAGTGCAACAGAAAATATACCTTATATTTACCCTTTTGGGAATAAATAAACTTATAAGATTCACTCTCCCATATTTATCCTTTTAACAGCTTGCTTTTAACTGTTCTTCTTTTTAAGATATTTCAACTTGAATTATTTCTCAGAAAAATATATCAACTTCTTTAAACATTAACACATTCAACAGAGTAATGAGATCCCTCACATTTTATAATCACATTTTATGAACTTTTTGCATCTTCATCAAATGAATTAACTTCTAAGTCAACAAAACTGAAAGGGTGCATTTAAGCACTACATGACAATATTACTGCTTCTCCAACGTTTTGGAAAGCTAACAAACTCAGATGAATCACAGTAATGTTAGAACACAGAGATCGCTAAGCAGTAGCTTAATACTAGCGGTTAGCTGGGCACATTCTAATGTATACTTTAGCACTTAAAATTAAACATCTGCACATCAGTGATCTTACAGTACTTTAAACATAAATATCACAACTCCGACTGGTATTGTTTTTTAAAGCAGAAAATATATTAACAGCAGTCAACTACATGTCTTTATGGTGCTAACATTCATGTAGCATCCCTTACCGGAGCTCGTGGTGAGATAGCTCGTCCAGCTGACGCAGCTTCCCACGGCCGTATTTCACAGATCTCAGATCCAGGATCTTTCAGCTAATTTGGCGGTTGCCTCGTGAGTAGCGGTTGCCTCGTGAGTAACGGCTTCCACAACAGGAAATGTTGACTAACAGAAAGTCATCTCAAGGCATACTCGCCTCCTAGCGGCGGGGAGGGAAAATTACACCTCCAACCTTATGCAGCAGCACAACCCACAAATCTGATGTGGGTTACAATAGCTTTGCAAAAACTGCATTAAAAAGCACTTGCAGCAACAAAAACATAATATTCCAGAAACACGCTTTGCCAATCCGATCAGCTATTTGTAACACTTCCTATGTCCATCAGCGTGAACTATCCATGTCCTCCATGTCCTGCCCGAAACCGGAAGTGATGTCATTTTGCGGAAATGTAGTTTTTTACCATCAGGGCCTTATGAGCCTATACTGGTGTTTTTAAAAGTTATGTTTGACTTTATGACTTTGTGTCGTTTCTGGGATGCTTAGGACTCATATTGCACTGCTGGAAATAGTTTATTTTGATGCATATGCTGTTTTTTTTGCAAATTTGCATTATAATATTTATTTTCGTTTTTCCTGCAGTATATAAAAATTGGTGTATTTCAAAAATAAAACTATGAAGATACTTAAAATAAATTTCGTGTGGTGGGAAACTATTTTGTGCAACTTTGATGTTTAAAAGGTTTTTGATTTATTTTTTTTTGGGGGGGGGGGGGGGCTCTAGATTCAGTGACTTGTATTGTGTCCACTCATGTTTTACCATATTTTTTTCATTGTAATTTTTTTTTTTTATATAGTTCCAATAGCATGAGCTTGACAGGTTTTTCTTTTCTTTTAGATGACTACTCCTGTTACCTTGAACGTGGGAGGCCACCTATACACCACCAGTTTATCCACGCTGCAGCGCTATCCGGACTCCATGCTGGGAGCCATGTTCCGAGGAGATTTCCCTACAACCCGCGATTCCCAAGGGAATTACTTCATCGACCGGGATGGAACACTTTTCCGGTACATCCTGAACTTCCTGCGGACATCTGAGCTTACCCTTCCTTTGGACTTCACAGAGACGGACCTCCTGAGGAAAGAGGCGGACTTCTACCAGATCGAACCTTTGATCCAGTGCCTCAACGATCCAAAGCCGCTGTACCCTCCTGACATCTTTGAGCAGGTCGTGGAGCTTTCCAGCACTCGGAAACTGTCAAAGTACTCAAACCCTGTTGCTGTTATCATCACGCAGCTAACCATAACTACTAAGGTTCATGCCCTGCTAGAAGGTATTTCTAACAACTTCACCAAGTGGAACAAACACATGATGGACACCAGAGACTGCCAAGTGTCATTCACCTTTGGACCATGTGACTATCACCAAGAGGTGTCCCTAAGGGTTCACCTGATGGACTACATAATGAAACAGGGCTTCACCATTCGGAACACACGCGTGCATCACATGAGTGAGCGTGCCAATGAGAACACAGTGGAGCATCACTGGACTTTCTGCAGACCCGCTCATAAAGTTGAAGACTGAGTTTACGTAGCACAATTGTTATAGGTGACACTACTGCTGGATTTGTCTTTTATATTACGCAAATCATGATTTTAAAAAAGGAAAATCCAGAAAGCAAAAATCAAAGAAGATGTGAATTTGGATTTATTCACCTGTTCGGGGCTACAACTTTTCCTGTGCTATCCCTACACATGTTTATTAGAGTGCAAGGCCTACCATAGAAACATGGGATTTTATACATATAGGGACATTGAATCGTCCCTATACTAAAATAGTGTGGGTAAATTATTATTATAGGAATAACGGTGGCTTTAAAAAGAAAAAAGTCTTTAGAAATGAGGTCATAAAGAAGGTATGATTTGAGTCTGCCTATGCCGAGTACCTTAATAGTAAAAAAAAAAAAAATGCATTCATACGAAGTTAAGCCACAATTTGTAGAAAAAAATAGAACTGTAGAAGTTAATTTAAAATTATTATTGACTCCAGACACATCACTAAATGTTTTTGTAAGATGTCAGGAGTATACTTTTTATAATACTAATAATATGAATAATAACTTATTTAGCTCAGTAGCTTCTTGGTCAGTTTCTAGTAGATTTTGAAATTAGTCTCTTAGGTCTAGCCCCTTGTATGGTACTATTTCTGAAGCCCCCAGTAGTTGTTGCATGTGTCTGACTGTTTTGTGTATGTATATTGTACATATGTCCTGTGCGCGGTTTAAAATACACCATACTATTACTGTTCATATCACCAGTAATGTTTCCAGCCATCGCAGCCAAAATAAACCCATCTGTGTATTTCATTTCATTAAATTTGCATAGTTTCTCATTTTAACTCTGATGTTTAGATCTGATGTAATTTGTCAGTTCTAACATCAAGGCTCCGTGCAGTCGTGTACAAAGTCACTATAGCTGTTATTTGGAGGAAATACAGTAGAACATCTATGAAACACAATGATTCATCTGAATAATAAAGCGTGTATATGTTTAACATTAGGTGCAATAGTTTTGCAAAAATATTTTTTAAAACTGATTTTCTTCACAAAACAAGCCATCTTGATTTAATTGTATATTCTTTTTATGTACATTGTAAAACCAAATACTCAAAGTACTTAAATTAAGTAATGTAACTCTTTCACAAGAACCTGCTACTTAGTAAAATTAAATTATATTATTTTAATTTATTTTAATTTAATTGGCAGACCTCTTTGGAAGGGTTTGATTTCTGGGGTTGATTTGACCCCAAACATAAATGACATTAGTCTTTAGTGTGATATAACAGCTGGATTGGTTTAGATTCTGAGAAAGACAATGGAGTAAAAGTAAAATGTCTGTCTTTCATCAGTTGCTCTTCCTGCACTAACATTATGCAAGGTTTAACAAATAAATTTTTATTTTTGGTTATATGTATTTTTTTTTTAAATGCACTCAGTGATCCACCTTCAAAGGGGTTCAAACAGAGCATGCCCAACACATTCTACGCCAGACTTGACAGCAGTCTTATTGGACCGATGATTTTTTTCCCCCAAATACTATACAGGTAAGTTTTGGCAGAAATTTTTAAAATTCACAAATGAAAGAGCTTTATCATGAACATCAAACTGAGATTTTGAATTCTAGCATTAGCCCACGTTGTCTTAAGTTTTTGCTTTCCACTTTCTTTTCTCCTGCCTTAGAACTCAATCTTCAAGATCCACTATCCCACCTCTGCACATATCCAAACCATCCCTCTCTATTTGTCACTTGGGTTGATTTGCTAAGAATCTTTAAATTAATTATTAAACATTTTACTTTTATTTTAGTTAAATGTAATCAAAATATTGGAGGTGTGATAAGCTTCAACTTTTAAGTTCTACTAACTTCTTTTGGTTTGCAGTGTACAATTTCCTTAAAAACATGAAAAACGAGGTCTTTCTCACCAGTCTGATGTACATTTTCAGGTCCAAAATATAAGGAGATATAATCATAAAATTAAGTTTTGTGTTTATTTTATTTTTTGCCTACACCAGGTGGCATTTTGTTGTTGCTGTTGTTGTTGTTTTTACTTCTCTTCACTGGCTCCCTGTGGTTTTGACCAAAAACTAGATTACTATGAATATACAATGAGAACTTCATTAACCTGGAGGGAAGTTCTTGTGCCTTTTGCATCCTCAATGCAATAGGGATAGAAACAGGAAGAGAAACAGAAACAATGTGTGCAGACTTGCAGTAAAAAAACAAGATACAGTTGAGAACTATCAGTATGTGCATTAGTGCAAACAGGCAGAAAAGGACAGAGTGTTAATGAGTGATAAGAGAATAAATAACAAGTGATACTTTCATAGTAGTAATAATAATCATCATCCCATCTGGTAAAGCACAGATGGGATGATGTAAGTGTATGGTATGATAGAGTGTCAATGAACATTTGTAGAAAAGAACAGTTTTTTAAATAATATTTTTAATTTATCATTGCGTGAATTGTAAAAATGTGTAGCCTATACACAGATTTTTTAAAAAGAGGTTTTAATATTTTATTAACTAAACGTGTGTCATAGCCTGCACCTCTTAAATTATATTTTGCCTACACCGTCCTCAGTCCCCTTAGCTATAGATTTCAAATCCAAAAAAGTGAAAGACGTGAATGAAAATAGAGACTGTAGCAGTGCCTGGATAGTGATGGATATGTTTTGGGGGCTTTTTGCCATTAACAGACAGCTGAATATTTGAATTTAGGCATTAATTCTCAATGTTTGTGAGACCAAAAGCTTTAGTACAAAAAGGCGATGTAATTTTGTACAGGTGTAACTGCATCTTTTCTTTGTTACAAATACAAGACTGATTCATTTCCTGCCTTGTATTTATTCAGATTCAACATCAAACTTAAAAAAATAGTCCATTTTCATTCTCAGGTATGAATCGGAGGTCGTTTTCAAAAGTTTCAGAGAATGCGTAAAAAGCAATGGAAACAATAATATATAGTTAGATATTACACCCATTGTGTATTTTTCTGTCATGTTATGCATAAAGGAGCAGAATATCACCACTTGACATACACCGATACCACCCGGATGTTACGACTCTTCTTGGGTGCGTTGGTTTTCCTTCAAATCCTCGAGCTGCTCTCAGTTAGTCTGTAGATCCTTGAGTGTTCCGCCCGTTTTGTATAAGCCAGTGTACAAAATTAACGCACCCAACTTAGCACGTCCGTTGCTCTCAAAACATTTGCTAAGGACGTGCTGCTCGTATTTACCCACGCTGTTTCTTAACAGTTCACCTTCAGAGTTTCTCTGGGGCGCCGTGGAAGTGTTTGTTAGGACACAGTTTGTGTGTCAGGATGTTTCACAGGAGTAAAACCATTAAAGACTTACTGAACATTGTCCCGGGGAAACGTCGCCTCGGTGCGTACAGGTTCCTTCCAATCTTTTTCTGTATCGGGGGAATCATGGAGTGGATCATGATCAACGTGAGGATAGGACAAGAGACTTTCTGTAAGTGTAAGCCATGGGTTCACTCAGCTAGTCTAACCGACACGTTGAGTATCTATTTAATAGATAAGTTAGCTAGTTTTAATAAGTTAGGCTAGCTGTGTTAGCTGACCTAGCAAAAAGGACAAATAAAAGGCGCCAGTGTGCTCTTCTTTTGGTTATATGCTAGCTACCGGTTTGGGAAATTACTCCAATGCTTGTGGTCAGTGCTTTCATACACGTGTTTACCTCGAGTTTACAGTGATCTTGACACACTTGAGAGTGCCTACAGTCAGTAGTTACTAGATAGTTGTAGGTACCTACGGTGTGTACCAACACTTTTGTCGACCCTTCCAAACGGGTCTAAAAGCAGTCTAATCAGAGAAGAGTTCCCATGTGATCCCATCAGAATCAGATGATTTTTTTATCAATGTTATTATATGTTAACAGTATGAAAACTGTGAGTTACAGGTCCTTCCAATGGGAGGCATTTTTGAGCTTTCATGAATTCAGAAGGAGGAGAAGAGGCCAACATTACATTTTCAGAGCTGAAAAACAAACACACGTTTTATTATGGAATAATTTTCCCAAATTACTGGAGATAACTATGTCGTAGAACAAATGGCACCAATTTAATGCGTGTGACACAGAATACGCTAAAGATCAAGTGTTTTTAAGCAAACTTTAAAAGGGTTTGGTCACCCTGTTGGATAGATGGCTATTCAAACCAAATTAGGCCATTTGCGGGGCCTATCTTCTACTGGGATTCCTACTGGGCCAAATCCATCCAGGTTGCCAGTCTTTTGCAGGGCTTACACACACAGAGACAGAGCGGCTCACATTAACACCACCACCAGTTAACCTAATGTGAATGTCTTTGGACTGTGGGAGGAGGTCAGAGTTGCCAGAGGAAACACACAGGCACCACACTGCAGACTCCACACTGAAAGGCCCCAGTTGGCCGGTTGATTGGAACCTTTATGTTTACAGTCATATAATCAAGAAATCCTCATGTTTTGGAGGCTTGAGCTGACCTCCTAAAGAAATTAAGCAATTGTGAAAATATTCATTTTCTTTTAAGGGCAATGTGGTTAGCTCTGTTGTCGCAGCAAGGAGGTACTGTGCTTGAATCTAACCTGGGGCCTTGTTCTGTGCAGTTTCTGTGTCTGCATTGTTTTCCCTGTGTGTACCTCAGTTTCCTCCCGCAGTCCAAAGACATGTGTGTTAGGTTAAATGGTGATTCTACATTAGCTGTAGGTGTTAACAATTGTCTGTCTGTATGTGTTAGATCTGCAACAGATTGGCGACCTGTCCAGGGTGTACTCCGCCTCGTGCCTTATGACAACTGGGACAGGCTCCAGTAATTATTGTAACCATAAGATATTAATGTAGAAACAGTGTTGTAATGTTATATCTGGGAGCTTTTTTAAACCACTATCTGCTATAAAGCAGTAGTATATAAACAACTTATTTTTAAAAAAATAAATAACTTTGTTTGTGAAATATTAATCTTTAAATAACTAGTAACCATCCATTAAATGCATGTAATACTCTGTGTGTCCCTTTGAAATGTGGTAATGTTGTAGGTGGTCCAGTTAAGTACTTGAGTACAGTGGTTAACTAACAAATGCACTTGAAAGAACTATGGTGTCAGAATCACTGGAAAAACAAGTTTCCACCTAATTATACGAACACCCACTCAAGTTGGAAAAACAGGTTAAAGACTAAAAAAATGCTGATGCACATGTTGCTGTGTTATTGATATATACACAAAACATGGAAGTTGTCAGTAAATGTCCGGGTGAGTGCAAAAATGTTATAATCTAATGGTGCAAACTGTTTTTTTTTTTTCTTTTCCTGCTAACATTTAATTTATAATATGTCCAGGTAGAGTTACGTAGGTTAGTTAGTTATGGGGGGAACTATTTTCTAGCTGAAGAAAATGGACCATCCAGTGAATGCATGAAAGCAGGGAACATTTGTCACAATGCTAGAGATAGAGTGAGCGGGGTCACTCAAAGACTGAAAAGAAAAAGGACTCCAGTGTGTTTTTACTCTCACTAAACCCATTTCTCATTATTCCAGATGTGCTGTCAGAACTAAAAAGGGCTCAAATCCTCTTGTGTTTAAAAAAAAAAAAAAAAAAAAAAAATCCACCCTGCACATATTATCCTGTGATATTGAGAGGCCATTTGGGGACAAAAGAAGTGTTTTTCTCTACTGAGGAGAAAAAACTATTCCCTGTGCTGTTTGTCAGCTTGGCAGTCATTTTGTTATAGATATTAGATATTGCCCAGATTGCTTAGAAATTCTGCTGGATAATAAAAACAGACATTTTCACTTGCAGTAGCAGAGGGAAAAAGGAAACACCAACTTTTTCCACCTGCCTCTGCAAGTGAAAATGTCTGTTTTTATTATCCAGCAGTGAAAAAAAAAAAGGTGTTTTTTCCTTTTTTTTTGAGGGGGGGGGGATTTTTTTTTAATATCCGGAACCCTGGAACTGCCCCACCTGAGTGGTATGCACTCATTACTAATGTTATGCGGTTACATGTGTCTTTCTTTCCTTCTTCAGCAAGCCAAAATATCTGCTGTGCATGCTCACTTTGACACTGACAGTTTAGTAGCATAAACCAGTGTGTTTCTTACCGTGACACATAAACTGATAGTTGGCACATTTTCAGTTAGACATCAGTGTCAAGTATCCAGAATGCTTTCTCTGTGCAGTTTTTACTGGAGACACATTTCAGTCTTTTGAATCTGTTTTCTTTCCAGATGATGTCTACAGAAGAAAACAGTCAGAACGAGAGTACCAGCAAAAGATAGCAGATGGATTGATAGTTCTCAATCAGTCTCCAGCCAAGTGAAAGATGATGATTGGATTAAATAAGGACTTGACACGTCATCTAAAGACAGTGTGGGACACCCATGCAATTATGAATGCTGCTAAAGAAACGAGTGAAAAGCTGATGGTGCAATGACTTCCAACATGCAGGTTTTATTATTTGTATAGTGTTCATTTGCAGCACTGCAGTATAAAGCAACAGGGTAGAAGAATCCGTTTCAGAAAGATGAAAATAATAACGACAAAGGCATTATTTGTTTGTGGAAACCATATTGAGATCTCATCGTTGTAATGCCTCATATTTAAAAAAACAAACAAACATTGCATAGCACCAGCTAGAGAAACCATCTTCGCCATGTACCAACTAAAAAAATGACTAAAGGTGTTTTTATTTTGGATATTGCTTTTAAACAAAAAACACACTGTTTCATTTGTTGATCAAATCTTTTTGTTATAAAAGATTTCTAATTGTGTAAGTTTTCAACTGTGCGATATATGTATCACTATAAAAATGTCGCTTAAGAACTTTATTTTTCATTATTTACATTTTTTTCTGTGCACTAACTGTGCATCTTAATCCCACTCTCCTTCACTTTACCAAGAACTCACTAGAGCCCGACCGATATATCGGCCAGCTGATATTATCAGCCGATATTGGCTATCTGCCAATACGTGCATAGCGACACATTTCATTAACAAGTAAAGAAGAGGCATTATGTTGTTGCATAGCTTGGCCATCAGAGGACACACCCCAACTTTCCTGTTGGCAGCATATGTTCGAAATGTGATGAACACAACAGCCAGCTGATTTGAGCAGAGTCGGGCAGAATGTAAATCCACAACTTTGTCACATTAGTAAGGACTCATGAATAACTAGAAATAAGAAATGCCAGGGAAATCTTTGTTTTGTCTGCCCAAAAGGAAAAAAAATATCGGCAGATATATCAGATTTTTAAATATCCAATTATTGGTATCAGTTTTAAAAATCCTATATTGGTCGGGCTCTAGAACTGACTCACAAAGTCTGCCTCAGTTTCTTTTGTGTTTCACTTGTACCAGCCAATAGGGAGAGACTGCAGACAGATGAAGCTGTTAGGGTGCTCCGACAGCTTCAGGGGGTTCCCATCCAGTCTCACCTCGTACATGTTGGTCCGAATGTAGTGGCTTGTGTTTCCTTTGCAGAACGTCTCATCTGTTATTGTTGAGATGTTGTTGTTCTGCAGGAGATCAATTCAAGAACACAACCTTGGCTACAACTTCCAGACAGAAAACAAATTTCATTTCTTCTGCAGTTTTTTTTGTTTGTTTTTTCAAAATAAATAACAGATGAACTTACATGCAGATGAACAACGTAAAGAGACTCTGGAAGATGGGGGACGGCTGTCAGTTCATTGTCTCCGAGATAAAGGTATGCCAGTCTCGTGAGTTTCTGCAACAACACAAGGCCACTATTTAACATGCGATGATGATTTCTGCAGGGGTTTAACATTAGGCATTTACTTGCCAACTTACTTTAAAAGCATTTGCCTTTACACCCTGGTTTTTAAGCCTGTTGAAATTGGCATTAAAAGTTACTAGCTTGGATGGCAGCATGGGAAGTTTGGTCAGTCTGTTTTCTGCGAGTTTGAGCTCCTCAAGATTGGGAAGTTTTGAGAAAGATCCGTCTTCTATCTCAGAGATGAGATTCCCAGACAAGTCAATTCTTCTTAAAGTAGCTGAAAAATGCAAATAATGGAAGTAAAAACTTAAGAGGAGAAGAATACTTCAAAGGATTTTTAAAATTATTAGTATTGTTTTACCTGTGTCTGCAAAGTCTTCCCTGTGTATTTTTGTGATTTTGTTGAAGCGAGCATAGAGATACGCCGTTTCTTTTGGCAGGGTTGGCACGGCTGACATGTCAGGGGACACGTCCTCGCAGTAAACTGATCCACTCAGACAAACGCACAGTAGACATGTTGGCAAAACTGAAATGATCACACATCTTTTCATCATATGGCATCATTTATATACACTTCTCAAAACAACCCCCCCCCCCCCCCCCCCAAAAAAAAAAACAACAACCCCAAAACAAAAGAAAACAAAGATCCAGCAAAACAAAAATAAATGTGGTGTACACACAGGTCCTTTAATTAGCTGCAACTAAACTAGAAACAGTTGTGTATGCACTTGAAAATGCACTGCACCTAGTTTAGCCGAGGACACTTGATCAGTCCCATTATTACGTAACATGAGCTTTAGCTCCATTCACAAAAATGTGGAAGAATGCCTTTGCAAGTGTTGCATAATCAGCTTTGAAAGAGTTGTGGAAAACTTTTTTTTTTTTTTTAATAAACCTTACCTTCTGCTTTTGGAAGTACTCCACCATCAGTATCTGTGTCTTGCAGGACGCCATAGTCCGACGCACGTACCGTAGCTTTCTGCAAAAAGAAGAAATCATCTCAGTTAGCTCTCACTTTTGTGCATATCGTCCTTGAAGATAGTTTTGAACCTCCCCCCAAAGCTTTCTTACTGCAGGTGTTCTTGCTTCCATGTATTCACCCTTTGCTGCAGAAGACACTATCCATGGGAGCATTACATATGTGAAAATTAAAATCCTTAATGGTATCATTGTGCCTCAGTGGCTGGAGAGAGGAGGACAGAGCTGTCTGCTAGGCTGAGATCTGGGGTACATCTGAGAAGGAAAATTTTCCATCCACTTTTATTAAGCTGCCAGCATACTGCTGAGTAAGAAAAGGAAACTAGTTTTAACTCAATACACGCTGTATTTGTGTCACATCGACTGGTCCGGGTCACTCTTTAAGATTGTGTCGCCTTATTTCTGTCCAACAGATGAGCATTTAAAGCTCGATGGGGATGTAAGTGATGAAAACTTTGGATCATAAGAAAACCATTGAGTAAACCCAATGCATGAAACAGTTAAATTCTGTGGGTGTCACTGCTGTTACTGGGGGAACAGCTTGGTACTGGATGAAGGTATTACATTTGAAAAACTGATTGATTTACCAGCAGTGAAGCAGAGAGAGCAAACTGTTGAGTATCTTTTTACTTGGATTGTTTTCCATCCATTTGGACTGCTTCTTTATCAGAAGTGACTCTCTTTCTGAATAACTGCTGTGGTTGAGGTTATTGTCCTGTGCCTGTCCACTAAAACGTGTCCCGATCAGTTCTATTGATTGTTTGATCACAACAGCTTGCCTTAACTACAGCCTCGACCTTTCACATAGTTTGATAGTTACTGTTCCATCATTTACTAACTTAACTTCCAATAGATCAGACTCTCCAAATTATTCTAAGCATACATCAGATCAGTCCGTTGCAGAAGCTGCTCCTAAAACCATGAACAGCCAGGTTCTTCAAATCAGAACCTAATCTCCCCCCCCAAAAAAACATTACTTCTTTGTTTTTTAAATAAATCTAAGTTTAAATCTAAGTTCATAATGATTAGAAAAAATGGGATTAATTAATTCCTTTTTTTTCATTGAGCAAAGATTTGTAAATTTTAATTTGACACGTAAAATGAGATTGCTGTAGACACACACACACATGCACACAAGTACGCAATGGAGTCAAAGGAGCTTGCAAAGAAAAGCGTCTGGACTTCTTTAAGTTACTTGAAGACGTTTCACCTCTCATCCGAGAAGCTTCTTCAGTTCTAAGGTCAAATGGTGCAGAGTGCCAGATATAAACCTAGTGGGAGTATCCCCCCACAGAGGGACAAAAGAACCCCCTGATGATCCTCTAATCGCCTGAGCCAAGGTGTGAAACTGGGTGTGGGTCCCAATCAGCCAGAGTTTCGGGTGAGTTCATTGTGAAACCTGGCCCCACCTTATCATGCGAATTCCTGAGATCAGATGGCCCAGGATGTGAGTGGGCGTTAAGGCGTCTGGAAAGGGATCTCAAAACTGGATTATAGATGGCAGGAGAGTTGGTGTCGTAAACCCCCGCCTCTGTTCAAAGATGGTCGCTCACAGTGGACATAGATGGCTTCTTTCACTCCTCTTTCAAACCATCTGTCCTCTCTGTCCAAAATGTGAACATTGGCATCCTCGAAAGAGTGTCCTTTATCCTTAAGATGCAGATGGACTGCTGAGTCTTGTCCTGTGGAGGTGGCTCTTCTGTGTTGTGCCATGCGCTTGTGAAGTGGCTGTTTGGTCTCTCCAATGTAGAGGTCTGGGCATCTGGAGAGACCAAACAGCCACTTCACAAGCGCATGGCACAACACAGAAGAGCCACCTCCACAGGACAAGACTCAGCAGTCCATCTGCATCTTAAGGATAAAGGACACTCTTTCGAGGATGCCAATGTTCACATTTTGGACAGAGAGGACAGATGGTTTGAAAGAGGAGTGAAAGAAGCCATCTATGTCCACTGTGAGCGACCATCTTTGAACAGAGGCGGGGGTTTACGACACCAACCCTCTGCCATCTATAATCCAGTTTTGAGATCCCTTCCCAGACGCCTTAACGCCCACTCACATCCTGGGCCATCTGATCTCAGGAATTCGCATGATAAGGTGGGGCCAGGTTTCACAATGAACTCACCCGAAACTCTGGCTGATTGGGACCCACACCCAGTTTCACACCTTGGCTCAGGCGATTAGAGGATCATCAGGGGGTCCTTTTGTCCCTCTGTGGGGGGATACTCCCACTAGGTTTATATCTGGGACTCTGCACCATTTGACCTTAGAACTGAAGAAGCTTCTCGGATGAGAGGTGAAACGTCTTCAAGTAACTTAAAGAAGTCCAGACGCTTTTCTTTGCAAGCTCCTTTGACTACGATGACCTGGATGACTGAGAACCTTCACAGACATACGCAATGGAGTGACAGGCCTTAGTACAGTAGTTGTAGAACATCAGTTATTAGGAAAAAAATAGGTTACAGATGTAATTATCTGCATAATGATTTAATAGAAAAAGTATTATTAAACTTGCAATTTTAAGTGCACTTATGCAACACAGCCTGACCTCAGTTTCTACTGGAGTTGGGACAAAAATGATCTTATATGACTTAAGAAGGGTGGAGATGTGCACACAGAGCCATTGAAGGTGGAGTGTGAGCAAATAGAGGAAACAGGAGTGCAACTAAGAATAATAAATACTATTTTGCTGTGAAAATAACAAGACTGGTTATACTGTTGTGTTGACATTTACTTTATTAACACAAACAATTGCTTTAAAAATATGTAGAAGATGAATAATTTTTTACATATATAGAAAATTTACATTTATATTTATATCTGCTGCTATTAACCTCAGTCGTCAGTTTGGTTATCAGGTTCAAGCAAGCGCCTGCACTCATTAAAATCTTGACTTGCTCAAGTGCCCTTGAGAAAAACGCTGACCTTGACCTTTGATCATCAATATGGAAAGTATTATTTTGTTTCTTTGTTTTAATTTAAACCCACATGACCCTCCAATTATCTGATCATACATGTCTATAGTCTTGTAACCCATTTAAATGGTAAAGAGGGCTCCTCTCGTGCGGATAATGTTTATTTTGGCTGAGTACTAAATCACAAAATCATCCAGTTGGCGACTTTCACATATACATTTAGCTTGTATACATATATAAGCTGAATGCATATATATGTCAATACTGTAGCAATGTAATGCAAGAGTATCAAACAGTTGAATTAATTCTGAATAAAGAAATACGCTTGGATCCATTGATTGCCTTTACCGTGTGAGCAGAGGCTGCATTACGTAAGGCAGATGTGCGGTGAGAAAAGAGGAAACAGAAGTGCCCGTGTAGCGGAAGTGGTACTGCCCTGAACGATACGCTAAGTGAGACGGAGGACGGAGGCTGAATCGTCCACAGAGCGAGCGAGAAGAAGAAAAAACAGTAGGATTAAAAGTCACCGCAATCGTAAGTGCAATAACCTCGAATGTATGAATATCGCATGCTAACACTAGGTTTTCATTGGTAGCTCGTTGTTCGAAAGCCTGTTCTATCGTGTTCGTTCGAATCCCACTGAGAAGCGAAACATAACGGCTAGCTCGGTTGGTGAAAGGCTAAGCTAGCGTTAGCTGCTAGCTTGCTAGCGGACGGTGAGACTCCGTGACACTTTGTTCTGACAGGCTCGGCAGCCAGGGCGGGCCCTGCTACAGCTACTTAAAACGAAATCAAAGCGAAAGTAATACGGTGCAGTTCAGTATTCCCCTTCGTAATAACTACTTAAAATAACAAATATTAACTGCCATCACCCAAACCGCGTATTTTTACATAAAAATTCGCGGTTGCTTTCGCTGGCCTAGCCGTGACTGTTAGCGGCGATGCTAGCGAACTGTTAGCTACTACATTCGTTTTTTCCTACTTTGGTTATCGCGCATACGATAGTTTAGCGGCTATAAATATGAACGAAAAATATGAAGTCTTCTAATATGCACTGTCGTATTTGTTAAGCCAGTTTAGCCGCGATTTAGAAAATCTACTATCCTCGCTAGCCTTGCTAGCAACATTGTGGGAGGGCATTAAACATGACCCGGGAAGGCTTCCGCTGGTACAGCAAGTGTCGGTCGAAAGAACGTCAAGCGAGCCAAAAAGGCAGCAGAGCAAATAATTATACACGGTTTGACATATTTAGATATGCGAAGAGTTCTGATTCAACTCGTGAATATGAAATTGGGTTGGGACGGTAAGGGCGAAGCAGGGTTAGCTAATAACTTGGCTAGCGGCTAACCATAGCAAGAGATGAGTGTGGTTGACCCACTTGCCAAAGAGCCCAGTTCACAAAGCATACCCTGTGAATTGTCATTGAATTAAGTGTTTTCATCTGTTAAGACCAGGTGTGCCACGGCAAGGTGAAGCAAGTTCGTGTGAACTAAGATAACGCACACACCACACAGGTGTGAATGGCTAATGTGCCTGAAACATTCTTTCTTGTGTTTTGGTGAATTGCAACTGTAGCTGTTTCTAATATTGTCTTGTTTTCCCCAGTCTAGAAAATGGATAAGAGCGACCTGGTACAGAAGGCCAAGCTTGCTGAGCAGGCTGAGCGCTATGATGACATGGCTTCAGCCATGAAGGCAGTGACAGAGCAAGACTCTGAGCTGTCAAATGAGGAGCGCAACCTTCTCTCTGTTGCCTACAAGAATGTTGTAGGAGCGCGCCGCTCATCCTGGCGCGTTATCTCCAGCATTGAGCAGAAGACTGAGGGCAATGACAAAAAACAGGAGATGGCACGTGAATACCGGGAGAAGATAGAAGCTGAGCTGCAAGAAATCTGCAACGATGTGCTTGTAAGGATTTCTCATTATTCAGTCCCAATTTAGATTCTAGTGAAAGTGGTACGTGTTATTGTGAATCTGAACAAACCTTTACTGCTGTTTTCAGGAGCTACTGGACAAATTTCTCATTGCCAAAGCATCTAATCCTGAAAGCAAGGTGTTCTATCTGAAAATGAAAGGCGACTATTATAGATACCTGTCTGAGGTTGCGTCTGGGGATAATAAGAAGAGTAAGTGAAAACACAGTTTACATCATAACTTTGTTTTACTGCAGTGTCCTTTTAAAGAGTGGTGAAAGAAACTTTAAGTTAATCAATAATGTGTAATCTGAAATCCCTAAATGTGTTGATTTAAAAGAGCAGAATCATGATGCTTTTTATCTGATTTTTTTTTTTTTTAAATTATTGTTCTGTCAACAGCTTTGTTTTCAGCAACAGCTGATTGCACTTTTTAGCAATAAAAAAACCCTCCAAATAAGAAACCTATGTAGTTGAACCTGACATACTTGAAGACAAGCTGAAAAGGCCAGAAAATTTTGTGGCCGGTCTACAGTAAATGCAGAGATGGCACCATGTGGAATAAGAAAATTTTGCCATATTAATGAATGTTACAATACAGTTTGAGATTATTCATAGTCTAATTTTTCTGCTTTTAAGTTGCTGAAAATTGGTTCATTATAGTTTTATTTATTTTTTTCCTTATGCTTTCACAGCTACAGTGGATAATTCCCAGAAGGCGTACCAGGAAGCTTTTGACATTAGCAAGAGTGAGATGCAGCCAACACACCCCATTAGGCTTGGCCTGGCCCTCAACTTCTCAGTCTTCTATTATGAAATCCTAAACAACCCGGACAAGGCCTGTACCCTGGCTAAAACAGTATGTACTCTGGCTTACATGCATAGCTTTAAAATGTCTTGGAGCTTTTTAACAAATGAATTGGGGGGGGATGGGGAGAAAAAAACCTAAAATATATATTTTTTGGTGCATATTTAATTTATTACTTATGGTGTAAATCACAACAAATGACTCTTTTCAGGCATTTGATGAAGCCATTGCTGAACTTGACACTTTGAACGAGGATTCCTACAAAGACAGTACCCTGATAATGCAACTACTAAGGGACAACCTGACTGTGAGTTTTAAGTTACACTGTTTGGTTTCAGATTGATGCGGGCATATCTGTCACAAGGCACTCTAACATTTGTCCTCTGTGTTTCCAGCTGTGGACATCAGAAAACACGGCAGATGAGGGAGAGACCGAAGGAGGGGAAAACTAATGGAATTGCACTGTTAATCCACCTACACTCTTTATCTTAAACACAGACAGCTTATATACATCCCCCTCCACTCCATCAGCCCCTCCCACTTCTGTATGACAAGCAGCCTGAATTGCTTCCGACCAACTAGTTTACCCCTCTCAGTTCACTGTGAGGTGACAGGGTAATTTTTTCAGTTGTTAGCAGATTCAGTCACTCTGTGGAAAATGTGTTGATTAGCAAGTTCACATTGCTGTTTTTTTTTTGTTTTTTTTTTTTTGTTTTTTTTTGGTTCTTTGTCAGCTTTGTGCAAGTCTGCGTGTGGCAAGCGTGAGTGGATGTGAGAGGTTGTGCGTATGGTCTGTGGTGGGGAGGGGGGGTATTGTGAAATCTAATCGTCCTTCCAAAGTCCTTGGTCCCCTGCTAGTTGTGCATTTTTCATCCCCCCACCCATTTTTTTTTTTTTTCTTTTTGTTACGTTTATTATTTGTGATTCCTTGTGATATTTACAGGTTTTATTGTATGGTAATTAAACTGGCAGTTGATTTCCACCAAACACTGTGATGGTAGGCATTCCATTTGCTTCACAAGCCCCCCTCCCAAAAAACGTTTTTTGTTCAAATTCTCAGACATACAATCCTGTATTCAACTAACTGCAATTCTGCTGTGGGCTCATACAGAAAGGAGGCAGGCTGTATTGTGACACTGACATTTTGGTGTAATGCTCCTTGATCATGTTCACAAAATTCACAGTTTAAGCTCTGAGGGACCCCTTAAATTTGTCATGTTCAATTTAAGACATTCCACATTATTAGGCTTTTTGGAAAGGCAGTGCTTTTTTTTTCATTTTGAACTAGGTATGGGTTGTCATTGTAGTTTTACTCACTGTTCAGGTGCTGCTTGACCTCAGTACAATGGAAATTGTATGTGCGTAAATGTGGTTCCATGTATTTTGCAAGATTGACTATCATCTGTATGTAAAACCTACAGTAACCTTTTATTGATGTTAATTGAAAATGTCTTACCACACTGTATCAACCCTGCTTGCAAAATATTCCTCTTAAAGCGGTTGTTTTCTCCAAAAAATGTTTTTGTGCCTGGCTTTCTCTTGCAGCTTTTTTTTTTTTTTCTTTTTCTTTTTTCTCCCCCATTTAGACAGCAGCATCTGCTTGTTGATGAAATCTCACAGAGAAAGAGTTAAACCATTTATTAAAAGGAAATAGTTAAATATTTATTAGTCTTCGCCCAGGTTCATCAATCTGCTGTTTAAAGGTAGCTGATGTTAACGGATTATCTAAAATCAGGTCTCCTTAAAAGTGTTTAGAAGGCCATTTCATGACTTTTGAAAAGAAACTCAGTGTCACAATACCATGTTATCACCACTACATTCCACACTCTTGTAGTTGAAGACACCATTCCACATTATAGCTGACAGTCTGTTTACTCTGGCAGTGCTCCAATGAATTGATATAATTTGTTGGGGGGAAAAAAAATTCATGTCAGTTTATTATTATGCTTGATGAAAATGCAGTTAGTGAATGTGGAACGAAGCCTGTCTGTATATCAGGTATCTACTTGCTTTGTTTTTACTGACAAGTCTTAATGGCTAAAATTTGCTTCTGTAACAGTCTTATTACCCAGTGCACACACGTGGTTGTGAAAATTTAGATTAGCTATTAAAAAAAAACGAGAAAAGCAGTGACGAAATGGAGATAAACAATGGTTGGTGTAATTCTAGCTTTGTGTTTATGTATCTTAAAACCATTCTAGTTTCACTCTACATGTAAGAAATAGGAACGTGTCAAAACCATCCAGTGAAATAAAGTTTCGTTTAAGATAACAGGCAAATTACGTCTTCATTTTTGTTCACCAGGTATATTTAAAAATTAAAACGTAAAACAAAAGCCTAAAAAAAACTCAGAAATTGAGCAAAAAGGTACGTGAGGGTTATAATTGCCCTCTTGTCTACAAGCAAAGGGCAAGCTAAATTAGATTAGCGCTTGATATGCTAATGAGAACTACTTTGCATCGCGGAGAGTGACGTGTATTTAATGTTTGTACCCCTCACAGCTTAATTGAAACTATTGCGCGGAGAGGAGGTGCAGGTGTTCAACGGCGCTAATTAAATCAAAACAAGCTCCCGCCCATGTGGAAAGTGTACCGACGAGCTGCTTAACGGGAAATCTCCAGTACGACGCAGTAGCTTGAAATGTAAGTTTATTTAGTCGAAGTCACACGGTTCCTCATCTTAGCTAACTTTGATGAATAGTTCAGAAACAAAGGACACAGGCGTCAGCTAATTTTACCGCTTAGCTTTGAATCATGTGCTACGTGTTAAAGTTTCATCACTTAAATGTTTACCATGTTAGGCATTTTTAGATTCCAAATTGTCCACATTCCACAGCTTTCTGTCTTGAAGTTGTCTTTGTATTAACTTTCGGATACACTTCAATATTTTTATGTTGGAGTACTTTATCCACTCAGACACGGAGTTAACAATTTACGTGCTTAATGCAAACCTAATTCAGTCAGGCCTGGAGCAGGGCCTGCAGATTCTTTCGTGTTTTGATTCACGTGTTGACATTTTGGAAGCTGTGTAGTTTGTGACACTGTTAAACTGCATCATGCAGATCTGTTTTTGTTATTCCTCCCACCCCTGTTTGAAATAAATGGTTTGAACACACGTAGATGACATTGAAAACACATTAAAATTAATTTCTTTGACACTAAATCTCATGGAAATTAGATAAAACACAGTTAAAGGTATTGATTTAATAACATAACACATTTAACATAATTTCTTCTACTTTTGAGTACTAAATAAAAACTTCTCAAACGTGATGTATTAACAAAGAAAACATTTCTGCCAATGCAGATCAGTACAATGAAGTGCATCTAATTTTAGCAGCACATTAGAAATGACTATAACAAGAAAAGAAACAAAACAAAAACAAGTCTAAATCACTCATAACTGTTTTTCTCCAAGCAGCTATTACCCAAAATGAACAGCAGTGGACCAGCATATCCTCTTGCTTCTCTGTATGTTGGAGACCTGCACCCTGATGTCACAGAGGCAATGCTTTACCAGAAGTTTTCTCCCGCTGGGCCAATCATGTCGATCCGTGTGTGCCGGGACATCATCACCCGCAGATCTCTGGGATATGCCTATGTAA
This sequence comes from Rhamphochromis sp. 'chilingali', assembly GCF_963969265.1. Lineage (NCBI taxonomy): Eukaryota > Metazoa > Chordata > Actinopteri > Cichliformes > Cichlidae > Rhamphochromis > Rhamphochromis sp. 'chilingali'. The sequence continues at coordinate 25,209,965 of NC_137939.1, read as the reverse complement.
ACTTCCAGCAACCTGCTGATGGTACAGTACCAGTGTGGTTGATTTGTGACCTTTTGCTGCTCAGTGAATGCTATAAAATGTTAAGACTTGTTTCAGTCTAATGAGAGCAAACTTTTGAGGTGATTCTAAAGATCACTGTCTTCAGAGCTGAATTTAAAAGTAGGAAGGACACTACACCTTAAAAACGATCAGCAAATTCATGATAGTTGGGGTATTTGTGATGAGAGGTTAGTCTATAAAATGGCAGGAAAATCAAAGAAATGTCAAAAATTTCATAACTTTTCCTGAAAGAAGTCAGGAAAAATATCATGATTGAATAAACTAAATTAAGTAAACTAAATTATTAACCACATTTTAAACCTAAAGTACTGCAGAGTGGAATGAATTTACCACTTAAATTAGAGCATAAGCTTAATTCTCCATAGTGACACATGCAATGGAAACATAGTGAATATATGCTCCACTTTATTAGGTACATACTCCACTCCTTGTGGCAGGATGGATTTTAATGTTGTTTATTCCGAATTCTGACATTACAATCTGTCGTAGCGGAAGTCAAGGCTCATCAGAGCACGCAGTCTTCTGTTGTCCAGTGTTGGTGAGCCTGTGTGATTTGTAGCCTCAGTTTTCTGCTCTTAGTTGACAGGAGAGGCCCCTAGTTAACATGGTGTTTTCGCCCAGCTGTTGCTAACTGGATGGTTAGAGATGACTGTGTGGGGAAATTCCAGCAGATCACCAGTTACTTAAATCACATTTGTTTCACATTCTGATGCTCAGTTTGAACTTCGGCAGGACATCTTGCCCAAGTCTACATGCCTCCCTGCACTGAGTTTCTGCCATGTGATTGGCTAATTGAATGTTTACCTCAAGGAGCAGTTGAACAGGTGTACCTAACAAGACAGGGGACTGTATACAATATATATTATTATACATTTTTGTAAGTAATTTCTTTTCATTTTTCTGCTTTGTTTTAGCGGAGTGTGCCCTGGATACGATGAACTACGATGTCATCAAAGGTCGGCCAATCAGAATAATGTGGTCTCAACGCGACCCAGGACTCAGGAAATCTGGTGTGGGTAACATCTTTATCAAGAACATGGATGAGTCTATTGACAACAAAGCACTGTATGACACCTTCTCAGCCTTTGGAAATATTTTGTCCTGTAAGGTAAGTGACCTGGGCCGTCTCTCAGAGCTGAAGCAGCTGAAGTTGATGGTTACTGTGACTGACTAGAGTCTTCCTCCAAACACTGAGAGGGTAGAAATGGTAGATTTCAGAATCATGGACTAATTTCAAAGTGCAGCACATATCACTTAAGTTATTAAAACCCATTTCCAAATTTTACTCCTCACATTCAGTTTGGTTAAAAGCAATTGTTTACATTGTGTTTGTAACATAGTACAGATGAATTTAGCGGGCACTTTTCAAAAGCTTTGTAATTTGCACCGATTATAATGTTTGTCTTGTAGGTTGTTTGTGATGAAAAAGGATCCAAAGGCTATGGATTTGTTCATTTTGAGACTCAAGAAGCTGCAAACCGGGCCATTGAAACAATGAATGGGATGCTACTGAATGATAGGAAAGTGTGAGTGAACTAAATACTCAATTGTTTACCACTGTTGTTTCCAGTCAGTGGTTAAATGTAGCCTACAAAAATAAGCTCAGGCAAAGATTAGAGCAGAATATGTACAAGGATCAGCCACAACATTAAACCACTGATACATCAAATTGTCTGCGGTTATGTGCTCCCTTTTTTATTTTCCTTTTTTTTTTCTTCATTTTGAGCTCATTTCAGTTTAAGGCTGAAATGAGCTGTTTTACATTATACATGATATAATGTGATCTGACATTTACACGCGCCAATGGATTTAATCAGAACTGTGTGACATCTGTAAAAACAATGACTAATTCACACATTTACAATCCTCTGTGGCTATCCTTTGTGGCATTCCTATTCATTCTGATCTAAGGCTCCATGTAAACTGCCAAAAACCTGAAGTGGCACTCAGTGGCCCGGAGGACACACCAGCGTTCCTCAAACTTCCTATGTCTCAGTTCAATTGAGCACTCACAATCTGTGGCAAACATGGCTCCTTCCATGGAAGACACACTCAGGGATAGGTCTCATGATTATGTCCCAATGGGCCAGTTGTTTTGGCAGCATAAAGGTGACATACACAATATTAATCAGATGGTTTTAATGTTGTGGGTGATTTTTAAATATATTTTAACTATTTAAATTGTTAAATACTACTGAAGACTCCACATGTTTTGCAGATGATTTTTCCATGTGTTGTTGTTTTGTTTTTGTTTGCTCAGTCAAAAGGCGGGTAAACGGTTGGGATATGGCATTGTCAGCTCAAAGGCCCGTTTCCTGGGAGAAAAGTGTCAGTTGTATCTTCTTAGGTCAGTGAATAGGTAGGATATCTGTCTAGGTTTGTCTTTATCTGTATTATAAAATTATTTTAGGGCTAAGCAGGTAACAGTATTCATCACAAACGAACAAAGCTGTTTGTTTGCGATGTTCTTGATCTGTCCTAATCATTTGTCTTGTAGCCAAAGATAATTTAACACACTGTAATTAATTTCCTTTTATTTGTTCCTCGAAATGCTGTCTCTCTGGTTAACATTTTAAATGACATCTACAGATTTGTTGGCCACTTTAAGTCACGCAAGGAAAGAGAGGTGGAGTTTGGCAGTAAGGCTATGAAGTTCACCAATGTCTACATCAAGAATTTTGGTGAAGACTTCACTGATGAGAAACTAAAGGAAGTTTTCTCTGCATTTGGTAAGATAAAAATATTGTGAGCTTTTATTTTATTTTTTGTTCCTTTAGTTTATTTTTGATCACTTTGCATCTCGTGGTCTGGTTTTGGTCTCAGGGAGAACTCTCAGTGTACGGGTCATGAAGGATGAGAAGGGTCGTTCAAGAGGATTTGGATTTGTAAACTATGCTCATCATGAAGATGCCCAGAAGGTAGTGTAGACCAAGTTTCTGTGTGCACACAGATCTTACTTCTCCCAACAAAAGATCACATGGATCATAATGCAGTCACTGTACACCTTGAATGAATCCTGTTCAGGAGTGTTTGAGTTAAGTAGGTAGAAAAGGATGGCCTTTTTTTGAATTGGAAAATATAATGTTGGTAAAAAAAGAAAAGTGTAACCTTCTTTGAGTATCATAGTTTTTGAATTTCTCTTGAAAAGGTACATTGCTTCTGAAATGTATTCACAGCATTTCACTTGATCCACATTTTTGTCATTTTATAGCCTTATTCCCTGTTTTGCAAAACGTTTAGTTCTTTCAAATTTATTAAAAACAAGAAAAAAATATAAAAAGTACATAAATATTAAAAGCCTTTGCTCATTACTTTGTTGAAGCACCTTAGGTAGAAATTGCAGCCTCAGGTTTTTCTGAGTATGCTGCAGTCTTGGCACACCTATTTTTGGACAATAAGAACTTTTCAGTGGACGACTGTGGTAACCGGAAGGTTGCCGGTTCGATCCCCCAGCTCTGTCTGTCCTGGTCGTTGTGTCCTTGGGTAAGACACTTTACCCTACCGCCTACTGGTGTTGGCCAGAGGGGCCGATGGCGCGATATGGCAGCCTCGCTTCTGTCAGTCTGCCCCAGGGCAGCTGTGACTACAACTGTGGTTTGCCTGCACCAGTGTGTGAATGTGAGCGTGAATGAATAGTGTAATTGTAAAGCGCTTTGGGTGCCTAGAAAAGCGCTATATAAATGCAATCCATTTTGGGGTAGTTTCTCCCATTTTTCTTTGCAGAACCATTCAAGCTCCATCATGTTCAATGGAGAGCATCAGTGCACAGTCATTTTCAGAACTCTTCAGAGATGTCAAGTCAAGGACAGTCGCTAAGTAATACTGAAGCCACAGTTACGTTGACTGTAGGCTTAGGGTTGTGGTGCTATTAGAGGATGAACCTTTACCCCAGTCCAAGGTCCAGAGTGCTGTGAAGCAGGTGGTCATCAGAGATCTGGCATCTAGTCTTCTTGTTCCTGTTGTTGAAAACCATCCCCATAGCAGGTGAAGGGCGGTACTTGGTTTTCTCCAGACATGATGCTCGGCATTCAGGCCTGTCTTGGAGGTCTACAGAAAATTCCTTGGACTTCACGGCTTGGCTTGTGGTCTGACACGTGCCTTTCCAAATCATGTCCAGTCAACTGAATTTACTAGGGGTGGACTTAAGTCAAGGTGTAGAAAGATCTGACGGGCGATCATGCCAGGAATTTCACGAAATTTCATGAAAAATGAATCAGTTTTGAAATAGCAAAATATTGAACAAGTGAAGCACTTTGAATACTTTCCAGTTGCGCTTATACTGTACGTAACACTGTATGTTTATGATCCCTATGCTATTTATTTTTTCCCAGGCTGTTAATGAAATGAATGGAAAGGAGATCAATGGGAAAATCCTCTATGTAGGGCGGGCTCAGAAGCGTCTTGAGCGCCAGGGAGAGCTCAAACGCAAGTTTGACCAAATAAAACAGGACCGCATCCAGCGCTATCAGGTGCTGCTGTTGTGCATGAAACTATAATATGAATACTACTTAATGGTTCTTACTGTTGATCATTTTGAATTAATTATTAGGTGATTATAGTGCAATGTTTTTTGAATATTTTAAAGTCTTAGTGGTGCTTGTAATCCATTCATTCATTTTCTCTTGCTTACCTGGGTCTGGGTCATCAGGAGTCAGCTGTGGGGCAGACTCGGTCTCCTCCTTGCATTCCTAAATAGTACATTATCTGATATTAATTTACAGTCTTGATGTTGTCATAGTAAAGTCAAACATTTTCTTGAAAATCATTCCAAATGAAAGTGGAAAAGTTGTCATTTATCCAAACAGTATATGTGGGTGTTCAGCATGAGGCTCAAGTTATGTTGTTTTTTCCACCATTGTTTTTCAGTATTGAGTATTGGGTGTTTTATTATTTTGCTGACATTGCCAAATGGTTAGAATCAGAAATGCTCTTTTGTTAGATTGATTTATGTGTGTCATGAACCGGATAGGAGGCAGACCTGTCCATTGGGCCATCCCAACTAGAAAACACAGGCATTGTTTTATAAATAATCAAGTTTGTAATAGCAACAAAATGGAATCTAAAGCAATCTAACCATTTTGGTAGTGCTTTCTCTTAAAGTCAGATGGGAATGTTTAATCTAGATATGAAGGAGTGCTTAACTACATAACTGAATAACTGCAAGCATGATGAAATAGCTTAGCAGCATTTAGCCCACAAAGAAAGAATTTCAGAGCTGATTGGATTTCATGGGTTTTTACATTGTTGAGCTTGAGAAGACAGGAACGTAACTCTTTGTAATTCCAGGGGGTGAATCTGTATGTGAAGAACTTGGACGACAGCATCGACGATGAGAGACTTCGGAAGGAGTTTGCTCCTTATGGCACCATCACCAGTGCAAAGGTGAGGTAACAGGATAATGTCCCACTAAAGTAATGAAGTTCTTTGTACACAAATCCATGAATGCCCAAACCTTTTTTCCTTCTGGAAGGTTCCTGTTAAAATCTAATAGCTTTTATGGCGAGGGAATGATTTTTGAACTGGGTGGTGTGTTCACAGTAGCTGCGATGCTCTTCTGTGTTAGCAACACAGGTGGGCGTGTTACTGTAATCAGATTACTTTTTCAGGTAACGAGTAAAGTAAGGGATTACTATTGCAAAAAAGGTAATTAGATTACTGGTACTTTCCCATAAGCACGCTGCGTTACTAAAACTGACTTTTTTGTGAGAGTGTCTCATGACAATGACGTAAGCGAGTGCGACATTCATGGCAACAGCTGTGTGCAGATCAACAATGGATCATATATGGAGTGCGGGAGAGAGTATGAGCGTGCAGCGTTTAAAGCGCGGAAGTACTGACCTTACTTTGAGTTTGATTCCGTAAAAAGTGACAAAAACATTAGTGTTCGCTGTTCACTGCGTGGGAAGAAAACTTCTTTTTACAGCGAAAAAACCGTTAACTTCCAAACAAGCACAGAGTGTTCTACCAGTGAATGGGAAATTCACACAGAAACTCGCGGATTCTTCCACTGGCCACCGCGGCACAACTGCACCAGGGCAAACATCCGCCTGCTATACAGGTGAAAATAGAGCAGCAGGATTGATTTTATTTATTTTCTGCTGTGTTTCACTTGCATTTATTTGAAATAGTGAGTGTAAACACAAAAAATATTTTATTTTATGTGCTGGAATGTGCAGAAAATAGGTTTAAATCTTAAACAAATTTCTTCCAGTCAGAGAATGTGGCATATAATTTAATGTTTGCTTGATGCATAAAGTTAAAAGATTAAAACTAATAAAACAAGTTTTAAAAAGACTTTTCCATTTGATTACATTTTATGATGGATTTTGCAGAAAAAGTAGAATTGGGCTGAAAGATCTATCGCTTTATTGCCTATTCAGGTTGTAAATCGTGTTTTTAAAAAGTAACTAAGTAATTTTGAAAATAAGTAATCAGTAAAGTAACAGGATTACTTTTTTGGGGAAGTAATTAGTTACTAATTACTTTTTTCAAGTAACTTGACCAACACTGGTTAGCAGTAAGAAAATTTTGTGCCAAAATAATGTTTGTAAAATTATTATTTTCCACAAAGGTGCTTTACAACATTTCAATAATGGATTTATGCAGATTGCTGACATGAATTCATTTCTGATCATCTCGTGAAAGCACTGTGGCTCAGGAGGTAAAGCGGGTTATTCATTAACTTGAGAATTGGTGGTTCGATCCCTAAGTTTTTATAGTGATATCAAGTTGTTGACATGTAGATATTCCTAAAGACATATGTGAAAAGGGTGTTCCTGAATGTGAACTGTAAATTGTCTTGTTGAGGAGGGGGGGTTGTTGTCCCCTCCCCATACAGGATGTATTGAGTGCCATTAAAGATTCTTTATATAATGTCTCTGGTTTTACCTTTTGTTTTCTTTTGTGCTTTAGTGTTAGGAACCTTAAAGATTTCTGACTGTGAACGTTTTGTTTCCTGTAGGTGATGACAGATGGCTCCCAAAGCAAAGGCTTTGGTTTTGTCTGTTTCTCTTCCCCTGAGGAGGCAACAAAAGCAGTGACTGAAATGAATGGGAGAATTGTTGCAACCAAGCCACTGTATGTGGCTCTGGCTCAGCGGAGAGAGGAGCGTAAAGCAATTCTAACAAATAAGTACATGCAAAGACTTGCTACCTTGAGAACCATGGCCAGCCCGCTAATCGACTCATACCATCAGTCTGGATATTATGTCACATTACCACAGGTAGGGCTCTTTAAACGGTGACATTGGGAACAAAATAGGCCATTTTATTAATGCAGCAAAATGTGTCATCAAAATGTTAAGGGAAAAAAAAGAACTGATAAAGTCTGGGCTTTATCAGTTGTTTAAGTCTGGGCAAATTTGCATCAGCTCCCAACGTTCTGACATTTTGAAGTTGCACCAGTGCTAATATTTGCATTATATCCGCAGCCTCCCACGCGCTCCTTTTACAACCACACTGCTGTCAGCAATGTGAGACCAGTCCCTCGCTGGACAGGACAGCCACCAAGACCACAGGGTGAGGGAATATCTGTTACACTTGTGTAGCGGTTTAAAAAAAAAAAATATATATATATATACACACACACACACACAAATGTATTGATCTGTAAAAGTTGTAGCGAAGAGTAATTCCTCTAGGATTAATTTTTCAGCTTGACAATGATCCCAGAACACACTGGCAGTGCAGTAAAAGCATACCTGGATAGAAAAACACATGGTGGAACAATACCAGTCAGATTGGCATCCGCAGAGCCCGGACCTCAACATTATTGAAGCAGTGTGGGATCATCTTGACAGGAAACAGAACAAAGACCAAAAGGCAGCTAATGGTGACTCAAGAGTTTTGCACAGTACTGTATGATATAATTGTTCTCTACATGCTTAGGCCCCTACACCACTCAGCTGGTTTCTGGCTCTGTCCCCCGACGTGGATCGAGCCCCATCGCTACAGTCAGACAGGCTTCCACCCAGGCGCCACGCATCGTAACCTCAACACAAAAGACAAGTGAGCTCCTGATCTATGGCAGCAGACAAGCAGTCTCCTTTTGAAATGTCCCATTCACGTGGATGGTGCTGACTGTGTCTTTAGATGACATTGGAACCCAGACTGTAGGAGGGCGCACTGACATTGCCAATGTGGCCAGAAGCAGCCAGTACAAGTATGCGTCAGCAGTGAGGAACCCTCAGCAGGTTGTTACTGTGCCTGCACCCATGCCTAGACTACAGGTAGTGTTTGCACTGTGATCATTTCTATTTTTAATACTTAGCGAAGATCAAGAAAAATGTGTGAAACCCAGACAGTAAGTTGGAGCACTGAGGGTGCACAATGACTTGCAGTGTAGTTAGTTACTTAGGTTGAGGTTAAATGACAACCTTATTTTAGATTGTTGCTGAATATAGGCTTAGCTTCACTTAACAAATGGGCATTAATAGTCATTGGAAAATGTAAAACGCAGCTAAGGAAAACAACCCTTCTTCTACTTCATTTTGACATGAATTAACCAGTGATATACAAGCTGAAAATGAGAGAAATCTGTGGGATTGTTTTGTTCTGTGAGTGGGTGTGGGTATCTGCGTGGGTGGTGTTTACAGCTATAATATGTTTAAGACAAAAAAATTTAGGCGATTAGCATCTGGATGTCTTCAGGTTGTTGCTGCGCCGGTGATGGAGCCACCAGTACACATTCAAGGCCCAGAGCTGCTTACCGCCTCAGTGCTGGCTGCAGCCCCACCAATGGATCAGAAACAGCTCCTTGGTCTGTCATCAGTCAGTTCTGCCTGTTTTGTTTTTTTTCCTGCTATGCAGATTGAAACAGCTTGTGTATATTTGTCTTCATTCCATTGTCTCTGCTGTGACACACAGGGGAGCGACTGTACCCACTGATTCACACTCTGCATCCAAACCTGGCTGGTAAAATCACTGGGATGTTGCTGGAGATCGACAACTCTGAGCTGCTGCATATGCTGGAGTCGCCCGAGTCCCTGCACGCTAAGGTACATTAATGTTCATGTTTTTCTGTGAGCTGGTCTGCACTCTAGACTGTATATAAAGATGGATGATAAGCCACAACTTCCTTCCCCTGTACAACAGTGAAACCAAAATAGCTCGAAAATAGGTGGTGCTGGTTTGTTCTAGTGACAGCATTTGCACATTGGTGGCGGCAGGATGTCGGAGTCATATCTGTAAACCTTCGGTTTAACGTCTAAACCTCAAGTGGGAGAAGCATTTCTTCCTTTTCTTCTTTTTGACACCCCATGCTGAAATTTTTTTTTTAAATACTTTTGAATTCTGTTTGCCCATCGCTGTCATTATTCCCTTTGAAGTAGTTTGAGCAAAAGGGAAGTCAAGGTCCACCTGTTTACCTCCACATCTTCATCCTTCCTCATGTTATAGGAAAAAGATTTATTTTAGTTAATGTGCCACACGTGGTCCAGTTTGATCTCAGAATATTCTCTGGCCACTTTATTAGGTACAATTTAGTTGTTAAACAAATATCTAATCAGTCGATTGCAGTCAGTCAGCCTGATGCATATAGGTATCAGAATTTGGTATCAACAATTTGACCATTGTGCCTTATATCAGCAGTTCAGGCTCCTGGTGCTGGTGTAATGGTGTGTGGGACATATCCTTGACAAACCAACTGAGTATTGGTTAAAAAAATGCCTACCTAAGTGACCATAGTGTACATATCTTCTGATGGCTGGTTCCAGCAGATTAATGTGTCATGTCACAAAGCTCAGATTATCTCATATTGGTTTCTTGAACCTGTCAATGAGGCTACTGCTGTCCAGCAATTATTTTACTAGGGGTGGGGGGGATGACCCAATCTGGTCTTTAAGTGATGACATGATGAATCCTGCTTCCGGACCCAAACTACCCTGCATTTAACATGTTTTAATGCTTTGTATCTTGTTCTATTTAATCTCAAAACCCCCCAAAAACAGTAAGTGATCACTGTCTGTCTCTCTGTTTTTAATACCACTATTCATTTTAAAGCTCAGTTTTTAAAAGCTTACAATGTAACTACAGCTCAGCCCATGCAGCAGTATATTAATGACTAACGTCGTATTGTGGATGGATTATCTCAGTTGTTCTCCTGGCTGAAGTTTGGTCCATTTACAGCATCCTGCCATGTGATTGCATTTGTCCCGAACCATCGGGAACCCTCACGTTAACTTTTACAGAGTAGAAAAAAGTTAGCGTTCATCCTCCAGCTTCAGTGTTTATAATATGCTAACATAGCTGTGTCGCTAGCGATCATGTAGCACATCATTATATACCAGCTAGCCAATTTTCAGTAACCCTACAAACGTCACTGCTGTTTACTTTCCTGTCTTCATTTATGTCAGAAATGATAGCAGAGCTGTACGTTTTAATTAGTCTCAGAAGTCTCTCAGTCAGAACATGGTATATTATATTCAGACGGAAACTAGCAAGCTAACTCCCTGCTAACTTCTAACTCTGTTAAATTTAATAAATTCTGTTTTCATGGATGCCTGGATGTTAAACGTAATTGTTACATCTGGTAGAGCAGCAACACTGATCATTTTATTACATACGAAAGAATTTAGACAGTTTTTTAACTCTTAGTGATGCCACAGTGATCATTTGACTTTGGGACCTGCAGCGGAGTTTGGGCCCAGACACGACTCATGACGTCATACTTAAAGACTGGATAGCTTTCTCAGTCATCTGGAATGTCACTACATTCCCAGTTGGGTAAATTAGATAGGTCTGAGTCTGATTTGTAATTTTCTCCACTTTTTGGATTTTTATGCATTTATTGGAGAGAAGGTCGATGCTTGGTAAGCCTTAGAGTTACGGTAAATTGATTTTTATCGCATAAAGAAGACTGCCAAGCAAGATATTTTTGCATTTCCAGTCTTTGTCCTAGTATAACACTTCTCTGGCTGTTGCCTGCCATTTATGAAAGAGGTCTGTTGTTTCAGTTTGTTTTTTTGTTTTTTTTCTCCCCTTTTTTAAAAATCTTTCCACTGTTTGGGTCAGGTGGATGAGGCGATTGCAGTCTTGCAGGCTCACCAGGCGAAGGAACATTCTCCTAAGCAGTGAAGAGGCCTTAAAGGTCAGCAACGACGTCTTTTGTTTCTCTGCACCATTATATTTATAATAGGGCTGCCACAAACGATTATTTTGATAGTCGAATAGTCACCGATTATTTTTACGATTAGCCGACTAATCAGATCATGCATCCATTGGATGTAAAACGTACAGCTTATTGCACCAGCATGCATCTGCTCTTATATAACTATCATTAGCTTACAGCCTTAAGTGTTTAAGGTATGTGCTAACTAAAAATAAAGACAAGATGAAAGTTTATTAAATTTTAATGAAATTTGCAGATTGTTTCGGTGAAGTTTAATAATCTCAGCCGTCTGCTCCTTGCTATCTAAAATATAACAGGACACTGGAGTATATTCTTGAGCATCTCACACTTCTGATAATCAGTTGTCTGCTTGAGGTTTATTCAGCTGTGTAAAAACTGTAACTTTAATCTCAGCCAAACCGATTTACTCAGGAACAAATAAAATACTGAAAAAATCCAAACAATAACATTTTTAAGTTATCCAAGTGACTTGTATATCATTGTTAACCTGAGTAGCGAAAGACGGCGGTGGGTTTGAAAACGATTTGCTGGGAGACCGGTGTTCTCACCGGCTCTAGTGAGCCTTGAACTGGTGGGTAACAGACGTCTCCAAAAACGTCGGAGCGCTTTTGAAAATATGTGGTGTCTTGATAAACTGAGCAGATATTTGAAGTTTACACAGCTACATTCTCGCCTGAAAATATGTTAAACGTTTATTTTGTGACCCAGAAAGAATAATAAGAGTAATATTAAAACTAACTAGCTTCTGCCATTGTTGGAAACTGAGCAGGGCCACGCTATGAATTCTGGGATAGGTTGGGTCACGAAGTATATACCCGACCCATCCTTCAAATCTGGGGAAATGAATGGCGCTTTTGTCGGAGTCTTCAAATTTGGACAGTCTTCATCGTGTCGCTGTAACGTAATTGGCTTACAAATGTGGGTGCAGAAGGATGCAGTTCCTGAATTTGGACACAGCTACTGTACCAGACACTGCTTCTTCACCGGACACTGCTTCTTCTTCTGGGTTTAACGGCAGCTGGCATCCTTGTACATGCAGTGCTGCCATCTTCTGTTTCAGTCCGTTATTACACTCTTAAATCCTACTACTTCTGCATCTTTTGGGATCTTACAAAGCTTTAAACGACACGTCGACTATTAAATTAGTCGTCGATGATTTTGATAGTCGACGTAATCGTGACTAGTTGACTAATCATGGCAGCCGTAATTTACAACATACAGCGTTCAGGTTTACACTAGCAAGTATTTCTCTTCAGTGACAGTATAAATCTATCAGTTGATGCTGCTTTTCAGAAATGAACCTGCCATAAATTGTAGGTGTTGTTTGATGATACAAACCTATGCTAAATTCCTTGATCCCAAGTGATACGAACGCCTGCTTCAGTTTACGGAATTTCTCAAGTAAAGTTTGTGAAAGAAATGTCAGAGGCTGGCTGTGTTTTAGTGAGAATGAACTGGAGGATAAATTGTCTTGCTCACATTTTTTTTTTTTTTTTTTTTTTTTTTTTTTTTTTTTTCAGATATCAACAATTCTCTGGAGGAGGGGAAATTATAAAATGAGCACACTTTGGGGGGAAAAGGGAAAGAAAAAGTTCTATGAAGATTAAACCAATGATGTAAAGAGACAGAAGATGAAGCTGTTTTGTTGTTGCAATACTTTTGTTAGATGATAAAGTTTCCAATATATGCATTAAATCTGTGTTGTGTCATTTGTCCTTTTAAAAAAGAGTGTATTATTATTATTATTATTATTATTATTACAATGGGATTTAAGTGTACTGAGCACCTTTGCCCTGCCTTTAACACAGTCCTGCACACTCCACAAGCAGCCTGCTCTGTAGAAGTAGCAGAGCAGCTTACAAGATAACATTTCTTAAGAATTAAGCTGCATCCACAGAAGAAGTGACGACCAGAGAACCCAGGAAGTCAATAACATTCTGCGACTTGATGGACTTATGGATGGAAAAAAAAAAGCTCTTGTGATGTGAAGTGGACAGGTCCTGAGACTACTGGGGAGAGTGCAGAATACCACCAAATGACATATAACCTGTTGGTAAATACAGTGGTGTGCGAAATTCTTGACTCACTACTCATTTCTACATATTTTGATAGGAAAATGGGAAGTATGACTTCCTGTGTGGGTGCTGCATCATAAATCTCATCTGTTGCTAGAAAGAGGAAGCTTTCCTGTTGTAGCATACCCAAAGAAGCATTGGATTCTTTAAAGTACCATTGAAAGCAAAAGGTGTGGTATGTGTCACAAGGTTGGCAAACATACACAGCAATAGTGAAATAAGCAAATGGCAAAACTATGGTGAGGCTAAATAAAAATAAGTATTTATGTATCATTAAATATGATCTTGATCTTGGGCAAGGTGTGCCAAATATATGGCTGGGGAATACATAAATTTCAGTCCTAAATGTTTGCATCACATTTTGTCTTTTTTAGTAGTAAATTGGTGGTGTAAGTAAGTTTATTTATTTATTTTTTTACTTCTGGGACCAGGTCTGAGTAACGGGCTTTTTCTGTAATTTTGTGTAAATTGAACTTATTTACACTACAATAAAAAGTGCCTAGAAGGCAATATTTTGTGGTCCATCCCACTTACGGTTTGACTGGCCATGTATGGCCCAGAGTAATGTTGCGGCTCATCATCATCATCGTTTATTTGTATAGCACTTTACGAACACACCAGGCAGACCAAAGTGCTGAACAACACAGATCAAAACAACAACCAAATTAAAAATACCATAAAATCATTACATACAATAAAATAAATAAGGTGTCAGTTTCCTACAGAGTTAAAAGCCAGGGAATAAAAATAGGTTTTGAATCTGGACTTAAAGTTGGTTGTTCAGCCAACGGCTCGACCAACCAACGGCTCGACCAACCAGCGGCCGCGGCAGGCTAAACATGAGGACACAGATGACGAACATGGACAAAATATGTCAAAGTCCAACGTGTTTACGTGTTTTGCTAGGTGCAAAGTTTTCATTTTGGGATTCTACTCGCGTTGCTTTACATAATTTAGAGTTCAGAATTACTATTGTATATTTCACTGGAGGCCTTCTACTAAGCCGCATTTTGTCCTATCCAGGTAACGTTGACGTTAACCCGGAGTTTAACGTACTGGGATGTTTTCTTACCGGGTTACAGCGCCATGGTAACGGTAACAACAGAGTCATGGCTATAACTCGAGGGCTCTTGGTAACAGGTATGAAATCACCGCCTACTGACCAATCAAGGCTCCGGAAAATAGCGTCACCATTTCTGGAAGATTCTGGAAGGGCCTCTACAGGGAGAGTAGGAGGGACTAAAGGTTTACAGTTACGTCAAGTGTCTTTGCGTTTCCTTGATAATCAGTAGTAAGTACTGATTCGTAGACGCAACTGTGTTGTTTTATTCGTTTTTCTTTTATCGGCAAACAAGTACTGTGTAGTTGCTGACAAATTTGTACATAGACTAACCTTTACTCTTGAACACCTGAACAGCACAGACTCTCCGGTGTAAAAAACAAAACAAAACTGGAACTGTCGGGAGTAGGTTGTGTTCAGAGGTTCGGTTTAAAATCAGCTGTTTCCGCATTTTCACAGATTATTATATGTGCCTAACTAAAACCACTGAATGAAGCTCAAACTATACAGGAACTGTCACGGGAATGCGCGTGTATTCATTTGTTAATTTTGAAAATGTATAAAAATTTTCTATGGTTGATTCTCTTTACATTATTGGAATTGTAGGTTAGCTGTTAAATCAATTTTACTTTAATCTTCAGAGAATTGATCTGAAGGTCGTCTACTTTATTAGGTTGTGGGACAGTAAGATTTCATGTTTAAAGTTAGAGAGCTCAAACTTGAAACTGCTGTGTGATGAATCACTGGATCAATAAGTTTCTGCAATTCAGTTTTATTTATTTAGTGCCAATTCATGACACTAATCACCTCAAGGCACTTTATAATTGAAAAAATACCCTGCACTTATGTGGAGAAAACCCGAACAATCAAACAACCCCCTATGAGAAGGAACTTGGCCACAGTGGGAAGAAAAAAAACCTCCCTCTTAACAGGAAGAAACCCCAGGGCAGCTACCTGTCATTGGAGGGGGTGAAGGAAGACGGGACAATTTGTCTTATTTGCAACAGTGTTGCATTTTTCTGTTCTTTATAGATTTTCAGTCATCATTTTACCATTATCTGATAATGTCTCTCAGAGTAGGTGGCAGTCATATGGATCATTTTCTGTGGAAGATTCATCATATGACCTGTGAAACACTCCATTTAGATTTGATAGTGCTAATATCACACTGGTTATCAACTTGCTAAATTAACCCAAATTCACATGACCAGTTTTCTGATTGCCCATCCAAGAGGGAATTCCCTAGGTATGTTTAATTTTGTTTAGGTGGTAGAGTGCCTTGTCTAAAGACGTATCCCTCATCCATGTGTGGGTTTTTGGGACATGTATATAGCAGGGAATGAGTAAAAACATTGGTCCAATACTGTAATTAGGACTTTAATCACAGAGGCATTAACCTGGCATTGAAAACTCCCCAAAATGGTAACAAAAAGAAAATGAACCATCAAATTTGCCAAGTTTATTGGGAGCCTTCATACAAAAATGAAATTATGGCTGTATAAAGTTACAAAGGATTATTGTCGATGTACTTTTGGCATTTAAGGCCCATCATCCCAACACTTTTTTTTTTTCTAACTCTGCACTTTTATTTGAAATCTAAAAGTTCTGAATTTAAACAAGCAGATATGACAGTAATATTTAAAAACATGTAGACCAATAGATATCTGCAGATTACTTCTCAGTGGTAGTTTACAACACAAGCCCACAAAAAATTTGAAAAGCAACTAAACAAAAAGAAAAAAAAATTCCCCCAAAATGGTGAACGTGAACTTGAGGCCACTTTTATTACACACAGCCAACTAATTTCAATGCAAATGTTTCAATGACATTTTCATGAATGCAAACAAATGTATTTACAGACTTCAGAAGCTTGTCTCTGACTATCGGCGTGACGGCATTAGAAGCTGCTTTGCTGTTACTGAATCAGGGAAAAGGTTGTGGTAGGTTGGTAAAGGAACATAGGCAGCTGTTATCATTTTACCTGTGAAAGAAAGACAAATGTAAACATTAGAACCTACAGTTTGATCGAGAATATTTAAAAAGAAAAAAAGAAAATAAATTTTACTTGAATTAGAACTAAGATATTTGCAGCTTAAAAACTAGTTAATAGCTGCCATCTTCAGCAGTGCTGCATACCTGCAAACCAGCGTCCATGAAGTGCATTTACAGTTGCCATGGCTGCTGGTATCGAGGGACACTTCACATACACATTACCCTATGTGAGCAAGAGAGATATCAACTTTACTGCTTGTGCATTTAAAAAAAAAATGTTGCAAAACAAGCTCAGTGATGTTAAAACTATCTCGTTTTAATCTTCGACTTACTTGAGGAGAGTTCTTGTCGACATAAATGTGAACGATTCCACCGTGTTTGTTGCATTCCTCAATCACATCATCTTGGATTTCAGCTGCCCAGCTGGGATCATTTTCCCTGCAAAAATAATCAGCAATATTAGAAATCCAGTAAAATGTTCCGCTTGACTCAAAAAGCTTGATTTTTAACTTAATGAGTTTCACAAATTTAAAACCAGCTGAATGCACATCTTTTGTTTTCAGATTGAAACAAAATTCAGAATTAGCCTGAAAAATAACGCACAGTTGGATTTTTCCCCATTACTTTTCTGTTAAGTCATTTCAAAAGAGATTTCTTCACTGACAGGAGGAACTGAGACCACACAGACTTGTTAAGCTCGCACACTGAAGAGCTCAAGCATGTGACCAGTTTATTATTTCGTTGTTGGCTTGTTTTCGGTTCAGCACTTGCCTTGTGTATATTTTCTGTCTCAAACTTTTGAACAGAAATCGATCTACGGATAAGAGAGAGGTATTTTGAATACACGAAAGTGTTTAGAGTAGAGAAAAATTATGAATTAAAGGATTGATGACTTAAGAATCACTGGACACTGATGTTAAAAACTCAGACCTCTACTAAATTGGTTCCAACACAAATGAATTACATTAAATGCCTCATTTAAAACAGTCAGATTCTTCTTTGATAGTGAAAACTTGAACAAGCCATCTGACAATATGCTTTGCTCTCAGTCCAGGGATGCAAAGGCTTAAGACAAACTTAAAGTGAACTTATTTGAAGGATGTCCTTACGCTTGTGGGTTGAACAGGTTGGACAGCTGAAGGCAGTGTGTGGCCAGTGGCTGAGATGGGAGGTTCAAAGCTTGGCTTGGAGCTGGGGTTGGAACAGCTGGAAGAAAGAAAAAAAAAAAGTTGTCACTAAACCTGTGGCAAGAAAACATATCAAATACTAAATATCTTCCATCATCTAGGCTCACCTGCTGGAGCGCCAATGCCCCCAAAGGGTATGGAGCCAGTCATCTGTAGAGCCTGCTGAGCAGCAGGTGGGATCTTCAGACCAGTCCCTGTTGAGAGAAAGAAATTGTTTTGCATAGGGTTAATTTTAGACACTTAAAGGCAGCAGAAGCATGACATGTAGTGTGGCCTGATGAGGACAGAGAAACAATCACTTTCATTCACATGGTCATTTCCCTCTACCAAAGACATGTAGTTGGTGGGGGAAAAACAAACAAAAACAGGTTTCACAGCCATGTGGTGACTCAAGTTGTGTCCTTCTTTCCAGGCTTAAAGCTTGAGTTACACATCTGTAGGAAATCTACATCCTAACTGATATTGTAACTGGAAACTTCTTTTATCCCTGCACCATGCCATTCAAATCATCGTGGTATGGGCAGACCTAACAGGTAGTTACATTTCTTGGAGGTGCATGTCAGGTTACATAGAACGTTGCAGTGAAAATTGGTTCCAGTTATGGTGCGAGTTATGGCACACCATAATTCACGTGTTAAAATAAATAAATAAATAAATCGGACTTCTCAGTGTTAACGTTTCTGGAAAGCAAACAATGTGGAATCATGGCAGGACATTAAAATATATTTAATAATGTTTAAATAATTGTAGTTATACAGTACTTTAACATTGGGGTAGTAGAGAAAAAAGGCAAAGAAGATGAGGAGGCTAAAGCTCCCGCCTAAAATGGTCTACTAGTGCCCCCTGCTTTCTGTCCATATGCTAATACAGTAAGTAGGATTAATGTTATTTTGGAGATTTACATTTATAAAAATTGTGTTTGAAAAACCAAATTTAGGTCAGTGTAAAGTAAAAATACTTAACCACTCATTCTGGCTTATTCCAGTATAATAAATGACCCTGACACTGTTACATATTACATGTATGCCTGTGGTCTGACTCATTACTTTGCTAATAAGCTGTTCCTTCCTCTTTTATTACGACCAGAAATTTTTCCAGGTATGGATATGCCTGCCAAGTGCCATTACAAACCTTCTGCTAGTCGAGCCATCAGCTGTAGACGCCCCGTAGTCCCTAGGTCAATACCAGTCCTCTCTAGTTCGTCATTATCCAGGAACGAGCTGGCTGTTGAAGAGTCTGAGCGCTCTGTAACATGCCCCACCTTCATTGGCCGTCCGGCTAGCTCAAAGCCGTTCAGCTGCTCCAATGCCTTTTTTGCACATTCCGCATCTGCAAACTTCAGAAAGTTAAAAGGTTACAAAGTGAACCCAGCAGCAAACAAAAAGCTACCAAAGACATACAAAAGGCTTTGTTTACCGATATGAAGCCATATCCTTTGGATCGGCCAGTCTCGCTGTCCATCATAAGCTGGATTCCTTCAATCTATGAAGAAGAAACACACGTACAGATGATTATACTACATTCACTTAAATAGATTAAAACAAATTAATATTTGCAGAGTTCTCCTGACCTTTCCAAAGGGCTCAAAAATCCCTCGAAGCATTTCTTCAGTAATGTTGAAGTGCAGTGAGCCCACATACAGGCGCATCGGACCTGAACTGCCCTTCTGCAGATTATTGGCAGCAGCTGCTGCTCTATTTTTCTCTGCCTGTAATTAGAAATAGAGATGACATGATTGAAGAATTTTAGTGTAATTACATTAAGTAATGTCAAAATGATAATGGACCTTAGTGCAGAATCAGCATTTGCTTTAATGCAATCTGAATTACTTAAGTTCTGTTAATATTTTAAGTTATTTTCCACTTTCTGGTCTGTTTTTTTTTTTTTTTTTTTAATCGACAGAAATGGGGGTTTTTTTCTTCTTTTTCCCCCTCAAAGTTCTTGGTATGGAGTTCGCAACACGGCAGCTGACTATTAATATGTCTGGTCAAAGTGAGTAGAACTAATCGACTTGTTCTATATTCAAGTCCACAAAAAGAAACGACACTAACCTGAGATGCCTGGACGATGATGGGCACTCCTAAAAGCCTCTGGCCAGTCAATCCAATTGCCAGAGGTACAGAGGAGGACTCCACAAACTCTATGTATGCAATCCCCTTCGATCTCCTGGAGTTTCTGTCAGAGATTATTCTCACATCTCTAACCTATAGCGAGAGAACAGTCACATTTTCAGAGCCAAATTCCTGGATGGCATTCATTTGGAATTTACACAAACTGAAAGTCAACTGACTTTTCCAACGGCTGAGAAGAAATCCTCCAGGTCCCGAGCTCTGATTCTTGCAGCAAGCTGCATACAGAAAACAGTGCGGGCATCTCTCTCCTCTGGTGTTAGATTGTCAATTGGTGCCCTTAGGAGGAAAAGGACAAAAACCAAATGTGCATGTTAATCACAAACCAATAACAAATGCTTAAAAATATTTTAAAACTTTAAAGCTGTGATAGTATAGAAACCTAAAACTAAAACCATAACTTGAAGATTTGGAGAACACATGTTTTTTTTGTTCTGGTACCCCTCGAGATGACAGACTGTAAAGATGACCACTTCTGGCCACTAATATTGCTGCTGCTGCTGATGTGGGAAACTGATGCTGAACTGGGAGGACTTTTAACTCAAACACTCAGGGACAGGTAAGGTTTAACTTGAGCGGTATGGCAGCTTTGCTTGCTAGGCCTGTCAAGGTAGGCAACTGAAGAGCCGACAGACAATACTTATACCAATGTAAGTCACTGAAGGACCTCATAAGAGTGTTCTTTTTGGTGTTTTTAACAGTCCGTCTTTGACTATTCAAAGCCTGTCGTTAAGGAAGATGCATTTGCAGCACTGTGCTACCTGCTCCTTTGCTTGTATGCTATGCATGTCTTTCTAGCTGAGTGTAACAGTATTTTGAATTTTCAAATGTTTGGTGAGTCAAGGCCTACGAAAAATCAGGACATGTGTGCATACATAAAACCACTCACGTGACTGTTTTATCTTACCTAATGGGGCTCTTTTCTTTTTTGAAGGGGCTCCGACTTCTGGAACGTTTGCGACTAAAAAACAAATAAGAATTATTTTACATTTGGGGGGGGGGGGGGAATCATGTTCTTTTCACATAAACAAGCAACCAACTTAAAATTACAAAAATAAATTAAGTACAACAACATTAAAAAGACCTAAAATCATACAATTTCAGTACCCAATAAAGTTAATGTAATATTTTTCTGACTAGCAAGCGTAAAAGGTCACATACATCGGACTCCTGCGTGCTCTGTACCGCCCAGCTCGATCTTTGCTTCGGGAGCGGCTGCGATGGCGCTCTCTGCTGCGGCTTCTTTTTCTTTCCCGGCTCTTGCTCCTCTTCTTAGTCTTCTTTCTGTCTTTGCTTTTGCTTCTGCTCCTCTTCTTTTTGGAGCCCGGGCTTCGGCTCCGACTCCTCCTTTTCCTGTAAAGTGTTACAACAGTTCTGTTGTTGTACACACACTTTAAAGCAGAACTTTGTCTGATTAAGCACTATTTAGGTAACATGATGGATAACCAAAACTTACTTCTTGCTCTGGTCATCGTGTCCATTTGCATGAGAGGACTTGTTCTCATCCTAAGCAAGGTCGATAGAAGAACATCATGAGGACGTAGATGAAACATTTCATGTCGTCAAGGTAAAGGGGATGGGGTGGGACAAGAGAAAATGCAGAATATATTCAATTAATAAAAATACAAACTTCCTACAGTCATGTCTGGACAGTGTCCTTCCACCACCCCAATAGCTTCCCATCCCACTCCATCCTTTGTTTCCCCCCCCCCCCCCCTCTTTTACTAAGCTGCTCAATAGTTAATGCAACAAAGCAAAGATAAGGGAGAGTTTCCAACATATTAGCTCAGTTCAGGAAGCTGACAATAGTCAGGTCATCTCCACCAATACCCTTCTAATAGGTCGTACCAATGCCACTATTTGTGCCTAAACATGTGACCACGCATGGCCCATGGCCACTAAAAGAGATCCTGTGTGGTTGGTGTCAGTCCAGAGATCTTCACCCATTTTCGTTCTTGGACTGTAAGAGCTCGATGCCACCTCTGTCACACATCTTGCCCTGAAGCAAACAGGGATTCACACTTCTTAGTAATATTGACGCCCAAGCAAATAAATAAATAAAGATTAATTCATCCACGTGTTACACTACCATCATCTTCAGTTTACAGTAATACTTACAACCTTTTGACTTAAGGAATTATTAACTACTGAAAGTAAATCATCTTATACAATAAAAGGCAGATGTAGCTATTTTACAGTTATTCTAGAAATATATCAATATCTGTGGTGTTCTGTAGCATGCAAAAATCAAGATGCTGATTCACATTACAGTTGGCTAAGGCAAAGAGGCAGTATTCATATTTACCAGCGAGAGAAAAATAACTTGTCACCGATAATTCTGCTGTAGAACTATGACAAAAATGCAATCGCTGGATTTTCAAGAATTTTGCTGCATTATAACTTCAGGAATTACGCCACTCACAGATTGACACAGACACAACTACATACAAATACAACTGCCTGAGGAAATTATACTTTAGCACAACTTTATATACTGATTCTTGCTAAAGACTAGACTTGTTAATGCTATATAACAGAAAAATAATGTTGAAATCACACACACACACACGGAGGAGATTTTTAACAATACAAAACAGTTTTCCATTTAAAAAGGCTCTTATTGAAAAAACCCTGCACATTCATAAACAGCGACAACATACAGATTGTAAATCTGAATACTGCCTCCTTTGCTGGACAAGTAAAGATGGGCTTATCAACCATTGGCATTCACCTTGTAGCAACCGAATAGGGATTGGATGTTCTGGGTTGAATCTCTTTTAGTCCTAAAGTGAACCACAGTACATCAGTATATGCGCAATAACTACCTTCCTTTTTTTCACAGTTCACAGTGGAATCAAAGATGAATTCATGGGAGTAGAGGTGAGATATCATTAGGGAAGTCTATAAAGAGAGATAGATGTGGATTTATTTATAATTCTGTATTGCGTCTTAAATACTCATTCACACCACACAACATTCAAGTTAACTTTGTCACAGTAGCAAATATAAAAGGTCTAAAAATAAAAAGGCCGAACAGCAACACAGGCCTCACTTCTCCGACTTTTAAACCCACCTTTCTGTATGGAGCCTCCAGCATGGCCTCAACGTCAAAGTCATCAGCCATATTGATCCTGCAATAAGAAAGAAAAAGGAAGAAAAACATTTCAGTGATCCGTTTGCGCACGAGAAACTGTAATACCCAGAGTAAACGCTACAAATACACAGCGTGGTAACGATGAGTCCTAGATTTTCTTATTAGTATCACATGCTCAACATACAATCCGTTACATGATCGATTGATACGGACAACATAAGAAAAACATATTTAATTGTACCCGAAGAACAACAAAGCTTTCTAAAATCTCAACGTTGCGCACGCGTCTACCCGAAACGTAGCTAATGCTAACTAGCCACCACGGCCGTGCTTTCAAAGGCCCGCACTGAATCTATGCTGACCATTTTGATAATATGAATAATAGCAGGCTTGTAGATATGCAAACCTATAATCAACCAAACACCACTTTGACGTATTTTACACGATTCCAGATAATATTTATGGTGGAAACCAAAAAGAAACGCTTAGGTTCGAATACGGCTAAAAAGCTAACCGCGCTTCCGCGGTAGCGAGCGAGCTTCATTAGCAAACATTGACGTTACCGTGTGAAACTGAAGGAAATGTTGTGCCAAAGTGAAAATATCGCGGAAAACGTTCTGGTGTAGAGAATCCTCTTCGACGCCTTTCTCTTTGTAGATTACACAAAGCCAAGATGAAGTCACAATTTCGGAAGTTATATAACCTCGTTTAAGGAAGTCCCCGTTGCAGGTCGTGGCCTGGTACCTCGCCGATCTCCTTCCTTCTTCTTCGTGTTCTTCCTCTGCTATGGGCATTTACTGCAGCGGTAACGTTTGGTGCTGCGTTGCTGCCACCTACTGGAACCGAGAGGCCCTGTTTGAATAGTACTGTATATATAATATTTTCTACCAATTCTGTTGCTTATGTTCAGTTCTCTAAACTGAACATGTCAAAAGTCCGTCCCGGTGACCAATCACGGCCCTTGGTCAGCTCTTATACAGCCTCTCGCTCCTTTGTTAAAATGTATTCTTTATGGCCTGTCATCACAAACAGAATTAATAAAGTGTTATTTTAATTTGTACCTAATAGTGGCAGCACCATGCAGTGCAGCCAATGAATGTATAAAGTTTTATACGCTCAGACAATACACAGAATAGTGAGTCTCTTTTAAATTTAGCCTGAGATACTGAAATTAAGCAGCTTCACTGAAGTTTTAGTTATTCCAGACAGCTTGATCTTCTTATTTTCTCTCCATATGTGAATGAAAAGTAGATTTATTTTGTCAAGGCTTAAACACACATGATCACAGTAATGAGAACTCTTCTGTTATTGAAAAAAGCACAATATTTATGTTTCAAAAAGGCAAGAAGAAATGTTGGCCCCCAGGTGAGTTTCTGTTAATAAATATAGACACTGCTGCTCTAAGCTGTTTATCTTGTTCCCCCGTAGACCATTAATTAGTAATATTACAAAGGTTACAAAGGTTTGTAGAAAAAACAACAATGTCTAATTTGCTCTTTAACACACAGTTTCTCAAATGTTTACATACATGGAAACGAATAACATAATGACCATCAATATAAGGCTGTGCTGGACCGTATCATCACTGTGATCACTAG
The DNA here is from genome assembly GCF_963969265.1 of Rhamphochromis sp. 'chilingali'. Lineage (NCBI taxonomy): Eukaryota > Metazoa > Chordata > Actinopteri > Cichliformes > Cichlidae > Rhamphochromis > Rhamphochromis sp. 'chilingali'. The sequence goes on along the minus strand of NC_137939.1, from coordinate 25,185,643 downwards.
TGAAATATCATTTACAATGAAATTAATATAAAAAAAGAATAAAAAGTTACTATAACACATATTTCCATCATTGCAATAATTTTCTTTACTCTCAAACAATAACATAGCCTCATTTATATATATTTCCTGTATCATGCCAGTTAAATGCACTGACAGTCCTTGGCTGCTGAGCATCACACAGTAGAGTCTTCTACACTATTTGTGTTGCTGTGTTTAAGTCTGACTGGTGAATCATAGTCAGGAGGAACTTCAAAAAATGGCTTGTCATCAAAACAGAAATCGTCAGACGGAGATGCAAAATATGGCAGCCTCAAGAGAAAGCCTGTGAGTATGCCTCCCAGCGCTGACAGTCCTATGGTGGAGAATATAGCTGCAACCTGGAAGAGAGCCTGTTTTTGGGCAGTCCTCCCCAAACCTGCCTTTAAACCGGGAATCACCATCCGTAGCTCTTGTAGCTTGGGGTCCCCTTCCACTGGTGCTCTGTGGGCAAAGATCTCATAGAAACTAGGGCCGTAAACCTCCTCACTAGCTGTCAGTATGGCACATATCCCTGCAGTGCAGGATATAAGTCCGGTTAGTCCATGCAAGTTGTGAATGCCACACTGATCTTGGATTCTCAAACGTCGCGCCAAGATGGGGCTCAAATACTTGTAGCCCAACATGCATGCAATACACCCTATTACACCCAGAGCGTATGCAGCTACAGGTGATATCATCATATCCACAGATGCCCCGACTGTCACACCTCCAGCCAGGGTCACGTTCTGAATATCAGCCATGGTAAGCTTGCCATTTTTATTCAGCATAGCAGAGAGTGCAAAGGCTGTAAGTGTAGAGGCACTTAGTCCAATGAAAGTGTGGAGGATAGCCCTGTGCTGATCGTCTCCTTTCAGGACTAAAGCTGAGTTAAAGGAGGGCCAGAACACCCAGAGGAACAAGGTCCCCATTAGACACAGGATGTCAGAATGGTAACTTGTGTTCTCCTTTGCGTGGCCTTCATTTAGACTAGGCCTGTACAGCACAAAAGTGACACCCAAGCCAAAATAGCAGGCAAAGAGATGGATGAGAATGGAGCCTCCTGCATCATTGATCTTCAGATACTTAAGCACAACCCATTCTGTGACGGCAAACACAGGAACCTCCAGCAGAGCCATTACCAGTATCTGCAAAGGACTGGTCTTCCCCAGCACTGCCCCATACGATATCAGCACCACAGCACAGGCAAACTCTGCATTTATGAGATTGATCACTCCGAGGTGGATCTTACCATCATGGCTAAACTGGAAGTAGCCCTGCACCAGAATGGCCCACTGGATGGCAAAAGTAGCTGTGAGGAAGTTGAAAACCATCCCCCCAAAGCCATAGAATCGGAAAAATGCCAGCAGGCACCCGAAACCCACGAATATCATGAAGTGTATGTCTATAAAGAAAGGGTAGTTCCTGTACACTGCATTGTGCATAGGGTTGGTCTGATTAGTCTGAAATTTGGCATCAGCCTCTTCATCATATGTAACAAATGCTGAATACAAGGCAACAATAATCACCTCTGCGATGAACACAAACACAGGTAACCGCACTCGAAGACTAGTCGATTGTTTCTTCATGCTGACAGCTCTTTAGAGCGAGTGACAGTCATTTGTTTTGCACCCTGGTTTAACTCTGTTTAGATAAGGAAGGTCAAAGGCACTGGTAAACCCACTGAAACACATCAATATTCTCCTCCCCGGGAAATGCCACTATGTGGACTTTGCTCATGTTATTAAGACATGCAAAGTCAGCATTCTCTTTTCTTCTGTGTGTTGAAAACCCTCTGTTTTCCCACAGCTTTCATGTACCCTGTAACAGATGAAAAAAAAAAATCTATTTGAAAGTCCCATTTCTGAAAAAAAGTGAGTCTCAGTGTTACGGGTGTAACACACAGAATGTTTAACTTCTAGTCACACTCTGTAAATTAAATATTCTTTTAAGTAATTAAATTTTCATGCCCTCCAGGATTAAAGGATAATTCTGCTTGCATGATCCAGCTGATGGACAACAGCTGGTGCACGGCCAAAATGTTCCAGATGTGACTCATGTTCTGCAATTTTTTGTTCCAGGAGTCTGAGTGCATCCACATAAATTTATAGATATACATTAAATCTTGCCTTTGATATGTGCCCTCCTCATTATTAATTAAAAAGACCGAAAATAAACATTTTCAAACAATGAAAACTAAACTGAAAATGAACCGAAACTGAACTGAATTAAAAACAAAAAAGTCAAAATGCAATTGGATTAAAAACTATGTAGAAAATCCCAAATTATAAGAACTCTGGCCAAAAGGAGATGCACTAGAAAAGATGACAAATATTTCAACTGTTTTATTAAAATTACTTTAATCTTGTGCCAACATTTGATTTGTTTTTACATACAAAATTTTTTCTTTAAACCACGATATGATTGTGCACATGGTAGATAAAACGAAGTGTCTTAAACCTATAAATCTATAAAACCTGTACTGAGACACATGACAGTTGCTATCCCTACAACTAAAATCACAGATGTGTATTACAAATGTCCCGTCATGTCGCTGTGTCACACTTCAACATGCTCTACACACAAACACAGGTGTCAAACACACACACAGCTACACACTCTCTCTATCCATGAAACTTCTAAAAATGTAACTCTAAATTCCTGCATACTGTAGTCACCCACAATGCCCTGCAACCGTAATATGTCTCAAAAATAATTTCCGTTTTTGTTGTTTTTGCTAGTTATTATATAGTTTTGCACTCACGCTTTTCAGTTTTGGAAACATTGAGGGCTGTACTACAGAGCCCCTGAAGCTGAAACCTTTCTTTTTTTAAATCTTGTGTACACTAGACTAAGATGCACACAGCCACCATATAATGGAGAGAAACTAATCAAGTTTAACTTTCACCTCAAAATATCTTCAATGAATATACTGCTGCTTTTGCACAGAGAGAGGACAGAGAGAATCAAGTTAAGTTTCAAAGATTCTCAGAAATGTAATTATTAAATGCTAAGTTATTTAGGTAGTTAAACATTATAGGTGTCAGGAAAGTTAAGCATTAATCATCCCTTGAAATTTGGATAGTTAGATATTTACTCCAAAATATCTGATGTTCAGTCTTAGTCAGCAGGAATAGAGTGCAATTTTATCCATGGTGGAAATGGAAATATGCACCCTTAGATTTTTAGCACTGCATCTTGACACAGTCAACAACAACAACAACCAATAATCAAATCACAAGCTGATTTTCATCTTAAAGGCTGATAAAAGGGCGGACTGTCTGGATCCTGTTCACTTCCAAGTTTTCGTTGAGCCAAAAAGCACTGCTATAACACGGTGAAAACAACCACTAGCTAAATCAAAGATAAATGAAAAAGTTATCATGGAGAAAATGCAGCTATTGAAGTTTAGGCTTAACCTCAGACTGGCTACAATGTATTGCTGCTCTTACACACAGAGAGGATTGTCATCAGCAAGAATCACTGGCTGTGCAGCATGCAGTCCTCAGCAAGAATTTCCTATTATGGTATTCCTCAGGGAAACTAAACTGAATTAGATGAGTGGTCTTCATTATGTGCTGGCTCTGGGCATGTTAAGTTGTAACTGATCAGTTGCACTAAAGTAAAACTAGGACATCACCCATTTGGTTGCTTGATGCCCAGTGATTGCATTGAATTTTTACTTTCAGCGACTGATTGCAAATAGTTGCAGTGACCAAGTGGCTGCGTATAGGTTGAACTTGCAAAACCCTCAACTTCTGGGTGGTCACTGTCACTTTTGATTACAAGATTGCACAGGCCTGTCTCTAAGCAATCACTTTCAAACTTTAATTGACTTTATTAGTGTCATACTGCATCAATATTAACCAAACAGAAAGTAATTACGAGGTTTTATGGATGTGCTACAGAATCAATAACATATTTACAATAAATCAGAGGAGAACTAAAACAACTTTTTGAAACCCTTAGGCTAATTTTCTTTATGTCTTTGTGTATAAATTTCTGTACAAAACCATTAGGTCAAGAGGAAAAACTCAACTAATATCAAATTCTCTGTGTACTGTATAGCCTACATACATACTTGGAGAAAAGAACTATCATTGCTGAAAACACTGTCTCAATACTGACATTATAAACTATGCACATTCTGGGGAAATGGCCCTATCTTACTAAAGTTTTACAAAATTGTTTGAGTTTAACAAGTCAAAAGCTCTACCAAAAACTTCATGTCTATGCCATTAAATAATTAAAATGACTAAAGCATACTCAAAGAGATTTAAATATATTTTATATACATGGCCACACACAAAATGCCCATCTTCTGATAGTCAGGATATTTAATGCCTAAGTCATACTAAAAGTTTAACATGTACCTTCTCCAATTCTTCAATATATCTTCTATTTGTCACTCTAGATTTTCTGCCTTTTTAATATAACAGCTATTTCCTTCACATTTTCATTTGGCCTGCATAAGCACAATAGCAAATTTAATTGATAAACATATGTTTAACATTTTGGGAGCTGCTCTTATTTTTTGTCTCTTGCTGAGATCTATACAAGAAGATCAATGCTGTTCTCCTGTCTGTCAGGTAATTATTAAAGCCAACAGAGAGTTAGTCTGCTGGCTTGGTTGTCTGGTAAATACTAGCAAACAGCCTTCTGTGAATGTAACAATTCTTTGTGGCATAAATGTAGCATGGCACCGGGAACGTTCCTCAAAGATTTTGCTCCAGCAAATCCCAAATGTGTTCTGAGATTTGGTGATGGTGAGGAGATTCTGAATGCAGTGAGCTCACTGTCATATTCAAGAATCCAGTTTAAGATGATCTAAACTTCCCGTTGGAAGCAGCCATCAGAGGATGGGTACCCTGTGATCATAATGGGATGGACATGGTCAGCAACAATACTCAGGTAGGCTGTGGGGTTCAATGATATTAAGGGCCCTAAATGTATAACAGCACCACCAGCTGCCTGAACCATTAAGACAAGGCAGGATGAAACCATTCCTTCTTGTTGTTTATCAGAATCAGAATCAGAATCAGAATACTTTATTGATCCCTGGGGGAAATTATTTTTTGTTACAGTGCTCCATTTTAAACCAACATTAAGACAAGACAGACAATACACTAACTAAGAATAGTACAATATATACATATATATACATACATACATACATAAGTCACTCATAAATAAATAGTTGGAAAAGAAATATGCCAAATTTTGACTCTACCACTTGAACGTTGAAACAGAAATTGAGATTCATCAGAACATGATTTTTTTTCAAGTATTGTCCAATTTTTGTGACCCTGTATAAATTGTTGCCTCAGTGTCCTATTCTTAGCTGCCAGGAGTGGTCTGCTACTGCCTTCAAGGTTTGATGTGGTGTGCATTTAGAGATGCTCTTTTTAAATATATGTCTTCTCTAAAATCTTTACATTTTCTTTAAAAATCTTTTTTCCCTCAAACACACAATGAAAAAAAAACTGAAATAAAAATGTATAAAATGTTGATTTATTTAATAATCTATTTTAGTGCTTCTAATGTCACAAAACAAAGGATAACACAGATAACACACTATTTTAGGAGTCCATACCTGTCACAAATCAATTTGATCCCACTGTTTTTTTTAAATATTTATAACCACACTAGGAACAAAAACAGAAAAAAAACAGAAAAAACACAACTTGTCATGTGAATAAATATATAAATAACATCAATACTACATGACAGAAAATAAATAGAAGTGGTAAAGCAATGACATAAAGCCAAATGGAAAGCACTTAGACTACAAAGCTGATTTTAATATTTGGCAAACTTCTACTTTATCAGGAAAACTTACAGTTGTCTCTTGTGTTTGTAATTAAAATGTCTAAAACTGTTGAACTGTTCTTGACCTGATGAGTCGAGAACAATGACCTGGGTGATAACAACTATGTACTCAAGTTAATCACTGGAGTGCACGATTCTGTGTACTATGTACTCTACAGGTTACCTGGAACCTCATTCAGCTGAGTCTACATAGTATTTCACCTGAAAACTCTGAGTACAACGTGTGGTGGCAGGTGACAGAATGGATGTGTGAGAAGGGAGGAGAGGGCAGAGTCCATGTATGTGCTGTTGTGAGCTCACGAAGGCAGTTCAAGAGTAGATGGTGATGACTTCGCGTCCACCTCCACGCACCAGGAGGACCCGATTGAGACCTTCAGTGAGCACCTCAAGAAACTCCATGTCTGGGAAACAATCGCAGTCAAGGAGTTTTTTTCTTTCCATATTCTTCTGGTCATTCGCTAACTTTATGTGACGCAAAGGTCCATTTTCATCTTAGTGAAGTGAAAGGACTACCGTACATATTTAAGGAACGTGCAGCAGCTTACATCATGCTCAGACTACATGGACTCAGACTACAATTTTCACCAATGCTGTGCAAAAACAAAATTCTTCAAGTTAACTTGATGTTTTACCCCACTTACCCTTTTACTACCCTTTTACTTCATGCTAACAGAAAAATGCTTTCTTTCCATTTTATAATTATGACAGCCTGTACAATAACTACCAGAACTTTTTCTGTAATTTTTACAGTAATATATTTATTTCTACTAGTTTGAGTCCAAAGATTCATGCTTTCGTTCGTTCTTTCGTTCATTTATTACAACATAATTTGTTTATCATGCAGATGCCTTGTCAAAGGGTCACATAGATGGGAGAAAGATGATGATTCGATGATGCGAGCAGCATGACTCCTATTTCAAGTGAGAAATAATTAAAATAAGCAGTATGTCCTCATTCCCAGGGTACCATATACTGAATTTTTGTTGCTTGAGTGTCAGAGATGCCTAAGTGTCCTTTGATACTGGGACCTCAACAGACACACAGTATAGACCCTTTATCAGTACCAATCAGCATCACTGACTGGACAGACTGAGCTCCTAAGCGTCAATTCTTATAGTGCAGGGCAAAATCTTTCCTTTAATCCAAACCACGATCTTTAAAAAAATCTTGACAAGTAGTTTTAATACCAAACATTAACCAAACACTGACTGAAAGCAAACCTAAACAAAGAGCAAAACACTAAGACAAAAGCTGTGGTCTCCTGAGGGGTGCACTATGAAATGAGATTAATGGATTAGCGAGGTAATCCTAGAGCTTTCAGTGTAACAAATATGGTTCTCTTTGTACGCAGATCACAGGAAACAGAGGGCTGAAATAGGCAGAAAAGACTTTATTCAGAATACTGGAAGGGGACCTAGTTTTCCTGGGATAAACTGCCATGCAGCAAATCCCTTACTTCCAGAGTTGTAGCTTACCCGTTACTTCTTTTCCATAATGGACTTCAGACATTGTCATTTTGCCCTTACCTAGGATCATTGAAAGCTGGTATGTCCTGCTCTGAGCTTTGGCCTTCCTGATCTATAGTCTGCACCTCCTCCACCTTATCTCCTGACAGCACCAAATATTACTCTCCTTCTACAGTTCTAAGTAACGATGTTTGTGCCTCTTTCAACCCTCTGCTTAAAGAAAAGTCAACGAGTGAGCCTGAAGCAGAAAGCCCGGCCCATTATAATTTCCTTTTACTATAAAGCACTTTCTTTGAAACTGCAAGATGAATAATTTATCCTTAAGTAAAATGATGATGTGAACTGAACTAAGACATATGACGAACAGTATGTGAGATGTAGGATACAGTTTTCTTCGCCCACACGGTTCTTTGGTGGTCCCGGCATGTTGAGCAGGACAAGTTTTGCCTCCTTGGACTTCTTCGTGATGACCTCATTGAGCCTCATTGCTGTATGCATACGCCTCACGTCCGTCTGGTTCCTGAGGCAGGAAACATTGGGTCACAGCAGGTTTCATTTTTAAATCGATCGCTCAGCTCAACTCACGGTGTCTAAAAATGAAAATACTTACAAGTTCTCCCATTCCCTGGAGCATGTGTAGAAGGAAACAATATATGGTCACACAGAAGGCTACATTTATTGGTGGTTAAATCTTTTATATTGACTGAGCATCTTTAGAAGTGAACAGAAGACTGTAGTAGTTTTTAATGTCCTAATATGGATATACACTGTGATTTTGAGCATGTAACACCTATAAACACCTGTTGCAACTTTTAATATCAAGGTGACTGGATGGGATATCACATCATTTATAAATACAGACAGATTGTCAGTCTGAGTCTGTGAGATGAGCAGATGAGTGCCACTCATCTACAATATGTCCCTTTGCAATAAGGGACTCGACACAACTAGTTGCATTATGGTTATACTCTTATATGGTAAATAAATGGTAAATGGCCTGTATTTATATAGCGCTTTACTAGTCCCTAAGGACCCCAAAGCGCTTTACATATCCAGTCATCCACCCATTCACACACTGGTGATGGCAAGCTACATTGTAGCCACAGCCACCCTGGGGCGCATAAATGCAAAGTTTCTGCGTGCATGTCACTGCAGATTATAGCCACTATTTGTGGATACATTTATGTAGGCTTCCAACACAACATGCTTTCTGGACTCTGATGTAAGTAATGTGAATTTCTGTGTATGTAGCCAACATCACAGTTCATTGTTGTATTACCATAAAACATATTGCATGTATTTCCAAATTTGAACCCTGTCAACTGCAAACTGATAGCAGGCTGACTCATTCTTATTGCCGTTTTATCAGTGAGGCCCTGAAGTTACGAGTGATTGCCACATCTGGTGCTCTTCTTCAAAGCAACTGTTTCAAAGGCAACAAGATAGCAATTTCATTGTACCCTCTCACAGTAAGATTACCCCTATTTTCCCTAGTGTGACTGAGCATTGCTGAAGGAATATGCCTCACAATATAAAGCACCTTAGGCTAACGGTGATGTTGTCAACTGACACTGTATAAATTAAATTTAACTGAACTACAAATACACAAAACATGACAGTAATTTGGTGTGCAATTATGAATTAGATGAAATGAAAGAAATGCTCTCACACCACGATTGACGATCATGTGACAGAAGACGAATAAACTGCAGAACTAATTCTTTTTCATGTCACTGTTAAGTTCAAAGTTTTGTTTGCCACAGTGTTGCTTTAAGTCCTGTGACATGGGTCGATACGCACAAATATTTACAAATGACTGTGTGGGTCATTTGGATTAGCTACAACATTACAGTTACTGGTAACGTGACTCATACTGGCGTTAACTCTTCCAAACTCGATCCTATTAAACATTCAGAGGATGTGCCAGAACAAGCCTGTTGCACAGAAACACCACACCACAACCAACAAGACCCAGAGGGCCCAACATCCTGCTGCCAGACATCCCAGAGGCCACACATCCATGCCCTGATGGATCACAGCTGTTTTTCTCAGCATGTTTGCACAAGTTTAGACGGTCACTTTTAAAACTCTGGCTGATCTTACTATCCTGGGTGCGATGCCCGTTTCCTGTGCAGGATTGCTGAGCTAAATTAAGCTGACAGATCACTCACGGCTTCATGTTGAAGAAGTCTTTGCCCGCTTCCGAGGTCGCTGTTAGGAGGCTCTTCTCCTTTTCCGCACCCTTGTTGTCGGGCCAGACGACAGCACCACCTGCAGGTGCAGCAGGGGACGTGGGGCTTGTGGGGCTGGTTGGTGTGGAGACATTCTTGCTGTGGCTCAGTTGTACCTGTTTTGGGTTGGAGACGGCCCCAGGCTGACAGACAAACACCATCACATGAGCGGGTGATACAGAGAAAAGAGACGCTTGTCAGAAAAGGTGGATTTTTGATCAGTGAACTGTAAGGAATAATTGAGCAGCAACTAGAAAAACTAAAACCTGGCATAAAATGCAACAGGTGTTTGAAGGAAGTGAGGACAGAAGTACTGTACATTACACACTGGATCAGCTTTACCTCCTCTTCTAGTTTTTCTGCTGCACCAGCTCCCTCCTCAGCGCTTCGCTGTGACCGCAAGGCAGATGGATTTTTACGCCGTATGGACCCACGGGATGAATCTGTAATGCTCTGGATCTGTGAGAAAAACAAACAAACAAAAAACATCATCTGATTCCTATATTCCCACTGGAGTTCATTTTTTTCTATCTGCAAATCAGTCTAAACATGTACAGACACAGATACCTCATCATGAAGCAGTTCCTTTCCCCAGAGCGGATATTTAATGCCCATAGTGATAATGAAACAGTGCTTTGGCTGTCAACGTAGCTAAAATTAAATTTGTTCCTGGCTTACCTCTCTCTCCATTTCATTCTTGGTCAGATGCATTTGTTTGAGGATCTGTGATCGCTGCTCCATTATCAGTGTCTTCTCATAGGTATAGGCTGAGATGTCACCGTCATGCTGTAAAGGAAAAACACACGTCACATGAAATCCATGTGTTACTTTGGAATAACGGCAAAAAAAGGGATCCTTCGAGAAACTGTTCTTTTAGGCCGCTCCTGGCAGGATTTGTTTGTGAGCACAGAATATGTGCCAGACAAATCTCTCACCATCTCAACCACTTCCACTACGGCGTCAATGCGCAGGTGATAGAGGAAGGTGATGAGGTCTTTCTTCATCTGGATGCTGTTGTCATCCATCTGAGCTACAGTGAAAATACGCATCTTGCACTTCCTCCACACCTATAGCAAGAAAAAAAACGATAACGACGTAACCAATGTGCCTCGAAGACAGTGTTTTTTTTTTTCCAAACACACTACTATCACACTTAACTTGTGCTCATTTAAGTGAAAAGAATCCACAGTTTCTTGTTCCTCACCTTATGCTGGCGCAAGAGGAAAGGCAGAAGCATTAGCATGCCTCCATCGTGGACAACCCACCACACGTCAATGTGGCCTTCAGTGAAACGCTCTCCATTGGATGGATAGCTGGAAATATTCTTAGGAACCAACAAGGCTATACTGGCTATAGTTGTCTCTCTAACCACCTCTACAGAGGAACAGGAGAAAAGTAACCCGATGGGGGGCAGAGCAAAGGATTACCTATCTTTTTTACCAAACTTTTTCAATGCCCCTGATTTGGTATTTGGTATAATATTTGATGCTGATGTTTATTAACAACTAAGAGAGCTTCTATTTCACTTGATAACTTACCAATGAAGTTCCTAAATTCCTGGTGGCACTCAGGCTGTTTCCAGTTACGGGGCCAGCTGACCATCACCGTGTTGTGCTTCAGACCTCCAAGTCCTCCAACCTGAATCAAGTGGGATGTTCCATCTCTGAGGTTGGAGGAGATGACGACCTGAGTGAAGCCCTTTACTTTCTCTGTCTCCATCAACTTACGCAACGACTGCAGGGACACAGATAGAGGGCAGGCGCAGCTGTTAGAGAAAGTGGCGATTCTTCTGTGCATGTGTCAGAAGTTTAAGTGTGTGTTAAAGAGTAACAGACCTGATCTGCCTTATGAGCTTCAGTGTAATTGTCAAGGAAGGTTCCTTGAACACAGGTGCCAACAATAGTCAGACCCTTCCCAGCTTTTAGCTGATTGGTCAGAGATAGAAGACGAGGCTGCTCGATGTTTTGCTCAGCGTCCATGCTCACTAGGACCAGGATCTGAGGCCTAATAACAAACAAAATCAGTCAGTGATAATCACAGGCAAAAGCCAACCAGCTCTATTAAAGATGAGCTGACCTCCAGTTCTTTGTGTGTGGTGGTCCCTCCTCCAGCCTCATCAGAGCAAAGCGAGCAGCGCTGAGCGAGATCCCACGTATCCCATCACCCCACTCCTTCTCAGCTCTGTCTCAAAGCACATTAAATTATTAGCTCTGGTCATACCTACAGCATCCAGATACATAAAAAATAGACTACTCTGTGACTTTTATCAAAGAATCCTTTCTCAAATGATCATTGAACAAATTATTATTTCTTACCCACAGAACTCAATGTATTTGTAGATGCAGGTGGCGATGCCCATAGCCACAATTGCATAATACCAGGAACACATGAACATGAGTGATAAGCACAAGCTCATACCCAGGAAAGACAGAGCCCTGCAGGGGACAGGACGTCATGTTTAGTCAAACCCAGAGTTCTGCCAGCTTCACACAACTGGCTGATTAATGGAAACAAGAAATTTTTAAGCTCATCGTGGAAGACAAACACACAAACTTCAGGTCTTTTTATGGAGATTCTCACAGGGGTGGTTTCTTTACATCAAATCCAGAATCTGTCTTTAAGCAGAGCTTAAATCCTCGCACCATATGTGATGAATATCTATGATATCTTTGGGATAGTTAAAGAATTTTATGCATGTTTGAATCACATCTACTGCAAGTATAAACACATTATGTGATACACATCTCTGCCAGTGTTTTCAGTGTTAAAATGATCAACAGGCAATATCAATATGCAAAGAAAAGCAGCAATGTGTCAGCAACAGCACCGAGGAAAAAGACTGCAAACTTAAATATGACTGCAAATGATCCAGTATTTAAAATACATTTTAAAAAAGGATGTGCAAAGCTTTAAATAATAATATATTTTGATATAAATACATAAATTTATATTTGCTACACACAATGAACACCAACATGCATTTTGGTGTGGAAACTCAAAGTACATGTCAAAGTAAATGTAAATTTCAGATTATAAAACACATGCAAGAGTTTTTAGAAAGCTTTCATACTCTGACCCACAAACTCACCAGTGGTAGAACTTAAATCTGGGTCTCCAGTTTGGGGTCCTCAGCAACGTCTGCAGGGCGCAGGCGAGATTGACGAACATGTAGCACATCAAGAAGAACCTAAAGAAACAGATGAAGGGAAAGAGAGAAAACAGTAAGAACAGAAACCACAAAAAAGAATCTTTGCTTTAGTTGTTGTGTTTATCGGTGAGCAATACATGGAGAGGATTGGTGCGACTGAATCCAGAGAGGCTATGATGATGCCAATCTCACAGATGCTAGCTGTCAGTAGAAGCGCCCACGTGGGTTCCCCGTTGGCTTTACCGTGCCCAAAGATCTGCAACAACACAAGTGACATACAAATAAATAATGTCATATTTACCAATTATTAATAATTGTGTCTTCAGTTTTAGTTTGAGTTTAGTTTCTTTTAGATTAAGTCTTAGTTTTAGTTGTTATAAATTATTGTTGTATGGAGGATATGTTTCGGTTTCAATAAATATGTCTAGTTGTCAGTTTTCACAAGTTCACAAAATAGTGTCAGTTAGTTTTAATTTTTTTTATTTTAGTTAACTAAAATGTTTTTCACATCTAGTTTCAGTTTTTTGTTTAGTTTTAGTCAACTATAACAGCCTAGAGTGGGGACAAGAATATCTTCAAGTCCCCACAACATTTCTGGCTCAGTTGGAAGCTCTGAGAGGTCTGTATTTAAGACAGAGATAGATTTCTGTACTCACTCTAAGGAAGGGGATGATGCCATCCCTTGAGATGGCCTGGAGGAGACGGGGAGCTCCTGTCAGACTCTGAAGTCCCGCTCCGCAGGTGGAGAAGAAGGAGCCAAATACAATAACCCACGGGGACGGCCATGCCAGCGTACCTATTACAAGGTTGCCACTGACCCCTTCGCCAAACCTGCAGGAACATGAAGACAGAGCTCCTGCGTTAACACAGTGAATGCAAATGTTCGACCAACCTGTGCTCAGTCAGGTACAAACAGTGAACAGCTGAGTTCTGCTAACAGATGACTGAGAGCATCGTTTTAGACTCAGCTGTGATTCAGTGTTTCTGATTTTTACTGAAAATAACTCCTCAGATAAACACAACTGCAAGCAGTCTGAAGCTGTGCTAAATGTTTAATTTTGTAAAGTGTAATGTACTCACTTATTGCTGCACATAGTGAAATGCACTATTATTAAACTGAAGCTACACATTTGTTAAAATTGTTAGCAACCTGTGCAGGTCTGTATTCCCTACATTCTTCCTTTCTGACTTTTTATTGGGCCTGTCAAACATTTTGCTGTCACACATGTGCCCAGTTTACAATAATATTAAGGCACAAACCTCAAACTACAAACATTTTCGGAGTATAACGGTCCAAAATTTAATTTAATAGAAGTAGAATTACTTGTCTCTTAGGACGACTCCTTCTATACAAGCACCAAACAGCACCACACAGGACATGTCTGGGTAAAAAAAGCTGATAAGGACCACACGACCGAAAAGGTAGAAAAGGTAACAATAACTTGTGAAAAGTTATATTAATGTTTATTTTTAACCGGCCTTGGTTCACTGAAGGATACACACAGTTGACGTGGTGCTAATGGCTGCGATGGTGCCGATAGGGATTGACTTCTGAGCGTCACGCAGATCTCCGGAGCGGTTGGAGCCAGCCATGATACCTTTGAGCAGAAGGTTAAATAATCGGGAGAGTTGTGACTTGATAATATTATAATAATCAGACTCAGGTTTTCAGAGGATATAAAGGGTAATTACTAACTTCCACCTTTATGGAATACTAAGCACTTTACTGACTTCAGTCATGTTAAAGGTGCTGTTTTCTTTGGCCACTGGAGGGCAGCAAAAACAAACTGTGAACTCGAGACTGACAGGTCACCAAAAAACAACAACAAACTGGCACGGAGAACTTGTAAGCAAATATTTTCCCATTTATACATCCGGCGAGCATAAAAAAAACCCCCATTAACATTTATTTGCAACCACCATCTCTCACACCTGAAAACAAAGTAAACTGTCTAAGTAGAAACTGCTGTCTGCTAAGCAGGAAAGTGGTTAAAGTGGTTAGACAAAGCCAAAACAATTTCTAACATTTCCGAGCAGGCATTAAGAGAACTGCAGGGTCTGGTGCATATTACATGCAGTTATTTGACCCGAGTTAGAGGAGTTTTCCAGACACCTATGATAAAAAAAAACCACACACAAACAAACAAAACAACAAACAAAAAAACAAAGCATAATGGACCTCTTTAGTGTGCCTTCCTGGGACTAACCTGTGACAGATGGGAAATAAATTCCCACCAGCAGAGTGAAGAAGCTGGTGATATCTGCAAGAACGTAGCGGTTTGAGCTCGTTGTGGGACTGTCTGGATCCACGTCGGATACAAGTCCACGCTTTTCCAGAATCATCCCTTTCTCCAGATAGTTACCAAACAGGTTCTCTGAGAGAAAGAGAGACCAAGTTTAGGAATTTAATCTTTAATACATACTGAACTGTGGTTGGCCAAGAACCCAACAGAAGGTGGTTTACACTGAAAAATGTACCTGCCAGGATGCCACTAGTGACCCCTGGAATACCTTGTATCTCTGTAACATTGTTATTGTTGAAGTATTCGTCACAAGTGGCATTGAGGTACTCCGAATCACAAAAGCTCCTCCACAGTTTGGTGGTGACAGTCTCGTTGTCTATCTCAATGACCTTTGCGCAGACATCATATCCTTTAGAAAGAAGAGTTCGATTTCCCAGCAGACAGACGCTGCAAAGACAACCAGCCCAGGGCATACCTGTCACGTAGGATAATTCGACATCATTATGGATTTGTACCAGTGAATAAAGAGTCACTTACGGAAACACAGGGGGGTCAATGGCAGTCTTGATGACTCCAGCATAGACAGACAGAATAGAAAGTATGACACAGGCCAGGAAGACCAGTGCCAACTTATTGACATATTTGACCCCCACAAACACCACCAGTGCCATCAAGCTCAGCACAATAGTGCCGTACACTCGCATGTTGTTGAGCAATGCTGCTTCTGCCTCGGGGCCCTCCAGGCCCTCAATCTTAAAGATGGCTGCCTGGGGAACAATATAAATCTGAAAGAGACAAATTAGTGGAGGAAGACAGGGTTAGAGTGGGTGAGAAGAATAAGACAAAGTTTGCAGAAGTATTGTAGAGAATCTACATATAAATATGTTTATGCAAATTATTTTTTTGTTAATAAAAAAACAACGTCATGCGATATATAAAAACACATTTTATTATTTATCCTTTTAGTTCTAAAAAAGCAAAACATTATCATTATAATGTTATAAATACTTGATTACGTACACCTGGTGACTGTGTATTAACACGAATATGTTATCAGCCAATCACATGACAGTAGCTCAGTGCATTGAGACATGTAGGTATGGCCAAGATGGGCTGCTGAAGCTCAAACTAAGCATCGGAATGGGGACATATGGTGATTTAAGTGACTTTTGAACTGCTTCACAACAGGTGTCTCTTCTTCTCCTGTCGGCTAAGAACAGGAAACTGAAAACTTGGACAATACTGGAAAAACACTACTTGGTCTGATGAGTCTTGATTTATTCTGCAACATTGAGATCTTAGGGTCAGAATTGGGCAACATGAAAGCAACATGCAAACATCAATCCAACCTGCCCTGTATTAAAGTTCAGGCTGCTGCTGCCGCTGCTGGCGGTGCTGTAATAGTGCAAGTATTTTTTGACACACTTTAGTGAATGAATGGACCGTGTCACATCATAAATGATGATAGTGTTTCCATTTTCTGATTGCTGTGTCCAGCAGGATCTCAGAAGACTTAAATCTCAAACTGTTTGGACTCTTTGCGATGTGGTGGAACGGATTTGGATCCTGGATGTGCAGCTAAGAAATCAGCAGCAACTGTGCGATGCTGTGATATCAATATGGACCAAAATCTCAAAGAAATGTTCACAGCATCTTGTTAAATCCTTGCCATGAGGCTAGTCGGTGTTTATAGGTTTATGTTTTTTTTCCTGAGAAACCACATCATCTGTCAGTTTGGCAAAACGTCAGTCAGCTACTATGCAGAAACAGGAAAATGTCACCAAATCTCCTCAATTGCATTATTTTTTCAATAATGCAATTTACCTCGCCAAAGCACATTTGTATCATTTTCATAATAATGGAAATAAAGAAAAGAAAACACACTAAAGCAATGAGAATAAAATAAATTAACACATTAAAAAAAAGTTCACTGGGTTAAAAATTACTGTACTATGTGAATGTGAGTTATTTAGTTTAAAGTGGGAGAGTAACCTTGCTTTTCCCCCCCTGTCCCCTTCTTGCCTGCTATCCTTTCATTATCATTTATTGGAACATGCTGTACGCTAATGATTCCTGTTTTACAGCCAATGTTTGAAGACAATTTAGCCGGAAGATCACAGGTGTAAACAACCAAATAACAACATGTGGGGTACAGATAGAGTTCAGTGGGTTGAGCGGGCAGCTCATATGCTGAAACGCTTCTGCAGGGGCCCAGATTTCCCACTGAACAATTTCCTGGATGTCATTTCCTCTGTTCTCTTTCCTGCTTTACCTGTCTGCTCTCACGTCCTGTCATAAAAATAATAAAGGCCAAAATACATCTATAAAAAATAATAATGGATCTCTTTCACTTAACTAACACATTAACTACAAGACCGAACCAGTAACAGGACCCCAAAACTAACATAACTGGAATTCAGCCTTTATTATCTCCAGATGTGCTTTTCCTGTTATTATATTGAAGGCATATAAGAAAAACATGAAAAGCAATATAAACCTGTCATTTAAAAATTCAATCGACTTACCAGCAGAATTTCAATACAGCCGAGAATGTACATAGCACCCGCAAAAGTGGTGCCCAAGTAGAAGCAGATTCCGACAGCACCGCCAAACTCGGGCCCCAGAGAGCGAGAGATCATGTAATACGAACCTCCAGCTGTGAGTCGCAAACACACACAGGGCTCAGCGCACCGCTCTGTTGCACACAAACATACTAATGCATGCCCTCTGATATCCACTCACCTGGTACGACTCCATTTGTCGCAATGGCACTCATGGAGATGGCTGTGAGCATGGTCTGAAAACAGCAGCAGACAACAGGGGGGGATTACAGGATTCTGAAAGGCAGCAGGTGGGCAAGTCAAATTAAGGAAGGCTGACAGGGAGGCACTGATGAAATGAGGGGATGGTAGAGAAAACATCCAGCAGCACAAAAGTCTGACTCATCTGGTCATGTCGAACCATTCCTCACAGGAATGACTGGTTAGGCACATGCTGTCACTTCAGCTACAGTCTGTTACAGCAGAGCACGGTAGTTAGATACACTTTTACGGTACTTGTCTGTAGTTTAACTCTTTAATATTTGAGTTTAACAGCATACTACTACAGCAACTAGTAGTCCGAGGTTATACTTATAAAGCCCAGACATGATCTATTAGTGATGTCAGTGTGGGTGAAATCCAATGAAATCCAGACATGTCCTTTTAACGCCCCTGAAACTTCCAACAAAGTGCTGGCAAAAATCAGACAAGCTATCTATTTAGGTTTGTTAAACCTTATTTTTAGACACAAACTAATTATAGTAAGATTCCAACGGTCAGTGTCTTCCCTTACTTAAAAGACTTGTTTCCCTTTTTCTTTCTCTAATTTTTTGAAAAACATTTCATGTAATACATTTTAAGCCCCTTTGTTGATTAAGCCCACATACAGGGAGAAATATGGTGCTGAAAGCCTGTTAGTGGGTTTACTGGCAGAATGCCGTTTATCAGGATTTACTATGTCACCTTCAGCAGCTGCACAATGGAAATCACATTCACACAGCCTGTTGTACACTGATCAGAAACAATATTAAAGCCACCTGCCTAATATTTTGCTAGCTCCCCCCTGGACATAGACATGGCATCTGCTTGGTCTGCACAAGTAGCAGAATCTCCGCCTGAAAGACCAGAATCTGCAGTTCCAGTATTGGCCACTTGAGGCTGGGTCCCAGTCAGTTCTCACAGACTTACATATTAAAAAATGTTTAAAACTTTGTTTTAAACATTTAAACATTGTTTTGGGCCTCCAAACATTGTTTCCCTCCTTATAATGACTGAATTATTATATAAAATATCTGACTAGTGTGATTTTTCAGTTGTAGCCATCAACTTTTGTGGTGTTAGTGCCTTCTAGAGCTTTTTGAGTGGAACTATTTTACGGCTAATATTGCTTTCTCTTTGGTACAGACACTGCACTAAACTTTTGGTGAGTTGAATTCTGCTATTTGTAGTTTGTTACTGTTACTAATTAGCTTGGCTCCAAACAAACAGTATGATAACAACCGGCGGTGGCTGCATTCATCTTTTCTATACCATCTATAGGTCTGCCACAATGTTTAGGTAGGTTGCATGTGACAAATATCCACATGAATAGTTCCCAACAGTTGGATTCACAGTAAGGAGGTATTCGGTATTTTCCTGTCATTGATGTTAGAGTTGTGATATCTCAGTGATCAGTTGTAAATGTTTGCAAAACCACTCTTTTTCCAGATTGATAGGCTGAGTGCCTTTAGTTGACTGATTAATCTTGAACGCTGAACAGCCAGCAGTCAGATCGGCGAGGCTCAGGGCGCCCCCACAGTAGGAAATCCTGCAGTTTTACTCACTGTAGAACAACACATGAAGACGATTATAAACGAGCCAAAGACGCCTCCAATCCCAACCATCCATGTCATCCGCAGGAAGAGGATTACCCCAAAAATATTCTGGATACACGGCAAGTACACTCCCATTAGAGTGCCCAGCTGAGGTGCCTGGAAAATACACAAAACAAAATAACAAATTAAAAACTTTATGATACAAAGTGCACTAACTCCTTTTTTTCTGGCTAATAAGTCAGTTATTACTTTGTTGTTCAGTCATTCTGTTATTGCATTTATTGTAAGAAAAACAGCTTTTGAAAAAAGTAACACTCCATAATTCATCCCACACCTGTAATTATATCTACCTACAAATATTTGAACTTACACCACAATAGAGGGCAACAAGTCAGGTTTAAACAGGAAACAAATAATTATAATGTAAGTAAATTTAAGTATTGCATAAGTGATTTTAAGAAAAACAAACAATGTTTCCCTGACTTATATTGTAAGTGTACGTTTTGGCCCATATGATCTTAGGAAGAGAAGACACTCCTTTCCTGTATACTTCTTTTGAAAGTTAGGTTTAAACGGTGATTGTGAAATAAATAAATATGAACGTAGACTTCGCTACATCATTGTAATGTCACATAGACCTGCAAAGTTTAATGGCATTTATTTTTCCTTGTAAGGAGAACAGTCCTTATCAAATTTATGCAAGTACAATAAAAGGACAATCGACTAACAACTGCAGCATAATGAATATTAGATAAAGATGTAAAAATGCAAGGTTAATCGACTCCGTAATATGGTTCTAAAAAGTGCAGCATTTTTAAAAGATGAGGAAATACTGTTTGTGTCTTTGCAAAATTGCTATGAAATTACACACTAACTAAAATGATTTATGCAGTCCGTAAATTTACTTACACCATAATTGTCAGAGTAAATCATATAGGTTTTTACTATTTCTTTTCCATATGGGTACCTTTAAACATTTGTAGGTAAACATAAATTTACTACATTATAATTTAATGTAGTAAATTTCATCTCTGGTGTTAAAAACTGTCTTTGATGCTTTCTTTTCCAATCTTCCATAAAATGATGATAAAGGTTTGGATGCAATTTAAAGCTTATTTCCTGTGTACAAACTGCAACAAAACAATACCGTTCTTTTATGAGGTGTTGAGTGACGCAACACTTGAAGCAGATTTGGAATAAATTTAAGAAAGTAGAAAAATATTGACTCTATTATGAACTTTTACTGATAATTTAAATTAATAAATTATAGTCACTTATATTTAAACATTGCTAAACATTAATAAAAATGGTTAAACTATGAGAACTCCCAATTTCATTTACCATGTGATTTCACCAGCCTGTATTTAATTCTCTAAACATTTTTATTTTTAAATTTTTTATGTTTTTACATTTTTAAATTTGGACAACCTGAAAAAACAGGTGTGGTCATAATAAAAATATCCTTTATTATGTCCTATATTATAGGATTTGGATTTTTTAATATAAAATTATTAGATACATTTGATTTGACATATATTAATTATTTTCAAATTACATGTAGGGAGTTTGACATTATAGGTATAAATAGTAAAGAATTCCCTGTTTTATGATATTTTCTAATCATATTATATGATAGTATTTTGACACTTTTACACCTGTTTTTGTTGTTTTGAGTGAGGTTAAATGGGTCACATATATAACATACTGTACCTTGACAGGTTTTTTAGATGGACGTGACCCCTCCTCATTATTCTCAGCCTCTTCGTGCTCTTTGCTGCCCGTTGGCAGGTTGGAGTAGTTAGCCAGAGTGCTGAGCAGAGAGGAAACCATGGGACTGGTATCCATCTCTTCCTGCAGTGCAGTACAAATATAGGCAAAGTTCAACTTAAAAGCATATACAGTCACATTTCCTTAATAATAACAATTAAGGACAGCAACCTATATTACAGGGCAGTGAAGAGTGCGCCCACCTCAAACAGAGCCATGTTATTGCCATCATACTGCTGGCTCTTATCCATGTTAGTGGCTGCACTGCTGTTGATGAAAGGACTGCTCTCTTTAGGGTTCCCATCTCCTGAAACACAGAAAAACCAACTGGCACAGTCAAAGTCGAATCTTAAGTCATGTTAATAGCACCACTGTGGGTTTTGACGTGGTGATGTTTTGAACTGAGGCCTCGGGTTAAAGCGTCAGATCCTCATTTATAAAAAAGCTTAGTTACTCTCAAGAGCATTCCCTGATGGTGTGCTTTGCTTAATTCATAAAAGATGCTACACGTAAAAATCCTTGATTAGTCAAACTGTATGTTGTAACTTATACACCTGTGACCAATAAATGTCAGATTAGTTTAAGCTGACACCACCTGCTTTGTGTTTTCTCCTTATTAATGGCAGCACAAACGTGACCACCTGCATTGATGCTAATTAGCTAAGACAGAAGGGCACAGGAAAGATAAAGAGAAAGGCTGACAACTTCATGAGAGATGGGAGTGATTTTTTTAAACAGGACCAAGAAAAAGAAAGCTAAACGACTGATAGGAAATGTGCAATCACAGCAAAATATCCAAATCTCAGCCAAATCTCCAAAAAATACAGATGCGATGCCAAGATTCACAGCAGCAGATTAAATCCCAGTTTGGCAAGGACTTATTTATTCATTTGTTTTCAATGTTTTAATGTGCAGCCAATGTTCTGCCAAACCACTAGGCAGAGTTGTACATGCAAGCCACATCGCCAAAACAAGTTTTGGTCTTAAATGTTTTATTTGGATTTCCCACACTGCCTTTGAGTTGTCACTTTCAGGGCTGTAAAACAAACACTGTGAGGCTCAGAAATATATTCAAGAATAAATTAAAAGATTCATTATTTAGGTTTTATATCTGGATTTATTTAGTTTAATCAACTGAATCACATTACTATAATTTTTGTTTTTACTTCGGTGCAGAATGTGAGCTTTATGTGGACCAACCTAAGTGTTGTAGAACATGCATTTTATATTTAATAATAATAATAATAATAATAAAATTTGTGATTCTTATCTAGAGTGGATCTCAGGAAAACTGAGTGTTACCAATGAAGTAGACTTTAGCTAGGAATAGTAATGGATCAAAAGAGCAAAAGCAAACAAAGTCCATCTCTGAAATCTCACTTTGTATCAAACCATTTTTCCATGTCTTCCCATAATATAAGAACAGACATGGTTACTTTTTTAATAATTTTAAATAATTCCTTCAATCATTTCTTTAATTCAGAACACATTGAATCTGGGAAGTACTTTAATTGAATCATCAAATTATAATAATGATCATGCAAAGTTCCCTTCAGGCTTGGGTGCATATGTACCCCAAACAGCAATATAATTTATAAATAGAAGGAAAATGACTTACAACATGTATAGGTTTTTCTTAATGTTATAAAAATAATTTTAAAACTCAATTTTAAATTCCCAAGCTTGAAAATTTGCAAGCAAACTGTACCAACATACCACTTCCTGAAAAGAAATTACTAAATTCTTTAAATGCGAATAAAAGAAGAAGAGATAATAAAAAAGGATGACAATGCGGTACACCTGCTCAACTGCTTGTTAATGCAAATATTTAATCAACACATCTGATGGCAGCAACTCGGTTCACTTAGGCATGCAGATGCAGCCAAGATGACCTACTGAAGTTTAAACTGGGCATCAGAAGGGTGAAGAGTGATTTTAGTGGGCTTGAGCTGTTTTGAGCTGATAGGAAGGCAACGAATAACTTTAATAACACTAACAACATCTAAGCATGAAACAGATCAAAACTTAGGCTACATTGTGTATTGTTTCACAAATTTGGAAAACAGAAGAACGGAAAAACATTATCTGGCCAAGTGAGTCTTGATATCTGCTCCAATACTTGAAATGACAGGACCAGGAAAGAATGCTGGTAGCACAGTTACAACAACCTACCTGAGTATTGTTGCTGACCGTGCCCATTTCTTTATGACCACAGTCTTCTGATGACTCTTTTCAACAGGATACATCATGTCACAAAGCTCAAATCATCTCAAACACGACAGTGACTTCACTGGACTCAAACAGCCCCAGTCACCAAATCTTAATCTAACAGAGCACCTTTTGGATGTGGTGAAGGAGGAGATTTGCATGATGGATGTGCAGCTGAGAAATCTGCACATCACTGATGCTAGTTAGCTAAGAGATTTTAGTCTATGTTTTAATATGGATCAAAATCTTAGAGGCATGTTTCCAGCTTCCAGAATTAAATCAGTTCTTGAGGCAAAAGGAGTTCCAACCGGTGTGTTTACAGCGTTTACATAATGAAGTGGCTGGCACACACACACACACACACACACACACACACACACACACACACACACACACACACACACACACACACACACACACACACACCCCTCTAATATCTGCTTTTGTCCACTGAGCTCTTTGTTGGAGTCCTTGGCCTGTTTGTTTTCCACTGAGTCACAGATTTTGATGATTTGTGTCTGATCCTTGGAGTTGTTATGCTGCCGGTCATGCAGCTTCAAGGCCAGTTAATATTGTGTCATTTTGTAGCAGCGGAGATTGGCTGAGCCTGCTTTTGCCCCACGAGTCCCAGGAGAGACATTCTTCGAGTGATAGCAGAGGAACACTGACAAGTCACTTCATTACACAAGTAACACGCTAAAAAGTCATATCATTATGGGTCTTTTTTGTTATTTCTAACTCCAGCGGTTATGTTAGCATTCTGAAACAATATTAATAATGAGATGAAAAACACATCTTCCGTTCAACATGTGCACGTTGTATTTTCCACAGAAGGTTAGAAGAACACATCAACTAAAATGCCAGCAGCATGAGTGCCCTGTTAATCCCACGAGACCTCTCTACAGATGGACAGGGTTAGAGTGTACACTGATATCACAAGTCAGTACGATACATGTTTGTGCAAGTAGAAATGTAATGCATGAATGCATTCCAGCTGATATTATTAATTTTTTTATTCACAGCAGGTTAGATTTAGAAATGAATCACAATTTGGGGCAACTGTTTCCCATGACAGAAAATCCTTATTGGAACTTGCATTTAGTCATTTTTATAAAGTTGGATATAATTAGAAAAAAACCTTCCAATGCAGTGGAGACTTCATCTTATGGAGTATGATGAATGGGCAGGAAAACATTTGCATATTTGGATTCAAAAACTGCTTTGTCTATGAATGGTGCTGAGTAAGTGGTGTGCAGTATTTTTGTCTGTTGCTGTTTTTAACAGCCTTTTCATTGGAAAGAGCTTCCTGTGCCTGGAAGTAACCAGCGCTGAGCTCTGAGAATGAACCACAGAATTAAAATTGGAGGCTGTAAAAACCAAATCAAAGAGGCTATAAATTTTGGTAACACTAAGAGGAACTTCAGTGTTGGCTGTTAATTCCTTTGTGTCTGCCTATATTTGTGATTAATTTAACAATGAGTAATAGTCATCAAAAACACTATGAAAAAAACAAACTAAAAGCCCTTAAGCATGGGACTTTTAATAGTTGTTATTTCATTACCGTATAATCATGGCTATAAGCCTCTGAAGGTACAGTCAGATCTTTTACAAAACCTCCCCTTGATAGTCACAAAGAAGGACATAAGTGACCTTTGGAACAAACTTAAATTTACGCTTAAATTTTGGTTTTTTGCACACGCTTTTCGCTACTCCAGAATCCCACACCTCCTGCATAACAAGTCATATGTTTCACATAATGCCTGTTGATGGCATTTTAAGGCCTGTTTCAGTCATGGAGAACCACTTGATGTGAAAGCATGCAACTGCACAGTTAAATAAGCAATACAATCAAGTCGACTCTTCCGATTCCCCAAGCTGCAACAGTATGATACACCAATCGTTAAAGCAAAGTGAAGAGTCAAATGCCAGCACATAATGCACATAATCCCTTGCACAGTGGGCCACTATCCTAAAGACGTGTTACCTGTCACACTGGATTAGAAAACATTTTGGTTGTAAGTTGTTAAATTTTTATATGTCTTTTTCTGTGCCTAAACACAACATGTTCAAGTCCATTCTTCCTTCTGGACGTCTTTAATGTGGACTACTCCAGTAAAAAAACCCCACTGTGGTTAAACACGGAGAACTATCCCAGACTGTGCAGATGTCTAATTAAGATGACTTTGTTACCAGGTGTTGTGACGTTAAGCTTCATGCTGCAATTCTGTTTATTTCCACTTATGGTTGTGGTTTATGTTTATGTTTATGTTAAATCCAACGACCTGAGTATTCTGTAATCCACCAGGATTTTTAAATCTGCATTTAAAGCTTGTTTCTGCTCTTGGCTTAGAAAAAAAAAATCTATTTAATAATGTTTTACTTAAGGCCTTTGTGTGTGTTAGAATGTGTGGGTGACGTGTTTTGCATAAATCTTTTT
This sequence comes from Rhamphochromis sp. 'chilingali', assembly GCF_963969265.1. Taxonomy (NCBI): domain Eukaryota; kingdom Metazoa; phylum Chordata; class Actinopteri; order Cichliformes; family Cichlidae; genus Rhamphochromis; species Rhamphochromis sp. 'chilingali'. Next base: position 25,159,945 of record NC_137939.1, on the reverse strand, counting down.
ATACTTTTCTATTTCCTGCTGCTTTGTGTGCCATTCTGCTCTTTGCCTCATCTGGTAAACCTTAAAGAACTAAAAGTGTGTCACGTTTGAGTCACGGTCTTTGGTCTTTGTTCTGTATCATGTCCTTAAATGAACAGCTCTAAAATATTTCCAAGCTACATGTCAGAAACAGCAAGGGCACAAGGGATGGATGCCCTGACCATGGGATGAATATCCTTTACTGCATTTTTGGGCTATTAAATTTGCTTGTTTTCTTTTCATTTTGATACTCTGCTTTTTGTCTTTGCTTTTCTTTTCCAAAACTATTTTCATATATATACAGCTTAACTTCTTCCACCGTTGTAGTGCGTGACAAATCCGAAAGTCAACTAAAATACATTTGCAAGCCGCAGAAATTAAACTTTTGATATTACTGTCCTCAGATTAGTCACATTTCCCTCCAAATCCTTCCCCTGTCGTCGACCAACTGTGTCATGCATGGCTGCTAAAAAACTGATCTATAGCATGTTTTTCTGTCACAAAGTTTCTTTATTTTTGCACATGCTGCAGCTTTTTCTTTTAAGTTCTGCAAGCACTGTTATTTTACGAGAGCTGTTGAAATGCTCACAGAATAGAACATATCACAAAGGTTAAGCAGAGGACAGGTTTCTGTAGCTTTTCAAACATCTTGATTGCTTTTCTTATGGAGCACTATTGGCTGTTTTGATGATCCCTTAATTTTCTTTCTGATACCATTCTGATGAAATTTTTAGCTACTTTGGTTAATTTAAATATTTGGAAACTAAGTCCAGGTGTGCTTGCCTTTTGTGCAATTTAGAAAATGTCAGCATGCTATCATGCTACACTAAGATGCTAACTTCAGCTCTTTAGCAAGCTAACTAGCTGCAATGGTGATTTAGCGCTGAACAGCTCTGAGTACTCACTCAGAGCTGTTCAGATGGTTCAGATTTGTTAAGCAACAGAAAGTTGTTTAATACTTCAAGGTATGCCTCTTATGCCCGAGGGTGCACATACTAGGGGATTACTATCTGTCTGCTCAGTAATCCTGCAAAGGTAGGACACTGTTCTTTACCTCCTTTGAAAAATCCTCCTACCCAAAGGACAAAGCTCCACTTTCCATATGAGGACTCAGTTGTGTAAAACGCAGAAGCAGAACTCAGACGTAATTTCACTAAATGTTTCAGACATACATTCACTGTCATTTGGTCAATGACATGTAATGCTAATACTTCAGTAATTGCAAACACTCCCTAATGGGTGATAGATACAATCAGTTGCAATGTTTATTCTGATGATAGACCAGTACTTGGTGTCTCAGTGATGGTGTGGGCTCTGTAGAAAAGCAGCTAACCCTAGCTTTTAACAAATGGTGGTAACTGACACAAATTTCTGACTCGGTAGTAGAGTTGTTGAAATTAATTTTCTTTTGATGGATTAGCTGCTTCCTAATCCATTAACAGCCATGTTTAACACCTGAGATGTTCTTGGAATTGCCGAAATAGGAGGAGAGCTCAGGGCCTCTTATGTTATGACTGGCTTAGGAACTTCCAAATGGATAGAAAGATTAAGCCTCTACTACATTGGATGTTGACCTATAGTGTAACAGGCGTTCTTCACTGAGAGATGATCACATTATTTCATTTTCATCACAGGGCCCCTTTCATCAAATATCCCTTGGAATATATCATTCATTTTCAGATTTTACTCGTGGTTCACAAAGCCTTTAATGGTACTGCAACTGCTTGCACAAAGTGTGAGCCTCACTAATCCTAAATGTCAGTGCACATCAGTTTTATTGGTGGACAATTGAGTGGCTGTAGCTCAGGAGGAGAGCAGGTCCTCTGCTAAGTGGAAGGTTGATGGTTCCATCCTTGGTTGTTCCAGTCTGCATGCCAATTGTCATTGAGCAAGGTACTAATACCAAGTATTGCTCTTCAGTTCATCCACTGGAATGTGAATGTTGGCTAGAAATCCCATAAGCATAAAAAAAGCATATTGTATAGGATGCTCAGGTAGAGCAGGAGCAGGCTGTTAGGTACCCGGAGGCGCGTGGACAGCGGTTAGGTCAAAACCGCCAGTCCGTTTACAATCATTCAGTCTGGTAGAAATTAGTTTCAGTTCTTTAATGTTTCATTGCACGTTGTATTTCAGTGATACACGGCACAGGACAAATTTGCAGATTGCAGTTCACGTAGTCGTGATTCAGAAGAATCAGTTGTTTTCAGAAGCGACCTCAGTCAGTCAGTCTGACAACTGAGTAATCCTTTTGGTCTCGCTCTGTCTGAAGATTTTTGTTTGAGCTTGAAAATGGTTACAAGTTAAAGCTTGACACTAGGGCAGGGCAATATGGCCAAAAATATTTATCACGATATATATTTGAAAATTTGCGATAACGATATAACTGCCGATATAATTAATGCGAGACAAAATACTTTACAACTCCACAAGTTTATTAGTGCAAAAAAACCCCATCAATGTATTTTCAGTTAAACAAGCAGCTGTTTTTTATGTGCATTAATATATAAAAATTTAACAGTGCAAATGCAAATTCCTGGCTGACAGTTCAACCAAAAGGCATTTCCAGTTGAAATTGGCCGACATATCCTCAGCATAACCATGTAAAATATCCACAAAACTTAAAAAGAGGTTATACACACACAATATGGTAATATTATATTGAACCACAGTACGTATTACGGTCGCCGTAATGCTCCGACAATTCATCAAGTGTTGTGGCTTGGTAGCTTACCGAAGTTGTACTAAAACTTATTTGACAGATTTTTGAGCACCGTGTATCATGTAAAATCAGTTCGGTAATAACGACGGCCCGCTTGCACGCTCTTGTTGTGCCTTGGTGTGTATCTGACGGGCGAAAGCCAAACCAGTTCCACACCACTTTAGTTGCGCCATTTTGTACAAACCAATTCTGGTTCATCTGTTTCATTCAACGATCCGCTTTCGTCCTTGTCACTACCCGATCCGTACCGGAAACCCAATCGGTACCCCGCATGCGCGAAAGGTGTCTACTTCCGGTCGAAGCATTTTACGATAGTTACAGGTCAGAGTATCTGTTAAGATGTTAAGAATAACAAGTATCTCTTAAAATGTTTCCGATAATGAAACATTTAATACAATGTAGACAAAAACAAAAAAATAAAAAGATAGTGACAGATCGGAACTCCCGATCCTTACTGCGCATGTGCAAAGTCGGGCTGTACAAATCGGGTCTACCCGATCCGTACCGCGCATGTGCAGGGTACGGACTGCGCTGGACTGCGCTGTGCACATTGAAGAGAACGGCAAACTCAACATCGAAGTTTACCGGAAGCCCACACACACGGACCAGTACCTCCTCTTTGACTCCCATCACCCTTTGGAACACAAACTTGGAGTAATCAGGACCCTACACCACCGGGCAGAACATGTTCCCTCTAAGCCTGAAGGGAAAAAGAAGGAACACACACATGTAAAGGAAGCACTCAAAACGTGCGGCTATCCTAAATGGGCGTTCTTAAAGTCAGCAAAGAGGCACAGAAAAGAAGATCAGACACCAGCGAGGGAGGACAGACGCAACAACATTGTCATCCCCTATGTAGCCGGCGTATCAGAGAAACTCAGGAGAGTTTTCTCCAAGCATGACATCCCAGTGTATTTCAGACCCAGCAACACGCTCAGACACAAACTGGTTCACCCGAAAGACAAAACACCAAAACACAAACTTAACAATGTGGTGTATGCTGTACAGTGCAGCGAGGAATGCTCAGACCTCTACATTGGAGAGACCAAACAGCCACTTCACAAGCGCATGGCACAACACAGAAGAGCCACCTCCACAGGACAAGACTCAGCAGTCCATCTGCATCTTAAGGATAAAGGACACTCTTTCGAGGATGCCAATGTTCACATTTTGGACAGAGAGGACAGATGGTTTGAAAGAGGAGTGAAAGAAGCCATCTATGTCCACTGTGAGCGACCATCTTTGAACAGAGGCGGGGGTTTACGACACCAACTCTCTGCCATCTATAATCCAGTTTTGAGATCCCTTCCCAGACGCCTTAACGCCCACTCACATCCTGGGCCATCTGATCTCAGGAATTCGCATGATAAGGTGGGGCCAGGTTTCACAATGAACACACCCAAAACTCTGGCTGATTGGGACCCACACCCAGTTTCCCACCTTGGCTCAGGCGATTAGAGGATCGTCAGGGGGTCCTTTTGTCCCTCTGTGGGGGGTCGCTCCCACTGGGTTTATGTCTGGGACTCTCCACCATTTGACCTTGGAACTGAGGAAGCTTCTCGGATGAGAGGTGAAACGTCTTCAAGCAACTTAAAGAAGTCCAGACGCTTTTCTTTGCAAGCTCCTTTGACTGCAGGGGTTTTCTTCTTCTTCTGTTCGTTTAATGGCAGTTTACTCCCCAGTGTAAGAGGATACTGCCACCTGGTGACTGAGCGAATGAACCCTATTGTAAACTGAATTAGCGTCATTACAAACGTGTATTGAATTTGATTTAGTGATAGTCGAGTGTGTTTATGCTTGTCTGTGTGGAGAGGATTGTTGGAATAGTTATGATGATGTCCGCTATCACTGTCAATTGCCAGTAAACACTTCATCTGGCTGCTGAATCTTCACGTGACATATTACAAAGTCTGTATTATTAACTCTGTCATTAGGCACCATTCTTCTTATTTTATGGCGCTGTTGATCAATCGGGGGACGCTCTCTGTTGAGGAGAACAGCAAAAATTTGTTGCGGATACGGATTATCCATTGTTTAAATGTCCCGGTAGTCGAAAAGGAGGCAGAGCTGTTGAGAAATGCTAAGAGCTAACTGGGCGCTAACCGTGTCAATATATAATATATAATATATATATAATATATTGAATGTCGCAATGTTGGCAAAGAGAGGAAGTGACGTAAGATTTGCGCATGCGGGGTACCGATCGGGTTTCTGGTACGGATCGGGTAGCGACAGTCCTTCTAATTCTCCGTCGTCGCCATGCTTTTTCTGCCATGTGCGTATGAAAACAAAGGCACTGCGCATGCACGTTTTACCCATATTCTATCACGATATTTCAGTCTCATGCAGAGATGACAGTCAAGACAACTCTTTATGGAAGTATGGGAATGTTCACAATAATCTTGATATTAAACAGTGATTTAGGAGTCGTGCACTCTGAGATCTCAGATGTTGACTATTCTAAAACTTTAAATTATGCAAAAGAAATGGGTGCAGCTGGCAAATGTCTATAGTTTATGAATGCAAATTAACAAGTAGAATGAGCTTGTGCTTTGCCACACTGAGGGAAAGTATCCTTTCAGAGCACAGAGGGTCACAGAGAGTCGTTATTACGTTAACTGGAGAGGTATGGTATCGGTGCGTTGGTGGTTCTTTGTGTCTGGGGGTGGGCGTCCGGGTACACACCGGCTCACTCCTTGGCGGCCGCTTATCGGGGCCTGGAGCCTGGGGCTCGCTCGGGCCACTTCGGAGGTGGGGTGCCCCCGGCCTCTCGGCCTGGGGCTCGGTCACTCAGGCACGGCTGGCTGCCGGCGGAGCTCACGGGCGCGTCACTGCAACTCCCCCTGGCTTCTGCTCAGTGGCTGCTGAGTGAGCCCTCATCTGGGACTCTCCTCAGCTCTTACTGGGACAGTGGCGCGGCTGCCCCTCTGTTGGTCTTCCTTGGTCTCTTGTGTTCTGGGGGCCTCTGGATGTCTGGAGTTTTGATCTCCTCCATACCTGCTTCATGCCCTGGGGACGGGGCTGTGGCTCCCCTCACTCCCTAGCAGATCGTTACATGGAGAAACCTTTGGAATGCGAGCATGCTGATCCACACAGGTATGCACACAGGTGTACACACGGGTATTCACAGACGCGGACTACAGCTTTCTTGGCTGCTGCCTCAAAGCACATTGTGCGCTGTCTATCTTGCGTGCTGCACAATATCGTTTATTATTTAGTATCTACTGATATCTACTGCTAGCTAGTTTATTGTGATGGTGCTGTTTTTTTTATTATGTTGCTCTTTGTTGTTTGCTTTCTCTTCTGTTTTTTTTCTCCATACAGGTGACCCAGGTGTTTTGTTTGTTTGTTTGTTTGTTTTTCTTTCTTCCCCCCCTTCTCACCGTCTCTTCTCCCCTTTGGTTTTCTTTCTCTCCCTCTCTTTCTTTCATTCTTTCTCCCTGTCCTATCCCCCAGTCATGTCTGTCCCGTTTGTAGCAACTGAAAATAAAATAAATTCATAATTATAATAAAGGTCAATCAAATGGACCAATATGGCAAGGCCATGATGATCCACTTGGTAAAATAAATCCGCTTGGCATCTTTCTTGGCCTTAAGACAACAATTCTGATGGCTAAAGATCCAAATGGGACACAAAAAAAAAACAAAAAAAAAACAAAACAAAACTGGAGAGGTATGAAAGATTTCCTCTGTCCTTATTACAGGGTTGAAGAATCCCGCTAATGACATTCTGGTTGACTAGAAGGTTGTGAAAGAGGTAAGAGGTGTTGTCCAGGATGTCAAGTGATTTGTTCAACATCTTTTGCTCAGTAACTAACTGTAGGGGCTTCAGGTTAGTCCCTAGCAGCGAGCCAGCCTTCAAAATCAGTGTGTTAAGCTTCCATAGCTACAAAGAAACTTGCACCAGCAGTCTAACAACAGGTGTGAACATTTTACTGTATACATTAAATGATCTAAGCTTCATCGGGAAGTAAAATATGCTCTGTCTTTTCCTGTAGAGAGGCTCAGTGTTACACTTGTGGTGAACAGCCAGGTATCTGGTGCTCTGCCCACTGGTTCCCTGTACTTTATCTTCTTCTCACCACTGAAAAAACCAAAAAACTGTAGCATCACCTGAGAATTTAAATCAAAGTTATACTGGATGTCGCCACTGTACAGGGTAAAGAGAAAGAAATAATTACACAGCCTCCTGAGGGGCCCTGATCACTGCAGACACGCTTCCATTCTGTCCTCCATTCAGATGTTAATGCAACCAATCTATAATCATTGAGGGCAAATGGAGTCAGAATATTTTCTATAATCCTTCTGCCTACACTTGACACACATATGATTAACCGATGAGAAATAATCTGATCAGAAAGATGACGTTGTTGGAGACGAAGATGCTTATATTTACAGAGCAGCAAGCAGAGCTGTGATGAAATTTGACCACAGTGTGCAGATGAAAGGCAGTGGGTGGTGCAGATTTGTACCCTTGATGTGACATGGTTATTAAAAAATGAACAGTTTATACCGGCTTTTAAAAGCTTAATAGGACACAGGCTCAAGGGGATTATCCAGCAGCTGCTGAAGGCCAAAGAGAAAAGCAGAAATTAACTTCTGCATGTGAGAGAACTGCACCAATCAGCTGCACAGCAGCCTCACAATTACATGAGACACACACACATTCCTCCATCGTTTTCACCTCGCATGCTATAACCAAGGACTTAAAGCTAATTCCATGAAGTTATTTGTGTCATTTAACTCTGTTTCCTCACCGAGAGCCTCTGTCACTGTGTTGCACATAGAATTAAATTAAATTATTTCTATTAAAAATTGATAATAGTTAAAGGTTAACCTTCCACTGTACTTTTATTTTAAACATCAGTGAACTTTTCCCTTCTTCTCCTGTCTTCTCTTGGGTGGGCACCGAATGCCATTTCATATGTACTAAGTGAGACAAGATCATTCGCCGTCTTGCCTCAGTGCTTTTAATTTGTAGTACATTGTCTGGCACACACACATATAATATAACATTCCGCTTTATTTATTTTATTATTTCTTTATTAAAGACTGCTGCCAATTTACTCCAATGGAAGTCAGTGAAATAAGATATTACAGGGACTATCAGGAGGATCTTCAGAGTGTGATTTAAACATGTGAAATGATAAGGTACATGAATTTGGCTTCTCAAAAGCAGCCAGGCATCAAAATGAATGCTTAATTTCCAATACAAGGCAAGTATGGCTCCAGTGTAGTCTGTGGGGCAGACAGCATTGGTTTCATTTCACCTCTTGACTTATATTTTGCCTGGTACAGGTTCTCATGCTTCACTGCATGTAATAACTGTGCATTTACACTTCGTTTGATAAAATATTGGCAAAACTGATAACTTTGCCTCACATCTAGAAGGTTTGAGTGCACTGGCTGGCTGGAGCCTTTCTGTGCAGCGATTGAATGCTCTCCCCATGGCTGTGTGGGATCCCTCATGGTACACTGGCTTCCTCCCACAGTTCAAAGACATGCATGTTAGGTTAACTGGCAATTCTAAAATTGCTGTAGGCGTGAATGTGACGCCTCGGTGAAAGCGAAAGTGTCGGCTCTGCAGATTGGAGACCTATCCAGGGTTTACACCACCTCTCACCACATGATCGTTGGGATAGGTTCCAGCAAATGGATGAGGCAAAACGATGGATGGATAAATGGATGGATGAATCACAAAAAGCTTGTTAAGCAGCATAGACACCAAAATAATCATCTGAGCCTATTGTAAGCTTGTATATGCAGTGAGTACTTGAACTCATAAAACCCCTCATGTGTTTACATTAAGCTCAATTGTTTGCTTGGCTTTAAATTCAGAAGCAAGAGTCCCAAGATACATATATGTAAATACACAAACTTCTATCAACTTGTCAACAGATCTTAACACTTTGACAGAAATAAGGGAGGTATAAACAGAACACTCACACCAGCTTGAGAATTTCCAGATGTAAAACTTTTTTGTGTTGAACAAACCAATCTCGTTGCATTTGAAATCCATTTACACATCTCCTCCTCCAACACATACAAGTATAACTCTGCAGCTAATGAGACCACCATGTTCATGTGGTTGTTGACACTTATGTAAGCCACCAGAGATTCGAATATGGTGAGAACGTGCACAGGAATACAGACACTACATGCTAAAGTGTTGTATTATATATATGTTGTATAAATCTATCTAGCCAGCCATATACTCGTTGGATCACGATTACTGTGTTTATTAAAGCAAGTTTGCCATTTGGGGAAATGCAATTATTTGCTTTCTTGGTGATATTTTAACTTAACGTAGCACAAAGAGGGAAAAGAGGGAAACGGCATCAATGCTCTGTACAACAGGGAACAAATTCAGACACCAGCACTGTTAACCTGACTTGCCATCTTTGCAAACAATTTAAGTGTAATATCACAACCGTGTGCAGGGAGCTTGTTATCTTGTTGCCTTGTAAACAATTACTTTGAAGATGGGGCCCAGATCTGTGACTTTGTTGCATCAAGACAGCAATCGAACTGGAGTAGGACGGAGTCAGTCTGCTATCAGTCTGCTATCAGTTTGCAGTTAAATGGGGTCAAGCTGGCAATTACATACAATCTGTTTGTGATAATATGGCCATTATCTGTGATAAATCAGCAAAAACTGCAAATCTGTCGCTCTCTGCTGCAAATCTTTTGCCATCTGTAAACAAAGAGATTCAAATTTGAGACAGAATTTCAGAACCAAATAGTAACATTGTCCCTGCAAGACAGCAATTTAACTGCAAAAAGTTATAGGTGCTCTGCAGTTTGGCTTTTATATAAGGATATAGCAAATCAGCTGGAAAGCAGAAGGGTTGGAGATGCCACGCAGACGAGTTGCATTAATCGCTCTATACTGATGCAGAGTGATCTTGTTGGGAATCTGTCTGCATTTCTTTGGCAGTCTGTCTGAAAGTGATTGCAGTCAGGCTCCCATTATTTTTAAACAGGTTACATCCCACCAGACGACCTGCGCAATTGCCTTGTCATCAAAAGTGGTAACCACTGATTTTTTTTCCCAGTCACAAGGAGGTTGGTGTCCCAGTTTTACTTTCTGTCACTGTGCCATTAGTCAACTACCTCCTATAGCTGTCTATTAACTGGTTGTTTATTTACACTTAGATGTGATAGTGGTATTAATCGCCCCTCGTATTTCTTGAGAGAAACTGTAAAAAAAAGTGCATTTTGCAAAAGACGGAACTTTTAAGTTTGAGTAAAATTTTCCGATAGTTCTCAAGAAAACAGTTTGGTTTGGTTTTAGGAAGCTAGAACTGCTTCATTAATTCTGGCCATTAAGTCTGGTCATTTTATCCTTTGTGGTAAGTGACTGTGTCCCACCAGTGTGGTATTATTGGGCTGAGCCATGTTGCTGAACAGTCTTAAACCAGTTGAGACATTTAAATAAACAGTTACAGCTTTCATTCTTATAAGAACTGGTTTCTATTTCTTTATCCCAGTTCAGGTCTTTCTACCCTTAGGTTGCTTTGTCAGGGCAGGCAGTAATGACAACTGTAGCAGAAATAAAATTAACTTTGCTATTGTTTCACATTAATTTTTTGTCTATTAGAAAGGTAGAACGATGCATGTTTATATAAAGTACTGTCAAAATGTACCCTCTGATTCTCGCTCTGTCTGAGGTTTCCACCTAAGCTGGGTGCCTCATTTGTTACATATCACTCCTCTTCGCAGATCAACACACAGAAGCTGAAAGCGTGACAATGAGAACGCTGAGAAACAAAGGGTGAAAAAAATGATGTAAAGGTAGGTGGGAAAACACACATATGACCTCAGTGGAACAGGCTCTAAAGAAAAGTTTTGCTTAACTGTGCCCTCAGCTTACTAGTTTCAGAAAAAGAAAATCAAAAGCTGAACCAGAAAAGGATGACTCATCTGAACACTCAGCTAGTTTATTCTTCTCGGCAAGGGAACATCAAATGATTCATCCACAACACTTCAGTTTGTATGAAGGTCAATGAGGATGATTTTATCATATTACATGGAGGATGTCTTATTTGTTTCCCTCCCGTTTCTTTATGTCTGTTCACAGACATAAAACAGGTGTTGATAAATGAGGAGATCTAATGTGTGAGTCAGAGTGCACTTCTGCATAATTTTTTTTTATAACAAATGGAGTTGATAAGTGACAAGAACGAATAATAAAGATGAATAATTCAATCAGATTAAAGAAGAACAGGAAAGTGTTAATGAGGATAATAATCTTACAGCTGCAAGTAGCATCTCAGCCATTAGACTTTGTTCTGGACAAAGTCAAACAAAAAAGAATAGAGTTTAATTTTTATCACACTTGCACTAATATGCAAGTTGTCCAGGTGATGTACAAACGACACTCACTGTGACCTGTAGGCTGACAGAGAAATGCCACAGTGATGCACGAACACCAGTGTTACCCCCATATTCAAAATACACAGAAGGTGCAGTTGGTTTCTTTCAGAGATGCAAGGACAACAAACTCTTTTTTTTATGCATACAAGATAGTGAAAGCTCTTTGCCACTGGAAAGAAATACAGGTAATAAACGTAAAATGAGCTGCTGTCCACCCAGCTTTACTTGACATATTGTACCTTACCAAACAAAAGCAGGTGCAACAGGTATATATAACAAAACAAAGTTATAAGTTCATCAGATAACAGAACAATGATCGCTTCTCTCTTTTACTCATCTCCAAAATTTTCCTAGTAACCACTTCGACTGCTCACTTGTATCAGGGACAAAAGCTCTTGATAGCTTTAGCTTCGTCCACTTTTCCTGTGTTAGCTTCTTTAAAATGTCCATGTTCAGCTCAACGACGGGTTTTAAGTGTTTGATTAGTCTTGCTGGACCACCTGCGGTTTACTTGACAAACTTTGTGTCTTCACTCACAGTGAAAAACACTGATCATCCGCTGATTCAGATCCCGTGATGGTCAACCGGTGCACCTCTAGTTTGTAGCAATTCTAAGACACATTTTTCACTGGTATCTCATCACATATGCCATACTTTGTTAAGGCCCCCTTGTTGTTACATTTTAAAGTATCGTGTAAGTATCTTATTTGTAAGGCACCCCACCCAACAGCAGATTATTGAATATATAAAATGTAATTAACTTCTAGCAGTTTTTTTTTGTCTCAAAACCATTACAATAATATATTGTGATAGAGAGTTTGTGTAAAGGATGTTCTCAGATTCCTCCACAGACAGGGTGATGTGACTGGACTGCTGAGAGCGAGCTGTGAGAAGGAACATGATGGAGAAGAAAGGATTAGACCACTCTGTATTTCATAATCTCCAATCTAAGATGACTTGGTGGGAAAGTTGTTGTAGCTCAGTGGGAGGATTAGAAAAGAGATGTGTCACTATTGCCTCTTCGCTTTCTCCATTTCGGGCACTCTGTTTCTGGATCTCCTACTGTTGACCTCTGAGGTCGTTGTCTCAGTAAGCTTCAGTGAGTCAGTGGTTGTTGAAAGTAGGTGTCACTGAGCAGAAGGGCCTAACAATAGTGAAAATATTCTTACGACAACAGAGAACTTTGTCTTTCCAAATGCTTAAAACTAAATGAATCTATCCAGCCACGGGACACTTAAGTGGGGATGTTTCTAGGAAATCAAAATACATAATAAAAAAATTATATTATTGGAAAATCTTAAATAATAATAATAATAATATGTCTGTGAAGGTTCTCTAATAGTAATAATAACAATGTAGAAGACATTGAGAGAGATTTTCAGGCTTAATTGCAGCCTTATATCTTATTGCTGATTTATTCTGCAAAAAAACACAATTTTGTTGCATAATAGTTTTGCATAGTTGAAAAAAATTACTTATGCATGTTTTATAGTCAAAATGTAAAGTACCTAGGGCAAACATTTTCATTATGTGTCACTTTTCATAATCATGCATGTTGTATCATTGCCATAATAATATAATTCATAATAATAATGTAACTTATCTGCGAAATTATCACTAATTGTTTAGTTCCTTTTGTGTTCCCCTCTTGTCCTTCGGTCCTTCCGTTGTGTTAGTTACTACCTCACCAGATCTTGTTGTCATGTCCTGACTGTGTCTTGCCCTGTGGTCGGGTAGACCTCTAGAACTGATTTTTGGACTTTTCTGTGCTCCTTTGTTTCTTCTTCTCAGTCACAGAACAGAGCAGGACAGCATGTCAGAAAATCCCCGAGATAGCCTTTCTACCTGTTGCTCACTGTTCAGTTGTTTCATTTGTAACCACCTTGTTATTACAGCCGCTTTAATCTGCAAAGTTTGACAAGGCAAACCAAATGGCGAGATTATTTTCTGTTTATTAAAATGTAAATCAGCTGAGGATGCAGCTGTGAAATTTCAGGGAAGCAGCGACATTAAAATCCTTCATATGGCATTAAGAGGTCAGGTTTATATAATGCAGCACTATGAGATAATACCATGTATACGATTTCATAGCTGCTTGTGTCCACTATAAAGGAGGGGAGAAACAGTGCAAATGTGCCAGGTGACCAGATTGAGTCCATCAGTGCACTGTAGTGCAGATATGTAGCTAAGATTCACTCTAATGGAGCAGATCAAAATTACTTATGCCCATCTAAACATAAAAAAATCGCTAGTTAACAAAGACTACCACTTACAGACATGACTGATTTGCATTAATCTTAGTGCAGGAGAACAAATATAACACATATCAAAGGAACACAATAACAATTTGGTGCTTGTCTGCCTTCTGAAAGATGCCCACTTACATGCTGATACACAGTTTCAAACAATAAGTCAGAGATGGCTTGGCAGCCCTGTGCCCCTGCTGAGCTCGCCAGACTCCTAGACCACTGAGAGTACAGGGGAAATTCAAAAAAGGCTCAGCCGAATGAAAATATAATCTGATGCAATGTAAGCTGCAGCGAACACAGAGCCGATAGTGCCCGGGGTTAACTGTCAGTGGATGAAATCAGACTGATGTTTCACTCTGGTATAAAACTGTTTCAGCAAGTGCTCAAACTATGCTGCTGTGAACTCTCTCAAACAAACCCACTCATGCAGAGCCAGTTTATAATATCTTGCTCTGACTGTAAATTGGCATATTTAGCAAAAATGCGAGCGCACACCTTTAAGTACAATCAACCGATTTGTGTCTTGTGTGGTTTGTTGTGTCAGCTGGTAATCAGTCACCTGAGAGAGTGACAGTGGGAGCAGCTCAGAGAAGCAATTTAGTCAGAACGACCGCGTTGGAAGTGATAAATGCCAGTAACATGCAGTGATTGATATAAGGGCCACCAGCTGGCTGCGAGACCCTTGTTTCAACCCTGGGGGTGTTGGCACTTCATCTAAGTGTTGCAGAAAAGAAGAAGATTTCTAAGATAAGTAAAGTGGGGAAAAAAATCAACAATTTCAACAACATTTAGATGCATTTTTGGCATTCTTACACATAACAAGTCCGACTGACTTTGATGCTGCCCTGATTATTTATTTCAGATGTTTTTTTTTGTTTGTTTTTTACAGATACAGCAGTTAGGGCCTTCAAATAATGAATTTTGATGTCATTCTGATGTCATAGAAGTCACCATGAGCTGATATGAACCAACAGTTCTGGTGACAGAGGCAGAGATGATTAGCAGTCTTGCTTTTATGGAAAACTTTAAAATCAATTAAACGGCTTTCAGTTAGCTAAAAACAAAAAGACAGACAAAAAGCATTCAGCTGCAATAACACACACTAAAAAGTGCCAAATAAACACTCACATCTATTCCTCAGAAGCTGAACTAAACAGTATGTCTGTGGTTGCTGGTTTTGGTGTGTTCCATCCAAAGATACAATATGGTGGCTTTACGTAGCTTTGCTTTATTTTTTAAAAGGTTTACAATCTATATTAGTTTTCGTCTATGAGTTTCATGGTAAGATGCTAACCTCTGACCTTCATTTATCTCCTGTGCCATCTGCTACAGATGATGCAAACAGCACTTTGGTGGCTGTAGCTATAAACCCTGCTGGTGCAGTAAGATTTGACTGGTTTGATAACAATTGCAGTACACACAGAATTTAACGATATGTAAGCGACACGATGATAATATAGTCGTTCTGTCATGTTACGGTTAATGTTGAGAGACAGTTGATGTCTGTTTATATTTGCTTAGACCTTCTGTGAGTTTTGCCTCGTTACGTAAGTGAATATTTTCAGTCTACTTTTATTTATTATCAGCTATAATTTAAGGAGTACATACATGTTAAAGCATCAGTGACAATAAACCTGTCATAACTATAATTCTGAATGGAGCCATATTGAGTTCCTTTAATTGAGATAATTTCATTACATTTACTTTGGAACACATTTACAGGCATTTATTTACATGAAAATTTGAGTTATGAATGTAATTTACATTTGTTACAGACAGAGCTAAAAGAGGGTTCATCAGTAATGAGCTCAAAATCTACAAATATTTCTGCACAATATAAGAAAATTAAGTATTTTTAAACCTGCAGCAGGAGCGATTCATCTAAAAATAGCTTCCTCATCTCACCTCAGCCCCCCTGGTGAGCTTATTGATTAGAACGCATTAATTCTGATTGCCAGTGGTCAGTATGAGGGCTCCAGGGAGCTCATCAATCCATCCACTTGTTCTCACTTTAAACTCGCCACAACTATAATGAGATGGTATTTATTTACTTCCAGGTGATGTCCTGGCTTGGACAGTCGTTATTGTATATAGTGTGGCTCCATAAAAGTCCAGTGTGCACCCTGAATGCCACCTCATTATTTACCCCTGTGGTGCGATGGTGTCGCTCACATCATGACCTTTAAAAAGCAAAAGGTCACCGTCCCTCTAGTGCACAGGGAGTTAAAATTCTAGCAAAGGCAGGATCTGCTTTGCTTATTTGTGTATATATATATATATATATATATATATATATATATATATATATATATATATATATATATATATATATATGGATTCATGAGTCTTACAATAAGTTGAGAAAAACAAGCAATTCACAGCTCTGGGGAATATACCTTCACCTTCTACTGTCAAACTGCATTTTTATATAAGTGGATATGGCATGAATGGGTGGAATGCTGATATAAGCCTTTGCTTTTAAACAGTGAATGATGAATGAATACAGATTAAAACAGATGAAAGTAACTTTGGACAGTGTACACAGATCTTTGAAGACTAAAGCCATTTTTTGTGTGAAGCAGTTTTCGATGTAAAGGGTTTTTTTTTTAGTTATTTTTCCAATGAAGAATATGACAGCTATGATATATATATTTTTAATTTGAAAACAAAAAATCATTTCCCCCCACTTGTTGTTGTGTTCACCTCTAATTATGTGGAAAAAATTAAGATTAATCTCAAATCTCATCATAAATATCTTCCCAGGTATCGAAAAACACACATAATAGTATTTGTATAAAACATGTAGCCAGTGAATATGGCTTAGAGATTATCTTGATGCTCAGCTCTTAGAAAATGGAGAAACAAACTGAGTTTACACTCAGTCATAGTGTATAGAGAATAGAAATAAACTGTTCTTGTAATCCAATTTTCTCCCCTAATCTTTTGAAGCAACAGGCCTTGAGTGGAGTGCCAAATCAGCCCAGATGTATAAATCAGAATGAAATCCTCATGTGGGTTATTTTCTTCCTATTACACATCAGGGTTGTTGTCTATAATCGTTTAACAAAACCCATTATGTGACTTTTAAAAGAACAAGTATATTTAAGACAAAGACTCTGAATAGGGCCATACCAAATTAAATTAACAGAATTCATCAAAATAAGGAGCCACAGTGATATTGCTCTGTATAAATGACAGGTGTCATATTTAAAGGAAATAATCAAAACACACTAAGATAATTTAGGTCTAAATGACTGAAACTCAAATGGCGCAGATACAGTCTTAACATATTGTCAAATATTTAAAAAACCCTCACATAATTAAAAAGATAATTTAATACATAATTGGTGGATGGCTCCCTGATGACGGTGCACACGTGAACACAAACACAGTGGGAAAAAATTGTTACAACCAAGGCTGCAACTTAAAATTATTGCCATGAATAATTAATGTCCAAAAATGGGGAAAAATACCAACTGTGACCAGTGGTCAGCATTCTTGTAGTGTTTGTACCGGTAACATATTTTTTTAAAAAAAGGAAATGAATCATTTCAGCAAATAGAAAATGTTAAAATAAAAACCCAGTCTGCATTTAAACACTCAGAGACATACACTTGCAAGCTTATGAAAGGCTGACATTGCCCCCTGGGTAAGATGTTCCTGATGGGAAAAGAAAGGCTGTTTTTTCTGGCTGCACTCAAGTCTTCTGGGACCATTTATTTTTTGTAGAACCTTTTGTATATATCTACAGTTGCAGGATGAATTGGACCACATTTGAGTCACATATATCACTGAGCTTCTGACTAAACCAGCCTTTTTATTTTTTTCGAAAAGCAGCAGCCAATCAGCTAAAAAGAAGCAAATTTCTGAACTATTTAAGCAGATGAAGGTTTACATATGAAATTCAGGAGGTGAAACGCATCAGAGCAAAGTGAAGGTGTAGCAGACTGATCTCAGACACCTCCACTTGGACTTAATTTAGTCCTATTCAGATTACAGTTACTATCTGAAAGGTCTCATGCAAATACAACAAATGACTCCAATTTATGCGTTTCTGCATTGACATCATTTTGTTTCTCTAACTTTCATTAACTGACATGTGCGCGTTCCCTTCCAGCACCCACGCTGAGACTGATGCATCGAGGTCCACGCACTCACACACACATACACACTCCCTTCTCATCACTCGGCAGCAGGTTTCGTCACTCACCCTGGCTGTTGGGTCCCCCCTCTCCCTCCTCGCAGTCCGTCATATTGTTTAGCATCCTCTGTCCTCTTCAGGCTGAGCGCACTGAGCGGCACCGCTCTTGAGCTTGTTGCTGAGTAAAAAGCTCTGGGTGGGCAGCAGCCAAAGACAAGTTGCGCTTTACTCGTGCGTCTCGCAGCTCCTGTCCTCCTGCCTCTGGCTGCACGAGAGAAAGGAAAGCTGTGTATGTGTATTCTTTTAACTTGCGTGACTTCCTCTGTCTCTCTTTGGGAAGAGGATAGAGAGACTGAGAGCGGCCGCAGGGTAGAGCTGATGATAGTGCTCGGTGTCACTCACATGCATGCTCTCTCTGTCTCTGCACACCACTCACCCCCCCCCCCCCCCCCCCCCCCCAAAGTCAGTTTAAGCCTGATGAATACATTCATCATGTATTCAGAAGGTATTATCCTTCTCTCCCTCCCTCCCTTTTCTCTCCCTCACCCACAGTCATCATCATCCATCTCATCACGAGAGAGACGGACGGAGAGGGATTGAGAGACAGAGAGGATGCACATCAGATGACAAAGTATTGCCTCCTGAGATTAAGCATTGCTTTTGATGTTCTTTTTAGACAGAAGTCAAGATTGCATTACTGTCTGTTTGTTGCTCTTTTGTTACAGTTCCCCTTGCAACGTTTTGAAATATTTACCTATGTGGTCGTAGCCCATTATTTGTATGGGAGCTACAGGCTGCACTTGCATATCTCTAAACTTAAATCTGTTTCCACACAGGCTGAACTATCCTAGGGTGCCAAAAGACTTTTTGTCTCCTAGAAAACTGTGGAAGATATACTATTGCAAAAGTTTTTCTATATATTTTGTTCTGCTGAAAATGGTCTAAGGAAATGTATGGGTAGTAATAAAAACACCCTTTTTTAAGAGGTTTATCTACTTATGTTTTAACCTCTAATAGACCATTTATGTCAATTATATTTAAATGTATTCCAACTTTACCAAGTCTGGGCCCTTCTGGTTAGGAATCACATTTCAGTTTGCTATTATCATGCTGTGGTCACTCCATGTTTCAGCGAAATGACAATTTTTTGAGGAATGCAAAATAACACGGCCGCAGACAGAAATATTTAAGAATAGAACGGCTTGGTTGTGGCAGAGGAGGAAAAAAGGATGACAGCTAATCAAGAAAATATACAAATGATAAAGTGAGTGATGTAAAGAATCACAGTGAAAATGAAGCAATTAAGGAAGACACTAACAAAAAAATGCATGATGTTGATGGTTAAAAGTAAAAAAGAAAATCCAAATCTGTGGCTTCATTGATGATATATTCTAATCTGAACTGTGTATAATATCCTGTACTGAAATTTAGAGAGCATCACTAATCCACACCACCTGCCTGGCATGGCGAAAAACACAACTGGCATTTAATGGATGAAATGAAGAGAGAAAGGCTTTTTTTTTTTTAAAGTACTCTTGACATTATGTCACTGTGAACTGTCTGTTCAACTCTGGTAAAATGATCTCTGAGGTTTGGCAGATGTTCAGAGAGACTTGATCCTGACAACAGTATCCAGAAAACAGCTACACATTACATCATGTTCACTCTGGCTCATCTGATATTTAAATGAAAAAAAAAAAAAAATCAAACTCCACCATGACTAAAAGATGAGAAAAAGAAAATTTGAATGTTGGAAAAATCAAGTGGTGGAGTGAATAATAATGTTGCAAGCATGAGAGAGAGCGTGCTTAAAACACATGGGGTTATATTAGATTATAAACACAGAAATGATAAAAGATGGATGAAACTTTCATGTCTAAAAAATGAAACCAACATGAAAGTGCGTTGGA
Source organism: Rhamphochromis sp. 'chilingali' (assembly GCF_963969265.1). Taxonomy (NCBI): domain Eukaryota; kingdom Metazoa; phylum Chordata; class Actinopteri; order Cichliformes; family Cichlidae; genus Rhamphochromis; species Rhamphochromis sp. 'chilingali'. The sequence goes on along the minus strand of NC_137939.1, from coordinate 25,140,532 downwards.
CTTGCAGCCATCAGCAGTTGAAACTGCTGATTGCAATAAATGATCATATAGAAGTCTATGGAAAAAAAGCCCTCTGCTCTGTAAACACTTAGGCCTCAGCCACACAGGTCTTCTGGTCGCTAAGGAAAGACGTGGATCCCAGTCAGTGACTCGTTGCTGAAGGTTGCTGACTGTTGCCAGATGAAATCCTTTGCAAAACCATCTTTATGATCTCTTTTTGCTACTAACAGATTGTCGCAGGCACATTTTCAGAGAAGACACCAACTTGTCTAAAAGACTCGCTATTTAATCTGTGGTAGTAAAACCTCAAAAAGGGTTCTGCACACTGGAGACATTTACCTTCAGAGTAAAAGCTGTGCCTCACTGCTGCAACAAACATATTTCAAAAGGTGCAAGTTTTACTTTGAAGGTGAACATTCTCCAAACAAGTTGGCCATTCAAGCTACGGGTGTCCAAAGCAGTCTGCTAGAGGCCAAAGCACTTGCAAGAAGGTATTTGGTGCAGTGCTCGTTTCATGAATGCATTTAGAGAATTTGACCAGACATTGCTGTGTCTGTCAGACATGTCATGCAGTCTTCTCCTTAGAAAAAAGTCGACAATTGGACCAGGATGGTGACAACGACAACACTCAACTTGAAGATTCAAAACAGGACTTTACAATCCAAAGGGGTTGAAGCAGTATAAAGCCCAATGGCTCACAGTAGCTATATCTTGTGTCTTTTGTATATACATGTTTTATACTGTCTATTTATGCAATAGCTTTGCATAACATATTTGTGCAAAAGTATTTCAGAAAGGGGAGGTGGATAAATAAATGGTGCACTCAAACTGTGACAGCCCAGTCTGATCTCCAGTGGTTTTATGATGTCACTCCTGCTGTGCGTACTGAGAGAACAAAGCCACTCCCATCAGTAATGCAGTAAACAGTAAAACTTTCAATCAGAGATGGCAGTGAAACATCCTGGATTAAGTTACACTTTGAGCAACAAAGTAGAGTTTAGGTCCAATATTTACTTTTCTTTAAGCTCTGTTTTGGTCTCCATTGGGGTTTGAGATGATATTCGTTTTTTTCTTAGCCGTTAAATGCGTCGCTGTATTCATTAACAGCGCCTGTCTGCTGTTCGGTGCCAGGCCCTGTGAGAGTAACTGGTGTTCAGAGTGTTTTTCGTGTGGTTCTTTGAAAATGGACGCCTGCTGTGGCTGAAAATGATCAGATGAAAGCTGTGAAAATGAATCAAAGCAGTAAAGTTGTGGGGTGTAAAACCCAAGGCAAAAAAAGGCTTCTATGGAAATCATGGGATACTTTTTGTGGGTTTGTCACCTTTTGGTAGCCAGTAGGTAATTTAAACAATATTTCATATAAAATGTTTAATCTTTAATTACATTTCAAGTACAGGCATCATTCTTGAGGCATCGTACTTTGCACTTCCTGTTATATACCGTAAATATATACAAATTGTGCGTGTGACCTGTCCCGCCGTTCCCCTGACTTGTCAGTAAGAGTGGGCTGTTGGCTAGGCTTTGACTGGCAGAGAGCCTGAGAGCCATCTTCATCTGGGCCAAGCGGCTTTAGCTCTTAACCCACGGGCAGCTCTCTCCCCTCCCGTCCCTCTGCCTGCTGCTGCTGCTGCTTCACATGTGGCTCTGGATACTAGAGTTCACCAACTGTTTCACACCTATGTTGATGTGCAAAAACATGCAAGCACATTCAATTTAAACGTATGTTTTCTACAAAGAAAGTATGCACGCACACTCTCACGCAAACATACAAACACATTTCTACGCATGCAGACTTCAGCCCACTGTAGTGAACTTTCTGATGCCCTAATCCTGCAGATTAAGGCCAAAGAGAGCTGGGTTGAAATCCACTTTTACTTTTTCCCTGATCAAGCACAGGGCCTGTCCTACTACTGTTAGCTTCAGTCAACTCTGTCACCCAAGTACTGAGGTGACATCTAAATCGTCTTGCACCTGAACGAGGGGGAACCTGATGGGGTTGGCATAAAAAAAACTGGAAGAAAGGAGACAAGCAACACCACCTGAGGGATTTCAGCATAGGAAATATCACCCTAATAAGTGTAGTTACCAATCATTAATGCACACAAGCTCATTACTGGCGAAGCGAGGCATGGCAGATTAAAGTTAATAATTTATTTGGCTAATTAATTAAAAAAAAAAAAAAAAAACTACAGCATCAGAAAGATTTAAAGATTTAAGAGCCTCGCCTCTCTTTGCCCCTCTACCTTCTAAAAGAAAAACTCACAAAAAAAACAGATAAATAAATGAAGAGAGGGCAGCTCAGTTAAAAATATAAAACACAGATGTGATGAACAACTTAAAATATTTTGTCAAGCTAAAACACAATTAAATAAGCCAAAGCAAGACAGCAGTAGGGTAGGGTCACCATTAAACAGCCAAACAACCACGGGAAATTAATGTGGTCCACAAATGGTAGGAGCACAATGCCAGAACAGACTGAACGATGGGCCATAGGTGCCACTTAAAGCAAGCTTTGATTAAGAAGCTAGGGGACAGTTCATGTTCATGCTGCGTTCACAAGATAAGATAAGATAAGATAAGATAAGATAAGATAAGATAAGATAAGGTAGAACTTTATTAATCCCTCGGGTGGGTTCCTCTGGGAAATTCAATAAGAACTGCTTATTAATTAGCTTATTTATTTATTGGAGGGATGTAGGATGTTCAGCTCATGAAGAGAGAGAAAAATTCCTTCATTGCTTGCAGGCTACCTTTGGTACTATCAGCTGCACTGGCCCTACGTTACAGATTTATGACTAATATGGTGCTCTGGGAGCAGTTTGTAGGATGGATATATGACAGAGGTGTTTTGAATTTGTCAGCAACCTGGAGCCATTCAAAGGTGGAAAATATCTTTAGACCTTTTCTTCAAACCATCTGCCTGCTATCACCTACAATTTATCACCCTAACCCTAACCCTAAAAGCACCACACAGCTTCAAGAGGCCTGCGTCAATAATATGACCTGGCTTCCTGCTCTGGGTCAATAAAACTACAGGAGTGGTGAGAGTAAAGCAAACTGGTAAAGCTGTGGGTTGGCGTTATTCTGGGGTCAAACCATATCCTGACCAGTATTTTCCTTATATGCCTGCCCTCTGTCCGATCCTATTGTATCACAACAAGCAGTTACCTTATTGTAACCTAACTAGAGATGGACCGATCCGATATTACGTATCGGTATCGGTCCGATACTGACCTAAATTACTGGATCGGATATCGGAGAAAAATAAAAAATGTAATCCGATCCATTAAATATCACGAAAGCACCTCACAAAACTTGCAACACCCGTAACTCACCTCAGAACGTTAGCACGTGGAGCAGTATGCATCACGTGATAGAGCGGCTGTGGCATGTGGGACCTGTGGTGGTCTGGACAGCATTTGGAGCTTTGCTAGCAACCCGGCATTTCATCTCCGACAAAGTTATCCCGAGAGAAGTAAAGCAAGTGTGTAAGTCCATCTCTGAATGTTTGTAAAGCATTCCTGCGTTAAGCTTAACAAGCGACTGCCTCTTCTTGCTGCTACTTCAATCATGAAACTGCTTAACGATCAGCTGATCGGCTTTTCTGTCGCGAGTCCGTCTCTCTGGTTTGTTTTTGGCCCACTTTGCACCAGAAAGAGGAAACCAGCGGCTGAACAACAGAAGCACGTTTAAGCTTGATCAGCTGTTGTTAGAATTTATTTATTATTACTTTCTACTCGAGGATCTTTTTCTACATAGCTGACACTGGTAACTGTGCAGGGGCGGATCTAGCAAAGTTTAGCCAGGGGGGCCGATAGGGCATTAACAGGGAAAAGGGGGCACAAAGACATACTTTTCTTTCTTATTCTCATTTAAAATGTCGAGCTTTTAATAAATAATTATCTGACACCCAAAGTTTTAATTTGATGCAAAATGAATAGAAGTCCATTACTGTATATAGTAACTATTAAGTCTAATATATATACCCTAGTAAGCTATAGTACTTTTTCCTTTGGGAAGGTACCATCTGTGCAGTCTGCAATTTTGTTGAAGAAAGATGTTGAATCTATTTAATATTTCTTGAAAAATAATTGATTTCTGTGCATTTTTTTCACACTGCATCAAATTAAGGTTGATTACGTCGATTAAGCATCATGAGGTGGAGCATGAGGGGTGGTTCCCCATTTTTTATTTATTTATTTTTGTTGTTGCTGGGAGTTGGAACCCTATTAGTTAGGTTGCTTAATATTTATGCTAAGTACTCTTTCAAATACCAGAATAGGGAGGATGGTGTAGGTTTAAGTTTATTAGATTGATCAGTATTGCTGAACTATGAAATAATTTTTTTTGCATACAGGTATAACAGAATAGCTTTAGTGTAGTTGTTGTTTTAAACTTGAGTATGAACTTATACAAAATGCAGCAAGATATTTAAAAAACAGTTTTGTTGATTAAAAAACACTATATCGGATTCATATCGGTATCGGCAGATAACCAAATTTATGATATCGGTATCGGTATCGGACATAAAAAAGTGGTATCGTGCCATCTCTAAACCTAACCTATGCCCTTACCTCACATAAGGCAGTTGTATAAAAACCTTTTTGAAGGGAAGAGCAGCAGGCTTGATCAAAGCTGCAAAGTTCAGTAGAAACCTGCTCCTACATATAGTAAATGCTAAATGTGGGGCGACCGTGGGTCAAGAGTTGGGAGTTCGCCTTGTAATCGGAAGGTTGCCGGTTCGACCCCCGGCTCGGACAGTCTCGGTCGTTGTGTCCTTGGGCAAGACACTTCACCTACCGCCTACTGGTGTTGGCCAGAAGAGCCGATGGCGCAATATGGCAGCCTCGCTTCTGTCAGTCTCCCCCAGGGCAGCTGTGGCTACAACTGTGGCTTGCCTCCACCAGTGTGTGAATGGGTGGATGACTGGGTGTGTAAAGCGCCTTGGGGTCCCTAGGCAGGACTAGTAAAAGCACTATACAAATACTGGCCATTTACCATATAGTAAGTGAACATGTTTTCCCTTGTTTGAAATTATTGTTATTCCTTACTGAGTAAAGGCTATCTGCTGTTGCCACTATTAGATACTACACTAATGACTGCATATGGAAATAATCTAGACCATTTCATTTCTTATCACTGTGTGTTTTTTCTATTAATGGTGGTAACTGATGACAAATTATATGCTGCCAATTTCATGATGTACTAATCGCAATTTCAACAAAGGGAGAGCAATTACTGAACATACAGCCTCTCTGGGACTGCAAAACATCCCCTTTTCTTTGTCCTTGAGAGTCTTTAATGAATCTTAATGAATGAAGGGGGATTTTGAAAATGAATTTATTCACAGTGGCTGAGGGATGAAGTGGCAAGAAAGAAGCCCAGTTGATGAATTATGCGCAAGGCCAAGCTAATAGTGTAATTGTGTATGTTCCATCTCTCCAAGGGAGGCCAAATTTCACGTGCGTCCAGAGCTGCTGCTGGCACACACTGCTGTTTAATGCAGCAGCTGTAGCACAGTACAAGCAGTTTCCCACGTTCGTTAAAATCAGGCTCTGCGATGCCACATAAGTTAGCCATTTGGTTTCAAACCTTTTTCATTTTCTTCATGCCTATGGCTATAAGCCGTATGTTTTTTTGTTTTCATGGACTTGTCCCCCAGATGACCTCAGATCCTTGCATATGGGATTCTAGAAAATATGCCTGAAGGGATTTAATAAAAAAGAGGGGTCACTATTGAACAGTATGGCTTTCACATTTTCACACAAGTATCAAGTGACTTGTAAAAGGAGTTTCTCTCTGCTGTGCTCTCTGGATGAAATGTTTGTAGAAGATGAGCTTGAGAGAAAAATCTGACAACTTCCAAGTTGCAAAAATATTTGCTCAGCTTTAATTTTACGACAACACAGGATCATGAAGCACACTGTAAGAGGAACTTGCACAATTCACACAGAACTACTATGTGGTTGATTTACAGTTGAATGGTGTCAGATGTTTGGCTGCACAGACTCTCTGCTTTTTATATTTTATCTCTGCTGTCTGGAAAAGAATGTGAAGGCATTGTTGATATGATATGATATATCACTGAAGAAAAAGTATCCTATTTCTCTTTGGTAACGCTGGTATATTGTAGATGATGCAACAATCCAATCATGATTTATCACTCCACAGGCAAAGCTAATAAGAGCTGGATGGCAAAAAACAGCTGAAGTTAGCATGGTAAATCTGGAACAGGTCAACAAATCCTTTTTTTTTTTGCATATAAATATAAATTAAAATGATGTTCAGGATATGAGTAAGGATCTCTTTTTTGCTCTCCTAATATTTTCATGAGACAGTTTTGGCTCTTAAACTAAAACTCTAGAAACATGAAAAAAAGAAATAAAAGAAAGGTGGTTGGCTGTAATAATAAGCAGCACATGGATAAATTGCCAAAATCTGTGGTTTTCCCTTAAATGTCAGTGACATTAAAATAAACGAGCATACTAAAAGGTGCTCATGTGGCCTTAAGATTGTTTACGATTCAGCTTTATCTTTGGTTGGCTGTATTACACAAATAAATTAGAATAAAATCCAGTGAGAAGTCAAGAGAGCTCACAAACTGTCATATTCTGGAGAAATAAATCCAGTTTGCTATCAAATTAAAGTTTTGACTTTGGGAATATAACCCAGTCATGAGACTACACGCCAGTGTATTCCTGCTGCTGACTTTCATCAGAAAGGGCAACAATGTGGATGCAAAAAGGATGATGATGATGTTTGTATGACAGACAAGGATGCTAGAGATCTGCTGTTGTAACCTCTAGAAGGATCAACTGAAAGATGAACAAGTAGAAGTAGTTCAGGAGTCTAAGGACTGCATGGTCAGCAGTAATTGCGTCAATGAAAATGTAAAAAGCATCAGCATAGCAAAGCAGTTTCATAGCACTGATTAAAATTCTGATATTAGGATAATAGTCATAGAAAGGCCCACAGCCATGCTTTCTGTATGTGGGAGTCAACCAACAGGATCAATCATCCTAACCAATATGGTTATGACCATAACTACCTAACAGGATGCAAGTGTATGTTTATTTCAAGCTATCACATCATTTTACATCTGAAATAAATATCAGTACTGTGAATCTTATGTTGATAACCTGTTTGTTGACTAGCTTGAGACATTAACACATCATAAATGAAGCTGATGGGGCTCTTTATGAGTAGAGGGGGAATGTAAACATTCTTTAAATGAACACTACAATCCAGAGAAATGCTCTGAGTGAAATCTGAGCAATAAGTATGAAAGCCTGTTTCCGCCACAAAAAAAACAAAACAAGTATCCATAACTCAAAATTTTGACTTATTAACTAGAAATTTCGAGTTACTTTTCTCAAAATTTTGAGTTAATTACTCGAAATTTCGAGTTAGCTCTGCCAATCAGTAATCTACGTGAATGAGGTCACTTTCTTGTTACCCGGAAGCATATGGCGCAGAGTAACGCTCTCTCAAAACGGGATTGCAACAAAATGGCGCTTTCGCGAGTACGTTTGCCGATAGTAACGCAATGTGATTTAGCTAATGACACGAGGATGTCATCATTTTTTCAGCTAATACTGGTAGCTTAGCTGTAGCATTTGTACCTGAGGACTTCAGCTTCTGGGTAACAAGGAACTGACGTCATTCATGTAGATTACTGATTGGCAGCGCTAACTTGAAATTTCGAGTTACCTTTCTCAAAATTTTGAGTTAATAAGTCGAAATTTCGAGAAAATAACTCGAAATTTCGAGTTATGGATCCTTTTTTTCCCTTTAGTGGTGGAAACGGGCTTCCATAAATAAAAGCAGTGATTCTTGCGTCTTGTGGAAGAATGGACGCCTTGCCAGGGTGTTAGCCCATCGGTCTTTAGCTAATAATTTCAGTGAACAAATAAACTAAATATGTTTATTTTTTGTTTGGAAATCTGCCACAGATAGAGAGCAATAACATTAACATTTGGTCTGCACAGTGTGTTGCTGCAAGAAATCTTTGTCCTCAAATAATCTTTCGTCTATTTATGATTCAGCAGCATCAATCCCACAACAACATAATCAGCCCCAAAATATCCTGAATTGATCTGCTTTCGTCATTTTTTTCTCTAATCAATGTGGTTAAGCTTTTTTTTCCCAACCAGAAAAATGCCAAATGGTGTAATCCTAGCAGTGCAATCCTCTCAGAATGGTGACGTGTTGTGCAGATTGTCTGAGGGATCAGTGAGGAGCGGAGGCAGGCATCTCCTGAGGTCACTCTAAACTTTGCAGGCGTTATGTGACGTGCAGAACATTAATGAACAGGGATTTATCTGCATGCATTTATCTCTCTACAGGCATTTTCTACAAATTAGCTGTGGAAGTCCTGTGCTTCCATCGTATTAAGTAGTAAAGCCCAACAACCTTTATTCTTCCAGTGGTGCTACATACCTTTATAAAGCCCACAAACTTCAGCAATGCAATTAAAATAATATTTGAAAGAAGAGTTTGACTGGAAGTATAATGCTATTTTCATGCTCCAAAAAACCCCAAATATTCATCTGACCCATCTTTGCATAAATATTAAACATGCAGACATGTTGTATATCAACTGACTGTTAACACAAATATCTACTCAGTCACATGACAGCATGTGGCATGGTTGCTGTTGCCAGATGGGCTGGTCTCAGCCTTTCAGTAACTTTTGGTCTACTGGGATTTACTCAGACAGCCATCTCGAAGGTTTCGAGTGAACAGTCAAAAAAAGAAAATATCTAGTGAGCAGTAGTTCCCTGTGCCTTGTTGATGCCAGAGGTCAGTGGTCAGACTGCTTCGAGCTGACCGGAAGACGGCAAGTGTTTCCAGCCTCATATTACCAAAGCGTACCTAACCTCTTCAGCCCCAAGCCTAACTGATCTCCTGCCTTTTGCCCCTGTATCGGGGGCGTTGGGGCTTAAGAGGTTAAGTGTCTTACATATCAGATTGTTCAAGGAGCTTGGAAAGAAAGTGACTGGACTTCTTTAAGTTTTGCAAAGTAATATTAAAATAATAAAATAATTGAATTGAATTAAAGAGTTGTACCTTCAGAGGGCTGTTGAGCCACTACTAATCATGTGTCTCAACACATGAGCAAAGAAAAAAAAGGCATGGGTCATTATCACCAGAGGTTTCAGGTGAAACCATTGTGAGAACTTGCCTCACTTTATCATGTGACCTACTGAGATCACCTGATTTATGATGGGGATGTACAGCTGAGTTTTGTCCTATCCAGGTGTCTCTTCTGTGACATGTATTTATGGAGCGGCCGTTTGGTTTCTCCTGTGTAGAGGTCTGAGCACTCCTCGCTTGGGATGAACTAGTCTTTGTCTGAGGGTGTGGCTTTGTTTTGTCATGCTTGGAGAAAAGTCCCCATGACTTTCTCTGATAAACATGCCACGTGATGGATGACAATGTTGTTCTGTTTGCCATTCTGTTTCTCCCTAGTTGGTGTCTGACCTTGTTTCCTGTGCATCTTTGCTGGTTTGATTAAAGGCCCAGTTGGGATAACCACATTTTAAGAGCTTTCTTTATTTTCCCTCCCTGCTCCTTACAATGACCTGGGTGACTGCTAAGTAACACAAATACATATCAGACTGTTTTCATTTCAGCATCTAAAATGAAAATAGATCAAGTAAAATGAAACTTTCAATGTAGTTTCATTATTTATTTTCAAGTATAGTTGTTATGCAAACAAAGCCCTGCAATAAACCTTTCAGTGTACGCCTCACAACGTGGATATCCCAGTGGTCTGAAATGTGATTTCTCTGATTCACATCCATCAGATTATTGTTGTTGGAAGCATTTCAATGCATTTCTTCCTGGGCTGGATTTTATTACACTGTTCGGGCCTGTAAAGTGTGACTCAGTCCGTCCTGCAGCTCTGTTATAGGTATTTACTGAAGCATTCCTGCTGTGCTGGCTACTGACCAACAGATGGCGACATAGACTGTGTCTGTCAGTTCTTTGACTTTTGAATTTTTACATTTTGTAATTAGAGGGGTTTATTGTGTACACGGGTATTGTGCTAAGTCCTCAGTAAGTGTGTAGGTGACAAATTTAATTCAATTTAAATTAATAAAATACGAACCCTTAATCCCTATAGCAGTGAGAACTGGTGCTGTGGCTTGGATGCACTGGTCCCCTAAAGGAAATGGGTCAGTGAAAATCAATATATAGTCAATCTAGGTGATTGTCTACATGAATCCTGTGACCTTCCCAATGGAAGTCATGCTTCAACTACAGGGATCCCGGAATGCATGTTTTTCCTGCATAAAGGATTTTGTTTCGGTGTCCTCGAAAAGTTTTAAGCCACCCCAAAAGAAAATCCAGTTATAGACCGGATTTGGTCATTCGATTGCATACGATGGAACAGAAGAGATCACTGTTTATCTAATTGGCAGAACTAACTAGAAAATGTACCAAATTGTGTCAAATAAGATAACACACACATTGTCTTTAATGTGCGAGGACCAGCCACTCTTACAGCCAGGGGTAGTCACCTCCCCAAAGGAAAGAGCCTGTATGAAAATAAAATGAATCACATGTGACAGCCTTTGCAGTCACCAGATCACTACCTAACTGGATACCTTTAGGAGATTTTGTACCAGTGCATTAGACAACAATCTCCACTTTTTCAACAAAAAACACTAAATGAAGAATTATCTTGTAAAAGCATAGACTTCCAGACGTTTGGAGAGTCTATGCTGAGGCCCGTTGAAGCTGTTCTGATGAAAAGTTGTCGCCCAACACTTAATGTTGCCTTTTGCTTTGTCACCTGCAGCAGTTGCTTCTCTTCCTGCATTTTTGTCCAACTATCCGAAAATTTTTTTTTTTTTTTATCTGCTTTCTTTGAGATTCTGACTTGATGTTCTTACCGTTTCGCTCTCATTACATCTCGTCTGGGAGGATTCTTGGAATTGATATTAGCATAATGCTGTGAGAAATGTTCCTGAGAAGTATTTTATTGTTGTGCTGCTTCATGACGTACCAAAAGGGCCGATACCCACAAAGCCTTATTTCATCACCATAGGCAGTAATATTTACGATTATTAATATTATAACTAATCCGCAATGTACGGTTTTTGGTTATTTTCATGATCTGCATTAGAAAGTCAAATCCCTCAGTGGATATAAATAAACCATGATGCTGAAGAAGATCAATATTTTCTGTTGCAGCATCGTACCATTTTTGGTCTTATTTTGTCAGATGTAAACTGGAGCAGCTGTGGTGCTTGAACCTGATGCAAGCACGCAAGAAGCATTGCTGCACATGGATTACGTGATCAGCAACTCTGTTATCTAAATTGTTATCAAATGGAAGGGAGGGGAAATCAAGTTTAAAAAGAAATATTTCATAGTTAATTTATAGTGACACTATAATACTCCTGAAAGCCTGGTAAAACAAAGATCCAAAAGTACAGCATCATTTAACTCGTTTCAGAGTTGATTAATTTTAGGGACTGAAGGGAGGCCTGCGGTCTAACCATGAGTTTGGAATTAACCGCAGGCTTTCCTGTCAGACCAAAGGTGAAACGGAAATAATCCGGCACGGCAAACATCAACATTTACGAGCAGGTCCAGGGCCAACTACAGATTTCACAAATGTTTAAAAACATCTTTCCTAATGACTGGCTTAAAGCCTTATGTAACCTCGGCACCACACAGTAATCACAGTCATATTTTTTGTGCAGTGCTGTTGCCACAGCGTCGGTATACTCAGATATCTCCTCAGTGGGTGGCTGCGAGGAGGAGCAGGGACCCCTGCTGCTCGCTGAGCTAAGTAGAGCCAGATTGCTGTGAGCAGCATGGGAAGAAGACAGTACGTGTGAATTATTAGATGACCCTCCAGAACAGCCAGAGATATGAAATCCTCTCCAGATGAGCCTTCTTACTCTGCAGAGAGCAGATCACAGAACCCTGGTTTCTATGGCAACAGGGAATCGTGTCTGACACGGCAAGCAGCACACGTTTTTTGAGGTGTTTTTTTTTCTTTCTCTCTGGTTCTTCGTACTTTTTAATCTTCTGTCAGACACATGCCTCCGCTGTGATGTCCTGAGAAAGGAAGGAAAGCTTCTGCAAAAGAAAAAGCACGAAAAGGGGAAACTAGACGAATGCCCAACAACTTTAGAGCTCACCAAACAACATGTCTAATTATCTTAATCTGTAAAGAGTGTAAAAACAAAGTGCTAAATCCCCCCAAAAGACAAATAAGACAATTTGTGGTCACGATGGCTTGCATCTGTACTTTATTTAGGCTGGTTTCAGTGGCGGAGAATATATTTCAAATGTACAGCACTGAGCTATTTCAGAAAATTTCTATTTCATTCCACTTTTTACTTCTCTATAACTGTTGACACTGCTGCATTTAGATATGGTTGTTTTCTTGAGATTGTATTAGATCAACAGCAGATAGTAGGGTGTTTAAATAAAGTTGCGATTAGACTTTATTAATCCCGAGAAGGAGATTCATAAGCCACCCACGACGATGCATCATAAAATAATTAATATTAGCCCCAACTCTTCCTGCTGCACCATTTCAGAATCAGAATCAGCTTTTTGGCCAAGCATGCATACAGGTTCATAGAATCTGACTTTCATTGCTCTAAATGTGGTGTACACATGTTCAAACAAAAAACGGATATTATGTGTCAGTGAATTTGACAGACAGTGACAAGCATCTTTTTTTATTATGGTATAGCGACGGCACACGCTGTGTTATTTGCCTGATGGGACAAATAATAGAGTCAATACTTGGCTGTAGAGTCCATATTTGTCTGATGTCTCCTAGTGAAATAAACAGGTTCCTCTTGGATTGAAGTAAATTTCATTTTAATGTTGATCCTCTTATCTAAGTGGACAGCTTTACTTCCCAACCCACTGTCATTGAGCATTTTTACACCAATGAACGAAGCCAATATCGTGTGTGTATGAACCTGAAATCAGATGAGGCAGACAATTCAATTGTTTTTAAATTTAGTACTATATTAGTCATTAAAGTGATGGAACTTGTTGAAAACAGATTAATACAGTGCATGTGTTTTATTTAAGTTTGGTATGGAGACAGCACATTAATGTTTCCTGCATGTTTTTTCCATTAGTCACAAAACATTTAAACATATTTTATTTTCATTTCAGTCTCATCAGCATCTCTACAGATGAGGCATCTGGAGAAAATGCAGTTTGACTGTGAACCTCAGTTCACTTTTCCTCAAAGGAGCGTGCAGTGTTTGTAAAACAATGCATAATGCACCCACCTGTAACAGAATGCCATTTGACATATAGGGATGTAGATTTAGGGCACACAAAGAAAATAGCAAGTAGCTGAATGTCAAATTATTTGTAAGGTAGTGATTATTTTAAATATTTTCTATGCATATACCGTGTAAAGCATAAGGCTTTCCAGTACCAAATAACATGAAATATGGGAAATGCTTTAAAGAACAGTAGCAGTGGAGGTTACTTCACAAATACCAACCTGTTATTGCAGCGCTGGTGCAGTTCAAATCCACAAACATCCAAATATACGAGTTTGATGATGGGACATCTGACTCAGAATGACTCAGTCCTGGAGCATCACTTGGATTGAATGATGAGAACAATGCTGTGTTCCAGGTTCATGCACTGAATTCTAGCCAAATTGGATAAGTCATGGTGGATTCATTCAGTGCGCTTTGTCACAAGTATGTTGTCTCATCAATAGCCTGAGTAAACCCAATAAAGTAGAAATTCAGCTAAAAAGAAGAGTCATCTGGCAGCTTGGTCAGAAATGTATTTTCTTTGCCAGGTGAACTACTTTCAAACAGAAAAAACTCTTTGAACAAGCCTTAATTAATTTTTACTGCTTATGTTCTTATCCAGGCTCAAAGAATCTGTTTAAGGAGGGTAAACCTATTAGGAAAGTCATTCTGAGTCACTGAAATGACTCATTATTTGTTATCTTCACGTTCCTGTTGTAAATGATGTTTTAATGCAGGAATGTGTCTGCATCATAAACCCAAACTGGGAGCTGGTTCCATAGTAGAGGAGGGCTCTGTCTCCCATTTTACTTTTAAAAAATCTAGGACATACAAGTAAAGTCCATTACACACCATTGCAAAAAAGCAATACAAGCTTGCGAATTTGATTTCATTGCATTTTTGTGAAGAATTCATCCCCATAAAACTCAGCGTGAAAAACTGAAGCCTATATCAAGCGATGATGAGCTGCCCCTGGTGCTTGTAAACATGAAAAATGAAGAAACTGATATTCTGGGTTCATCCAGTTATCACGAGAAGGCAGCAGCAGGGAGAATTTCATGATTTGATCCAGAAGTTGAAACTGTAACATTTGTTTCCAAATGCAGTGATCGGTAGAAAAAAGAAAAGTAATCACATGGATTTTATGTAAAATACAACAGGTTTTATGTGTCCGATGTGTAAAGTCTGCAGTCTGAGTAAGATAAGATAAGATAAGATAAGATAAGACTTTATTGATCCCACAACGGGGAAATTTTTGCGTCACCTCAGCTCAGGTACAGATATATGAAGGAAATACAAAAATACAAATAAGTACAATCAATGAAAAAAGTAAGATAATACACTATATACAATGGTAGCATACCCAGTATGTGATTATGGATATAGTTGGAAATATGGAAGACATAAACTATATAGCTTGGAAGGTCATGGAAGGTCCATTATGCATGAAGTGGTGACCGTGGATGTTCACAGTGTCCAGTGACTTATGACATCGTGATTGAGGAGTTAGAGTCTAACTGCTGTTGGGATGAATGATCTGCGAAAGCGCTCCTTCCTGCAGTGAGGGTGTTTCAGTCTCTGATTAAAGGAGCTGCTCAGCCCACTCACATACTCATGCAGTGGGTGATGTGGGTTGTTCATGATGGATGTCAGCTTTACTAACATCCTCCCCTCACCAACCACCTCCACAGACTCCAGGGGACATCCCAGCACGGAGCTAGACCTCCGCACCAGTTTGTCAATCCTGCTCCTGTCCCTGTCCGTGCATCCACTCCCCCAGCAGGCCACTGCATAGAAAAGGGCAGATGCTACCACAGTGTCATAGAATGTCCTTAACAGAGTCCTGCAGACTCCGAAGGACCTCAGTCTCCTCAGCAGGTGGAGTCGACTCTGGCCCTTCTTATACAGGATGTCTGTATTTGTAGTCCAGTCCAGTTTATTGTTGAGGTGAACACCCAGGTACTTATAAGAGTCAACTATCTCAATGTCTTTCCCTTGGATGTTCACCGGTGTTGTAGGGGGTGACTTCCTCCTTAAGTCTATGATCATCTCCTTTGTCTTGCCGGCGTTGATTTGAAGTACGTTGGTCTCACACCAGCCAACAAAGTCACTGATGACCCCCCTGTATTCCTGATCATTCCCGTCTGATACGCATCCAATGATGGCTGTATCATCTGAGAACTTCTGTATATGGCAATCGTCCGAATTATAACAGAAGTCTGAAGTGTAAAGGCTGAACAAGAAAGGTGAGAGAACCGTGCCCTGTGGTGCCCTCGTGCTGCAGATTACCACCTCGGACACACAGTCATGGAGCCTCACATACTGTGGTCTGTTGGTAAGGTAGTCGATGGTCCATGCAGTCAGCTGTTTGCCTACTCCGGCTCCCTCCAGCTTCCCTCTCAGTAGTGCGGGTTGGATGGTGTTGAAAGCACTGGAGAAGCAGTGGAGAAGCGCTCTGTTGGGATAACATCTAAAAGTTCCCTAAAATCTGACGTCTGCTCATCCAAAATTTTGTATCTGGGAAGTAGGATTATAAATTCAGTGTGTCCATCTGTCTGCATGGATGGATAGGCTGGAGCCTATCCAAGCTGTAATAGCACGGGAGGTTCACTAGTCTATTCTCACCAACCGCCAATTTAGAATCCCCAGTTAACGTAACATGAATGTCTTTGGACTTTGTGAGGAAGCATGAGTGCCTGGAGGCAACCCACACAGACACGGGACATCCAAACTACCCACAAAGGGATCAGAGTGGGTCACAACATCATTATTGTGAATTTGCATCCATTGAGGCTTTCGTAACAGCTCCATGACAGATTAATGTAGTCACATTGTTCTAAAGGTGAAGGCCCTGTGGTGGTGCTTGAAAGTGCAATAATGGTGATATATTTTGCTTATATAAATATAACAAGGAGTAAGTAGATATTAGACCTCAAAGAGATATTTCCTATTCAGTCTGTGAAGGTTCTCAGTCATCCAGGTCATCGTAGTCAAAGGAGCTTGCAAAGAAAAGCATCTGGACTTCTTTAAGTTGCTTGAAGACGTTTCACCTCTCATCCGAGAAGCTTCTTCAGTTCTAAGGTCAAATGGTGGAGAGTCCCAGATATAACCTAGTGGGAGTATCCCCCCACAGAGGGACAAAAGGACCCCCTGATGATCCTCTAATCGCCTGAGCCAAGGTGTGTAACTGGGTGTGGGTCCCAATCAGCCAGAGTTTCGGGTGAGTTCATTGTGAAACCTGGCCCCACCTTATCATGCGAATTCCTGAGGTCAGATGGCCCAGGATGTGAGTGGGCGTTAAGGCGTCTGGGAAGGGATCTCAAAACTGGATTATAGATGGCAGAGAGTTGGTGTCGTAAACCCCCGCCTCTGTTCAAAGATGGTCGCTCACAGTGGACATAGATGGCTTCTTTCACTCCTCTTTCAAACCATCTGTCCTCTCTGTCCAAAATGTGAACATTGGCATCCTCGAAAGAGTGTCCTTTATCCTTAAGATGCAGATGGACTGCTGAGTCTTGTCCTGTGGAGGTGGCTCTTCTGTGTTGTGCCATGCGCTTGTGAAGTGGCTGTTTGGTCTCTCCAATGTAGAGGTCTGAGCATTCCTCGCTGCACTGTACAGCATACACCACATTGTTAAGCTTGTGTTTTGGCGTTTTGTCTTTCGGGTGAACCAGTTTCTGTCTGAGCGTGTTGCTGGGTCTGAAATACACTGGGATGTCATGCTTGGAGAAAACTCTCCTGAGTTTCTCTGATACACCGGCTACATAGGTGATGACAATGTTGTTGCGTCTGTCCTTCTTATCCTCCCTCGCTGGTGTCTGGTCTTCTTTTCTGTGCCTCTTTGCTGACTTTAAGAACGCCCATTTAGGATAGCCGCACGTTTTGAGTGCTTCCTTTACATGTGTGTGTTCCTTCTTTTTTCCTTCAGGCTTAGAGGGAACATGTTCTGCCCGGTGGTGTAGGGTCCTAATTACTCCAAGTTTGTGTTCCAAAGGGTGATGGGAGTCAAAGAGGAGGTACTGGTCCGTGTGTGTGGGCTTCCGGTAAACTTCGATGTTGAGTTTGCCGTTCTCTTCAATGTGCACGGCGCAGTCCAGGAAAGGCAAACAGTTGTCCTTTGTGTCCCTGGTGAACTTGATGTTTTTATCCACGGCGTTAATGTGCGCAGTGAAGGATTCCACTTCTTGTGTCTTGATTTTGACCCAGGTGTCGTCCACATATCTGTACCAGTGGCTGGGTACTCTTTCTTTGAAAGAGCCAAGAGCCTTCCTTTCCACTTCCTCCATGTAAAGGTTGGCTACAATAGGTGACACGGGGGAGCCCATGGCACAGCCATGTTTTTGTCTGTAAAAGCCTTCGTTGTACTTGAAATATGTAGTGGTGAGGCAGAGGTCTAACAGTGTGCAAATCTGATCGGGTGTGAAGTTGGTCCTGTCCTCCAAGGAGCTGTCTTCTTGTAGTCGTTTTCTGACAGTCTCCACGGCCTCCGTGGTGGGTATGCAAGTGAAGAGAGAGACTACATCAAAGGACACCATGGTTTCATCTGGATCCAGGGTAAGTTTCTGGACCTTGTCGGTGAAGTCGGTGGAGTTCTTGATGTGGTGTGGGGTGTTCCCCACGAGAGGCGCAAGGATGGTAGCAAGGTGTTTAGCAATGTTGTAAGTGGCTGAGTTTATGCTACTGACTATGGGTCTGAGTGGGACAGCTTCCTTGTGGATCTTAGGAAGTCCATAGATGCAGGGTATGGCATCCCCTGGGTAAAGGCAGTGATATGTAAGGCGGTCAATAATTTTGTCCTTTTCAAAGTCTTGAAGGCAAGCTATAACTTTCTTTTTGTAGCTGCTTGTGGGGTCTCGCTTTAGGGCTTCGTAGGTATTGTTGTCACTGAGGAGAGTAGTGATCTTTGTACGGTAATCTGTAGTGTTTAGGACCATGGTGCATTTTCCCTTATCAGCTGGTAAAACAGTGATGTTGTGGTCTTTGCTCAGGGAAGTGACGGCCTTCTTTTCCTGTATTGTGAGGTTGGATGGAGGGACTTTGGCACTGGAGAGCGTGGCTGAGACTTTCATCCTGATTTGCTCTGCTTCTGTCTGTGATAATTTATTAATCCGTATGGCAGATTCTGTGGCTGTGATGAGGTCCACTATGGGCAACTGTTGTGGAGAAATGGCAAAATTGAGTCCTTTGGCTAATACTCTCTTTTCAGGTTCAGTGAGAATCCTGTCTGAAAAGTTCTTAACCCATTTCTCCTGACTGACATCAGGTGTGTTTTCTTCTCTGGGTTGTGTAGGTTCAGGATGAGGAGTGTGTGTTTTTGAAAGCAAGGTGTGAACATGTTCCCTCTAAGCCTGAAGGGAAAAAGAAGGAACACACACATGTAAAGGAAGCACTCAAAACGTGCGGCTATCCTAAATGGGCGTTCTTAAAGTCAGCAAAGAGGCACAGAAAAGAAGACCAGACACCAGCGAGGGAGGATAAGAAGGACAGACGCAACAACATTGTCATCACCTATGTAGCCGGTGTATCAGAGAAACTCAGGAGAGTTTTCTCCAAGCATGACATCCCAGTGTATTTCAGACCCAGCAACACGCTCAGACAGAAACTGGTTCACCCGAAAGACAAAACGCCAAAACACAAGCTTAACAATGTGGTGTATGCTGTACAGTGCAGCGAGGAATGCTCAGACCTCTACATTGGAGAGACCAAACAGCCACTTCACAAGCGCATGGCACAACACAGAAGAGCCACCTCCACAGGACAAGACTCAGCAGTCCATCTGCATCTTAAGGATAAAGGACACTCTTTCGAGGATGCCAATGTTCACATTTTGGACAGAGAGGACAGATGGTTTGAAAGAGGAGTGAAAGAAGCCATCTATGTCCACTGTGAGCGACCATCTTTGAACAGAGGCGGGGGTTTACGACACCAACTCTCTGCCATCTATAATCCAGTTTTGAGATCCCTTCCCAGACGCCTTAACGCCCACTCACATCCTAGGCCATCTGACCTCAGGAATTCGCATGATAAGGTGGGGCCAGGTTTCACAATGAACTCACCCGAAACTCTGGCTGATTGGGACCCACGCCCAGTTTTCCACCTTGGCTCAGGCGATTAGAGGATCATTAGGGGGTCCTTTTGTCCCTCTGTGGGGGGATACTCCCACTAGGTTATATCTGGGACTCTCCACCATTTGACCTTAGAACTGAAGAAGCTTCTCGGATGAGAGGTGAAACGTCTTCAAGCAACTTAAAGAAGTCCAGACGCTTTTCTTTGCAAATTTCCTATTCAGGTTTTTCTTGTCACTTCTGGCTCCAAAAAACAAGGAGGTGAGGGCCAAACTGACTTAAGGCTTCAAAACAAACCCCCACAAACTAATGGCTGACCCAACTTTGCTACTGTACATTCACGTCTTTTATAACCCTAACATTTTCATGTCATCAGTTCAAACATGGTAATATAAGTGAGTTAAAGGCTGCTGCGTTTGGTGTGTTCACTTGGCAGTCGGTATTATGAAAAACAGCCTGAATCCATTAAGTTTTTCAGTTAAGGAGCAAAAAAAACAAAACAACAAAAAAACAAACCAAAAAAACTCCACCCAACCAAACAAACAAACATATAAAACAAATAAAAATCGTCAATCTATCTAACAGCAGGTGAGAGGTTTCAGCCTGAATCAAAGTGGTCAACTGTTATGGCCAAAGAGCAGGTTATTTTCTTGCTCTGTCTCCTCTTCCTCATCAAAACCCAGATTTAAAAAGATGATGCACTTGGAATTTGTAGCTTTTCCTGCCTGTTCCCTGCTGTTAAACCATCATAAAATGAATAATCACCACTCATCACATCACCAAGCTGTTGATACACTGCCACAATTTGTAAAGTGAGATGAGGTGGGAGTGACTACATGGTGTCCGGGCAATAACTGCGAGTTGGGTGTTTGTAGCTGCAGTTAATGACACTATCTGTGATGGGAGAGGACATGGGCTCTCAAACGAAACACTGGATGGTGACACTGCAAGAAGTTTTTTATCCTGCTCTAGCAGCTGTGGGCATCCCATGTAAGTACATTTCAAAAGATAGTGCAGCTAACTGGTTTCATATGAAAATATTTCACTATTTTAGACCATTTAGAAACTTTCCTGCTGAGTAACAAGTTACCTTAACTGACACTAACCTTTTCTCAGCCAACATCGTCACCTTTCTAATCATCTGGAAGAGGAACTGCACCCTCTCCAGATCCAGTGCCTTGTATCTGATGGCCATCTCAGTGGCAGACAACTTTGTCCTGATGTTCATTGTGATTCTCGAGCTTTCTTTGAAGTACCACCAGCAGGAGCCATTTTGGAGCTATGAGCCTTGGTGCAGCCTGAGGGACATTTTTAATTACGGTGCCTATAATGCCTCTACTTGGCTTGTGGTTCTGTTTACAGTGGAGCGTTTTATTGCCATTCACACGTGGAAAATCAAACCTAAAATCTGCAATCAGAGATGTGCAGCATGGACTATAGCAGCCACGTTTGTTTTCAGTCATCTTTTTGCCATTCCTCACTACTGGTCTAATATCTCAGTCCATGATAATAATCAGACCAGGTGTATTTACAACCCAGAGGCACCGACTCGGTTCATTCATGCCCTGGTCTGGATTCAAACACTGCAAGCCTACATGTTCCCCTTTCTCATCATCCTCACAGTTAACGGGTTGACCTTACAACTGATTTCTCTCAGTAGCCGGGTTCACATCCCTGCAGGATTGGCTCCTGGGGTTTGCAAAGTCAGGCCCCTTCTTCGCTCCCGGAGAAGAAAATCAGTGGTTCTTTTAGTGACCGTATCCATGAGTTTTGTGCTGCTGTCTGTCACGCGCGCTATAACTCAGATCATCCTTCGCACAACTGAGTTGTACACTTTGGATCGTAATGATTATAATCACCAAATAAATATAGCAGCTGATGCTGGGACCATGCTCTGCCTGAGCAATGCTGCTGCAAACATGTACCTGTATGTATGCACCCAGTCCAGGTTTCGCCAGGAGTTCTCGGCTTGTATTTATCAGGCGTCCTTCTATTGCAAAACAAAACTACAGAAAGTCAAAGAAAATTCTCGGTGTGATTAGAAAACACAATCATGGAGATATTATCCTCAGCAAAGCTTTTACAGGTGCAAGCGTTCTTAGGGCAGCCATAACAAGTTAATGACTTTGTTTTTCTCAAAAGGCCACAAACCATTTAACTGAACTAAGACTCCATAAAATACAATTTAATTTTCTTTATTACTTTGCTTTACTCTTTATGTCACCCATCCCATTAAACAAAATATATGGATTTCCTGCCAAATTAACGATCTTGACACACAGCTCCATTGTTTGACTTGCACTTTAAAATAATGAATTAATTTCCTGCGTTTCCAAACCTGGACAATCAAAGCTGGCAAACAAACAAGGAGAGTCACGCTCCAGCAATCAGTTCAGTCAAATAACCATCATGATTTAGGTGTGCTGAATAGCTTTTATGGTTTTTTTTAATGACAAAACAAACATGTCACATAAAAGTTTCGTTTAATTTAAATTCACTCTGTGTAAAGAAATGATGTTTAAATATTACTGAACTGTTACTCCTGTCATTTGGAATCTTTATTTTAAATTATGCTGCAGAAACATGGATCTGTTTGTTTTCTTTCAAACTTTCTGGTCTTTAATTACAAGTCTGCAATAATAGATGCACAGCAGTGTAACTGCGTGCAAATATGTCATTAGGTTTTGACCTAAAATATTATGCTTTAGGTCAAAGCTAATGGTTGCCACAATCCAGTCTTTAAGTGATGATGTGATGAATCCTGCTTCCGGGCCCAAACTACTCTGCGTTTAATAAGGCTTTTGTGTTTCTTACTTGTTTTAATGCTTTGTATCTTGTTCTATTTAATCTCAACAAGCCCCTAAAACAGTCAGTGATCACTGTCGGCCTCTCTTGGTTTTTATTACTGCTAATCATTTTAAAGCTCAGTTTTTAAAACCTTACAATGTCACTACAGCTCAGCCCATGCAGCAGTATATTGATAATTAACCTCATATTGTGGATGGATTATCTCAGTTGTTCTCCTGGCTGAAGTTCAGTCCGTTTACAGCATCCTGCCATGCGATTGCATTTGTCCCGAACCATCGGGAACCCTCACGTTAACTTTTACAGAGTAGAAAAAAGTTAGCGTTCATCCTCCAGCTTCACTGTTTATATTATGCTAACATAGCTGTGTTGCTAGCGATCATGTAGCACATCATTGTATACCAGCTAGCCAAACTTCAGTAACCCTACAAACGTCCCTGCTGTTTACTTTCCTGTCTTCATGTATGTCAGAAATGATAGCAGAGCTGTACGTCTTAATTTGTTTCATAAATCCCTCAGTCAGAACATGGTATATTATGACTAGTGAGCTAACTTCCTGCTAACTTCTAACTCTGTTAAATTTCATAAATTTGGTTTTCGTGAATGCATGGATGTTAAACTTAATTGTTAAACCAGGTAGAGCAGCAGCACTGATCATTTTATTACAGATGAAGGGATTTAGACAGTTTTTAACTCTCAGTGATGCCGCAGTAATCGTTTGACTTTGGGACCTGCAGCAGAGTTAGGCACGGCTAATGATGTCAGACCGTATAGATGTAACAACTCTGTTGTAGACTCCAGGGCAGGTAATTTTGGGGCCCTTACCACCACTTCATACCTGAGCAAGTCCACTATTTACCAATTTTACACACACTGTAAATGCAAAAGAAATATCAGGTTTTGATCATCATGGACTACTACCACCATCAGTGAATATGTACAAAAATAGAATTTTGGGTTAAAATTCAGTTAAAAAAACACTGGACTGCATTAATAAAGTTATATTTTGTTCAGAAAATGGAACCACAACGTAAACATATAATAGAACTTTTTCATATCTGTCCAACTTTAACGAAATAAATAATTTAAGCTGTGCATGCTGTGTGAGATGTGAAAAGGGGCACTTTTCTGCTGGAGATTTGGTTCACAGATCTTCTCAAACTTTTTATGAATACATGGTGGTACCTTCAGGCTTTCTCTACAATAAAACAAAAATGAACTTTTTTGACATGTTATTATTTATTGACTTTTTCTTATTACTTACAAACTCACGTTCACTGACTGTTTATGTTAAAATTCATGTTCACGTTTCAAACTACAAAAGAACTCAAAGGCATTAAGAGTATGCCATTATTACAAGTGGGAGAGTGCCAAGAGAAAGTTGTAAAACCTGACAGAGACATGACCCCACATACTGAGGGGAAAATCAGACCCCTTGGGTCCTGGATGTGGAAGAAACTATGAATAAATCTTGATCGTCTACAGGGAAACAACAAATTGGAACAATTTGATTGCTGTACTACAGCAGAATCTTAAAGAAAACATTACAAGCATGATAATGACTTGTAGAGTAAATTTCCCAGTGCTAAACTGATCTCACCACAGAGACCTGACCTCAACATAACTGGGGCTGTGTAATTGGACACAGCTTCAGTTATCACTTAATAAACCCAACGCCAATTGAATCTGATGAATTTTTTTTTTCAGAAATTCTGAAAGGAGCTTCTGTTTTTTTTAAACTGTGGAAACATACATTTTCCTTTGGTGTGGGAAATTCACTGAAGTGAAATACAGCTACGGTCTTGAATTCACCACAAAAATACCAACTTAATTGAAAGTTATTGTATCCATATTCATTTTTGTTTCCTTGAGAGTTTCACACAAAGTACAAAAAGGGGGAAAACCAGCAAAGAAGACTTAGAATCATGAAAATGTGCTGTTCCAGTGTTCAGTTCAAAAGATTTATGACTTAAAAGCGCCTGATATAACCAGCAGGGAGGAATATTTGCCCCAGCCTTATAAGCAAAGCTCTGGATTGTTTTGCAAAATCCTTAACAACAGCGTGTCTGTGGATAAACCATCGCTAAGATGTTATTTTGCAACTTCCAGGCAGGCACCCTCAAACATGGGTTAAAGCAGTTTGCACATGTCAATCTCAATATCTATCCGCCTTATAGTCTCTCTCCCCTTCCCTCGTGTACGAATGATTAATAATAATAATAATAATAATGGATTGCATTTATATAGCGCTTTTCGAGACCCTCAAAGAGCTTTACAATTCCACTATTCATTCACTCTCACATTCACACACTGGTGGAGGCAAGCTACAGTTGTAGCCACAGCTGCCCTGGGGCAGACTGACAGAAGCGAGGCTGCCATATTGCGCCATCGGCCCCTCTGGCCAAAACCAGTAGGCGGTAGGTGAAGTGTCTTGCCCAAGGACACATGTTAAGAAAAAAATATTAGGTAATTTTGGATTTGTTTACACATCTGATCACCTGGGAACTGAGGAAGAAAAAATGTTGTCCTATTTTTCTTTTCCTAATGTAAACATTTACATCTTTCCAGGATGGAAATGTTTACATTCTGTTACTTTGTGTCCCTGGTGCAGGAAGGTGATCAGTAAGCGTAGATCATGTAATGTCCTGGTGCTGTTGCTTGGTGTTGGTCTTGAGTGATACCTCTTTCTCCTGGATGTACTTCCAGTATTCCTCTTTGGGTAGGTATGCCCTTGTTCTATTCTGTCTTTGAAGCTGGATCTTTGGAGAACAGGCCATTTATTCTCTTGGCCTCTGCCAGGGGCGATTCTAGGATCAGAGCTTTGGGGGTGCTGAGCACCCAGAGAGCTGCCCAGCCAGGCAAGATAAACTTTACTTGTCACGATGAGACTTCTTCCCTGTCTCTGTCAGTCCCTCCATCCCTAATTCCTCTATATTTCACCTTTAAAAACTATTTACTTTGCCTTGTTTGGTATCATCCTTTTTCTGAATTTACAGTTACAGTGGCTTGCAAAAGTATTCGGCCCCCTTGAACTTTCCCACATTTTGTCACATTACAGCCACAAACATGAATCAGTTTTATTGGAATTCCACGTGAAAGACCAATACAAAGTGGTGTACACGTGAGAAGTGGAACGAAAATCATACATGATTCCAAACATTTTTTTACAAATAAATAACTGAAAAGTGGAGTTATTGATATGAAACCCAAGGTACTATAGTACCTTGGGTTTCATATCGGCACACATGCACATATGACAAAATAACCAGCTTCAATTGTTGTCGGAAAACACGTTTTCAAAACTGCAGGTTACCTGGTGTAATGTTTTTCAGCTAAAAAGAAACATGGTCTGACTCCTACCTAACTATATAAAGAGTAACTGAAGGTTAAATGCAGCTAACATGTCCTGTTTTAAGCCAGGCACTCACACCTCCGCTCTGCTGCGTCTAGGCCACCATCGCTCTGGCAGAAAGGGCGCTAGAGTAGGGGAGCGGCGAGCTGGAACAGACCATTTTTGGTGGGGGGGGGGGGGCTATACTTTTGTTGTTAAAATATTACTCCAACCAAGTGCTGTAAGGTTTTTATATCTTTAGTAGTGTGTCACACAAACAGCAAATATTGTCAAAAAAGTATGAAATCTTTGGGGGTGCTTTGATTCATTTTGAACACCCCCAGAATGGTGAAGTGCCCCCAAAATGGTCTAAAAGCGCCCCTGGCCTCTGCTTTTTTGATATATCTCTTCAGCACAGTGGCCAGAGCCGTGAGCTTTTGTTTGGCAGTTTCTAGACTCTCATACAGACATCTGGTTCTAACTCTTTTTCGTCTTTTTTCGAGCTGTCTCTCATGATGCCCTTTTGCACCCCACTTAACCGACTAACATCATTCCAGGCTTCCAGCCTTCTTCTCCAAGGGAGGCAACAGATGTTGAATTGGCTTCGCTGCTGGATATGTATTATATACATATAAATCCAGCAGAGGAATCAATTGAACATCTGTTGGGTAGGAAATGTTAGAGTAATACAAAGGAAAAGCACAGGGCTACTCGGTGTGAAGATGAGTGGGTTGCAAGTTTGAATTTCTATCAAGAATTTCCTCCACAGTGCTCGCCACACCCTTACCCTAAGTGAGTTCATTCACCTGCACACACAACATTCATACTGACGGAGTTCTACATTTTTTATTACAGCGTTTTAAATGTCACAATTTGGACAAAAACATACATTTCTATAGCAAGACTTTCCTCAGTATCAATTTTAATGTGAACTGTATTGTACCAGCAGGAAAACATGTGGTTGTGGAGAAACTGACTCATCAGTAGAGGGAGCTCTGACTCTGACAGGTGAAATCAGGGCATGACTTGGATTTTTTACGTTTTTTTCTTGGCATTAAAAAAAGGTATTCCACAGTTGGATTAATAGAAAAAAACCCATATGGTCACACAAAACCCCAGCAAAGACATCGAGCCTGCCCTGAAACCATTTCTTGGTAATTGCAACTATTAAACTTGAATTAGGGATAATGGTATTTATGAGGTTTTGGCAAGATATTATTACAGTTTTTTCTGAATGCTTAAACCCTAACTGTGATTCCTGTACCACAATTCCTAAAACTATTCAGACTTATAGCAAAACCACTCACTGAGTTTGCAAAACTAAAAGCACAAAAACTGCTTTGCACTCAGTTTGCAATTTTGTAACACACACTTTGCAAAACTGTAGGCACAATTCACTGCACAACACTCAATTACCAAATTTCCAACACACTCCTAGCAAAAGTATACACATGTATGGCTATCATTAACACTAATTTGCCAACTGTCTGGCACACTTTCACATGTGAAAACTTTTTTAGATAATTAGTTCACTTTGCAATCAGCCTAAGCACTATAATACAGGTAAGCTGTGGGTGCGGAGTACAATGGAGGGAGCAGAAAGAGTGAGAAGTAGAGGAGGCTGAGGAAGAGGACGTGGAGGTGAAGAAGTAGGATGAAGAGGACGACAAGGACAAGGAGGAGCAAGAGGAAGACGAGGAGGGGGGAGAGGAAGATGAGGAGGGGGGAGAGGAAGGGTAGGAAGAGTAAGAAATAGAATTGCTGATGACATCAGAGCTACAATAGTGGACCATGTAATCAACCGTGGAATGACCCTGAGGGTAGCTGGCCAACGGGTTCAGCCTAACTCGAGCCGCTACACTGTAGCAAGTACCATAAGGACATCTTGAAATGAGAATCGGTTAGTACAGTCACTTCGCACAAAGATTTGTAGCACTGCCATATGCCAATGAGAAACACACCAATACCATTGATGTAAAAATACTGAAATTGTTACTTTACAGAATTGCTAGATGACCAGATGCTGGGGGCAGAGGAAGCATGTTCACTGCAGACCAAGTAACCCATATAGTCATTATGGCGATTGCAAATAATCCTATACTTGGAAATAAACACTTGTGTTTGTTTTGATGTGTTTGAATAAACACCAGTACTTGAAGTTTGGATCCCTCTATGCTTATGACAGAAGTATGAGCTCAAACTGACATAGCCTACCTTGTGCACAGAGAAAGCAAAAGCCAGATGTGTTTTGTATTCATACCATCAGTGTGCAGTTGGCGCATTGTGTGCTTAGTAGATGATGGCTTGTGTGTACTGTTTGATACAGAAACACCATTTTTACGAAGGTGTGAAGAGTTAATCTGGCTGTGTTTGCTTTTGCAAGAGAACTACAATGTTTTGATTATTGGGTGACAGGTTTTCTTATTTGTGTGAAGAGTTTTGCAAAATTAGCCAATAGTTACAAAAAATGTGCTTAAGCAATCAGAAAAAACTGTAAAAGCAGATTCAGAATAACTTTGGTGGAAAGTAATTTAATGCTATATCTACAACTTCATTTTTATTAATTACACTTCTGATCCTTGTACTTACCAGTGAGCGTTGTTGATAAGCATGTCCATCTGTTTATAACCACAGTGTATCCCCCTTCTAATGGCTGCCTCCAACAGGATGACTCTGTGTCCCGAAGCCAGACTTGTAAACATTTAAAAAGGTCTTGAGCAATAGTTCTGAAACTTTTTGAAGTTTTTATTTGGAAATTCAATTCTTTTTTCTTTCACTAAATTGGTCTTCTATTTGATCATTTTCATAATAAACTTTTTTTTCTTTTGTTAAGCCACTTAACCTTGACCTGTGAATCATTCAAACATAAAAAGATACCTAACTTCACAGGTGCAGGGACGAACCAGTGTTGTGCCTTTACATAACAGAGAGCTTAGAGACAAACCCTTTTTAAATTGCATCTGTAGGTACTGTTTCATAATAGCCTGTCATAAAAACACATCATTTGTTCCCATTTCTTTAGTTCGTTCCATAAAAATAATGATATAAAATAATATTGTTAGCCAAAAACTTAAAAGCATTTCTCAGCATGGCACATCGTACAAAGAAAACAAAAACCAAAAATTGAGAAGTGGAAGGAAAGCCTAAACAGGAGAAGGAGAAAAAATTAGTGGCAACTGGACTTATGGGGTAAATTTTTAATTCAAATCATCGTCAGTGGTGTTGGAGAGCTTGTCAAAATTAATGGAATTATGAATGCAGAAAAGCACAGTCAGAATTTGATCCACCATACAAAACCATCTGGGGAAGTATATCTGATTGGCAACAGCTTTATTTTTCAGTATGACAATGATCCCAAACACACTGAAAGTTCAGTAAAAGCATGCCTGGATAGAAAAAACAGATAGTGACAGTCCCCAGAGCCTTGACCTCAATATTACTAAAGCAGTGTGCGATCATCTTGACTGAGAATGGAACAAATGGCAGCCAACATCAAAAGAAAAGCTTTGAATCTTATTCAGGAATCCTGGGGAAATATTCCTGAAGGCTTCCTAAGAAATTACAAGAAATCTTGAGAGCTCAGACTGTGTTTAAGAATAAAGGTAGTCATACCAAATATTGACTGTCAAGCGTGTTAGAATTCTTCATTCTTTGTTTTTGCTTTAAATGTTGTAGAGTATTTCTATCTATTCTTGCACCTATTCCCCATTTGCACAATCCTGCATACGTAAGTCCTTGGCCACCTGCTTAACAGCTTCAAGGTTATTTCTTGAAACAGCTATGTTGATGATTCACAGCTGTACTTTCCCGTTAAGCCACAACCACAAGAGCCTCTACGATTCTACTCAGCTAGTACAATTCAATATAAAATTCTTTGCTTCAAATGATGGTGTTACTTTTGATCAAGATCTCCAAAGTCATCCAGCGTTGCTCTTTTCATCTAACAAAGAAAATCAAACACATCTCTCTTAGTCTGCCATCGATTAGTCCAGAAAGCAGCAGCAGGGATTTAAATAAAGGTGTTTAACTAGTTTAACCTACTTTATTAGTGTGTTTAATTCCAATGCCTGTATGCACAAGATTAAAAAAGCGACTGAGTCTCGCGCAGATTACTTTAATAAACAAAAACCTTGACTATGGCAAGAATAATCACTGTTGATGCTGTGCTTTTAAGTTTGGGTGATATTAAATTACAAATAAACTAGAAATAAATCAGTTTAAAGCAGGTGTTTTTTGTTTCCTTTTGTACAGTCCAGCTGAATATATGACACTTTAATGGTGTGCCTGCTGACAAAACTGCATACAGTCAGCTGTTAGGACACATTTGCCGACAGAGATGTTTCTCAGTACGTCTAAAGCTAAGGAAATTGTTTCCTCTCAATGTTCTTTGTTGCCATCAGAATCCAATTACCTTAAAGTGAAAAACATATTGGTCGTTTTGTCCGACCCCATCATCAACTTTAACCTGAAATACATTTGGGAGCCACAGCAGAACAATAATGAGAACTTCATTCATCCACCTTTAGCATTTGACACCAGATCAGCTTTATTTAAAGGACAGTGAAGAGTTTATTGTAATTCTGTTTACACACAATAAAACAGTTAAACACTTCAAAGTGCTGGTACAATTTGTTGAAATACTATTTTTTCTTGCCACCCTTTGGAGCTTTTTCTAATCCTTGAATGTATTTCCGAGGAATTTGATAATGATCTGAAAGGAGAATAATAGACAAAATGACTTTATTTGTGCAGATGAAGGAATTATGATAAAATACTGAATTCCCTAAAGGTCCATACCCAGCAGCAATTTGCCAACTTGTTGAATCTGGTTTCCTTGGATCTGGACCAAGACTTTGTCCTTGGCTCCGGGGACAGGCTGCAAGACAGAGCTGGCCTGAACTCTATGCTGCAAAACACTGGCGACAACTGCAGGATCCAACCCGTACACTTCCAGGTTCTTCATCAAAGTCACCTACAGGTTGCATATATAAAACAACTAATTAAAATATTTAATCATTCATGTTAACTAGTGAGGTCATTACTATATACAATCTGTATAAATGGAGGGCACTGACAAGTTTATTTTTCAAAACGTAAGATGCACCTATAATATATCATTCATTACTAGATTAAAAAACAAAAACATATACATGATGTGTCTCCAATGACAGCGATCTTGGCTGGGGTGTGGGGATACCACTTTTTTAAAGAATGAAATATCTATTAGCTGGATTGACTGGAAGTTTTGCACAAAGATTTATAGCTCCCATTTTGCTCATTGTTAGGAAAAGAAGAATTACAAAGTTTAGAAAAATTAAGAGACACCTATGGTTTGGAAAACCAAGATTTTTTCAGATATCTCCAAGTCAGGTCCTATTTCAATAGTAATATAAAAACTACAGAAGAACATAGTGAAGGCCTAGTCCCCGTTATAAAATAAGCTTATAAAGGTCAGATTAAAAATAAATTGATTGCTAAACTCTATCGGAACCTACAATCACTTAAGGATCAATCAACCAATTATATTAAAATTAAATGGGAGACGGAGGCTAAAATCAACATATCAGAGGACAGTTGGTTAAATATATGTAGAACACAGATGGAAACTACTAGTTCAGGTTATTGGAGGGAATTCACATGTAACATTTTAGGTTTATTAGGTTTTTTATAACACCCAAAATAAAATACAAACAAAAAGGTCAACTGACAGATGGACAATGCTGGAGAAACTGTGGGGAAAACATGGCAGATCATTTTCATATATTTTGGAAATGCCCAATAATCCAACCATACTGGAGTGAAGTGGTCGAATCAATTTACTTGGTGACTGGTCTCAAATTAAATTTGGATTTCTGTACTGTGTATTTGGGCGATATCCCATCAGCAGCCTCCTTAAGGGACAAAGCGCTTACCAGGAGGTGGCTGGAGAAAGAGCCCCCAACAAAGAAAGATTGGATAGGAATAATGGAGGACATATATAGAATGGAAAAACTTACTTTTTTAACCTCAAAATGGACCAATTTCATAAAAACTGGAGGAAGTGGGAGAGATTTGTTGAAGGTGGTAATGTGGGAAGTAGTAATATACCTGTATATTCACACCTAGCCACACTCTGTAACAGTTAGACAGAGGCGGTTGCAGTTAGCCTCCCAACAGTCTGCAAAAGAAGTCATGAAGCAAACAAAAGAGGCTCCCTTATCAAGAGTATCCCAGCCCAAAGGTGTTTCTTCACAAACAGTTAATTCCATTATCTTATCTCATCATGTATCTACCAGTCTGCAACAGTTAGACTCGATGATTACACATAGATGATTTAACTACATTAGGGGCCAACTGTAGTTCCATACTTTCCACATTTTTTAATTACAAACAAACAAACAGTTAATTCCATTATCTTATCCTATCATGTCAGAGGCCATGTCCAACAGAGTCTCCAAAGACTTTCCACCTTTCTTCCTTACATCCTGCTCTTTTATCTCTACATCTCATAGGTCAACTGAAAGTAGCCCCGCCTATATAAAAACACCCTAATCAGACACCCTGCATTCTTCCACACTACTTCACAACGGGCCCTTGAGAGCATAACACTTCGTTCATCAGCGCGGTCAGCAAACCTAACAGCGTTCTTTTTTAACATGGACAACATATATGGTAAGTAAAACAAGACTATTAATGGATTCTTAAATGTATACCCCAGTATATCATAAAATATTCAAACTGTTTTCTTTTTCTAAACAAAAGCCTGATTTTTAGGAGATTGGCACATCGGGGCACCACACGTGTCACTTACAGAAGGTCTGTGTTTCTTCTTTTTAAAAAACAGTCATCAGTTCACACAAAACAGTCTGTGCCTCATTGTTTTAGAAGCAATCTTACCTGTTTCTCACATAGTAACATTTAAATGTATATTTCTCTTTGTTTCTACAGGATCACAAAGCTATATTGGGCAAACTACACCTCTAAAAAACACAAGGTAAATACGGTGTTACACATGTTTTAAATATATGCGTGTTTGTTTAAACCTTGTATTAACTGGGCTTATCCCCTGGGCACAGGGTCAATAAGTTGTCCAGAAAAACCTACAGAAGCGGGTGCAATAAGACCAAGCCATACGCTAGGTATGTATACAAGTCTCTATACATGACACTCAATTTAAAGGAAGAAAGGTTTTAAATATTTACAAATGTTCTAATACACCAGGCCTGAGACAGAGTACGCAGCGTGTCAAGAACCGGGGCCATCCGGAATAACGCAGAACAATGTGTGAGTATAGGCAAAAATAAATCAAAAGAGCCAAACACATCCTGTTTTTGAAATGATACACCATGTATATATATTTGTTTCTAACACCCTTCTATCTCCACAGTGATCACACAACCCCTTACCACTATGAACCCCATGAAGACCCCTTGATGTTTTTGGAATATTTACGCGATATCGAACTCCCAGAACAACAACAACCAGAAAACCCACAATCTTTGGGCAACAACAGTGACTCGGAAGCAATCTTCATCACAGGACCACACATACCAGTGAGTGAGTGTCTGCCTAGTGATTTCAGCGATGTTTTTGAGTACAGTCTATCAGATTTTAATATAAATGACATACCCACCATGCCAGAACGTCTCAGAAACAACAACAGTGATTCAGACATTGGTTTTGAAGAATGTTGCATAACAGACTCGCAAATATCACAGGCATATGACGCATACTTAAATGCAGCAGCAAACACCTCTACTTTTGAACAGAGCCATTATGCTTCAAAAAATGATATATTATCTTTGATAGATGCTAAACTAAGTCAACATCAACAAACAGTACAGAGGGATGTTCAAGAAATAGCAGCTAAACTCATGCAAGAAATAGCAGCTAAACTTAACGAACATAAACAAGCAGTACAAGTGAACTTGCAAGAAATAGCGGCTATAGTCAACCAACATCAAGAAGCAGTACCGGGGAACTTGCAAGAAATAGCGGGAGTTTTAACTAGTATCCACCAGACAATAAACAATACCTCGGGTGTATTACGTCTCATAAATACCACCATTCTACACTCAACAAAAATATAAACGCAACACCTTTGTTACTGCTCCCATTCCCCATGGGATGGACGCAGAGACCTAAAATTCATTCCAGATACACAATATAACCATCCCTCCCAAACAGTGGTCACAAATCAGTCCAAATGTGTGGTAGTGGGCACAGCTGCTATATTGAGATAATCCATCCCACCTCACAGGTGTGCCACATCAGGATGCTGATCTGACATCATGAGTAGTGCACAGGTGTACCTCAGACTGCCCACAACAAAAGGCCACCCTGGAATGTGCAGTTTTTTGCGCTATTGGGGGTCTGGGGACCCAGAACCGGTCAGTATCTGGTGTGACCACCATTTGCCTCATGCAGTGCAACACATCGTTGCATGGAGTCTATCAGATTGTCAATTGTGGCCTGTGGAATGTTGGTCCACTCCACTTCAATGGCTGTGCGAGGTTGTTGGATATTCGTGGGAACTGGTACACGCTTTCGTATACGCCGGTCAAGCACATCCCGAACATGCTCAATGGGTGACATGTCCAGTGAGTATGCTGGCCATGCAAGAACTGGGACATTCTCAGCTGCCATCTGCCCTGAACAATGTGAACCATGATTCATCCGTGAAGCGCACACCTCTCCAACGTGCCAGACGCCATCGAATGTGAGCATTTGCCCACACAAGTCTGTTACGGCGATGAGCTGGAGTCAGGTCAAGACCCTGATGAGGACGACGGGCATGCAGTTGAGCGTCCCTGAGACGGTTTCTGACAGTTTGTGCAGAAATTGTTTGGTTGTGCAAACCAATTGTTCCAGCAGCTGTCTGGGTGGCTGGTCTCAGACGATCTTGGAGGTGAACCTGCTGGATGTGGAGGTCCTGGGCTGGTGTGGTTACACGAGGTCTGCGGTTGTGAGGCCGGTTGGATGTGCTGCCATATTCTCTGAAACGCCTGTGGAGACGGCTTATGGTTGAGAAATGAACATTCAATGCACGGGCGACAGATCTGGTTGACATTCCTGCTGTCAGCATTAGGGATGGGTACCGGTGTCCGGTGCCATGATGGCACCGGTTCTGACATAAACGGTAGTAACCAGACCGAAAAGCAGCGCACATTTCGGTGCTTTATTTCGGTGCTTTTTTTTCCTGAGCTGTGATACACTTTAGATTCTAGCCAATCATTTTACGTTTCCGAGGATAGTAGGCGGGGCCAGGTACGTACGTTCTGTTAGAGCAGAGCTACAGATTAAAAATGTCCATGGCGAAGCGGTCAAAAGTCTGGCTGTACTTCATAGCAAAATATGCAAACTCAGCAGCAACAAGTGCTTTAAGCTGATACTGTGATACTGTCAAAGGAGGTAACACCTCAAATCCGATGAAACACCTGGCGACGCATAGCGTTTTTTTTAAAAGCCCAGAAATGCGCCGTATTTGATAGCTTGCTGCGAGACCTCACACCGAGCACATCTACTGCGGGTGGGTTGCCTGTTATGCAACATCCCCCAAAAACACGAAGAGGAGAGTCCTGGCCCCTAGCCCTGCCAGTGTAGCAGAAATGATGACGGATGATGGTGGCAGCAGCCGTTCTTCTCTGCGTGAGTAGCTAATTTACGTTGAGTAGGCTAACCACGTTATTACATTAATGCATGTAAGGTGAACTAGCAAACATCATCATAGCTACATGCGGCTGTCCTCTTGTTTGATGGCAGATACTCCCTTCACCCTGGCTAAAAAGGCTAAAATGACCAAAGAAAAAGTGGAAAACAGTTAAACATGAGCGGTTTAGGACAAAGTTTGTGTTTTTTTCCATTGTTTAAGCACTGCTTCCAGCCAAGAGTGATACCATATATGCCCCATAGCTGCAGAAAAGGCTAACATTGTTATATTTTTACAAAAAACAGCTGAACATGAGAGGTTTTTGGACCAATTTTGTGTTCTCCATTCTTTAAGCACCGGTTTGAGCACCGTTTGAGCACCGGCACCGTTTCAAAAGTACCGATTTGGCACCGGTATCGGATAAAACCTAAACGATACCCATCCCTAGTCAGCATGCCAATTGCACGCTCCCTTCATTGCTTGTGGCATCTGTGGCATTTTGCTGTGAGACAAAACTGCACATTCCAGGGTGGCCTTTTGTTGTGGGCAGTATAAGGTACACCTGTGCACTACTCATGATGTCAGATCAGCATCCTGATGTGGCACACCTGTGAGGTGGGATGGATTATCTCAATATAGCAGATGTGCCCACTACTAGGGCTGAACGATATATCGCATTTGCGATAATATCGCGACATGATCAAGTGCAATTTTCTAACCGCAAAGGCTGCGATTATACTGCGATTATATTATACAATTCATGGGCTGCATCCTCCTGAGGCCGCATTTGTAGACCGATTACGTCACAGCGACGCGCCGAAGGCTGTCCAAATTACTACCATATCCCAGAATTCATAGCGCGGCCCAGCCAAACTCCAGTTTCCAGCAATGGCGGCCGCTACTAAGTTTTAAAATTACTCATACTAATCTTTCTGGGTCACAAAATAAACTTTTAACATATTTTCAGGCGAGAAAGTAGTTGTGTAAACATCAAATATCTGCTCGGTTTATCAAGATATCCCATATTTGCAAAAGTGCTTCGACGTTTTCAGAGGCGTCTGCTACCCACCAGCTCGACAGCTAGCCGGGAGCTCGAGGGTTACTGATGCGGCCGAGAACGGCACAACTCCCGGCACATCATTTTCAGATCACCGCGGAGTTTCGCTGCTCGGGTTAAACGTAATATATAAGTCACTTAGACAACCTAAAAATTTTATTGTTGGGCTTTTTTCAGTGTTTTGTTTGTTCGTGAGTAAATCGGTTTGGCTGAGATTAAAGTTATTAGATTAGATAAAATAAAACTTTATTAATCCCCCGGGTGGGTTCCTCCTTGGTTTTCACACAGCTGACTAAACGTCAAACAGAAAACTTATTAAACAGAAGTATGAGACAGTCGAGAATTTACACCAGTGTCTGGTTATATTTTAGATAGCAAGAAGCAGACGGCCGAGTTTATTAAACTCCACCGAGACAGCGGTGACGCTAATCAGAACTAGCCTTCTGATTAGCTAATCAGAAGGCTAGACCGTCCAATTTCACGCCTTTAAACTTTAAAGGCGTGTTTGTGTGTGTGTTTATACAATTGCTATTATGTTTGCACTTTATGTGTAATGTTACTGACTGCAGAGATCAGTAAGATGTGTGTATTTTTTATTTATTAGTTTTATTTATTTAATATTATTTTTTAATTGAATGACTGTCTAGTAGTTCACAGATGTCGAAAAACTGAGTGTGGTAAAGCCACTGATTTTTTTTATGTATATTTCTGCAATCTGCACATTGTACTGACTTTCATTTTAATGTTTACACCAGGGTTCCTTGTCAGCACTTTATGCTCAGATGTTTGTAAGCTAAAAATAAACTATTGTGTATGTTCAAATATACTGTTGTGATTGAAGAAGTTAAATAAAAATGTCAGTCATCAATTCATGCATCACCTCATGTCATCATAACAGAGGTCTGTCTTCCAGGAAAGAACAGTTTAAAATTAATGTAATATAGTATTGGCCATACTATATGATGTATTGCTTGTCTTTGTTTAATAATACAGAAGACAAAGACCTTAAAAAATAATCGCATATCGCATCGCAATCGCAATATTGGGGCAAAAAATCGCAATTAGATTATTTTCCATAATCGTTCAGCCCTACCCACTACCACACATTTGGACTGATTTGTGACCACTGTTTGGGAGGGATGGTTATATTGTGTATCTGGAATGAATTTTAGGTCTCTACGTCCATCCCATGGGGAATGGGAGCAAAAACAAAAGTGTTGCGTTTATACTTTTGTTGAGTGTAAATAGGTGACTTAAAATCCACACCATGGATCCACCCCGTAAATTATTCAAACACAATGATGGTACCTCCAATCAAGCTAAATGGTTTGACTTTGACGCTTTTAACCATGCGGCTGCACAATTAGTAAGCAATTGTCAAGTCTTGCATGCAACACTTAATAGTCTCGCTGCAGCATGTAGCGGTGTGTCTAATGAGCCCGCCTGTCCAACTCATTCTGAACCCGTTGCTGATGATGCTGTTGATCAACCAGCCGAAACACATTCGGATTTGCCTGTAGCCACTGGTGTTACTGTTGCAGGGACTGTTGTTACTCAAGCTGCCGCCGATTGCCTTATTACCGGAGCTTCTGTCACGCCTGATAGGGTCTGTGCACCTAGCGCACATGCTCATCTGGCTGCTGACACTACTGCAGATACTGAGGCTGCTGTTGTTGAGACATCACCACACAGCCCCTCAAACAATGGAAATACCTTAAGTGTTATCCATTCACAAACAGGTGCTGCAGCTGTCGGACCCCTTGTTCAGTCTGGGTCTGGCAGTCACAGTCAGCTTAGCATCAGAGAGATACCTAATTTCAACGCCCGAGAACTGCGCGAGCGCCTTGATTTTAGGGACATAAGTCTCGATGATCCAGAACAAGTGCCAGAAAGAGTTAGAAGTTGCTTAGCTAATGTGATAGATAGAGCAGTGGCTGGATCTCAGCAGGCTTGTGTTCTAAATGTGGTCCTACGTGGGCCCTCACTGGCTTCTGATGTTCAAGCTGTTTTAAATCCTGATAATCAGTATGATCCTGACCTGTTTCTCGAACAAATAGCACAAGTTATGCAAAGTAACGATGAATCTATCAGTGATGATGAATTAGAGTTTATTGTCACGGTTGCACAAAACAGTAGCGGTGGGGCTCGCTTAAAACTGGCAAACATTCCTTATGATGAGATTCTCTCAAAGAAGGGTAAACATTTGTACACACCAAACAACACGCACAACAATTTGTGCTTTTCACTGTGCATAGCCCATTCATTAAACCCAACATCCCCTGAGCATGAAAAACATGCTACTGCTAAACAGTTACATGCTCAAGTAGGTCTATGCGACACACAGACAGTATCATTCTCTGATGTCTGCAAATTTGAGAAGCACCTAAACATTAAGATAGTAATCTATTATCACGTAAACGTCAGCTTAGTTTCTTCACACACGATGAGCCAAATCCAAACACTGTAATGCTGTACCTACACAATGAACACTATCACCTGATTGAAAAGCCAGCAGCTTTTCTCGGGGCATCCTATGTGTGTAATTTTTGTTACAATACATATGAATCACCGCTCTATCACAGCTGTAAACATAGATGCAACGTATGTTTCACACTCTGTCACCACCACAGTGGTACCACAGTGAAATGCAGTGACTGTAACCGCGTCTGCAAATCACAACACTGTTACCAACAACACAAATTACCAGAAATAAAACACAACATGGTCCCGTGTGACAATATGAAGCATTGCATGAGTTGCGGTGTCACATATAAAGAATCAAAAAAATCACCACACAGATGTGTCCAGCCTAAATGCGAGCACTGCCGCGAGCCTAAATTAGCAGGGGACTCTGAGCATCAGTGTTTCATACAGCCCGTTGAACAACAGAAACCTTGTGATAAATATATTTTATATGATTTTGAGACACGGTATCACAACGGCAAACATGAGGCCAACTTTGTGTGTGCGTCTGATCTGAAGGGCAACAAGTTCACATTTAATACATTAAAATGTGTGGAGGCGTTTGTGCAGCATTACAGACGCCCGAGGTTTCGGGGGTACACTTTCATAGCACATAATGCATCTGGCTTTGATAACTACATACTTTTGGAGTACTTTGTCAAGCAATGTATAACACCTACCGTCACAATGAGAGGGAGCCGTGTGATTCTGATGCATGACAGGGACTATGACCAGCGGTGGATTGATTCGTTCAGCTTTTTGCCCATGGGTCTTGCCAAAATACCCTCTGCTTTAGGTTTTCAAGACCTGCAGAAGGGTCATTTCCCACACAGATTCAACACTAGGGATAATGAGTATTATGTTGGTCCATACCCAAACCCCTCCTTCTACGGCTATGAGCGCATGTCTGAAAGTGATAAGGTGAGCTTCATGGAATAGTACCAGACCGCCTCACAGAAACCCTTTGATTTTCAGACCGAACTCAGGCGCTACTGTGTTAATGATGTTGACGTCCTGCGTAAAGCATGCAGCATTTATCGTGACACGCTGCTGGATTGTACACAGGTTGATCCATTCATGCACACCACCCTGGCTGCATTCAGTATAGGTGTGTATAAAACACTGTTTCTGCCTAGAGACATGCTCGCTCTCATGTATGATGGTGCATACGTTGAGCAGAATAAGACGTTTTCAAACGTCTCTATTGAATGGCTTCAATATGTGACCCACACAAACAACACAGTGATAAAACACGCTCTCAGAGGAGGCGAGCATAGGGTTGGACTGTATTTTGTGGACGGCTTTGACCCCACAACTAACACGGCTTACGAATTTGCAGGATGTTTTCACCATGGATGTGTTAAATGCTACCCCGAGAGTGAAGTTAATCCTGTCAGCAAAGCATCCTATGGACTGCTGCACCGTATGTTTTGTGACAAAGTGGATGCACTGAGATCGCAATACCATTTGCCCGTTGTTGTGATGTGGGAGTGTGAATGGGCTGCCCTGAAGCAGACAGACCCTGCAGTTGTGGCTTTCATGCACACATACAGAAGGCCAGAACGCCTAAATCCCCGAGACGCCCTTTTTGGCGGTCGCACAAATGCTCTAAAACTGTACCACAAGGCTGCGTGTGATGAAAAAATATTTTACTACGACTTCACCAGCCTCTATCCCACAGTGCAATCTAAAAAAGATTATCCTGTAGGACACCCTCAAATCATTTACAGCAACTTTGACAGGCTAGAAAATTATTTCGGCTTTGTTAAATGCACAGTACTGCCACCAAGAGGGCTTTTTCACCCCGTCCTTCCCTACAGGTGCCACGGTAAACTGATGTTTCCACTCTGCAGCATGTGCGCTGAAGACCAGAATCAGCTCACTGCCTGCGGGCACAGTGACAGTGAACAGGTGTTGAAAGGTACATGGGTCTCATTTGAGCTTGAAAAAGCTGTTGAGCAGGTTTTTTCAAGCTCAAATGAGACCCATGTACCTTTCAACACCCGTTCACTGTCACTGTGCCTGAACTGTCACTGCTTTAGATGTAGAAATGTTGCTATTACAAGTGTATTCTAAAAATCTTAAACTAAGAGCCCATCAAATTAAGTTTATGGATTATTGTACATTACAGGCAAAACGTATGATTGCATTAAATTGGAAAACATCAGATCCTCCTGCTATTGGTGCTTGGATAAATTCTTTGGCACAGTGTATGGCAATGGAAAGGATAACGTACTTTCTCAAAAACAAGTTAACATATTTTGATGAAATTTGGAAGCCATTTAAAAACTTTATAAAAGAAGTAAACATCGGACAACTCCTGCAGGAGTGTGGATGAGGAGAAAATTGTTTAGTATGTGCTAGCTATTTCTATTGTCTACTTTTTTTTTTCTCTCCTTTCTTTTTTGTTTCCTTGAATATGCATAAATGCCACATATTGTACAAATGTATACATATTCTATGTGGGTTTTTTTTTTTTTTTTTTTATTTTGTTGTAGGTTTGGAAGAGAGCAGGGTGGGAGGTGAGGGCGGGGAAAAAGGGTTCCTATTACAGCAGCATATTATTGGGAAAACAAACCTTTGTATGTTGTTGCAAAAAGCAATAAAATTTATATTTAAAAAAAAAAGAAAAAGCTGTTGAGCAAGGATACAAGCTTGTTTCTATTGATGAGGTGTGGCATTTCCCCAACAAGACTGACACATTGTTTAAAGACTATGTGAAAGCCTTTCTAAAACTTAAACAGGAGGCCTCGGGGTATCCAGAACATGTGAAAACCCCTAACGAACAGCAAGAATACATAGACATGTATCATGAAAAGGAGGGAATAATGCTAGATCCGTCCAAAATATGCGTAAATAAAGCTGTTTGAAACTGCAACAAGCTGTTGCTAAACTCGTTATGGGGTTGTTTCAGTATGAGGTCAAACATGGCGTCATCTGAGCTCATCACAGACCCGTCCAGGTTTAGCCAGCTAATGTTCAGCAACCAGTACGACGTGCGGCAGTTTTGTTTCATCTCCTGCTCTGGGCACCTTTGATCAGCTCCATCACCTAGTGGGGGGTCATAGTTTGGTCCCGCCTTCACTGTTGTGATTGGTGTGGGGGTAGGGACAGGCTTAGGGCGTCGGGGGGTTCCCCGGAGGCATCTTCCTTGGGGGGCTCAACCCGGGGTAGCGGTCATGTCCGGTTAGGGGCTCTGTTGGCTCTCAGGTGACTGTTTCCTCGCGGCTGCGTGCAGCGGGGCTAGGGGAGGGTCTGTGCTGACGGACGTGGGTTACTGACCTGGTAGCCTGGCTGCCCCTGGGTGGGTCCGGGATGGGCGTGAGGTTCTGGGGGCGCTCCGTCTCTGGGCTGGGGCCCGGGCCGGGCCTCGGGGGCTTGGGTCCTGGTTGGTGTGTTGCCGGGGTTGTGGGCGGGTGGGTGTATGGGGGCCCAGCCCTGGAGCAGGGTGCCGCCGGTGCGTCGAGCCACCTGGGGGGCTCTTCAACTGGTGGGGGAGATTGTCACATCTTGCAGGAACTTTCCTCTCTTCAGGAACTCTCTCTGCAGGAGGGGGAGATACAGGAGAGGTGGAGGAAAATCTCAGCCTGGGCGTTTATTGTCTTATGTAGTCTGGAAGATGAGTGGATGGTGAGGTGGGTGCAGTTTTCTCTGTGGTGGGGTTGGGTGGACTGTCCCGGGCTCTGTAGGTCCGGGAGGCGCTGCTGCACTGGGCCCCGGTCTGGATGGGCCT
Organism: Rhamphochromis sp. 'chilingali'; assembly: GCF_963969265.1. NCBI lineage: Eukaryota > Metazoa > Chordata > Actinopteri > Cichliformes > Cichlidae > Rhamphochromis > Rhamphochromis sp. 'chilingali'. Next base: position 25,098,188 of record NC_137939.1, on the reverse strand, counting down.
GGGCCCCCTTTCCCTGGCGGGTCGCGGAGTATGGGGGTGCCTACTGGGGTCAGCGGGGGAGCTGGCCCCAGGGAGGGGTCACTTGCCCCTCCCTTCCTTCCCTCCCCATCTCCAGCTGCCTCCCTCTTCCCGCTCCACCACAACCACCCACACATGCAGGACCTTGGAATAGGGGTATGTCACCAGGGTGCAGAGGAGGCTACCCCCCCCCCCCCCCTCCCTCTCTGTCCCCTTCTGGCTGCCTCTGCCTCAATTTTATCCCACAACTTAGACATTCACATTACTCACACTCTCATTACACATACAGTACATATAGGATCTTGGGGGTGGGCACGATACACGGAATCCAAATTACCATCAGGGTGTACACCTCACCCCTGGCGTCGTTGCCCACCTCTCAATTTTAAATACACGTAGACATTGAGGGCTAGCAGGAGGGACCATGCGCTTACCTGCTGCTCTCTGGCAGGTAGCTCCATGCCCTCCTGGGTTTTAAATGCACCTTAGAACACACATGCATCAACACTACAATGAGCGGGTGGAGGGAGGTTTGGAGTCTTCTCTCACCCCCATTCTCTGCGGCCTGCTGGAGCGGGGGGGCTAGGAGGAGGAGTTGGCCGTCCGACTGCGGTCTGGAGTGTGGGGCCTCCCTGCTGCTGCGGAGTCGGGGCGGTCTGCCTCCCCCCACCACAGGGAAAAGGGTAACACCACCTGGGTCTGGGTGCAGTTCCCCCCTCCAGGGGCAAGGGTACCTAGACCCGGTTCGTAGAGTACGCTTGGGGAGTGTGATCGTGTGTACAGCGTCTCTTTATGTCTGTCTCCACGTTGGTTGAGTGTGGAGTAAGTGCATATGAGAGCATGAGGGTGGGAATGGATGTTTATATCTGTGTGGGCCTGTATGTCTGTGTCTATATGTCAGGTTGGGTGTCAGACGCCACCTCTCTGGGGACATCTCAGGCCCTCCAAGGTTTGGAGGCCTATCTCCCCCCACCACCACTTCCCCTGCCAGTGGCGGACTCCCTCAGACATTGGTGCGTTGGTGGTTCTTTGTGTCTGGGGATGGGCGTCCAGGTACACACCGGCTCACTCCTTGGCGGCCACTTATCGGGGCCTGGAGCCTGGGGCTCGCTCGGGCCACTTCGGAGGTGGGGTGCCCCCGGCCTCCCGGCCTGGGGCTCGGTCACTCAGGCACAGCTGGCTGCCGGCGGAGCTCACGGGCGCGTCACTGCAACTCCCCCTGGCTTCTGCTCCGCGGCTGCTGAGTGAGCCCTCGTCTGGGACTCTCCTCAGCTCTTTCTGGGACAATGGCGCGGCTGCCCCTCTGTTGGTCTTCCTTGGTCTCTTGTGTTCTGGGGGCCTCTGGATGTCTGGAGTTTTGATCTCCTCCATACCTGCTTCATGCCCTGGAGGACGGGGCTGTGGCCCCCCCACACCCTCTAGCAGATCATTACATGAAGGAACCTTTTAAAAAAACAAGCGTGTCCATGCTCACAGGGGTACACACGGGTGATCACACCCACAAACTACACCCTTTTTGGCTCCTACCTCAAAGCACACTGTGTTCTGTTGATCTTATGTGCTGCACAATAATGTTTAATATTTAGTATTTACTGTCATATTCCCATATATCATTGTGATGTTGTTTATTCTATTACTCTTGTTCTCTTCTGCTTGTTTTCTTTTTTCTTTCTCAGCAGGTGATCCAGGTGATCGATATATGCATTTTTTCTTTTCTTTTTTTTCTGCCCGTTCTGTTGGTTTTTGTCTTTTGCCCTTCTCCCCTGTCCCTCTTCTCAGCTGTTTCTCTTTCCCTCTTTCTTTCTCCCCTTCTTTCCCCCAGTCAAGTCTGTCCCGTATTCAGTAAGTGAAAATAAAATAAACAATAAAAGGTGAATCAAATAGACCATTACGGCAAGGCTGGGATGGTCAATTTGGTAAAGTAAATCCGTTGGGCATCTTTCTTTGCCTTTAGACAACAATTCTGATGGCAAAAGAGCCAAACGGGACAGGCAAAAGAAAAAAAAAAGAAAAAAAAAAGAAAAAAGTTTTGTTTCATCTCTGATGACGTCACCATGGTGCAGTGGCGCCACGCCGATGGTAGAGCTTCCCGTGTGAAAGACGTTAATGTCTTTGTGGGCGCCATGACCACTGCACATGCCAGACTCATGCTGTATGGTTTGTTAGAAAACTTGCAGCAGCGTGTGCTGCATTGTGATACAGACAGTGTCATTTTCACAGCACGCCCTGGCGACTGGATGCCTCCTCTAGGTCCTTTTCTGGGGGATCTCACCAGCGAATTAGCTTCTGGGCAGGGGGGTGTGGAGGATCACATAGTGGAATTTGTTTCCGGTGGGCCAAAATGCTACGCGTATCACACATCGCTGGGCAAAACACAGGTCAAATGTAAAGGCGTAACACTGAATGCGCAAAACTCCAAAGTTGTCACCCACGAATCCTTGAAAGGTTTAGTCCACAAGTTTGTAGCCAATCAGGCATCAGACGCACACCTAGTGGCTATGTCTGATAATATCAAACGCAATAAAAAGAAGCTTCATTTGAAGAATGAAACCGTTGTGAAGAAGCTTAAGGTTGTCTACAACAAGCACCGTGTGCTCCCAGACTATACAACCCTGCCTTATGGATTTTAAATTAGATCAGGGGTTTGATGCCAGGTTGCAGCACCCGTTCAGCATGGTGGTCAGTGGTCCCAGTAACTGCGGCAAGACTTTTTTTTTGTCAAAAATGTCATTGAAAATGCTTCCAGGATTATTTCACACAGCATTGATAACATTGTGTATATATACTCATGCTGGCAGCCACTATATGACCAACTTCTTAAGATAAGAGACATAAACTTTGTTAACGGTATACCCGAATCTCTGGCTGATGACACCCTTCTGCCTACAGACAAGAATAATTTGTTAATTATAGACGATGTAATGAACGATGCCGCCAACAATTTAGAAGTACAAAATGTGTTCACAAAGTATGTGCATCATAGGAATTTGAGTTGTATATATCTGGTTCAGAATTTGCTTATTCAAGGAAAATCCAGTAGAACTATTTCCTTGAACACTAACTGTTGTGATATTTTGATACCATGGTAGCATTTACAGGATATTGTTTTATTGTGATATTATACAGGAAAACTGTTACTCAATAAGGCCCATTTACTAGTTGTTTTTCTCTTTCTCTCTGACCCATGTATTGATGTGTAAGAATCACAGGCTGGTACCCCAAGGTCGAAAATACCACAGAGACGAGACCACTTCCTTACTCCCATCCTCCCTTCCTTATCTTTTAGAAAAGAGCTTGTTAAAAAGCCAGGTGGTTTGTTTCAGAATTTACTAATGAAAGAACTCTGTATTCTATGTCTAGGAGTGTATTTTGCTGGGATGATCATAAATTGTAACTGAAGAGATAAACTACACAAAGGATACTTCTTTGCTCACAAGGCAGGAAGACGTTTCCTTATTTGGTCTGTACCGGTTTGAACTGAGAACATGCTGACACACGAACCTTTTTCCTCTATATAAGCTGTTGTGTACTTAATAAACCTTTGAGTTGATTATGGGAAAGCAACCTGAAGCAGTCTGTGTTTCCTTGTTCTCCCAAGCTACTCCCGGCGCTGTAACTAACCCGCTGAACGGCATACCTGAGTGTTACTTTGAATAATTAGGAGTCTTATAAGGAAAGGACAAAACTCTGCTTATCGCTCACGCCACGGAGGAAACCCGGGATGGAAATTTCCTTCAAATTTGGTGTCAGAAGTGGGATCCTGACGAAGGTAAATATGCATCTTTTATATTTATATAAGACCGTATTATACCTCTCTCAGTGATCAACCTATAAAAGAAACGGGATATGCTGACGAAGTTTCACTTAGTGATCCAGAGAGATACACTGACGACTTCCTTAGTCCCCGAATAAAGTAAATTAAAAGCAGAAAGACACAGGAAGTTGCCTGTTGTATTGCGAGAAGCTGCTCGTTAAGTGAGAAGTTGCTCACCCAAACAAAAATTGCTAGCAATAAATTTAAAGTAACCTCAGCTGTGCCGCAGCAAAATACTAACATAAATCCTTCAAAGCGTGTAAACCCCTCTGGAAATCACTGAACATGGGTCAGAATAATTCAAAGACCATAGACAGGTCCGATAAAAAATCGAAATTACCTGTAAAACCAAAAAATAATAAAATTAAATTTAAAGTTTCAAATAACGGCTCAGTACGCCTCCCACTTCCGGTCACGTGCAACTCACGTCCGCGAATCGGTGAAGACTTCCATGATTACGTAACCAGAACATGCGGAAGTACTTACGTGACTGACTTTGTTTACAACTTAAGAACTGTAAGTACAATGCATTCTAATCTCTTTTCGGAGCCCTATCCCGAACGATTATCGCCAGAAACCAGGTCAGTAGAAATGTTGAATACCATTTGCGATAAGAAAAGTAGTCTGCTTAAAAAGTCCTGTAGAAAATATATGATAGAATGAAGTAGTCTATCAAAAGTTGAGCAATGAAATAATACCCAGATTCGGAATACCTCACCAAATTAACAGTGATAGAGGACCTTCATTCACATCAGAAGTAATTCAAAAGTGTGCTAAAACTTTAATGACCTGGATCAAATTACTTCCTCAAGTCCTCTGTGAGATTAGAATGACTCCATCTGCAGTAACCAAATTATCTCCATTTGAAATAAGACCGTTTCCAACACCATGGTCAGCTTCCAGAGGGGCACCGCTATTAGAAGGTGATGTATATTGCATTGTCCGACTATGTTCACAATCTGGTAGAAACACTGAATAATAACTATCAGAAAGTTTGTCTTTCTCAGCCTCTCCCCTCCACAGCTACAAGTGGAGACCAGGGGATGCGGTGTTGGTGAAGCCGCTAAAACCAAGGACACTCTGGGAGGCCGCGCGTTTTCCAGCCCCCAGGCTGTACTGGCAGTGACGAGAACCAGCATCCTTACGGACGGACAACCTCAGTGGATTCATGCCAGCAGGGTTAAGACCAGCCCAATCGGACCATCTCAGGCGTCGGATCAAGCAGACGACATCTCCGGCAGGCCAGCGCCCGGATCCAATACACCTACACACACGCAATCACTGATTAACACACAACGCCTGAAAGAGCCAAGGTTCAGAGCTCTTTGATCCTTCACGTGAACAAGAACAAGGTATTCGAACATTCAGCAGGAACAGAAAGCCGAGAGTACCACATGATGTCTAATCTGATAAAGCCAGACTCATTCCATCCTGATAATGGAGAAAATGAAATGCCCATTGTCATCACACGACGCTTATTCAATGTCTCTCGAACCTGGGACCAGGCCAGGAGACGACTGAAGAACTGTGTTTTTCCTATATATTTTCTTATATATTTAGGTTATTTATCATATCTATCGCATTAACTTTAGGATTTTTCTTTGCTATTTTGTATTGTAGACTGCAACCATGTACACATTTCTGCAGGTCATATTTTGCTGACGATACCTCATGCTCTATTTTGCAAGACACCTACTTAATGCACTCCTCACGTTCCCTAAAATCAGTAAATGACAACATAGACGCCACTAATAAACCATTTTATGCACCCCCTAGAGCAGGAGCTAACGCCTGGTATGAAAATGCCAGAATAGCCGCTCGTGACTTAGGAAACAGTAACTGTTATGTCTGTTCAAAAGGTAATCCAGAACAGGTTATAGTAGGATACCCCATATCCGGTTTCCCCCTCACTGAGGGACTAGAGAAAATCGGCGGAGATAATGCTCTCCTTAAAGACACTTTACAGTTGACTCTGAGCCCTCTCGATTGCCTACTTAGACACACACACACACCAACTAACCCTGAGACTCCATTAGGCGAATTATTGAAGTTATCTAATGACACCGCAGGGACCTGCGCCCCAATGAAACGCCCCAAGAATAGGTTAAAACCCTCACTACCCCTAGGACAGATCCCTTTCCATTTTAATACTAGTATGATATGTCTGCGCAGACTAAAGTTAACTGGCCCAGACACCCACATAGATTATACAAAGGATAACTACACATTTTTCTCTGACTCCCCAGGTGCACGCTGTAATGAGACATGGCTAGCTGTCTCTGTGGCTGAAGTTGTATCATATCTGGAGGAACACACACACAGTTCAAGTTCGAGCGGAGAATCGATCATTGTTCCCCCAGAGGGTGTATTAAATGACACTGACTGGGGGGAGTTAGTTAAATCACAACAGTTACTACCTAATATTGTTTAAAAATCCTAGAGATAAATATCAAATCATGCTTTTAGGTAAACAAATGTTTCCTGCACTGAAAAAATGGGAATTGGCAGGCTTTTGGATTTGCACAAATGAATTTAGTTAATGCTACACAAGCCTTTCATGTTTCTCTTATTTACATTATTGAATAAAGTACCATTTACGTAATTATAAACAATACTGAAACTACTCATTTTTCTTGCATTGATATAAAATGACTAAATTAGTATACTAAAACCATTGTAATCATGTTTGACCACCAACGGAAATGATGTAATATATTCAAAGACAGCAACTAAATATGATTGGACAGTCACATAAGCGCGGCCTTTATACAAAAACATTATTCAAGGAGAGCGCAATTGACCGCCAGTTTCTGGAAGACTGTTAAGCCACATGCAACCTTTGGCACTGCGTTAGTGGGCATAGTGAGAAGGTAAGTAAATTAAATACATTTGTTTTACTTGGGGATGTTTTCACAGAATTATTTTGTTGCGTGCTGGGAAAAAAGTTATCTGTAATGCTTTTCGTACAGCATGCACCAAAATGCACTTTTTCCTTTTCTTTTTACACTGCTAGCTAGTGTTGGTATTAGCTACACGACTATAGCTGAAAAATAGTCTAACAAAGTGCACATAGTCGGGAGAAAGCGGCTGTTATCGGTCGGATTTGGAATGTGGCAGAGAACACTGGGTTGTTAGTGGCTTAACAAGCTCATGAAATCTCACCGAGAGAGCGCAATAGTGTTTGTGTTACACTGCTAGTCATTGCTACAGTGGCTAATTGCTGCAACCGTCAGAGTTTAGCAAGCTGGGATTGCCACTGTGAGATATGTTAATTCTGGTGGCTGACACACACGCAAGTCATAACAAGAATCCGTCCACACGTACACAGATATTTTTGAAAATGGATTTTTCCCATTTTAGTTTAAAAAAAAAAAAAAAAAAAAAAAATCCCATCCATGCTGCAGTCTTGAAAAAATATCTCCGTCCACATGTAAACTCAAATGCTGTCAAGAACCAAATCCTAGTGTAACAAACAGTGTAGAAATGTTGGTTAATCAGAAGTCTAGAAGCCTGGGAGCGGAAGGAGTAAACAGTTTTGTATACTCACAAAACTTTGAGGTAATTCTGAAAAGTTTTCGTGTTTTTTCTAGAAAGGCAGCTAATTTTGTGTTACCTTTGAAATGATGAAGGCATTTGAAATGTTAATAACTAAAGACAGTATTTTGGATTTTGTGTCTCTCGCTCTCATGGCCAGGTTCACAACGCTATGAAATACGACTGGTGTAGACTCACAACTGGGGAATGCACAAAATTCATACAGCATACAGAAATTTAATAAAAATAAAATGTTTTCGCAAAACCAACTACAAAGTTGGCGTAGGTATTTAGGTTGTGAGAGCGTCCATGTTAAATGTATAAGTTCACCCTGACACCTGTCTTTCTTAATGGAGGCACAGTAACTGCGTATGTATATGTAAGTGTGTAAAAACTGCAAACAGTAAGATTAACAGCAACTGTATTTTGCCAGTATCTGCTACTGAAGAAATTAATCTCACAGCGTGACGTCTAAAAAGGCGTTGCGCGAAAATCTCAGTTTTCAGTGATACAAAATCCCGTTTGTGTGGACGAAAGACCAAAATGCACAGAAAAAGCTGCGTTTTCAAAAATACCTTGTGTGTGTGGATGTAGACTTAGACTTGGGTTTAAGAACCTTTGCCCATGAATGCCAAATCATCTGTCATAGTCATTGTTTTAGGTGAAGTGCCCCTTACTTAACTATTATCTTATTCAAGCCCAACTAATACAGATATCTACAAACAGATACGTACATTTGTTCAATGGAGCATGCTCCCAGCACCCCAAGAAAAGCATGGCCAATAAACAGTGGTTCTAATTGTCTAATTAAGTTCTGGATTGTGAATTTTCCAATAGTGTCCAAACAAAAGTTACAACCTTTCTGGGGTTTTTTGTTTGTTTGTTTGGAACATATGTGAGCTGCTTCTCAAAACATTATGTATAAATGAGCAAAAGATTGGCACTTTAATGTTCTGCTTGTTGGGAATAACTTTTTTTAGTAAAAGTTAATGTTGTTTGTGATGGTGGCATTTTTTACTTTTATGATTACACATGTCTGGAAAATGAAGTTATATTCTTGTTATGTGCAATAACATCAATGTTATTGTATACGTAGATTAGCATAAAGAAACAAAATAAATCTTCAATGTTGGCGTCCAATTTTAAGCGTGTGTGTGTGTGTTAGTTATCTCTGAATCTGACGTAATCCTCTGGATATTGAATGAGCTGACTCTTGATTATCTGTGTCTTACAGGGTTAGGTGGTGCTGGGAATGTGGAGTTGTAAGGGGTGCACAGAAACGGTATCAAGTCGTTCCAAGCTTTTGCATCACTACAGATTAAAACATCCACATTTTGGACGTCGTTCTTGAAGGAAACTGTTTCCAGGGCCTACTCCGTGGATCGGCTTCCTCCGAGGCGTGGACGTCTATCAGCAGAGAATGTACCTTCACCTATCAGCAGAGAATGTCCCTTAGTCTGTAACACAGTCAAATATATTCTCAAGTAATATTCAAGCATGCCATTCAGCGTGTTAGTACGAGCAGCTCGGGAGCAGCTTGGGAGAACAAGAAAACAGAGACTGCTTTAGATTGTCTTCCCAAAGTGACTCAACTTTATTCACAAGTACAACAGTTTATATAGAGGGTAAAATTCATGAGACAGCAGATTATCAGTTTAAACCAGTACAGACCAAGATAAGGCAGCGTCTTCCTGCCCTTGGGTGAAGAAGCATCCTTTGTGTAGTGCATCAGTTCAGCTACAATTGTGATTATCTCAGCGACATATTTTCAAGGCACAAAACAAAGAGTTCTTACATTAGTGAAATCTGAAACAAACCATTTGGCCTTCAACAGGCGTCTAAAAGATTAAGAAACTAATGTAGCTGAGGGAGTGATCTCTGTGGTATTTCAACCTTGTACCAGCCTGTGATTCTCACACATCAATTCTTGGGTCAAAGAGAAAAATAACTAAAACAAAGGGGCCTTATTGAATGACAGAGTTTTCCTGCATAATGTCACTATAAAACAATATCCAGTAAATGCTACCATGGTACTAAAATACCTAACAGTTCTCACTTTCCATGTACATACCTGCATTGTCCATGCACCTTTAAAACGTGGAATGCCCTTATTGTCCATCAAAATAAAATCCACAGCACGGGGTTCACTACCAAAAAAAAGGCGATTTTCAGTTGCCACCTTTGCGAATGCAATGATTTAGCATCAGAGCGTGATTATTTTGCTCACATATATGCGCATCTTAAAAGAAATGAGACACTTACTTGTATGTTTCTAGGCTGCAACTTTAAAACAAACATTTACTGTACATTTAAATCACACAAAAACCGTAAACACAGACATTATGCACCAGGTGATTTTAAACGAGGTATAGTAAGAACAGGAATCGCACCTACAAATGAATTTGAGGAAAATAGTCAGGAGTTTGTAGATCAGTTGGATACTGTCATTCCTTCACATGGTCAGTGTGATACTGAGGACTTGCAAAAAGTCATAGAGCAAAGTTTTGCAACTACTCTGCTAAAGCTGGAGCATTTGGTCCATGTGCCAAGCACAGCTATTGATGTATTTTTAGAGGAACTCTATCATTTGATACGGTCGGCACCTGTACCCTTATCCTGTGATATTGTGACGAATATCTTTAATCAAAGAAACCTCCCCATTGATAAAGATCTCATTACAGAAACTATTAATGCAGTTTTTTTCAGGTAATCCTGTACTAAGGTCCATTCAAAAGGGTGGTCCGCTAAGCACAGCATATCTGCGTAAGCAGTATTACAAGGAAAATTTCTGTGTTTTAGAACCAGTTGAATATATACTTGATGCTGAAAAGAAACACAGTTTCCAATATGTCCCATTGCTGAAATTGTTACAGCAGCTGTTGAGTAGAAAAGATGTTGTTGATGAAGTTGTGAAATGCCATAAACAACAGGTGGGAACAGACTCTACTGGGTCATATCATTACAGGTCTTCAAGTGATGGTTCCCTATTTAAGGAAAACTTTTTCCTTTCTGGAGAAAATCTAAGGATTTCCCTACGTTTTTATGTGGATGACTTTGAAGTCTGTAACCCCCTTGGTACCTCACGGAAGAAACACAAGCTTTGTGCCATTTATTGGGTTTTGACTAACTTGCCTTCAGGATCTCATTCCTCCTTATCGTCCATCTACTTGTCAGTGTTGTGCAAAACCACTGACGTTAAAACTTATGGTTATGACAAAATCTTGGAACCTCTTCTACAGGATCTGAAAACTCTTGAAGAACATGGCGTTTATGTTCCACTATTAGGAGAGTCAGTCAAAGGTACAGTCGTAAGTGTAATCGCAGATAACCTTGGAGCACACAGTGTTGCAGGATTTATGCAAAGCTTTTCTGTAGAATACTATTGCAGATTTTGCACAGGGAAGAGCAGTGATATTCAGCTGTATTCTGTAGCGTCTGGTGCTTTCACGCTAAGAAGCAAAGACCTTCACCAAGTCCATGTCAAACAAGCCCAAGATACAGGTACAGGCTGTTGTGGAGTGAAAAGAGAATGTGTCTTCACCAAAAATCTGTCCCACTTTCATGTCATATTTGGTTATCCGCCTGATCTTGCTCACAATGTTTTTGAGGGTATAATCCCAGTAGAGTTGGCTCATTGCTTGACAGTTCTTATATCAAAGAAGTTTTTCACTTTAGCCGACTTAAACAATGCGATTCTGAAGTTCCCCTACAAATGGGAAGATAAGACAAACAGACCTCATGTAGTGTCACAAACTTTCTCTAGCACCAAAACAGTAGGAGGAAATGCGCATGAGAACTGGAGCTTGCTCCGGTTCTTGCCTTTTTTAGTTGGATCACTTGTGCCTGAAGATGAGCCTGCATGGCTTGTTCTCATGACTCTGAAGGATATCACAGAACTTGTCGTGTCCCCTGTGCATAGTGATGACTCTCTGGCTTTTTTGGAAAGCAAAATTATAGAGCACAGACAGCGATACCAGGCACTGTTTCCTGATGTTAAGCTACTACCAAAACACCATTATTTGGAGCACTATCCACAGATGATTAGGTTTTTTGGTCCAGTTGTTTGGCTGTGGACAATGCGTTTCGAGGCCAAACACAGCTTTTTCAAGCAGGTCATGAGACACACAAGCTGCTTTAAGAATGTGCCTCTCTCCTTGGCCTCAAAGCATCAGATGATGATAGCTTACCATCTAAGCTCCCCATCTCTTGGCAAGTCTGAACTAGAGGTCTCGGCTGTATCAACTTTTCCAGTGGATTTGCTTAAAGAGGAGATGGCTAGAGTCATTAGGCAAACATTCCCTGACATTCTAGAGATAAACCTTGCACAGTGTGTGACAATAAAGGGCATAACTTATAGGAAGGGAATGGTACTGGCCCACAGGGCAGCTGGTGGGTTGCCAGAATTCTGTGAAATAAACCACATCTGCATTGTAAACCAGAGCATATTCTACATTGTCAGAGAGCTCGGTGGCTGGTACAGGGAGCACTACAGAGCTTTTGAGCTCAACCCAGTATCTGCAAGAATATTCACTCTTGTTTCACTCCGTGAACTCCTTGACACTTATCCACTGGTTGACTACAAGATCGGATCAGTCCGCATGGTGACTTTAAAAAGGCATATAGAAATAAAAGGTGTGCAAATATTTGTAATAAGTTCAGTCACATGTATTTCACTAGATACATTCTTTTTTTTTTTTTTTGTATATCTGACCTTTTATAACTGACTGATATGTATGGGTAACTGTATGAAGACTAAACTGAAGTTATTCTTTCTGGGTGTCTGATGTATTGTTGTTGTTGTTTTTCGTCTACAGAATAGCTGCTTGAAATGGGGACCCCTGTGATCCTAAAGATCATCTTGACTGATGGAACCTGTCAAAGGCTCACTCTCTCCAATGGACCACCTGAATCAATTGAGGATCTCATTGTTGAAGTCAAGAGACGGTGTGGTCTTCAGGGCGATTTCAGACTTCAGTTTATGGATTCCTTGTTTGGGAATGAGTTCCTTAATCTTACCTCAGTTTCAGAAGTGGCAGACAGAGGGACTCTTAAAGTTATTGACATGTCAAGACCCACCACTATGCAGCATGAGGATTATATCATTCTTTAACCTGTCCAGGACTCCGAAGCCCTCAGCTGTTCCTCTGTTAACGATTCTTCGTACCTGTCTGGTGGATCTGTGGACACGGATGTGTTGTCATCAAGTGAGTCAACAAGCTCACGATCTTCTTGGCCTGCTGTCTTTTATGTGCCCAAGTTTTCGTATGATGCTGAATTACAACTTCAGCAGGCAAAAATTGCGTACAATCAGAATGGAACTGCACTTATTCCAGATCCCAAGTTGAAGTCAGCCATCCTTGAAGGTTTGGTGCAGGAAATTGTGAAGTATAAAGTGTATGTCAGTGATAAAGAAATGGATCAAGTAGCTCAGAGTCTGATCAAGAAGCATCCCTGTCTAACTGAGACAGGCTCCAACACTGGATTTGGAGGATGGAAGACCAGTTTAAAATATAAACTCTCAAACTATCGCACCCAGCTACGAAAACTGGGCTGCCCAGAGGTGACTGTAAACTCTCTAAAGAACAAACCTGTTGGAAGATGCAGTGCAGCCTTTGGTGTCAAAAAAGCAAAGAGGGCAGAAGTTAACTTTTGCCCAACATACCCACCAGAAGAAACTGAGGAGAGCCTGGAGGCAATGCGGAAAACTTTACTCTTGGACATAAAGAAGAAGAACAACAGAGAGTTGGTGAAATTCAAGATGGAAAAGACTTTTGCCTACAGAAGACATGAAGTTGTTCGTGATGCACCAATGGTAGAGGCTTTCATGGCAAGATGGCCTGCTCTATTTGATGTCCATGAGGTAAAGTTTGACTCACACCGGGAGTTCTTGGAAGAGGTGTTAAGCTAAAATACTTTAGGCACATTTAACAGCCAATTTCTTCAGCATTGGTGATTGTGGCCTTCTTCCTGGTGTTAAACATTTGAAGCTCACTCTTTTGTGCTGATGTTTTCAGATCAATGCTGAGTTTAAAAGAATTACCACAATCCCCCTTCAATCAAAGTTCCTGTCTCAGATGGATCTCCACTTAGACAACCTGGTGAAGCTGTTCAAAAGAAGAGGAGGACAGCTTGGACAAAGACTGAAAAAAGTTGTGGCACAAATGGATAATGTAAGTGATAAAGCCTTAACACAACTATGACCCCCTTTGGACAAAACTTTTAATTGGTTAAAAATTGTAAATGTTTTTCCAATGATAAATGCTGTCATCTTGTACTACTTTTACATCTGCTTGTTTTTGTTTTAATCTACTTAGTCAACTTTATTAGTATGTGTGCCTTTACTTTGAAAGCATTCATGTAAAGTACAGTACTAAAACCTAAAATCAATGAGAAGGGCTGACTGAAGATACTAATCACACAAATTTCATTTCAGTGTGAAGATGTTGATGCTGGACGTGAGTGTGTCATTAAGGGAGTGTGTATCTACATGGGTGAAGATCCTGACAACCTTATCCGGGAGTATGTGGTAAGTACTTGGGGTATTTTATTTTATTTTTTGGGGGGGTGGGGGGGTGACTTTCACCAGTACATCATATTGCTCACTTGCCATGGATTGAGTAACATGACTTTTATTTTATTTATTTATGTATTTTTTACAGGACATGGATGAAGACGCCATCAATGAGGCCATTGAAGACACCACTGTTGGAATTTATCTTCTTAAAGAACAAGCTTCAGCAGATGAACAAGAAGACATTGGAGTTGTCCTTGAAGGCATCAGGGTGGTGAAGAATTAGGATAATGTAGCATTTGCTGTGGTAATGCTATTTGGACTCATGTATGCACTAAACCTTGCCTACCCTGCTGACCTCCGCTACACCTTTGAGGTTTTCCAGAAGGTTTTCATGGAACTGGATGGAGCTAAACTCTCCAACAAAGTTCTTGCTCTCAAAAACCGTCTGTTTCACTGAAGGGTCAAAGACTGCACTTCAGTAATTCTTTACTGAACACAAAACAAAGAACTGCAATGTTATACTGCTGATACTGTTTGTTTGGGTTTTTTTTGTTGTTGTTGTTGTTTTTTCTCATGTGACTGCACTTCGAGGTGACACTTTTTTTTTTCTTTTCTTCCTTTTGGTGGTATTGTATTGCGAGAAATGTTTACAGAGGTTTTTTAGCAATGTGCTCTGGGTCAACCTTTACATCCTGCTTATATGTTCAAAAGGAAGATTCCTTTAGGTGTTTGGTATTATGTGACGGTGTCATTTAAGCTTCAATTTAGTAAAAAAATTCTGTACAGCTAAATACAAAATGTGACATGTATGAAGATATATCTTATCCTTAATAGCAGCTTGCTGCCTCTTTGAGTTTTGGAAGACCAATTTAAGCTGAAATTGTTCTATATATGTACAGACTTGATCATTCAAAGCAGCTTGCTGGTTTCTGTCTCTTAAACTCCAGGTAACAGGAGTTGTAGAAATGTTAAATGCAAAAAAAAGTTATATTTGTGTAAGCCTGTTTGTTCATGGATGCTTTTTGATTCTTTTTCCAAGTAGGCTTAATTTAGTTTCAAACTTTTAATTGTGAAATTAAATACAAATATGTGTAAGATGACAGGATCATTAATAAGCACTTATTTGTAGCTTTCTTGTATTGCTGCTAAGGTCAGTTTTGAGGGGAAATATTTACAAATGTTTTAAATCTTTCTTTCAGTTATATCTGCAGGCAATCGCTAAAACTGTGTAACAAGTTTATATGCTTGCTGTTTTCACTGCTGTTAAAATAAAGGTGAACTTTTCAGCACTCACATTTTTTTTTTGCCTTTTTTATCAATAAAATTTAGTTTATATTTACATTATTATATTGTACATAGGCAAGAAACCAAGGACTGAATTTTTATGAAGTTGACTTAAAATAATTAAGTAGGATTTAAAGCCATAATTTGTGTTGCAGGAACATAATTATAATGCCTTTATGTTACACAATTTCATTAAGTACCACTGACAATCAAAAATACGTTGGTGTTAAACTTTAAAATATATCAACATTATGTAATACATTGATATTTTGGTAACAGATAAACAGTATGTACATCGAACATGATTTTTTTAAGTAATCTAATGTGAATGAAATACTTTGCCTTTACAAGTAATTATTACTTGTTGGAAAGTGGAAAATTAAGTCAGTCATACTTATTCATATTATGTGGGACTGATGTACACAATAAAATCAAGTAAATTGAAAGAACTTTTTTTTCAGTGTGGTAATACTAAATATTTTATAGAAGCGTTTAATGATGCCACATCAACAACATACGGGTATCTTTTAATAGACTATAAAGCCAAGACCCCGGACTATTTAAGACTCAGAACAAATTTACTGTCAGACCGTCCGGTTGTTTATATCCCAAAACAAAAAACAGTGAAGAGGTGAAAGGATGTCATTACGCATGCGGAGGAATCTGTCTCTGTTGGAGTTGATATATAAGTCTCCACCGGCTCTACGCAGAGTTATTATTAGCAATGCAGGCTTGGATTTCATCAATGCATTGTGTGAGATAGCCTTTAACGTATTGCAAGGTAACATTCCACTGACCAATCAGCAGTACAAACAGCTAAAAAAGAAAAAATCTCTAATCAGACTGATTGCTGACAAAAAGATAAACACTTTGAAAAAGAGAAAGACAATCAACCAATCTGGAGGGTTTTTACTACCCTTATTAGGGGCTGCAATCCCTTTCATAACCAGTCTGATAGCAAACAGGTGAAAATGGAGCATGTGCAAAAGATGTTTTTGGTGCCTCAACATCAGCTGGACTTATTGAAACAACCGCAACAGTACACAGGCAACATTAGACAACAGGCTCAGAATGACTTGGACAAGGATAATAATCCTGCCCATCATAGATGTTAGTTCTATAGTGTTCATGACCGTCTTTGTTGCCTCAGTAGTAATCCAAGAGCACCTGTCTCATGTTAGATATTTCAATGACTGAATCAAACACGGAATAACACAAGATGTTCATTGTGCGGGGTAGTGGGTTTCTGAAACGGGTTTCAAGCCTAACGTTCCCAGTTTTAATTAACGTATCGTTAATTAAAACTCGCCGTCATTGCCTGAATGTCCTTCGTCAGCTTCCAGATTGAAACAGAATAAAGTATACCCGTTACCAAAGTCGTCACGTGAAATGGCTAGCGACCTGTCCTTTAAATGTCTTCCAGTGGTTTGTATCAGCTGATAGAATTCTCTGGTATACTGTTTTCTCTGGAAATTTGGCTGGAACGGTTTAGCAGGATAAGCCTGACCCCCAGCGTATAAAGAAATGAATTCTATATCACAGGTTTCGAAATGAAATGGGTTACGGGTTGGACTTCCTGTAAAAGCTTCATTATCAATGAATGCAATGATGACAAATTTAGGTATCCTGCCCATAAATAAATTGTCATTAGTTGATACTCGAGCACCAGCCGGTATGGAGAAGGTCTTTAAAGATACTCTGCCTATAGCATATTTTGCGTTTGCATGGTGCAATGCCTTGTTGTGTGCAAGTCTGACGCTCGGTGATACACTCACTTTCTTGACAAAGAGACTGGCTGAGACAATTTGAACTTTGTATGCATTGGCATCCGCCGTCATGAGAGCAAATTCATCTTTAGAGCGCACAAATTTCAGTGACAGATCAATTCCATTAAGTATCAGTTTTTCTTGAAAAAACAGGTCTGCATGTACAGGCGCTATCAATTCAACAATGCTGCTATTTGCTGTATATTTGCCTCTGGTCACAAGGCCTTGGTTGTCCCCTTCTATGGATGTGTCATTCATGTGTGATGCTGTATCCTTACAGAATAACCCGGTGCTGAACTGTGTATCTAAAGTGTCCTTATTATAATTGATAAGACATTCTATCACGGCTCTATATGGATATGTGTTGGATGATTGACTAATTAAACGGTCTCCCAAATTAACGTCAACCTGCGAGAACAAGGTACATCCGGGATAATTAATAAATCCCACGTTAGCGTCCCTAGCCAGGTTTGAGCCATCAGCGTTTGTGATTCTCACACGCGTGTAGATATATGTGTCATTTAGATCCAGGTAATCTTCTCCAGACGATGAGATGTAAAACTCGATCGGGCCTCCGTCAGTGATTGCCGAAACAGGCGGTATTTCAATAAACATACTTTTCTCAATGCTAGTCTGTGTGTAGGGAACGGTAAACAGATCCAACTCTGTTTTTACACATTCTCCAGATTGACTGTGTAACAGCGCCATTTAGAATATGTCAAACGCTGTAGTTTTTGAACGCCTAGTTTGGGGTCTTTTCACTCCGCGTGACGGTGTCCGTTTGTTGGATGTTCTGCCTGGTTTTGTGGTTTTACGCTTTTTAGACATAGTGCGCGCTGTGGGTGGGGTCTTTGAAGTATAGGGCGTATACACATACACCCCATTACCGTCCTGCTTAGTGGCTGTGGGCTTGGTTATGTTGGATATGACATCAGACACTATGCCTGATGCGGCTGTTTTTAGGTGGGGTTTGACTATACTGACTCCTTTTTTAAACAGCGGTACTGCAAATCTAAATAAGCTGCGGAACAACCCCCCTAGACCTGCGCCATATTGTGTGCTGGTCCCTATATACCCTCCCAACTCCCCCCCCGTCTTGCGCGAGGTAATATTTTAGATATTTTGCTTCATCTGTGTTGTAGACACCCATCCTTTCTTTTTAAAAATGCTGTCTTATCGGTCGGAAGTGTAGCTTGACAAACACCTTACTGTATAAAAAGGGTATGTGTTGATTCTGGTCGTCTTTCAAATCAATTTCTATGTCGTCGATTAATGTCTTTGACACAGGTGTGTAGTGTGGGCTGTCAAATTGCAAAATGGTTACACGCCGCACATCGTCTGTGATATTTATAGCCCTTAATAGCCGCGCATGGGCATCACCCACAACTTGGTAGTCGGCAATATCTGCATAAATAAACATGTTGTATTTTCCGCCGTATATGTCAGCAGGATGTGGCGCGTATGTGTTTTTATAATGAAGTACAAACGGTTCTTCTGTTTCAAATCCTAGGATTTCTGCCAGTCTCCCTCTAAATGTGAGCATGCTGCCTCTAGGCCCCATAACACTGACATAGTTACTAACTGTGTTGTATTGTGTTTTAATGTCCGTTGTGCCCTGGTGCTGTTGGCATTTCAAATTAAATTCTTTTATTATTTGCTCCACAGAGGTATAATGACCCACAGACAGCTCGATCGTAGTTACGGCTAGGGCATCATCTTTGACAGGGTTATAAATTTCTACTTGCGAGTCTGGTTGTGGAAAAGACAACCAAGTGCGTGGGTACTGTATCTCTATAACAGCTACCTCATACTGATTATTCAAAACAATAGGTTTTGCTAGTTTTGTTCTAAAATTAGATATCTTATTGCCTGGGTAAACATGAGCCGATGCATTCGAGAAGAGACTCACAGAAAAAGCCTGCTTTGTTGTTCTTTTTATCCATCCTTCTTTACTCCGTCTCTGCACTGTGATGAATGAATGACTGCAGAGCTGTGTCATCCGGGTTAATCACGCATCAATGTCTTTTTCTGGAATCCATGAATTAAAACTTGCTGGCCATCCTAACCATTTTACTAGAGCCATCTTTTTCCGGCCCACTTTTTTTCTAGCCAATATGCTTTCAATTTTAAATGTTTTGTGTTTAATCAACAATCACACGTTGTATTTCAGGCTCATAAAATGTTCCTTTCAACACCTCTCCTGCTAGATCGGCTAGTCTGTAGACTGGAGGTTGTCTCCCTATACACTCACTGATTGTGAAAATCTCATCGGTGTAGGTTTGTTCGTATCCTTTTCGAAACACTCCTCTCAGTTTTGATATTCGTACGGTGTCGCCAACATTAAATTTAAAATGCACTTTCTTCTGAGGCTTGGTTTTGTACAGGGTGTTAAGGACCAGCTTCTCATTATCCTTATTTACCTCTGCCAGAGCCATTTGGATAGACCTGTGATAAGCATTGTTACATGCCTGTGTGAGCTCAGGGATGACTTGTACATATCTCCTTGAGTTGACGGATGTTAAATACTTCCACATTCTACCCTTGAAGCTGCGGTTGAATCTTTCAACAATACTAGATTTAACCTCACTAGCTGTTGAGAAATGTTTGATGTTATATCACTTCATTAGCTGTTTAAAGGGTGTATTATAAAATTCTTTGCCTTCATCTGTTTGTAGTTTCATGGGGATCCTGCCCTCGGTAAGTATATCCTCAAATGCGGCTGTTATGGCCGGGCCCGTCTTGGTTGTGAGACATCTAACCCATGCATATTTTGAGAATACATCTATACATGTTAGCAGGTATCTAACACTGTCATTATCTGCCATGTATTCAGACATATCAACCAGATCGGCTTGAAACTGTTTGTCGATTCCATTAACCAATACTCTGTTTCTGGGAAAGTGGATCCTAGCTGGTTTATGGAGTGTGTAAGTGTCATCTTGTTCTAAATAATGTTTGACCTGTGATAATGAGGGTTTTACCCCTGTTGCCTCGGCGGTAGCTAAACGGAGCTTATTTAAACTGGCCAAGCCAGCAGGATGGGCCGGATCATGATAAATTTTATACAAGGTGTTTTCCATGATGTATGCAAGACACAAATGACTAAAATGTTGGTGTTAACACGTCTTTTTATTTCATTCACACAGACAAGGAATACTGAACAGTATACATTAAACCAGGTGTCTCCCAGCCCAGTAGTTACCAATCATGCAAAGCATGGCTGGTTTAACAAGCTGGGCATAACGACTTGATTCTAACAGCAGCCCAATGTTGTCGTTAATTGCGCATGCTATATGTTGTGATGATCTCAGTTCAGTCATGGTGTGTGTTACGTGTCTGCAGGCTGCATGTTTTCTTTCCCTCCCCTTTTGTTTGCCATTCCCTTAGGTCGCAGACTGCAGGCTGATGTCAATCTGTGTGACGTCCAACTAATTAGAGGAGGGAGGCCCTGATTGGACAACCCAGGAGTGAAACCCTTGATAAGGAGACTCACCTGTGGCTGGGCGCGGCTCTCTTCCCTCCTTGAATTGTTTGACATATGTGTGACGTTTTCCTGCTGTCTTTCTTTTGTTTGATGATTGTGGTGGGAGTAAAGTGGACTAGGTAAGTTTGGGGACCCCATACACTTACTCACGTAGAGTCTTTGTGTTAGAAACACTAGGTAAGTAGGTTGGTGCCACCCATGTAATTTTGAGCTTGTTTTAAGTTGAGGTTTGGGTCTATCTCTCCTGTTTGTTGCTTTTCTAGGATAGTAGCTCAGCGCAGCTAAGTTTTGGTTTTGTCTTTTTGGTGTTTTTTTTTTTTTTGGCACAACCTAACTGTCCCTTTTTCCCCCACATTTGTTGTTTGAGTCTGGGTTGTTTATTTTGTGAGAGCGCTGCCATTAAACCTTCTTTTCATAACACCTGTACTGAGTTTCCGGAGTTGTTGTGTTATCCCCTCCTGCCCTCGGGGAGACGTAACACAAGTGGGGGCTCGTCCGGGATATATTTCCCAGAGCTATAGACAGCGCTGGTGCTTGGTACAGTGTTACTGCCTTGTAATTAAGTATGGCTTTTGACTTAGAAGATTTTATTCGTGCTCAGAGTCCTGAGAGGTTTGAGTTATGTCGCAAAGACGACTTATTGAGTATTGCGGCACACTTTGATATTCCAGTAAAGAAATATAGTGCGAAGAAGGAAATCAAGGGCATTATCTTACGTCTGGTTGAGTTGAAGATCTTGCCCGGTTCTGATGTGTGTGATAGTAACGTTCTCTCTGTCGGGCAAGGTGTCGCACCTCTGAAGGCGGAGGATGGTGCTATAGCTACTCCCCCCAAAGTCCAGGTGGAGCCTACGGTTCCTCCCACTCTACCTCGCTTTGATCCTCTGTCCCCAGACTTCAGTGGGTCAAATGGACATGCTAGACTTAAGGTGCGTCTAGCTCGCCTTCGGCTGGAGGCGCAGGAAAGGGAGCAAACACGTAAGGCCGAGCTTGACTTCAAACTTCGGATACGTCAGCTGGAAATTGAAGCTGAGAAGGAGGTAAAGTTGAAACAGCTAGAGGTGGAAGCTATGAGACTTACACAAAGCCTGTCTTCTCCCAGCTCACCAGTTACTTCAGAACCCTTGCCTTCATCTGGCAGCACCTATAGGTTTGATGTGCGCAAAAATATTGCTTTGGTGCCAACATTTAGAGAGACTGAAGTCGATTCCTACTTTAATGCTTTTGAAAGGATTGCAACAGCATTAGAATGGCCAAAAGAAATGTGGGCTGTGCTGTTGCAATGCAAGCTAATGGGCAAAGCACAGGAGGTTGTATCAACTCTCTCTATCGAAAACAGCATGAAATATGATGTACTGAAGGAGTCCATCCTTCGTGCTTATGAGCTTGTGCCTGAGGCCTACCAGCAAAAGTTCAGGAATCACAAGAAGTCAGATGGTCACACATATGTAGAGTTCGTGCGTGAGAAAGCAGTTCTTTTTGACAAGTGGTGCACGGCAAGTGAGGTGAAGAAAGAGTTTGAAGCGCTTCGTCAGTTAGTCCTGTTGGAAGATTTTAAAAATCTATTACCAGAGAAGCTTGTAATGTTTTTAAATGAGCAAAAGGTTGCCTCACTGTCAAAAGCCGCCGTTCTGGCTGATGAGTTCACTTTGACTCACAGAAATGTGTTTGCATCACCCCCTCGTTCAGATAAAGTGTTGATCACACGCTCACTGAAGCCTGATCGGGGTCAGCCTGAAGCCAGAGCTAAGCAACCATTTCTCTCTCGTGAGGTACGTGAATGCTTCTATTGCCACAAAAAAGGTCATGTCATTGCTGATTGCCTTGCACTAAAAAAATAAGACCACGCTGCCACAACCCAAGGGAGTGGGTTTGATTAAAAACATGTCGCCTCCCAGAAACCAAACATCTCAGAGTGAAATAGACCCTTGTTTCAAACCATTTATCACACAGGGATGTGTTTCTTTGACGGGTGGTGCTGGTAATGACCAGTCTGTAACAATGCTGCGAGACACGGGTGGTTCACAGTCCATCATTCGGGAGGGTATTTTGCCTTTTTCTGTTGAGTCATCCTGTCAGTCAAGTGTTGTGGCCCAGGGTATTGGAATGACTTTTGTGTCTGCGCCTTTGCACCATGTTCATGTCACTTCCTCTGTGTTCAGTGGAGTCGGTAAGGTCGCTGTCCTCCCCTCGCTGCCAATAAAAGGGGTTGATTTCATCCTAGGGAATGATTTAGCAGGTGGAAAAGTGATGCCTGTCCCTGAGATGCTGGATAAGCCCCCCAGGCTTGAAAGTTAGCCAGCAAGAAAACACTGCTTGTGGGGTGACTAGATCTCAGTCCAGGTGCTGTCATTCTACAGGAAGATCAGGATGGACTCGACCACCCTGTGTGCTACTTCTCAAAGAAGTTCACTCTTCCCCAGAGAAGGTATTCCACCATCGAACAAGAAACCCTTGCCGTTCTGCTGGCTCTGCAGCATTTTGAGGTTTATCTCTGATTAAGCAGGGATCCCATAAAAGTCTTTACAGACCACAATCCGCTTGTTTTCCTTTCAAGGATGTACAATAACAATCGTCGGCTTATGAGGTGGTCTTTAATCATTCAAGAGTACAACCTTCAAATCTGCCATAAAAAGGGGACAGAAAATGTCCTGGCTGATGCACTATCCCGTGCCCTGTAGTCTGTTTAGGGTTTTTGTTTTTGTTTGAAGGATCCAAACTGTTTGTTTGGACTTGTAAGGGTGGGGGTGTTACGTGTCTGCAGGCTGCATGTTTTCTTTCCCTCCCCTTTTGTTTGCCATTCCCTTAGGTCGCAGACTGCAGGCTGATGTCAATCTGTGTGACGTCCAACTAATTAGAGGAGGGAGGCCCTGATTGGACAACCCAGGAGTGAAACCCTTGATAAGGAGACTCACCTGTGGCTGGGCGCGGCTCTCTTCCCTCCTTGAATTGTTTGACACATGTGCGACGTTTTCCTGCTGTCTTTCTTTTGTTTGATGATTGTGGTGGGAGTAAAGTGGACTAGGTAAGTTTGGGGACCCCATACACTTACTCACGTAGAGTCTTTGTGTTAGAAACACTAGGTAAGTAGGTTGGTGCCACCCATGTAATTTTGAGCTTGTTTTAAGTTGAGGTTTGGGTCTATCTCTCCTGTTTGTTGCTTTTCTAGGATAGTAGCTCAGCTCAGCTAAGTTTTGGTTTTGTCTTTTTGGTGTTTTTTTTGGCACAACCTAACTGTCCCTTTTTCCCCCACATTTGTTGTTTGAGTCTGGGTTGTTTATTTTGTGAGAGCGCTGCCATTAAACCTTCTTTTCATAACACCTGTACTGAGTTTCCGGAGTTGTTGTGTTATCCCCCTCCTGCCCTCGGGGAGACGTAACAGTGTGTTCTGCAATCCTGCTGAATTGTGTTCCAGTCCCAACGACTGTGTATGCGCGTACAAACAGTCGAATGGCAGGGATGAATCGGTCTGTCATAAGCCTTATCATCACATCGTCATAGTAGGTGTCAAAGAAATACTCGGACAATTCGTGCAAGCAGCTGTGTTGCACCTGACTGGGATGAGCTGTTTGACATCTGTAGCATGTATCCTGTAGAAAGTCATTTAGCGCCAACATCAGCAAGTGGTGGGTTGCAAGCTTGATGTCGATAATGGTTTCCTGACACAGACCCGATCCTGTAGGGTCCTGCGACAGCAATTGTGGAGAGGGGGGTGGAGTTGGTGGGGTCTGGATTAGCAATGCTGGTGGAGGTGGGGAGTCTGTGAGGTCCCATGCTTGCATGTCTCCCTCTGAAAAATGAGAACGATAAAAAGATGTTATATTTTGTTGCATAGATACACACACAAACTAAAACTACCATTTTGTTTATTTAGTTGTCAGACGGCCTTATGATTTTAGGTTTGCACAGGGTAGAAGGCAAACCAGTCTTCGGACAAGTCGCAAAATCATCAAAAACAAGGCGTTTTCTAATACCCTCGTACGCAGTGTTGAGACTACCCTCTTGATGGTGTCGTCAATCTGGCTAAACAGACTCAGCATAGGTCTCCAGTCGCACCACTGTATAAAAAAAAACATGTCCTTAAACCATGTAGCGCGCTCTTCTATGCTCAGAGGGTAAGGATTTAACCTCCAGTTTTCAACCCCTCTGACAGCAATAAGACTTTCCCTGTCATCACATACACTGAGAAAAATAAAGTCATCGGGGCTACGGTTGAAGCGATCAGCCTCGACCCTGTAAAGTTCAGGGCCTGTTGGACTGTTCCACTGGGAAACATACAGCATCTCTGGGAATCCCACACTGTCCAAGTCCGCACAAACAACTGTGCGAAAGACTTTCCAGTTTCTAGTAGACATGCGTTGTGTCTCCCCCCAAAACACTCCCTCACCACAATCTACACGAAGTATAACTGCTCCGTTGGTATATTTAACGGTATACCCATTACTGCCTCTATATTCTAGCTTAAATTCAGTCCCATCTACGGCGTTTTCACAGCGCTGCTTTTTGCGATGAGGGCCCCTGGGGCATGCGCCTGTAGACGTACCTAGTATGGCTGTGGCTTGGGCGATGTCCTGACTGCTCGTCATGGTTGATACAGATGTCATCCTGCACTCCTTAGTTAGAGGTGTCTGCGTTCCTTAGGTCGCTCTGTTGATGCTCCAAATGGTGAAGGAGTCCGTTTTATATGTACATGTCTTAGACTAGCCCAGTAGGAGGTGTCATTACCCCCCTCTATTTAAAACTATTGGCCTGTGAAACTTTTAGAAAAGTGAAATGCCCCTAAAGTAGTTAAATCATCTATGTGTAATCATCGAGTCTAACTGTTGCAGACTAGTAGATAATTATAAGACTAGTTGCATTAAAGCCACATTGGGGTTGATACAGCGCTAGTGTGAATATGTACTTTTAGAAGTATCACAGTTTATTTCTAAAGGGATACATGTTGTTTGTGGTGCTCTATTTTAAAACTATTAGCCTGTGAAACTATTAGAAAAGTGAAATCTTCCTAAACTAGCTAAATTAAATGCTGTGTGGGAATACACGGTTTTTAGAAGTATCACTGTTTATTTCTAAGAAATAAATAGGGTAGTCTTTATTTCTAAGACTACCCTATTTATTTCTAAAGGGATAGCTGTTATTTGCGGCCCTCTGTTTGAAAACTATTTGCTCCTAAATAGCACTAAAGAAAAAGCAAAATGCTCCTAACTAGTTAAAATACCCCTAAAGTAGTTAAATTAAATCATCTATGTCTAAATAACAGAACTCTGAGACCTATACAATCCTTTAAAAAGAGTTTAATTAAAACACATAATGGTTTCATTAAATAATACGCTATTAAACACATGTAAACTCATATGACCCCCAAACCCACATGCACGTGCAAAAAGTCCGTTCTCGTGCACGTGCACACGCACATGGACGCGGAGGGGGATAGGGGAGGGGGGGTGGCGGCAAAAAAAGTACAGGTATATTACTACTGTGGGATGATGGGTGGTGGGTTATATAACCAGAGCTTAACTAAATATTTTCACACAACTACTGGAAGAAGGAAGGCCTGCTAAGGATGTGGTCACTGTTTTTTTTTTTTTTTTTTTTTTTTAGAAGGCAGCTCATAAAAGAGACTGGAAATACTATTATTAATACTATACTAATATTGTCAGTGTGTATTATGTTTTTTTTTTTGCTTTTTTTTTTTTCCCCCATGTGTGGATGACTGTACCATGAAACTCATGCCCATAATGAGCGCATGTAAGCTTTTTACCACACTATCTGTATGATAAGTGTTAAATATTTTAGTGTATGGGATATGCTTAAGAATTCATAAAAAGCACCAAGGTCATTAATCTATATCAGTACGAACAAACAAACAAATTCATCCAGAAATAGCCAAACTGGAGAAAGAAATTGGCACCTTCTTATTCGACCCTCGAGAAGCCACAGTAATGTCAATGGGTTCAATATGGCCTTTCTTTACTATAGGTGGTTGCCCTGGAAACACAGCTTGATAGCACTCCTGCATTCTTCCCAGTGTTCTGTGGAAAACAAGGTTAACTTTTAGCATTAGCAAAATGAACAAAACAAAACATAGTGTGGATACTATAAAAGTACAATCTGCAAAGATTGCAATGAAGAATTTACTTTCCAAAATTCCCAGTAGTTGTTCTTTTAATTTCACTGCACACAATGCACTATTTGTGCAAACCTTTCAGGCTATGACAGGAAAAACCCCACTGAGAGCAGACTGGGCAGCCACCCATCACAATCCGCCCCTCTTAATGATGCTGGTGACTTGTCCAATCTTTGGTCTGTGGCAACATTGTTTTGTGGATTTGAATCAATTGCTGATCTCTTGTAAACCTAGTGGAGCTTTTATGAGAAATTTGATAACTTTAATTATTTCAAGCAGTTCTACAAATGTGGATAGATGAACAAAATCTTGCTTTTTTGGTTTTGCCTTTTCGTCTAATGTTTTGAAATTTTAAAAACATAAAAAGTCACCTTTAAAATGAGGAAAACATTGCCCTATCCATTCAATTAACCTTTTCTTAAATCAAATACCTGAGATCTAAGCCAATCATAACCTAGCAAAAAACAAACAAACAACCCCCAAATTACTTTAACTGCATTGCAAACTATGTCAGCAGCAGTGATGCGTTAAAGATTTACAGATCAGACCAGGATTAAATGATGCATTAGTACGATTATTTAATCTTTCTGATGGGCAAGGTTGGCCCACTTTAGTAATTAGAGGCAATTTAAATGTGGATTTGCATTGGCTACTTTAACCAGTTAATCTGTCTAATTTACTAAAATACTGATGTATTATATACAATTTATATGCAGTTTCCGTTATTGAATACTACAGAAATAGGGCTGTTCGATATAACGATATATAACGGATGCCGATATGAAAAAGTCAATTGTTCTATAGTTTGTTTCGTGATGTCACAGAATAAATTTTTTATGGCGATATTTTTTCATCGTTTTGATGGTCACTGTAGAATTTCTTATGTTTCTCTTATATTTAATAGAACCACACTACAGACGGACAAGCGACTGTTTTTATGCGTTTATGTTAGCAACAACCACGGTAAAACCATCCCGTGTCCGCTTGTTTATTTTCCACATAAACCTTTCACAATAAAGCTAAAGATCCTGTTGAGACTTTTCAAAATAAACTGAATCACATGAAAGAGTACGCAGAGCGTTTACGGATGAGAAGCAAAAAAGTGCTGTCAGGTAGGGCTGCATGATTTTGCATAAAATGAGAATCACGATTTTTTTTGGCTTAGAATTGAGATCACGATTCTCTCACGATTTTCTTTTCCAGTATAAATATTTATTGCACTTATACTGAACATAAAAACAACATGTCTCACGTTTTGTTGTTGCCGCAAAATGTTGTACTGCTTGAAATTCCGTCTCCACCGTTGCTCGACACTGCGTGTATAGAGCAGGTAGTGCTACAATAGAAAAATAGTTGCGGGACAGCACTGTGTAGCGTTTGTCTAGGGTGTTGATCATTTTCCTAAATCCCTCGTTTTGCACAGTGTTGATGGGAGCCATATCATTGGTCGGGTGATAAGTGATGGCCTCCGTAATTTCTTTGTGCCTGCGGAAGTTCGACGGGTATAGGGAAGCGCTGTATAAGGTTCCCGTTATTGATGTTTGGGTGGTTGTCCGGGACAGATTTTCTCCTGTCACTTTCTCGTCATCCCTGACGTGCTCTTCGTTGTTTTTTCTAGGGCTGAACGATTATGGAAAATAATCTAATTGCGATTTTTTTGCCCCAATATTGCGATTGCGATGCGATATGCGATTATTTTTTAAGGTCTTTGTCTTCTGTATTATTAAACAAAGACAAGCAATACATCATATAGTATGGCCAATACTATATTACATTAATTTTAAACTGTTCTTTCCTGGAAGACAGACCTCTGTTATGATGACATGAGGTGATGCATGAATTGATGACTGACATTTTTATTTAACTTCTTCAATCACAACAGTATATTTGAACATACACAATAGTTTATTTTTAGCTTACAAACATCTGAGCATAAAGTGCTGACAAGGAACCCTGGTGTAAACATTAAAATGAAAGTCAGTACAATGTGCAGATTGCAGAAATATATATAAAAAAAATCAGTGGCTTTACCACACTCAGTTTTTCGACATCTGTGAACTACTAGACAGTCATTCAATTAAAAAATAATATTAAATAAATAAAACACACATCTTACTGATCTCTGCAGTCAGTAACATTACACATAAAGTGCAAACATAATAGCAATTGTATAAACACACACACAAACACGCCTTTAAAATTTAAAGGCGTGAAATTGGACGGTCTAGCCTTCTGAATCAGAAGGCTAGTTCTGATTAGCGTCACCGCTGTCTCGGTGGAGTTTAATAAACTCGGCCGTCTGCTTCTTGCTATCTAAAATATAACCAGACACTGGTGTAAATTCTCGACTGTCTCATACTTCTGTTTAATAAGTTTTCTGTTTGACGTTTAGTCAGCTGTGTGAAAACCAAGGAGGAACCCACACTGGTGTCAAGCCAGCCTCCAATTCGAGACTTGCAGTCAAGCCAGCCTCCAGTTTGTTTTACGTTCCCTGTGTATTCAAAGTATTACGGGAATGGATGTGGAAACCGGATTTCAAAATAAAAGCCAACTTCGAGTGAATTAACAGATATGTTAAGAACAATAACATATAATTTAGGCTTCTTTTTTTTTTTTTTTTTTTACAAACTCTAATGTTAGATCTATATGACACAGCCTTGTACCCTAATTGTGCCCTGTCACTATCAAGGCCATCTTATTTTGGATTTCAAAGTAAAAGCCCTGTGAATCTTCATTTTTGAACTACTCTTTCAATGACTTAATAATGCTCTTAAAAGCAAAAGTCGTATTTCCAAATACTATTTGAACTTTATATCAACACTTTCCAACCACAGTCTTTTTACAGTGATACCATATCAATATCAAGTCAGTCTGATTTTGCCTTTCATAGTAATGGCCCTTTGAAATTGTCCATAATTGACTTAATCTTCTAACGATTCAAAATGCTCTAAAATGAAAAATTCTTGTTTCCACAGGGTAATTCCACCTTAGATCAACAGTATACAGCCCCACAGTGATACCATATCAATATCAAGTCATTCTGATTATGCCTTCCAAAATAAAAGCCTTTTTAAATTGTCCATAATTGACCTAACTTTCAGTGATTTCAAAATGTTTTAAAATGGAAATTTCCTGTTTCCACAGGGTAATTCCACTCCAGATCAACAGTATACAACCTCACGATGTTACCATATCAATATCAAGACATTCTGATATTGCTTTAAAAAATAAAAGCATTTTCAAACTGCCCATATCTGAGTTGCTCCTGGAACAATTTCAAAATGCTCTAAAATGGCACATTCCTGTTTCCACAGGGTAATTCCACTTTAGATCAACAGTATACAGCCCCACAGTGATACCATATCAATATCAAGTCATTCTGATTTTGCTCTCAAAAATAAAAGCCTTTTCAAATTGTCCATAATTGACCTAACTTTCAGTGATTTCAAAATGCTCTAAAAGGGAAAATTCCTGTTTCCACAGGATAATTTCACTTTAGGTCAACAGTATACAACCTCACGATGTTACCACATCAATATCAAGTCATTCTGATTTTGCTTTCAAAAATAAAAGCATTTTCAAAATGCCCATATCTGACTTGATCCTGGAACAATTTCAAAATGCTCTAAAATGGAAAATTCCTGTTTCCACAGGGTAATTCCACCTTAGATCAACAGTATACAGCCCCACAGTGATACCATATCAATATCAAGTCATTCTGATTATGCCTTCCAAAATAAAAGCCTTTTTAAATTGTCCATAATTGACCTAACTTTCAGTGATTTCAAAATGCTCTAAAATGGAAATTTCCTATTTCCACAGGGTAATTCCACTTTAGATCAACAGTATACAGCCCCACAGTGATACCATATTAATATCAAGTCATTCTGATTTTGCCTTCCAAAGTAAAAGCCTTTTCAAATTGTCCACAATTGACCTAACTTTCAGTGATTTCAAAATGCTCTAAAATGGAAATTTCCTGTTTCCACAGGATAATTCCACTCCAGATCAACAGTATACAGCCCCACAGTGATACCATATTAATATCAAGTCATTCTGATTTTGCCTTCCAAAGTAAAAGCCTTTTCAAATTGTCCACAATTGACCTAACTTTCAGTGATTTCAAAATGCTCTAAAATGGAAATTTCCTGTTTCCACAGGGTAATTCCACTCCAGATCAACAGTATACAGCCCCACAGTGATACCATATTAATATCAAGTCATTCTGATTATGCCTTCCAAAATAAAAGCCTTTTCAAATTGCCAAGATACGACCTACTCTTTTAAAGATTTCAAAATGCTCTAAAAGTGAAAATTGCTGTTTCCACAGGATAATTTCACTTTAGGTCAACAGTATACAACCTCACGATGTTACCACATCAATATCAAGTCATTCTGATTTTGCTTTCAAAAATAAAAGCATTTTCAAAATGCCCATATCTGACTTGATCCTGGAACAATTTCAAAATGCTCTAAAATGGAAAATTCCTGTTTCCACAGGGTAATTCCACCTTAGATCAACAGTATACAGCCCCACAGTGATACCATATCAATATCAAGTCATTCTGATTATGCCTTCCAAAATAAAAGCCTTTTTAAATTGTCCATAATTGACCTAACTTTCAGTGATTTCAAAATGCTCTAAAATGGAAATTTCCTATTTCCACAGGGTAATTCCACTTTAGATCAACAGTATACAGCCCCACAGTGATACCATATTAATATCAAGTCATTCTGATTTTGCCTTCCAAAGTAAAAGCCTTTTCAAATTGTCCACAATTGACCTAACTTTCAGTGATTTCAAAATGCTCTAAAATGGAAATTTCCTGTTTCCACAGGATAATTCCACTCCAGATCAACAGTATACAGCCCCACAGTGATACCATATTAATATCAAGTCATTCTGATTATGCCTTCCAAAATAAAAGACTTTTCAAATTGCCAAGATACGACCTACTCTTTTAAAGATTTCAAAATGCTCTAAAAGTGAAAATTGCTGTTTTCACAGGATAATTTCACTTTAGGTCAACAGTATACAACCTCACGATGTTACCATATCAATTTCAAGTCATTCTGATTATGCCTTCCAAAATAATGGCCTGTTGAAAATGCCAATAACTTACCTAACTTTCAGTGATTTCAAAATGCTCTAAAAAGGAAATTTTCTGTTTCCACAGAATAATTTCACTTTAAATCAACAGTATACAACCCCACAGAGATACGATGTTAAGATCAAGTCACTCTGATTTTGCCTTCCACAATAATAGTATTTTCAAATTGCCCGTAGACGACCTACTCGTTTAACGATTTCAAAATGCTCTTAAATTGAAAGATGCTGTTTCCACAGGATAATTCCACTTTAGATCAACAGTATCCAACCCGACAGTAAAACCATGTAAATTTCATGTTGGTCTGATTTCGCCTTTCAAATTAATGGCCCGTCGAATTTGTCCATATGTGATATACTCTTTCAATTATTTCAGAATGTTTTAAAAATGAAAATTGCTGTTTCAACACATATTGGGTTTTCATTTTGAAAAGCAAAATCAGACTCAATTGATTATGACAGAATTGAATCATAAAGATGATGTAAAAGGAAGCTGAAATTGCCACTAGGTTGTAATTGATAGTACGTTTATATTTTAAGTCTGTGGAAAGATGTCATGGTTGGTTTGCAAGCTGTTTTGTAATTTCTTTATTTAGAATGACATCTTTCCACAGACTTAAAATATAAACGTACTATCAATTACAACCTAGTGGCAATTTCAGCTTCCTTTTACATCATCTTTATGATTCAATTCTGTCATAATCAATTGAGTCTGATTTTGCTTTTCAAAATGAAAACCCAATATGTGTTGAAACAGCAATTTGCATTTTTAAAACATTCTGAAATAATTGAAAGAGTATATCACATATGGACAAATTCGACGGGCCATTAATTTGAAAGGCGAAATCAGACCAACATGAAATTTACATGGTTTTACTGTCGGGTTGGATACTGTTGATCTAAAGTGGAATTATCCTGTGGAAACAGCATCTTTCAATTTAAGAGCATTTTGAAATCGTTAAACGAGTAGGTCGTCTACGGGCAATTTGAAAATACTATTATTGTGGAAGGCAAAATCAGAGTGACTTGATCTTAACATCGTATCTCTGTGGGGTTGTATACTGTTGATTTAAAGTGAAATTATTCTGTGGAAACAGAAAATTTCCTTTTTAGAGCATTCCGAAATCACTGAAAGTTAGGTAAGTTATTGACATTTTCAACAGGCCATTATTTTGGAAGGCATAATCAGAATGACTTGAAATTGATATGGTAACATCGTGAGGTTGTATACTGTTGATCTAAAGTGGAATTACCCTGTGGAAACAGGAAATTTCCATTTTAGAGCATTTTGAAATCACTGAAAGTTAGGTCAATTATGGACAATTTAAAAAGGCTTTTATTTTGGAAGGCAAAATCAGAATGACTTGATATTAATATGGTATCACTGTGGGGCTGTATACTGTTGATCTAAAGTGGAATTACCCTGTGGAAACAGGAAATTTCCATTTTAGAGCATTTTGAAATCACTGAAAGTTAGGTCAATTATGGACAATTTAAAAAGGCTTTTATTTTGGAAGGCATAATCAGAATGACTTGATATTGATATGGTATCACTGTGGGGCTGTATACTGTTGATCTAAGGTGGAATTACCCTGTGGAAACAGGAATTTTCCATTTTAGAGCATTTTGAAATTGTTCCAGGATCAAGTCAGATATGGGCATTTTGAAAATGCTTTTATTTTTGAAAGCAAAATCAGAATGACTTGATATTGATGTGGTAACATCGTGAGGTTGTACACTGTTGACCTAAAGTGAAATTATCCTGTGGAAACAGCAATTTTCACTTTTAGAGCATTTTGAAATCTTTAAAAGAGTAGGTCGTATCTTGGCAATTTGAAAAGGCTTTTATTTTGGAAGGCATAATCAGAATGACTTGATATTAATATGGTATCACTGTGGGGCTGTATACTGTTGATCTGGAGTGGAATTATCCTGTGGAAACAGGAAATTTCCATTTTAGAGCATTTTGAAATCACTGAAAGTTAGGTCAATTGTGGACAATTTGAAAAGGCTTTTACTTTGGAAGGCATAATCAGAATGACTTGATATTAATATGGTATCACTGTGGGGCTGTATACTGTTGATCTAAGGTGGAATTACCCTGTGGAAACAGGAATTTTCCATTTTAGAGCATTTTGAAATTGTTCCAGGATCAAGTCAGATATGGGCATTTTGAAAATGCTTTTATTTTTGAAAGCAAAATCAGAATGACTTGATATTGATGTGGTAACATCGTGAGGTTGTATACTGTTGACCTAAAGTGAAATTATCCTGTGGAAACAGCAATTTTCACTTTTAGAGCATTTTGAAATCTTTAAAAGAGTAGGTCGTATCTTGGCAATTTGAAAAGTCTTTTATTTTGGAAGGCATAATCAGAATGACTTGATATTGATATGGTAACATCGTGAGGTTGTATACTGTTGAACTAAAGTGAAATTATCCTGTGGAAACAGCAAAATTCTGTTTAAGAACATTTTGAAATCGTCAAAAAAGAAGGCCGTATATGCTCAATTTGAAAGGGCATTTATTTTGGAAGGCATAATCAGAATGACTTGATATTGATATGGTATCACTGTGGGGCTGTATACTGTTGATCTAAAGTGGAATTACCCTGTGGAAACAGGAAATTTCCATTTTAGAGCATTTTGAAATCACTGAAAGTTAGGTCAATTGTGGACAATTTGAAAAGGCTTTTACTTTGGAAGGCAAAATCAGAATGACTTGACATTGATATGGTATCACTGTGGGGCTGTATACTGTTGATCTAAAGTGGAATTACCCTGTGGAAACAGGAAATTTCCATTTTAGAGCATTTTGAAATCACTGAAAGTTAGGTCAATTATGGACAATTTAAAAAGGCTTTTATTTTGGAAGGCATAATCAGAATGACTTGATATTGATATGGTATCACTGTGGGGCTGTATACTGTTGATCTAAAGTGGAATTACCCTGTGGAAACAGGAATGTGCCATTTTAGAGCATTTTGAAATTGTTCCAGGAGCAACTCAGATATGGGCAGTTTGAAAATGCTTTTATTTTTTAAAGCAATATCAGAATGTTTTGATATTGATATGGTAACATCGTGAGGTTGTATACTGTTGATCTAAAGTGGAATTACCCTGTGGAAACAGGAAATTTCCATTTTAGAGCATTTTGAAATCACTGAAAGTTAGGTCAATTGTGGACAATTTGAAAAGGCTTTTACTTTGGAAGGCAAAATCAGAATGACTTGACATTGATATGGTATCACTGTGGGGCTGTATACTGTTGATCTAAAGTGGAATTACCCTGTGGAAACAGGAAATTTCCATTTTAGAGCATTTTGAAATCACTGAAAGTTAGGTCAATTATGGACAATTTAAAAAGGCTTTTATTTTGGAAGGCATAATCAGAATGACTTGATATGGTATCACTGTGGGGCTGTATACTGTTGATCTAAGGTGGAATTACCCTGTGGAAACAGGAATTTTTCATTTTAGAGCATTTTGAATCGTTAGAAGATTAAGTCAATTATGGACAATTTCAAAGGGCCATTACTATGAAAGGCAAAATCAGACTGACTTGATATTGATATGGTATCACTGTAAAAAGACTGTGGTTGGAAAGTGTTGATCTAAAGTTCAAATAGTATTTGGAAATACGACTTTTGCTTTTAAGAGCATTATTAAGTCATTGAAAGAGTAGTTCAAAAATGAAGATTCACAGGGCTTTTACTTTGAAATCCAAAATAAGATGGCCTTGATAGTGACAGGGCACAATTAGGGTACAAGGCTGTGTCATATAGATCTAACATTAGAGTTTGTAAAAAAAAAAAAGCCTAAATTATATGTTATTATGTTCTTAACATATCTGTTAATTCACTCGAAGTTGGCTTTTATTTTGAAATCCGGTTTCCACATCCATTCCCGTAATACTTTGAATACACAGGGAACGTAAAACAAACTGGAGGCTGGCTTGACACAAGTGAACCCACCCGGGGGATTAATAAAGTTTTATTTTATCTAATCTAATAACTTTAATCTCAGCCAAACCGATTTACTCACGAACAAACAAAACACTGAAAAAAGCCCAAAAATAACATTTTTAGGTTGTCTAAGTGACTTATATATTACGTTTAACCCGAGCAGCGAAACTCCGCGGTGATCTGAAAATGATGTGCCGGGAGTTGTGCCGTTCTCGGCCGCATCAGTAACCCTCGAGCTCCCGGCTAGCTGTCGAGCTGGTGGGTAGCAGACGCCTCTGAAAACGTCGAAGCACTTTTGCAAATATGGGATATCTTGATAAACCGAGCAGATATTTGATGTTTACACAGCTACTTTCTCGCCTGAAAATATGTTAAAAGTTTATTTTGTGACCCAGAAAGATTAGTATGAGTAATTTTAAAACTTAGTAGCGGCCGCCATTGCTGGAAACTGGAGTTTGGCTGGGCCGCGCTATGAATTCTGGGATATGGTAGTAATTTGGACAGCCTTCGGCGCGTCGCTGTGACGTAATCGGTCTACAAATGCGGCCTCAGGAGGATGCAGCCCATGAATTTGGACATGTCCAGAGTATAATCGCAGCCTTTGCGGTTAGAAAATTGCACTTGATCGTGTCGCGATATTATCGCAAATGCGATATATCGTTCAGCCCTAGTTTTTTCCCTGCTAATTTTAGCATCACATGGCACAGCTTCTGTATCACGTGGTATAAGGCTCCGCCCTTGTCATTTGTTGAGCAGGAAGAGTGAGCGCTTGTTTTCATGCAGATTATGTCCCGGATCAAAATGCGGTACAATCGTCGTTGTCTTTTTTTTTTTTTTTTTTTTTTTTTTTTTTTAAATCGTTGTCATTTGGAAATGAGATCGCACATAAGTATGAATCGAGATCGCGATTTTCTAACGATTAATCGTGCAGCCCTACTGTCAGGTGCCAAAAAAATAAACCTTAGAATCAAACATTAGAATCAGCTTTTCCCCGCAGCACGCTGTGTAATAAATACTAACACAGAAAATGTCTAAAAATGTATAGTTTCATGCATCGGTTAAAACACTTGACTCCAGGTACACGACCGGCTAAGAAGAAGAACCCCCCCCCCCCCAAAAAAAACCCAACCCTTTACCCAAATCGAGTTGCCTGACATTCGCGGAATTTACAGAAATTGTAACATTTTTGTGATATATACCGTTGTTGGGAGGATAGATGTCTTATATCGGGATATGAAATTTGGTCACATCACACAGCCCTATACAGAAATGCAAACTATTTTTGTCTATTTCTAGTACAGCTGTTTTTAAGTGTGGGTGGTGTACAGTACTTCAAAAAGCAACATGTTCAATGTTGTACACAGCGCTTTAAAAAAAGTTTGTCTTTACCTGCTAAAGAGGTCATCCCATTTGAGAGAGACTACCTCCTGATACTCTGATTTCTCCAGTAAGCAGTCACACAGAGTTGGGTTGATGGTCACGTAACTAGTAAGGAGGACAAAAATAGTGAGGCTTGAGGGATGGCACTAAACAGGGAGCATGCTGCACTGTTAAGCCATGCCAGCTTTGTGGCAGATAGTTTATTTTCTCCCATAAATCACTGCTAGTTTGTTTCACATCAGATGAGGAACAAATTATTAGAAAAGGAAACATGAGATGTTTTTTGGAGTCTCAGAGTCACATTTAAACATTTTAGCTCATTATAATGTTATTAAGGTCAGTTCTGTATTTAATAGTCAGTGAGTCTGCTGTTCACCACCACGCCCGGTTCAACTCAGCAGCGTGGTCTCCAGGTTTTCAATGTTTAGTTGTTCTGTGTTCTTCTGTCTGTGGTTTTTCAAATATCCACTCTGAATCACAGTAGAGTTTTGAACAGCCTCTTACTTCTTATTATTTTCATCCACCAGCTCATTGTCCTTCACATACTCCGTGACAATACTTCTTACTTCAGCAGGATGCAGTGTAGCTCCTTTCCTAAAGAGGCAACAAAGCACACATTAGTATCACCGATCAATACAAATGAGAAAAACTTATAAAGGCTACCTAAGCTTTAATAAAAATATCTACTTTCTTTTGATGAGTTTATTTCCTAATAGACTAATCTATATAAAGCAACACAGCTAGAAAAAAACTGCAGATTTAAACTTGAATCAGCAGTTTTACTCATCCATCCATCCATCCATCTTCATCCGCTTTATCCGGGGCCGGGTCGCGGGGGCAGCAGCCTAAGCAGAGAAGCCCAGACCTCCCTCTCCCCAGCCACCTCCTCCAGCTTATCCGGGGGAACACCAAGGCGTTCCCAGGCCAGCCGAGAGATATAATCTCTCCAGTGTGTCCTGGGTCTGCCCCGGGGCCTCCCAGTGGGACATGCCCGGAACACCTCACCCAGGAGGCGCCCAGGAGGCATCCTTGTCAGATGCCCGAACCACCTCAGCTGGCTCCTTCCGATGCGGAGGAGCAGCGGCTCTACTCTGAGCCCCTCCCGGATGGCCGAACTTCTCACCCTATCTCTAAGGGAGAGGCCAGCCACCCTTCGGAGGAAGCTCATTTCTGCTGCTTGTATCCGCGATCTCGTTCTTTCGGTCACTACCCACAGTTCGTGGCCATAGGTGAGGGTAGGGACGTAGATCGACTGGTAAATAGAGAGCTTCGCTTTTACACTCAGCTCTCTCTTCACCACGACGGACAGGTGCAGCGTCCGCATCACTGCGGCCGCAGCACCAACCCGTCTGTCAATCTCCGGCTCCCTTCTCCCATCACTCGCGAACAAGACGAACAAGGGCGATCGTGGCTCAAGAGTTGGGTGTTCGTCTTGTAATCGGAAGGTTGCTGGTTCGAGCCCCGGCTCGGACAGTCTCGGTCATTGTGTCCTTGGGCAATACACTTCACCTACCGCCTACTGGTGATGGCCAGAGGGGCCGATGGTGCGATATGGCAGCCTCGCTTCTGTCAGTCTGCCCCAGGGCAGCTGTGGCTACAACTGTAGCTGCTTTCACCAGTGTATGAATGTGAGAGTGAATGAATAGTGGCATTGTAAAGCGCTTTGAAGGATCCTGAAAAGCGCTATATAGATGCAATCCATTATTATTATTATTAAGACCCCGAGATACTTGAGCTCCTCCACTTGGGGCAGGAACTCGTCCTCTCCGTGAATCGCTACCTTATCGTGGTGGAGGGGTTTGTGTGTCACAGGGATCCCAGGGGCTATGTTGTCTGGGGGCTTTTGCCCCCTGGTAGGGTCTCCCATGGCAAATTGGTCCTGGGTGAGGGACCAGACAAAGAGCGAATCAGAAGACCCTTATGAAGAAAACATCAGGGGAACAGTTTACCCTGCCCGGGATAGGGTTACCGGGGCCCCGCCCTGGAGCCAAGCCCGGGGAGGGTGCCCGAGGTCGAGCACAGCCCGAAGAGGAGACATGGGCCCACCACCCGCAGGAGGCGCCATAGGGGTCGGGTGCATTGTGTGCCAGGCGACAGCCAGGAGCGGAGGGCCCTGGCGGACCGATCCCCGGCTGCCAAGACAGTTTTACTCAAAGTATTTAAATTAAGGCTAAGAGATTTAAAGCTCAGGAAAACAGATGCAGGGTTGTTGATTATTTGAGGTACTTGAGCATTTTACCCAAACAAATGCTCCTGACCGCCTGTGGCTAACTGAGCTGTTTTGGTAGACCTACACTGGTGGTTTTAATGTTCTGGCTAATTAGTATATAAACAAACAGTCCTTGGAGTAATAGTGTGGGTTCTCCACAGAAGCTTCTGAAGCTAATTTAAATTTATTTAAAAAAATCTCAGTCCAAGATTGTTTCAGTATATAGTCATTTCATTGGATATTTCAAGGGATTGTTTTATATGAATTACACTGCCCTCCAAGAATTCAGACAATAACCCTTTTCAGAATCAGTATAAACATTTCACCTGTCACAACAGGTCACGCACCGTACTAGAAGCTCCTGGATATTAAAACCTAAGCTGGGAACGCCTACAATTCCCACGATGAGTGGTCACCATACAAAGCACACTAGGAGGAAGATCAAACCAAGTTATTCAGCAGGGGGCAGTTCTTTTTAGAAAGCATTGTCATGCGTTTTGCTTTATTCGTGTTAACTTGCCATCTCCACTTTAGAAGACAGATGTGTGGTAAGAGGCTGAATGAGTTGCAATTTTTTTACAATGTGGCAGCTGGGCAACAATTACAGAGATGCACCCATCCACTGAGCTAGGGAGCAGAGTCAGGACAATTTTCTGTGTTCTTGACCTGGACTGGTGACCAGCTGGTCAGCCTGATGTATGTTCGATTATGAGCCTCTCTATTTCATGCATGTGCAACAACATGTGCAACATGCACATGGCGTCGCAGGCTAATAGTTGCTCACAATCTTACAGCCACATGTTATTAGTGTGAGGCTGTGGCCCATAGCGTGATGAAGACACAAAGTAAACCTAACGCGACCCTTCAATCACCCTCACCCAGCTGCACGGACATTTTAAAGAACCTAACACAGACAAAGTGGCTAAAAGCTAAAGCTATCCAGAGCCACAAGCCAGCAGCTTTGACAAAAACCTCGGTATGGAGGAACAAAGAACTGAGGAAAATCATTTAGATGAGTGAAAAAGAGAAAAGGGTCAATGTCCTGGTATTTGTTGATTTGATAAACATGCTAAAAAAATGATGTTACACATATAAAAATGATGCTGCACCTGCTATTGTTTGGCTTTATTTTCAGAGTTGTTTCAGTGAGAGAAGATCCTTGAACTTATAGCAGTTTGAAGGGAAATTGTAAAGTTTAACAAATTAATTTTATTATGAAAATAATATATTGCATGACAGAAAGGCTGCTTGTAGTTCTTAGAAAGAACATGACAACTGGCAGTTCACTGAATCTTCCAAGAAAACTACTATTTCTGTTTTAGCGCAATTTGCTACGTTTGATCTAAGAAAACTCTACAGTACTGATGATGTACTATTAGTAACACATGGCTTTTCATAGATGGGAAAAAAGCAAATGAAAAACCTTCTGTCAAAAACCCCAATTTACAATGGAAACCATTTTTCCATTCCAGAATTTATGGGTCCCTATGGGGAAAACTACTTGAAAACTATAGATGGAGCAATAAATTAGCAATCAAACGTGTGATTTCAGACGCAGCTAAAGACCAGGAATTCTTCAGCTTGTGTAAGACAAATATTGCCCTATCAGTTCACAGGTTGGTCAGAGGGTGAGGCCAATTATCAGCAGCTCTCCGGAGTTGCTTGGGATTCAGTGTCTCTTTTAAAGAAACACAAGCTCCAACTCTCCCTGCTATGTCCCCCTGCTGTCCGACCCATGCGAACAGGAGGAAGTATGAAGAGGCAGGGTTAGGAAAATATACAGACCTCTTGTTTGCATTCAGAAAGAGAGGCTCCAGCCGAGCAGACACAGAGTATAGAGTTGTGATCTCTGGAGGATGATACGGAATTTCTCCTTCCTCTCCATCCGGCAGTGGAGTCGATTCAACATCTGTGTCCTCGGGAAAGCTGAAGGAACGCAGTCTACAAAAAAACAAGGCAACAGTAATACAAAGTACAAACACAGAGCTAGCCTTGCTGAATGTGGGTGGGTTGCAAGTTTCAATCCCTATGAAGAATTTCTTTATTTTGAAAAAGCCCTCGACTCACTCTGGATTCTTCCAGTCCACCTCCACAATACTCTCCACACCCTTGGTGAGTTCCTTTACTCGCACGATGTTATACCGTTGCTCCATTGTCTGTAGAAACTTGGAGAGCTGTTAGAAAAGACACACATACTGATGAGGTTATGCATTTCATACTAAAATGTGTTCAATGTCACAAGCTGGACACATGATACCTTCTTATAGCTCGACTTCTTGATATCAAGTTGCTTTCCACTTGGGCTGAAAAATACAAGGTGTTTTCAGCAATAATTTTTCTTTCCCCTTAAAACTTCTACAAAGGTGATTTATACATTACCAGCAAGAAAACATATGGTTGCGGAGAAATGTACTCGTCAGTAGGGGGAGCTCTGACTTCTTCACCTTGCTCTTTAAGGCATGAAGAAAGCACTGCAACAGCATGGCGTCCATTACCTCTGTGAAAACAAGGCATGACCTGTATTACATACTTTTCTCTGAGCATGCAAAAAAAAAAAAAAAAGTATTCCACAGCTGAATTAACATAACAAAACCACATGTTCACAAAAAAAACCCCAACAAAGTCATCAAGCCTGCCCTGCAACCATTTAGTAGTCATTACGTCAATCAGATTTAAATCGGGGATTAAAGTATTTATGAGGTTTTGGCGAAGTATTATTAAAAGCAGATTCAGAACAACTTTGGTGGGAAGTAATTTAATGGTAAATCTATAACTTCATTTTTATTAATAACACTTCTGATCCTTGCACTTACCATCATCCTGTTACATCAAGGAAAATATGTGAGAGAATTTGATTACATCTATTCAAAAGTCACCTCAAGCCTCAAGGCGACTTTTGTTGTACATCTGGTACCTTGTGGTGTTTTCTGCTCATCCTGGGTCTCCTCCTCCTCCTCATTGTTCTTTTCGCCCTTCTCTTCATCCTGTTCAACTAAGCTCAGCTCCTCAAAACAAGACTGGGCTTGATCTGTGACCGTTTCCTCTGGACTGTGCTGCTCCTCCACACACTTATCAACTTCCTCCTCCTCTTTGTCACTGATTTCACATTCCTCACCGTTCTCCCCATGTGCTTCACTTTCTGCATCTGGTAAAGAAGGAGGACCTGACTTATCTCCAAAAGCCCTGAAAAGGATATGAAACTGGCATTAGAGCATTTTGACTTTTTGCCTCCACCAGCCAATCAACTTGCAGTTTAAACGAATGCTTGTTCAAACTCAAATCGGACAAACTCACCACAAACAAAATACAGTCCTTTTTACCTGCATCAGTACTTTTATTTTAAACAGTTCTAATGAGTAGCCACTTTACTGGATACAGTTATTCAGCTATTCAGTAACACAAATTGCCTTCTTTATTACAGAGGTCAGAGGAGAAAGGCCAGACTCCTTTGATGAAGAGAACACTTCAAATCAAATAATCACTTATAATGCAGAAGAGCATCTCTAAATGCACAACACGTCAAACCTTGAAGCAGATGTGCTACAGCAGCAGGAGACCACAAAAAGTGAGACTCATGTCAGCTAAGAACAGGAAACTGAATTCACATGGGCTCGCCCAGATTGGACGGAAAAGTGTCACCTGGTCTGGAGACTCTCCATTTCTGCTGCAACATTCAAATGTAAGGTCAGAGTTTGTCATAAACAACATGAAAGCATGGATAACTTTTGCCTTGGTTCAGGCTGCTGGTGATGGAAATGCCACAGCTTATCTGGCTATTGATGGTGACCATGCCTGCCTATTTATCACCACAGGGTATCCACCTTTTTACGTCTGCTGCCAGGAAAATAAATGTCAAAAAGCTCAAATCATCTCAAACTGTGCTCTTGAACAGTTTACTGTACTCAGTTGGCCTCCAGTCACCAGATCTCAATCCAATAAAGCACCTCTGGAATGTGCTGGAACAGTAGATTTGTATCATGGATGTGCTGCCAACAAATTAATATGGACCAAAATCTCTGAGGAATGTTTCCACAACCTGGTTGAGTCCTTGCTATAAAGAATTGAGGCAGTTCTGAAGGCAAAACAGGGGGTTCAAATCAGTACTAGCAAGGTGTACCTAATGAAGTGTCCCGTGAGTGCACTGTGTGTAATGAAGATTAAATTAAACTAATAGATGGGCACTAAATATAAGCATCACTAATGCAATATCTAATCAAATGTGAAATGTCATTATTTCAGAATGTCATTTTATTTGCGGGAATTTTTTCCCAATTTACCAAACTCTAATTTGTTGATGTTTGAGTCCAAATAAATATTCATGCCAAATCTGAAGTTCACCAAGCGTTCCTGATATAGTCACAGGAATGGGATGGACATGAGGTCAAAAGGACCTTTTATAGCCAAAATGTCATGAGTTCATTTCCGAAAAAGCCTTGATAAATTTCAAAGCCACTGCGTTTAGGAGAGTGGGACGGGCAGACATGATGTGCAAAAACATAATGTGCATCACTAACAAACAATG
The DNA here is from genome assembly GCF_963969265.1 of Rhamphochromis sp. 'chilingali'. Classification (NCBI taxonomy): domain Eukaryota; kingdom Metazoa; phylum Chordata; class Actinopteri; order Cichliformes; family Cichlidae; genus Rhamphochromis; species Rhamphochromis sp. 'chilingali'. Next base: position 25,054,466 of record NC_137939.1, on the reverse strand, counting down.
ATCAAATGTTATCAGTTTCATCTTCACTGTTTTTGGAATATCCTCATAAGGAAAAGAAGACAGGTGGTCCTTGTTGTGTAAGTGCTTCATTTTTTTTTTCATCACTTTTTTTTTTTTCCATTTTTGCATCACTTTTTGCATCATCTGTCAAACCAATGGCAAATTTAGAATCACCAATAAACTAAATAACCAAGCTGTGAACTGTGGGAAGTAGCCTACATGGGCAGAGGGAGAACATGCCTGGAGAAAGCCTGAGAAGCAGGTTTGAACCAACACCCAGCTGTCAGAGGTGCAAGCCAGGATACACCCAGCACAGGTCACCAATTTGGCCAACACTGAGAGACACGCAACTTCAAACATTCACTGCCCTAGTTATTGAGAAAAAACACACCAAAAATTCTCCACCTGCTAGAGTCTTCATGCTAAGCTAAGGAGCTGCCAACTGTAGCCTTCAATTTAATGGAGTGAAACGACACTAATCAATAATGCCACTAAACTTAAATTCAAAACAATTCAATGCTTTAAGGTGAAAGCGACTCACCAGAGATAATCCATGTACGTGTGAAGAATGCAGACTCCTCTTCCTTTCATACCCAAACAGTGCATCTGTTCAGTGGACACAGCAGCTGTCCCAACTGCAACAGGTGCTCTAGGAACAACCCGAAGGACACAGTCACACTTACATTTTTTAGGAAAGGTCTTCCAAAAGTGTTTAATATAACATACCTGTTGTTCACTAATGTAACAGCACAGCTGTCTCCCTGTTTCACATCTGGGAGACCACATGAAGGCACCACCACACCTGGGAGCATGAGATCTTTGGAAAAGCACAATATTCTCTCATAACTTTGCACAAAACATTTGCACACGATTCACTGATCCCCCACCTCAAAAAAAAAAAGCATACCTGCCCCTCCAGTCAATTTCTGAAGAACAGGAGGCCATGTCTTGAAGGCTGGGAGGAGAGCGGGGTATCGCCAAAGAACATACACTAATAAATATGACAAAAAAAAAAAAGTTACTTAAGAGCAGATCAGTCATCCCATTGTATCCCATATTAGTGCGTTCATTGCAGTTTAATTACCGGTAGGAAAAAGTTTTTTATCCACTTCAAAGAACACTGGATTTTTATGAAGAACATAAACTGTCACAGCATCTCCCTTGTGTGCATAACTCTTGAGAACATTTAGTTCCTCTTTATTGGGGACCAGTTCAGACAGTTCATCAGCAGACAGCAAAGGAAAGGCCGCGGATAAGTCAGCTTTGAGCTTTCTCCTAAAGGCAACAACACAGAAATAGATAAAATACACACGAACAGATGTTTTAAAAATATACCATTTCAATTTATCTGATAATATCTTAACAGATTACCCTGTTTATGCTTGGCTTAACTGCACCCTGACCCACACTATTTTTATGCTCAACTCAAGGAAATTGATCCATTTATTTGTTAAAAGATTTTTTTTTTTAGAATCCAAATTTATATTTTATTTATATGTTTTTTTTTCAGCTATCAGCTATAATAGCTTGTCAAAACTATACTTTTCCTCTAAAACATTAGTTTCATTTGTCACCTTGCCAAAAAATAGTCATCTGCTCTTTTCAGCGGGTTATTATTTACTGCCACTTAGGAGCCAAGTTCAATAAACTCTGAGTGGATTAAGGTCCTCTTCGCTTGGCTCATAAATGGAAATAAATGTTATCTCAGATACATGTTCTCTCTGAGATAATCATGTGTGATTAGTAAATGAAAGTCATCATCAGGAGAGGATGAGTGTCAGTGCGCACCATGATGATAGAGAAAAGGGGATGGGGGAGTTATTTTAACCAGCTTGGTCTAATTGGCCATCAAATGCATGCATAAAATATATAAATCTTTTATACTGGCTATGGTTACGATGTGTCTGATGAAGTTAATTCAATAAGGATGGGATGCATGCGACTGCGACATCTACATTTGATATCTTCCCTAATTTCCTTCGGGATTAATAAAGTATTCTGATTAAAGTGACACTGAGAAAACGCAGGGAACAGAAACTGAATACAAAAGGTAGGTAACTGCTTTAGCCTAAATTCTCTAGAAAATGTGTCATGGTGCAGAATTTGAACTTTATTTATTTTTTTACCTGTCCCGTCATCAGAAGTGTTGTCTGAGAGCCCAACAGATTCAGAATGTGAACTTTCAAACATTATACTTTTTAAAATATTGCTCAACATAATTTAATGGCTATATTTCAACATATGGATTTCTTTCAACATGAAATTCAGTCAGACTGTCTGCAGCCTGCTTTTAAAAGCCCACTTTAAACTACATTTGGCTCTGTTTTATCATCTCAAAGTTATCTCTGTCTCATCTTTATTCAAATATTCACATAAAGTTCAAGATCTTAACAGTGTCAGACATTTTTTCCGACTACAACCTCATAAATGATTGTGTGTTTACGTGTGCAAAGCTTTATTTAAACAGTTATTGTTGGCTGATGGTGTGACAGCTGCATTACCCTCCACAGAGTCATTGTGAAAGATGTAGTGTACAGATTTTATTCTGAGCTGGAAATAAATCGGCAGTGTAATCGCTGCGTCTGTCCTCACATTGATGACTGAGGACTCCACTAAGTACAAAAAATAAAGACTGACCTTGAATTCTGGTGTTTGGAAAAACATAAACTTCATATTAAATCACTCCACTGCATGATTTGATAGGGACCTCATGAGGGAGGAAATTAATCTAAATGCTTGTCAGTTGATTCAGGAGCAGCAGAAGGAGTCCGAGAGAAACTAGGAGTTCATTGAAGAAGAAAACCAGACAGCAAGCATGATAGGTACACAGATTCAGAGTTTATGTTAGCATTCTTTCTGTAACAGAAACCTCAGAGTACCCTCAACTCAGGATTAAGAAACTCAGTTTTTCCTAGGGCCCAAGTTACAACCTGCATGCAAGAGGGAAATATGATTCAAGAGCTCCAAACTCCAAAATGTCCCAAAGGTACTATTCATCTCATAACAGCAATCTTATAAAAGAGATGACATACAGCTCTGGGTCAGAGAAAAATCCACGTTTTAGCCAACCTCTTCAACTGTCTAATTCTGTAACTGATGAAATAAAAAAATGTCATCATTGGTTCAGAAAAGCTGCATCCAAGCATCAAGTTCTCTCCTTGGTTCTTTATCCATTCATGTAACATCTGCTGTCCGAGACCTGAGTGTGATATTCAAATCTAATCACAGTTGTGAGAAACATAAACAAGATTTCCCAGTCCTGCTACTATCACCTAAGGAATTTTGTAAAGATACGATCAGTACTTTACAAAAATGATTCAGTGTCAGACTATCATTCATACTTTAATTTCCACTGGGTTGGATTATTTTAATAATAATTACACAGGTATCAGAAAGCACTAAATCACAAAATACAACAGGTAGACCTTTTAAAAGAACCAAGAAAACTGAACATATTCCACGAGTCTTAATGCCTCTACACAGGCTCCCCATTTCTTTTAGAACTGACAGTATATTTAAAGCCCAGCCCAAGAATATATATATAAACATAACCTAACTAAGAGACAAACATCAACAGTTGGAGTGGAAGAGAGAGGCTGAGCAGTTCGTCCAGGCCTGCTTTTATAGTCTTGAAGAGACAGACGATCTGATTGGCTGACGATCCTCCCACACGTGCCAATTATTAATATCAGGACTTTTTCTGACAGTGGGAGGGAAATGACCTGCCTGAGGAAATCCAGCTGGTGTTTACTTTAAAATCACTGCTAAATATTTATTTACGTTGAAAACCTTTAAAAAAACATTTAGCATACATTTTAGATATATATATTTTTTACATTCATAGATTAGCTTCACCTTATTCTTTCAACTTTTTGATTTTAATGTTAATTTTACTGGAATCACATTGTATTGGATTTACATTTTGACACCGGCACATTTTGATTGATTTTTTTTTTAAATTATAATTTCCACCCAGTATGTCCGTTTATTCTGTTCCTATGCGAAGCACCTCGTAACACTGGTTTTGATAAACGTGATAAATGATATACAAATAAGCGTTATTATTATTGTTATTATTATAAGAGTAAAATAATATGGTCATTATTTGTCCTTGTTAAATATTGATCGATATTGACAGTGCCAGCTAATAATGAGCTTTCAGCTCAAATACGAAGATATACGGAAAAACTGATATATCGCCGCTATTTAAATCTATTCATTCACTGACCAGAAGCTTCACTGTAAGCTGAAGAGAAGAACTACTCCGTTTTGATTTATTCCAGTTATATGAGGAGGACAGCGTCTGATACTTGGACAGTTTAAAAAAATGTTTAGAGTCCTCCACCACATATAATAAATGTGAATATGTAGAAGAAGCAAGCGTCAGCTAAAGATGTGAGCAGCAGTGACTCACCTGTCTGATCCTTTGATTGCGGTGTTGGATTTGACACGAAATGGTTTGGCAAACATATTTTCATAAAACGTTAGTCAGAAGAATTCAGCATGACCACTTCTGATTGTACACCTTTTCAGTACATCAGCACAGAGCATCTAAAACGACTCATCTACAACACATAAACTGATTCTACAATGCTTTTCAGTAGTCAGCTGCTCCTCGTTTGGTGGGATGGTCCGACACATATTTATGACCGATGTGAAACTGCACAGGCAACTTTTGTTCCGCATGATAAACTAAGCACGTAGGTGTCAGTACGGTAATATTTTTTCTGCGGAGTCCAAAGTGTGTGTATATCGAATCTCCGTTACCATCGACAGAATAGGCAGTAATTGTAAAACTTCTTGTAGGCTAAACCAAGCAACTGTTTAATGTTGACTCACATGAACAGTGCTCCATGTAAAATAATGACTTGTTAAAAGTGTCGACAATTAAGCATTTCAACTAGTGAGAAAAATTTATTGTCGTTGCAAAGAAAGACAGTTTTATTCTGTCTTTGCTGTGTAATAATAATAATAATAATAATACTTCTGAAACAAACAATGAAACTAATAAAAAAAACTATACATTTCCTTTATAAAGTAAATTTTAGCTCTGAAAATATTTACTCAGGCATTTTACTCTCCACTGATTAAAATAGGTACCTTTTCTGGAAAGCTTTGATAGGTAGAGGGGCATGCTGGGAGATATATGACTTGAACTTCCTGACCTTGTCTCTTGTAGTTTTATTCAAAATGCTCATGAAGCTGTTGACGTCAGCTATGCAATAATCAGTTTTTAGGCAAGTGAGGAAGAGAACTGTTTGTGTTTTTGTAAAGGATTGAATCCACGTATGGACTCCTACCGTGTACAATACATCCAGAAAGTGCTCAATTGGTAAGGATTGTTGAATGAGGAATTCCATAAGTGAGTTGGATGCTATACAGTGATTCATCCAGTCAGTCTGTGAGGACCTGTAGTTAATGGCTTATCTTCTTTGCTCCATGCTTATAGACAGAGAGAATGTGAGATGGTGTGCTTGGTCCGGTAAAATGTGGCAGTAAGCGTCTAAAACTGTGTCTGACCCAGGGCTTATCACAGAGTTGTTACACTCGTAGCACCAACTGTCCATGTGCCCCACAACGCAGATTCCAAAGAAGTAGAGTGGGAACGACTACTCGGTTTTCAGGTCTCCAGCTGGCTGTGTCTCTGTCTGCAGTGGAGTATAATGTCAAGTTCAGACAAATGCAAAGATGTTGATATGGCAACATGACACGTGGGCCTCTCTTATGGTTTCCAGATGTATGTAGGGTGCAGAAAAATTTATGTATGAAACCCAGACACATGTGAATGGCTTAAGTTGTCGCCGCCCAGCTTCATTTACATCTCAATGACCATAATCTCTATGAACAATTTCAATCTGGTTTCCGCCCCAATCATAAAACAGAAACTGCTCTGTTAAGGATTACCACTGACCTTCTGATGGCAGCTTATTCTTGTCTCCTATCCATCCTCATCCTTCTTGATCTTAGTGCGGCGTTTGATACCATTTCTCACAATATTCTCCTGAACCGGTTAGCTTCCATTGGTATTAATCATACCCCACTTACCTGGTTTACCTCCTATCTCTCAGACCGCACTCAGTTTATCCAATTTAAATCCCATTCTTCATATCCTGTTTCTGCTGGTGTGCCCCAAGGTTCAGTATTAGGGCCTCTTTTATTCATTACTTACATGCTCACTCTTGGTCATATATTCTGAAAATATAATATCAATTTTCACTGTTATGCCGATGACACCCAGCTCTGCATTTCTTCTAAACCCAATTCATCCCTCCCACCTACCTCCCTCTCAAACTGTCTTATTGAGATTAGATCCTGGTTCTCCTCCAATTTTCTCAAACTTAACAGTAATAAAGCTGAAGTTTTACTTGTTGGTACACCATCTATTATAACCAAATCCCACGGTTTTTCCATTAACATTGAAAATTCTCCCACCCTTCCCTCCCCTCAGGTTAAGAGTTTGGGTGTCATACTTGATAATACTCTTTCATTCCAGTCTCACATTAATTACATAACCCGGTCCGCTTACTTCCACTTACGTAATATTAACCGACTCCGTCCCTTCCTTACTCCCCATGCTTCTGCCATCCTTGTCCATAGTCTTATTACGTCCCGTATTGATTACTGCAATTCCCTCCTATTTGGTCTCCCTAAAAGGTCCCTTCATAAACTCCAACTTCTTCAAAATTCTGCAGCTCGGGTCATAACTTGCACTCCATCAAGAGCTCATATTACCCCAGTTCTTCAGCAGCTTCACTGGTTGCCCGTAGAAGCCAGGATAAATTTTAAAAGCTTACTTCTTACATACAAGTGTATCCATAAATCTGCTCCTTCATATTTGTGTGACCTGCTCCATATCACCACTGTTTCCCGCCTTCTCAGATCATCATCTGCTATTCATCTTACTGTTCCGTCCTCACACCTTATTACTATAGGGAACAGAGCTTTCAGTCGCTCTGCTCCTCAGCTCTGGAACTCTCTTCCTCCTGCACTAAGAAATATTGACTCCCTTTCCGTATTTAAGACACAGCTCAAAACACATCTGTTTAAACTGGTGTATTCGCTTTAATGCTGATTTTATCTGTTGTCAAGCTCTGTTTTGTAAGTTTAACTTATTTTGTGTATGTTATGACTACTGTTCCTTTTATTAATTTTGTTTTTTGTAAGGTGACCTTGGGTTTCTGAAAGGTGCCCTCAAATAAAATGCATTATTATTATTATTATTAAAGCAACATATAGGGTCTTTGCTAATATTTACATAAATGACATTAATATATTTAATAAATCCCAATTGTTATTCTAGATCTTACCTCAATTTCTTTCCAGAGCTCATCAGCAAAAATGTGCCCAAAGGTTCTTTACAGTCTGCTGTTTTTACTTAGATTTAGATAAGAAGTTAGCTAGTTTTCTCCAATTTTTAGAGAGTCCAAAAATCTCTATTATCTTTAATTTTGACCAAATAACGGGGCTTCTGTTACAAATGTTTTTATTGATAGTAGCTAGTAAGTAGTAAGAGTAAATCAGAGTAAATCGTTTTGGGTAGCGCTTTTCATGGATGTTAGTGTGGTTGAAAATACTTCAGGCTGGATAAAATAAATGTCATTCAAAAGCAGAATAACATAAAATGAACCATTTTTTAACAACACAGAAAAGTACACACAAAATCAAAAACTAAAATTGTCAGGTTATGGTTTTAAAATTGAACAGATTAAATTTTGTGCTGATTTCAGATGATTTTAGGGGTTATAGATGTTAAAAAAAAAACTAGAGCCGCTAGACTTTTAAACACATCAAAGGCAATAAAGGAACCTTGAACCTTGATACAGTAAAGTAAGTAAATCAAAGTGAATAATGTCTGAGTACAGTTTTTTTTAAAACATTTTTTAAATTTAGCTGCTGTATACCACCACAATAATAGACCATTATAGTGTAAAAACTCAGGTGTTCACCATGGAAATAAATGGCAAAGTGCTAGAAATTTTCCACAGTGACGTTCAATAAAAGAGAAGCTTCTAGTTAAGCAAAAGATTTTGATTATAATATCTTGTATGCATTGCTATTCTTATCTGTTGTAACAGTAGATGCTAGGGTAATGAGGCAACAGCTGTGTTTTATTCATTGTGGCCATAGAAAAACCAACACCTCTGTAAGATCTCAATAACACCGGTATCCCCTCCATGTGTTCCTTTACCACATTCTTCTGGAACTGATTAGTCACTCATAAGGCACTTAACTACAGAGTATCTGTTGTAATCTGTAGTCTTAGGATGACAGGTAGCATTTCATGTTAGAGGTGAGAAAGGCCAGAGTTCAAAAAGTTGGCCAACTGTTGACATCAGAAGAGATTTATATATTTTTGTAACTTGTGATTTTCTGGTTTCTGGGAGCTTATACTCACTACACTGCTTTCTCAAAGGCTCAGACTCAGTTCTGTTATCCAGGAGGTCCAGCCTCTGTTGTATCATGTTCAAGGGTTTGTTTTGAAAGAAGAGCACTGACCCATCTTATTCACTAGGTTGTCTTATGTTTTATGTGCTTCCTCATCTTAAAACAGTGTTTAACCTTGTAACACCAAGCGATTTGATATTAGATACATGAGCTTTAGAGACCTCTACATCATCAGTGTAATAGTTTTCCTCAAAAACCTGATGCATACAGCCAGACACATGCAATGCTTCTGTGAGCAATAAATTGCACAGAAATGTAGCAAAGATTTTACCTTTTTTTTTTTTTTTTAAATTGGAGCTAAAGATGATGTTTTGTTGTAAACAAGTATTTGGACATTTGGACAGTTATAGAGTTTTTTTTTTAATTTTGCCATCATATACTAGCAGATGATAAGTAAAGTAATTACAAAAACTAACACAATTTAAGGTGATTTAATCCTCTCAAGGCAGGCGTTGCCGATTTGCAACAGTTAAAAACTAACAACCTGATTACCCCACATACATATTTTATGAGGTTTTTTTTACTCAGAAGTACAACTGCAGGACTTGGTTGTGCATTAGCAACAAAAAGTTTAATTTGAGCCTGAGAGGGTTAAAGCTTTTATTGTAGCAAGTTTCAGCTCCTGTCTGTTTGTGGGTGTTTCTGTCTTCAGTTTTAGCTCAAGTAACTGAAAACATGCTATACTGAGTTGAGATCAGGTGACATAATTTCTGTGATTATCCTGTTTAAGTGTCTTCTATGGTTTTCCAGGCTCTTTGGTGTTGCTGAGCTGGCCTCTGCACAAAAGACTGTTGATTTGGGCAAACCTAAAGTTTTTGTTTTTTCTCTGATGGCTAGGGATGGGCATTGATAAGAGTTTCACGATTCCGATTCCATTTTCGATTCTGTTTAACGATTCGATTCTCTTATCAATTCTTTTTTTTTTTAAAAAAGGAGAACGCTAAGGTCGATTAGCTTAGAACTTTGTTTTATATCTTCTCTTTGAACAAGGTAGAAATTTTGGAGTAACATGGCCTTACAAACCCAACAGTGAGATCTTAAGAGATCCACAGCCTACGGCTCTTCAATGGGGTGTCACAGGGTCCCCAGGAAAAAAAATTGTAAATGTAAAATAATAAAATTAATATTCTTCTGTAGCAATAACAAAGTATAACATAAATTGTTCTGTGGCAATTACACAAGAATATCCAGTAATGTCCCTTCCTACAATTAAACACATTCACTTACCGAAAATCGGGGGCATCTGCTGCGGCAGCCTTTTACCACAAACTTGGTCACTGCTCGGTGACATTCGTCTATCCTGGCCTGAAAGGAGATGCTACCGGTAGACTGCAGCGAGAACTGCCAGCATCTGAGCTAGACTCTGTCTGTCTCTCTCATCATGGTCACTAAACGCACAGTAATGGCAGGTTTTGTAATAAGGCAGATTGCGCTAACATAATATGCACTGTTAGTTGATTATTTACCTGCCGCATTAACGGGAGAGGACGCGCAAACGTTACCGCTGCTGTTGGGTTGAGATTCACGAGTCCGGAGCGGAATTAAAAACACGACATTTAAGGTTATCGTGTGTTTTGTGAGCAAATGCTTTTGCATATTCGTAGTGTTTCCTCCCTTAAATGAAATACCTACTTTGCAAGTATTGCAAGTTGCCCTGTTGTCATCCGTTCTCGATGGAGTTTAATCTGCTTGACGTTTATTCAGCTGTGTAAAAACTAACTTTAATCTCAGCCAAACCAATTTAATCAGGAACCAATAAAATACTAAAAAAAAGGCAAACAATAACATTTTTAAGTTATCTAAGTGACTTATATTTATATATCATGTTTAACCTGAGTAGCGGAAGACGGCGGTGGGTTTGAAAACAATTTGCCGGGAGTCCGGTGTTCTCACCGGCTCTTGTGAGCCTTGCCCACGGCTAGCTATCGAGCTAGCGGTGGGTATCAGACATCTCCGAAAACGTCGGAGCGCTTTTGAAAATATGTGGTGTCTTGATGAATTCTGGGACACAGTTTCTTCTTCTTCAGGGTTTAAGGGCAGCTGGCATCCTTGTACATACAGTGCTGCCATCTTCTGTTTCAGTGCGTTATTACACTCTTAAATCCTACAACTTATTCCTGCGTCTTTTGGGATCTTATGACGCGTCAACTATTAAATTAGTCATCGACGATTTTAATAGTCGACGTAATCGTGACTAGTCGACTAATCGTGGCAGCCCTACTGTGGTGGTGTTCAAAAAGAAAATTTACAAAATGAATTTAATTGTCCATGTGGTGCTGAACCCAGATGTTCTCTGTTCACACAAGTGGAGATAAATACTGAACTTTCCAGCACACTTTGGGGCAGAAAGTAATAAAAAGAAGAGAAAGAGAGCTTTGTAAAATATAATAGGAATGGTGAATACCTAATATCTGTGGTCACCTCATGTTTTAAAAGAAAGCTGAACGTGAAAAGATTGATGTTGTGATGTCATTTAATGATCCTGACTGTGTTGGAAATGTGGAATGTTTTCCAGCTATTGTAGTTTTTGATTTATAGACATTTTGACTATAAATTCCCTACTTTAAAAGTACGGAGAACACAGGTGGAATCGATAACAGCTCGGTTTCATTAGTTTGATTTGAGATTGAATCAGCCAGAAAAATGTCCCTCTGCTTATATTATCAGCCATAATCTTATCATCACCCAGCCAGCCAAAGAGAAAACAAACACGTAAAAATATGCCCTGCTTTTACTGCTTTTTAATTTATTTTATTTTTTAAATTTCCAGTAATAATTTTAATATCTTAGGGATGTGGGCTGTTGGATGAAGCATTTTAATGGATGCTGTGTCTCAGCTAGGATTTAGAATTCTGACATATGATACAGATGTGTCATTTCCTGTTTTCAGAATATGATGTCATACCCTGTTGTCACGCCATACTGTTATTGTGATGCTAGTAGATTTCTTGGATCATTTAATATTACGTCTCAGAGATGTTTAGTTATTATTATTCTTATGTCACAGCTCTGCACTGTGTACAAAAAAATCACTTAATGCACTAGTTTCCCCGGACCCAAGAGCAGGTAACACGATCCTCTGCCCCCTCCCTGTTAGCTTAGGAAGACTTGCCAGAAGGAAGCATAATTTAAAGCTTATGCCCACGGTACACAGCCATCCCATTCACACTTGAGACTAATTTTTCCCAGTTGCACAGGTCTAGAGTGCGGTCAGTAATCCTCTGGTAATCAGTAGTTGCTAGAGAAAACCTTTGGTGGTTGCAAAGAGCTGGTGGTGCACTGGAAACCCCCTTTCAGGTGCTTCTTCTATGCAAACACCCAAGACCTGGGTGACCTTTATTATAGGAAGTGTATCAGTAAATTGCAGCATATTCTGACACACAGATACTAAAGTAAAAGATCATCATAGCTGAAATCTGAATCTTCTTAATCACCCCAAAGATACCATGGTTGTGTTGTGGTTAGCACCATTGCCGCACAGCAAGAAGGTCAAGGCTTTGAATCTTGTTTGGGGCCTAGCTGTGTTCAGTTTGTATGTCCTCCCTGTGGTTGTAATGTAATAGCCACTTGTGTGGTTAAAAAACAACCATCCTTTTTTGTCTAGTTTGCAATTCTCACTGTGTAAAAGGTTTTCAACTCAACAGGGCACCGTGAAGTGAGTTACATTAGTTTTTTTCATTAATGTCTCCTGAATCTGATGTTTCATTTTAATATTTCTGTAATAATCCATGTTCCTTTCATTTCTCTCAGTGAGGCCCGAGATGTCGACATCGCAGACTGATTGCAATGTCTTGGCAATCTGTTTGCATTTAAAAATTAGATGTAAATTTGAGGATCACTGATCAGTGTGAGCCAGACCGTCATTGCTGTGTCCCACCAGGACATCTGTGAAATCACCAAAAAAGTACTCAACCTCTGGGCAACCAGCTAGTCACTGTAATTACTGCAGTCAACAAATGTGAAAAACAAAATCAGTGCAATAACCAGGGAACTGTTGATAGCTCCCCTCCTATTTTATACTAGTGAGCTATTAGACGGAAGCTATTAGCAGAAGATCCAGCAATGGATCTTCTGCTAGAGACAGAAAGCTGGAAACATGTCTCTCTTCACTACTGATCGTCATCAACACTGTCTGATCAATTTGTCACAGAAATTTAATACAGTATTTTCTCTCTGTTTGATGTCCTTAGTGAAATCACTGATGTGCAAGGGCCCAGAATGGGGCTGTATATGTAAGGACCTTTGTTATGAATGGTCTCTAACTACACTTCTTTTTTTCTGTTGAGAAAAACTTTCAATATTAAATCATTTTTATTAAATAAAAAAACAATTAATTGAATTGCTGTGCTGTTTAAATTATAATTTATTATAGTGTGCATGTCAAAGACTCAGTTAAGGTTAGGTAATATAATCAAAAAACATAGAAGTGGGTTATGAAAATAAACTCTTCCAGACGTCTGCATTTAATGAACGCTCAATTGTTTACATATGTAGCCTCAGCGTACGTTTACATGCAGTGAATGGTCGCTGAAGAAGACTGATTGCAGACGCTTTACTGTCAAACAAACAAAAGTTTTTCGCCGAATGCTTGTATGATTTTTTTTTTTTGTGTGCCAATTCTTTATTTCCCGCTGTTGTATGGAAGCACATCAAAAGTATGATTTTATAAAAGGCATCTTGTTTAGGAAAAATTGAGCAGTGTATGTTTAAATTATTTCTCATTATCTGAATTCTGTCACCCAGATGCGGGATTGCGGTTCCTTCCTCTTTCAACCACCAAAAAAACCTGCTGTAGGCCTCCAAAAGACCAGATGTCCTCGTCAAGCTGTTTTTGGTTTTACAGGCAGTGTCATCTTTTACCCCTCGTATTGAGAGTAAGACTAAAGTACATGTAATTTTGAAAATGATTACAAGAGCTGGAGGATCTTTCCATTCGGACAAATGGATTTAGATTCAGCGTCAAATGTGTGGCTTATATCAAACATTTTTTTTACCAACCGTGACGCATCTAGTCGGCACTCCTGAGTAATCTCTGTGGGCTGATTACAGCTGTGAACATGTACTTCTGTTTTGATAAATGTCACAATCAATCGAATGACTGCCTCAGAGATTAGACTTTTTGATATTAGTCATAGTAACGTGTAAGCAAAAACAGCCAGGATATTCTCACTTATACACATATTTGTGGCTGCAAGGCATTGTTTTGTGAAAGGACATTAAACAAGCTGCTTCTATTTTCTTGACACAGCATGACTTGTAAATAATCCCCACTTTGAATTTGTTTTTTAACGAAACCCCAAAACTTGAGCCGGACTTCTAGTCAACTGTTTTTGCTGAATGGCTTCAAGACTTTAACAGTCTGTAGAGGGTTTGCTGTGGTTATGAGAGATTACATTTGGTAACTTCTTCAAATCCCTCATATGCTGCTTTAATGACCTCCTGCTGCAGTCATTACAGTTTTTTCTGAATGCTTAAACCCTAACTGTGATTCCTGTAGCACAATCTCTAAAACTATTCAGACTTATAGCAAAACCACTCACTGAGTCTGCAAAACTAAAAGCACAAAAACTGCTTTGCACTCAGTTTGCAATTTTGTAACACACACTTTGCAAAACTGTAGGCACAATTCACTGCGCAACACTCAATTACCAAATTTCCAACACACTCCTAGCAAAAGTATACACATGTATGGCTATCATTAACACTAATTTGCCAACTGTCTGGCACACTTTCACATGTGAAAACTTTTTTAGATAATTAGTTCACTTTGCAATCAGCCTAAGCACTATAATACAGGTAAGCTGTGTGTGCGGAGTACAATGGAGGGAGCAGAAAGAGTGAGAAGTAGAGGAGGCCGAGGAAGAGGACGTGGAGGTGAAGAAGTAGGATGAAGAGGACGACAAGGACAAGGAGGAGCAAGAGGAAGATGAGGAGGGGGGAGAGGAAGATGAGGAGGGGGGAGAGGAAGATGAGGAGGGGGGGAGAGGAAGGGTAGGAAGAGTAAGAAATAGAATTGCTGATGACATCAGAGCTACAATAGTGGACCATGTAATCAACCGTGGAATGACCCTGAGGGTAGCTGGCCAACGGGTCCAGCCTAACTCGAGCCGCTACACTGTAGCAAGTACCATAAGGACATCTTGAAATGAGAATCGGTTAGTACAGTCACTTCGCACAAAGATTTGTAGCACTGCCATATGCCAATGAGAAACACACCAATACCATTGATGTAAAAATACTGAAATTGTTACTTTACAGAATTGCTAGATGACCAGATGCTGGGGCAGAGGAAGCATGTTCACTGCAGACCAAGTAACCCATATAGTCATTATGGCGATTGCAAATAATCCTATACTTGGAAATAAACGCTTGTGTTTGTTTTGATGTGTTTGAATAAACACCAGTACTTGAAGTTTGGATCCCTCTATGCTTATGGATCTATGACAGAAGTATGAGCTCAAACTGACATAGCCTACCTTGTGCACAGAGAAAGCAAAAGCCAGATGTGTTTTGTATTCATACCATCAGTGTGCAGTTGGCGCATTGTGTGCTTAGTAGATGATGGCTTGTGTGTACTGTTTGATACGGAAACACCATTTTTACGAAGGTGTGAAGAGTTAATCTGGCTGTGTTTGCTTTTGCAAGAGAACTACAATGTTTTGATGATTGGGTGACAGGTTTTCTTATTTGTGTGTAGAGTTTTGCAAAATTAGCCAATAGTTACAAAAAATGTGCTTAAGCAATCAGAAAAAACTGTAAATGTCAAGCACCAGCCAAGTAATAAGTCCAATTAAAACTGTGTGTGCTGGCTACAGACCTTCTTGGTACAGTGGAGTACAACATTTCCTGTGAAATATGGTGTCTGGGTGTCACTTTGTGTATTTTTAGTGATTTTATTGTTGCTATTATGGAGTAACGTGCCTTTGCATTGCAGCTTTCTGGTTGCTTCTAATAAGATCCATCTTGTCATGAGGGATTTTTTTTCTCTGTCTTCTCACAGACACGCGTTTCCCTTTTTTGCCACAGGAATGCAAAGATGGGTCTGTAATAAACAATATGAGTACTCTGATGTGCCTGAGCAATGTGAGAAGAAGGCAGACTGGAAATTTAAACAAGTAGTTCATACTTCAGTGAATTACTTACTTGATTTACTTTTTTTTATTCTTCCTTTTTCCACCCATATGGAAAAGATATATATAAATCTTATAAAGTTTGTATCTGTCTTGTGTGAAACTTGTATGAAAAGCATACAAGAGTGAAAACAGATATAAGATCCCTTGAAAAATTATATAATGAAACTTGTATGTTTTGGATGCTTACTAAAACAATATGTGAAAGTAATAAGGAAGTGGCCACTTTCATGAGTAAATCATATACGTTTTTACTATTTCTTTTCCATATGGGCAGTGCAAACACATGATCCGTTCTGTAGCCTCAGTTTAAAAAAACAACAAAAAAAACAAAACAAGTAAAGCAATGCAGATCATACTCATATGACAATATTGATGTTCACCTCGATTGATAATATGTACAAGCTTAAACTGACACACATTTGCAGTTGCTCTGTGTCTTAAGCACACATGGCGCATGACGTTGGAGACACATGTGGACACTGAATGATGATTATTTCTTATTGCAGCCATATGAAAACTGAGCCCACCCAGACAATTAGCATCAATGAGTCCATAAACCATCCCTGGATTAATGTAAGCCTGAATCTGTTTATGTTACTGCTGCTTTAAAAAGATGTCTTTGAGATCTGGAGAACAGTTATTCAATATTTTGTTTCCTGCAGGACTCAGTGGAGGTCCCTCAAACGCATGTTCAAACTAGTTCTAGGAGCAGGATGCCTGGGTGAAGGTAAAGGTAAGTGTTGGCACTCATGTGTATATATTTAGTACTACATCTTTAATGCTGATTTTTTCCAGTACATTTATTGCTTTTTATTTAGGAAAATCATTTCCAAACAATGAAATCTGAATTCATGTATGGTGTGTAGTATTTTAACTGGTTGCATTTGAAAGTGAATGATGATACTCCAGCAAGAAGTAAGTGAAAGATTACAACGAATTAAGACTCAACCAGTCCTAATAAGGATAAAAACTAAATACACAACCATGTAGCATCCAGGCTGAATAATTTTTTCAACCGTTACCTAAATAACATGTATTAGAAACAAATGTTTTCATTAACTCTAAGGAAGGTAAATTATAGTATCAGTCTTTAGTCTGATAGTTTAATATAAACCTTCGTTCTTTTGTAACAACATTATTATTGTGTCTTTGAAATGATCAAACTTTGTGGTAAAAATCCATTAAGCTTTATTATTATTCATCTTTTTACTATGTAACATTACTGTATGTTCTTTAAATATGAAATTATTAGCTGTTCCAGAAAAAATGTTTCTTACTTTAAGGATTTTTTTTGTTTCCTAGCGGTGGTACAGTATATAGCTTTAATCACGCTCGCTTTCTCTGATTATGGGAAAATAATAACTGCTAATGATTCGGTACTAACTAAGCTGTTCAAGTTTCTAGATAATTTTTCTCCATAGCAGAAATTGGAAGCAGTAGATGAAGGAAAACAACAGTAAACCTTTAGATAAAGATAATAGTGCTGGAATATGGTAGGAAATGCTTGACATCGCTATTATACACTCAATTTTTTGCTATGAAATTTCTTTGTTTTCCTCTGAGGTTTTTTTTATGTTGTGTATTAAAATCAGTGGCTTCCAGCTTACTTGTAGTATTTTATATAAATTTTTTTGTCTTGTAAAATGTAAATAAAAACATTATTTCTGTCAAATAATGAGACTAAGGCCTATTTAAATTTACAATTTTTAACTATTGAAAGTAAAAATTCTCAATTTTAATTTGATGCCAGAACACAATTGAAAAAATTTGGTAAATCGAAAAGTTGTTAGCGCAACAGAACTTAAAAAAATATCCAAAAGTGGATAAAAGCACCAGAATTTGCAGGGAAAAATACTTTCCTTTTGAATTTTGATTTTTAATGCTTTAAACTGTAGTAAAGTAAATCAAGGTAATTGCATTGACATATATGTTATTGGGTAAGAGACATTATATTGGTGAATCAAGTTAATGAGGTTAGTTATCTAACTCTAAACCCTAAGAAGACTCCCACCTGTGATGTCACTAGTGTCAGCTGATCTACTGTGGGAACTTGTAAATTAAATTTTCTATCCAGATGTTCTGTGTTCTGCGCGGTCCATAAATAGTCTGCAATGTATTTAGTCCTTTTTTACTCGACTGCGCTTTTACACTGCAAATTGCATCCACAGACATATTTTAAAGTCTTGCACACACATAAACCCAGATGGATATTTGAGGTGTGTCTTGCACAAGGACACTGGGATGCAGGAGCTGGGGGATTTTGCCACTGACCCAATGAATAGTTGACATCCTGCTATAAATCCTGAGCCACCACAAACAACAAGAATTTCTTGGGAAGGGGGGGCATGGCATACGTGAAGATTTGGTAAACAGTGAGGAATGTAAAAATGAAATAGTATTACTTAATATTGTACCACATACCCAGTTACCAAATTATATATTAACAAACAAAAAAAACTTCTGAGTAAATTCAAAAGATGATTTTTCGTAATTGTATCCACTTGTGAATGATTTTTCCCATAATGTAAATGTATTTACTGCACTAATGTGCAGTAAATACATTACTCAAAGGTCACACCTTGTGGAACTAATTAGGTTAATTGAAACAAGTCAGAGAAGAAAGTGTTTTTGAGCATTTCAAATGTCAACATGGGAGGGTTTCCCAGCTTTGTGAAAGGCCAATAATTAGGCAATTTTAAAATAGCATTTCTCTTAGCGAATTCCAGGAATTCTTTACTTTTTAAACTAACTTAGTTACAAAATATGGCCTGGCCAAAACCCAGTTGTGAATGGACGTGATCTACAGGCCCTCGGGAGAAAGAACTCTGCATTAAAAACAGACACAATAAACTTCTGAAAAGCTTTGCCAGTAAATATAGTTTGTGGCAGTATCCACAAATGCAAGTTAAAATTGTACCAAGCAAAGAAAAAAATATATATAAACAAGATCCAGAAATGCTGGCGCCTTCTCTGGGCCCAAGCTCATTTATGATGGAATGAGGCAAAGTAGAAAACGGTCCTGTGGTTTGGCCAATTAAAATTTGAATTTTTGTATTTTTTTTTTAATCATGGACACAGCACTATGCAGGGTAAAGATGAGAGGGAATGATTGTTATATTGGATAGTTCAAAAGCAAACATCTGTGATGGTATTCTGACATATTTTTCAACGAAGATTGTGCTTATTTCAGGAACACGATGCCAAACCAGATTCTGCACGTACTACAACAGCATGGCTCCATTGTAAAAGACTCCAGGTGCTTAGCTTACATGCCTGCAACCCAGACTTCTCACTCACTGAAAACACTCGGTGCATGACGAAATGAGTAATATAATATAGTAGGCCTTAAACCTTTGAGGAGCTGAATCTCATATCAAGCAAAGAATGTTTTTGAAACTACAGCAGTTGCTCTCCTCAGTTCCCAACAGCGTTGTTAAGAGTGTTGTTAAAAGAAGAGGAAATGCAACACAGTGGGAAACATGCCCGCGCCCCAGGTTATTGCATTTAACAAAAACTAAAGTAAAGCAACTTGTAAAATAATTAAACCATGGGTAACTAAAAAAATTTTTTTAAAAAGACAACTTAAACAATATTGTGCACTAACAAAAATAATATAGAGAAAAAGTGCTTTAGTTCTCATTAATTTGGCCAAATGTACCAACCCAATTAACCTCAGACAACATTAATATCTATACAGAACTTCTTATATTTAGCTCTTTACAAAAAGATTATTCACATTAAAATTATAAAAAAAAGAAAGTAAAACTAATACTGGAGCCAATAAAACGACAAAGCAATTATAACTTTGCTCTGCCCCAGCTTTTCTTAGGGATGTCCATGCTATGTTCTGTTTCTGTTTTCTTTATATTGAAGGTAGGACTTAAATTAGACACAGCACTGAATGGCCCCTGGGCCACTTCATGCCTGTTGGTTGCCTCTGATTACCCCTGTTATGTCATTGAGAAATAAGGTTCAAATTTTCAGCCAGTTTGATACACTCCCTATCAGAGAATAGTTTACTGTTTTATTTTTGCAGTTTTGTGGGAAATCACAAAAAAAATTATATTTTGAAGCCAAATGCAGATTTTTAACATTTATTTTTTGAATTTATATAAGCACTGTGAATGGAGTTTTACTGTAAATGCATTGAAACTGAAAGACCTGAAAGATTAAAAAAGAGTTTTTAAATTAGACATAACACTTAAAAGTATTTATTTATTAAAGTCAGATGTAAAGCCCTATTCATAGTTTGTGTTTTGCAAACCTTAGTTTAAGGATTGTTTTAATCACCATTATAAGATTAAACTTGCAGAGAAATACCAGAACTTCACTGATGTAGAGTGGAACCTTTGCTAGCAAGCTTTCCGGGCTCCACACATCCAGGGATGGAAAAGTCTAGATGAGCTTTGTGATTTCACGCAAATGTCATATCTGTGATAGAGCTCAATCGGAGGAACTGGCAGATATTCATTCAACGAAAGGGACTATGAGCAGGAATTCACACCAGCAGCTAATTTAGAATAACTAATTAACCTAACACACATTTTTGGAGTTTGTACTATTATTATGGAGATGTGTGGAGTTTGGAGTTTGTGGGTGCAAAAGGCCCCAGCCAGGCAGACCTAGAACTATCTTGCTGTAGGCAACAATGCCAACCACAGCGCCACTGGTCATGATTTAACAAAATAGCTGCAAAGTCACTGTTATGGTCGCTAACCAGCTTGCATCTCTAAACTGTTTGGAATGGTAGCATGCCCATGTTAGAACCATAGCATTTTATGTTAGGATTAAACTTAATGACATGAACTTCCCCCACATCCAACAGTTTACTGCCCTCAGTATAAAAACTAGTGTGTCCATATATACATGAAAATTAAAAACTGTTCTGCGGTCTTTGCCTACTCTTTCTTCCTCTAACTCTTTTAAGAATTCTTATTCAGAAATTTTCAAATTAGCATGCTTACTTCCTACTATTTGTATTCAGTACTGAAATTCATTTACAATAAGAAGTATCATATTTACCTGTTGTTGTCAGGTCACGAAGCAGAGAATGGGTCTGCTGAACATTTATTGTGTGGTGTGACGTACTCATGAGTGTAAGCCACGGTTAACATTGAGTCAGATGTTTTGGATTAAACACGACGTTCACATTATAAGAAAATACCTTCGGTTTTATTCAAATCCTGTTTTAATTCAAACTGTCTTTGTTTTGTACTCAAAGATACACAGAGAAAAAACAAAGCTGTTTATCTCATACTATCTAAAAATCTGGGTTGTATAAAGAAGATTAAAGTGAAATCTGGATTTTATGTGACAATGATTGATCAAGGCCAAAGTTTTCACACGGACATGGTTCTACTGGAAAGATTTTAATTTCTTTCACCAATATTTCTACTTTGGAGGTACTTTGTGATGAAGCATAGCCATTTTTAATTGATTTAGCAGAATGATATTTGATCATCGGGTCTTAGAAAATGTAGCTACTTAGTTTGATAGTTTAGAAAACGAGTTCTTTAGGGATAGAGCGTCTTGTTGTTTCAGAAAAAAGGGGAAAATCTTCCAAGTCTTTCCTGGAACGCTTCCCATCTGTTATCCTCAGGTTCCCTCATCTTTCATCTAAGATCTATCAGAATCAGAATCAGAATACTTTATTGATCCCTGGGGGAAATTATTTTCTAAGAGTTTGGTTAAGGTATGTTACGTCTTGAACCACTTCCATCTTAAATCAGCACATTGCCTCTCACTGTCTCAGAGAGGCGCAGAAAGAAGACTGGAAAGACACACACACACACACACATAATCCCTGAAACTCTGCATCCAATTTGGAGGAGGACATGAATGAAAAGGCCTATTCTGAAATCTATCCGCTGCCTGATAATGATGCACTTCTGTCTGCAG
This sequence comes from Rhamphochromis sp. 'chilingali', assembly GCF_963969265.1. NCBI lineage: Eukaryota > Metazoa > Chordata > Actinopteri > Cichliformes > Cichlidae > Rhamphochromis > Rhamphochromis sp. 'chilingali'. Next base: position 25,032,990 of record NC_137939.1, on the reverse strand, counting down.
ATGCCAGCAAAAACACATGTTATCTTTCTTCACCACTTGAATACAGTAATTGAGAAAAGTAGTGCTTGTAGGCAAAGATAGTAAAAAAATGACAGGGTTTGACATACTTTGTTGAAACATACTGCATAGTATATACTAGACAAAAACATACTGCCATTTAAAAACTGTACTTGAAATTATACTTAACTCTTCCAGTATTTCCAAGAAATAATGGCGCTAATTTAATTATCAAGGCAACAGTGCAATTCCATACCATAACCTCCACCCCAATTTTTCCATGACCACCACACCACAATAGTAAACATCAAGCCAGACTGCATGGCTGTACTAATGATAAGGCGTGACGCAGTAAAGGAAAACAAGGCTGTTAAAAAGCAGATGTCCATACTAGTTCACACATGGTATTGATATTTGCATAGCTGGAGGTGATATGTTGATGTGTAGATAGTGGAAAATATATGTGCACTAATGAGACAGAGTGGCTGGGGCCACAGGGGCTACAGCCTCAGAGAGAGGGGATTTACTCTATACCGACAACATTTTCCACTTATTCTGAGAAACACACGGGCAGCGTGAGCAAGGGAGGAAGCATCGTCTCAGATCGGCCAACTGGTAGGTATACTGCACCTACCTTACATTTAAAAAGTGGAGCAGGAAGAATGAGATCTGTCTGAAGTTAATACAGCAGCGTAAGTCAGTGTTAGTTGCCAATCATTTCCACAACGATCAGTGTTGTTAAGACTTATTATTACCTTTTCAACTACATAATTTCTCCCCGTTTTTCCTGGGTTTTTCAGAATGATCATGTGGACATTGGTGCTCCTCACAATAGGAATAGTGGATTTGGGTATTGGCCAACACTACAGCCAGATCCAGTGGCTGTCCCACCTGCGCAGGCGACAATGGCACGCTGGTTTGCAGGCTGAGGATGCAAATTGCCCCCTGGAGTGTAATTGCCCCTCAGTCTACCCCACAGCCATGTACTGTCATAGCCGCAACCTTCAGCATGTTCCCTATGTCCCCTCGCATATAAAATATGTCTACCTGCAGCATAACCAGATCACAGGCATCCAGGATGGGGTGTTTGACAACGCTACCGACTTGGTCTGGATTGTGTTATTTCACAACAAGCTCAGCTCAGACAAAATCGGCAAGAACGTCTTCAGCAAGCTCAAGAACTTGGATCGGCTCCTCTTGGATCACAATGACCTAACACACGTGCCTCCTAACTTGCCCACTTCAATCACAGACCTGCGACTTGGGCACAACAAGATATCAAAAGTCCTTGCCAGTTCATTCAAGGGGATGACCAACCTCACCAACCTTCATCTCCAAGCAAATGCCATAGAAGACGTTGGAGGTGTGTTCAAGGGGTTCAAGTCTCTGACAATGCTGGATATCAGGAAAAACAAGCTAAGGAAAATCCCTGACAACCTCCCTGTGAGGGTACAGCAGCTATACCTGGAATTTAATAATATAGAAAGCATTCCAGCAGATTTTCTCACCATGTATCCCAAACTGCAGTTTGTCCGCTTAGCTCATAACAAGCTGACTAATAAAGGACTTCCTTCCAATGTCTTCAATATCAGCACGTTGGTCGAGCTTGACCTGTCCTTCAATAAACTGGAAAAGATTCCTGTTGTCAGCATGAACCTGGAGAACCTTTACTTGCAAGGCAATAAGATTAAAGGTATGAGGACTTCTATTACTTTAAATTAGATAATGCCTTGAAATATTTTATGGGCACAGAAAGACAAAAAGGTTAAAAATAAGCAAAGAAGAGTAATGTGATTACATACACCCTCAGTGCAGAACTGATTTCCTGAATGTTGCAGGCTGTCTTTATGTAAGACTTTATGTAAGCTCTCCAGTAGTTTAGTGATTTTACTCAGCGAGACACACACGATGCCACTCGTGCATATAAAGCGAGTGATAATACAGAAATCTTGAAGACTTTAGATGTAATGTTTAAAAGGACTGTGCTTTGTCCAAATATGGTTTGTTAGTCAATTTGTTATGCTCCAGGATGCCTCCAGTGGTGTAATCCTCTCCCATTGCTTGGTTGATAAAGACTCATGCTAGTTATCCTGTATGCTTCTTAGCTATATTACTCAACTTCATTCAAACGGTCATCCAGCTTGTATGTATATATCCACAAATGTGTTTATTTGGCTTATCAACTTCCTAAAATTTAATTTTTTTCCCCCAATCTTTAAATAAGAATCATTTAATGCCTGCATGTGATGTTCGGGATCGGAGCTGCACATGCAGCAAAGAGAACATTTCAACCACTAGATGACAGCAAAAGCAAGATTTTCAAACTGTTTACCAGTTATTTAAATTATTCCGTTGAAGCAGGAATTTTCCACGAACTGTCTCTCAGTCATGGTAGAAACTTTACGAAACACCAGATATCCTCACACTAGAGCTCTCAACAGAAAACAATGCAGGTTTTTTTTTTTTTTGACAAACTCCAGAAAATAACTCTTTACTGACTCCATTTAAAGAAAGGTTTAGAGAAGATCTGCCCCTTCTGACACAGTCATACATTTTGGAGTTTGCACGGACTAATATGCATAGGTATATGTAGCAATGAGCTTGGTTTGGTAACACTTGTGGTGAACAGACATCATCAAGACATCATTTTTTGCTTCACATCTCAAAAGATGAGAGTAACCTATTTTCTCGCCCCTTTCCTCTTTCAGAGTTCTCCCTGAGCAGTTTCTGCAGTGCTGTTGACATGTCAAACTTCTCCAGACTGAAGATGCTCCGTCTCGATGCTAATGAGATCAGTGCCAAAGACATTCCTGCTGAAGCCGCCTACTGTTTGCGACATGTTGCTTTCATTGATGTGTAGAGGTTTCCGAAATGTCTCTATCTGTAACACATGCCATGCTATTATGCTTCATTGCATTTTCCTTATATTACTCACTCTCCTCTTCATTAAAACATGATTGCATAATGTTTGTTTAAGCTGTTATGAAAGCTGTTAGCATTATTGAAATTATAAAACTAACCAAAAGGAAATACCATAGTTTTACAATCACATATCCGGGTGGCAGACATGTGGATGACAAAGAGTGAAGAGATCTGGTCTAACGAGTTACATCCGCTCAACTAATTAATTGGTTCCAGTTGTCTGGTAAAATGGTTAGTAATAATAGTGGTCAAGTATAATAGGAATATAATATAATATAATATAAAATATAATATGAAACTGCCAGCCATTGGATTTTTGCCTCCATCATGTGGCACCTGGTAGAAAGGAGCAGTAATTATCATCAATATGTTTTTGTGAACATTTTAAAATTATAATCAGTGATGCACACTGAGTAAAGCATTTACACTTTGTCTTCTGGTTATTCAGTCCATAGGACAATTTTGATTTTCTCCCTGTTCACATTTAACATGTGAAATTGTCTGGTTAAGTGTGTCTCTAATTAAATATGTATTCTACTTCAAATGAGCCGTGACTGTTATGTCTCACTGTTATCTAATTGTTTACTTCAGTTCACACAGTGACTTTTCAAGACCCTATTGGGCCACGTGACCCGTCAGAGTTTTTGACAACAAGTTAATTTGGTTTCCTCTAATTTGAAGGTAAGAAGCAGATGAGCTGGGAAAGAGGACTGTCAAAAGGTATCTCCACTTCTTCTAACTGATCTTAAGCAGTTCCCACATATTTATTGTTGAAGACAACTTGCCTTTTCATCTTCAACAGCTGCCTTTAATCCCTTGCAGAAAGGCACTAAATTGAATTAGAGAAATGCTTTACTTGTTTTGTAATGGTGCAGTGTCTTGGGATAAAGAATGGATCACTGCCATGCAACGGTGGTTTGCACTCCGATAAGCGGTAGCATGTGAAATTAAGTGTGTTATAGATTATGCTGTATTGCAGGTTGCAGTTGTTACTGCAGACGATGGGTCGAAGAGCTGTGTTTTCCGTCTCTGTTTTCTTCAAAAATTCATTGAAAACAAAACAGAGGCCAGCTCACATGCATATGCACATCCTTCGACGTGATTTACTGATTTGGTCCTCTCAAAGCCACATGCAAATGTTTCACTTTTTGGGGAATTGTCCAGTTCTTCTGAAAACCATTAAAGTATTTATTAACACAAATAAAACATTTGGCCTGACCATCATGGAGTAAATACAAGTGAATACAAGCAACTGACAGCATTAGAGAAACCCACGTGCACAAAGCCTTTCTGTTTTCTCAGTATTATAACCAGTTATTTGTCATTACCATGCAGTAATGATTGTAATGCGTGCGTATGAATAAATTGTGTTATTATTCCCACTAAAATCTGTCACCTCCATATGTAATAAAACACATTTCCTTTGAAGCTGCAGCAGTGATATGCATCTATTGTAATAATTTCCTAACTATTCTCGTAACCAACAACACATTATTGTACAGAAGTCATATTGAAACTGTTTGTACAGTTTTGAAATACTTAAAAAAAACAATCACATAAAAAATCGAATTCTCTTAACAAAAGAGCAACTATGTAAAGACTTTTTAGATTGATAAACTTTGCAAGTTTTTGCAAGAGAAAAAAAATTCCAACACAAAATGTACAACAGTGGACACTATGAAGTGGCTATAAATCCTTTAATGAGAACATGACCCGCTCTTTAGATGTGAATGTACTGTGTTCAGTTATGAACTGGACAGCTGGTTAGCTAAATAAAGTTTCAGCTGGTTATCGATGGTTAACTTTTATTACCAATACAGTGATTGAATAAAGTGACGATAATAAATAATTCTTGGAAATGTTTGGCAAATAACATTAAAAACATGATGTTAACTTGTAGCAAATAGAAACACATAATTCAACATACATAACTGCTTTAAAAAACACTTTTTTTGTGAACTTAAAAAGTTATCTGCAATAGAAAATGCATAAACATAATATACATACCACATTATTAACAATAAGTTCCATCTTTGGTCTCAGATCAAGCAAAGCTTCTTATCCAAAAGGTGTGCATGATACATTACACACATACTGACACAAAAACTCAGGTTCACAAGTGCTCTGTCTGCTGCTGCAGTGACTACCTGGAGAGAGAAAACAATACTGAAAATACATAAAGACATATGTGCAGTTATACTGCTGCACACAATGCATTTGTTTAACGCATTTAAACAGCTCCAGATGCTTAACTGTTAGCAATGCTTTATAGGCCAGTAGGATACTCACATTACTGTCCCTCAATTTCTATGTCCTGCAGGTCTGTGCTTTAATAAGACCACAGAAGCATGCTTTAGCGTCATTTCAGTAAAAAAACGCAACGTCAGTCTTTTTGCTTAATTAATCCGTATATTCTCACCTTGCGTTTGTTTGTAATCTTGATCCATAAGGGTTGTAAGTTTTCTGTATTGGGAAAAAAAAAGCACATTTTTTACACATCAACATATCTGAACACATAATACAAACAGTTGGACCTGTCTTTATTGAAAACACTGCATAATCACTCACATTGCCAGCTTGTAAAATGTGACTTATTCAAAAACTTCTTCAAGAAGATGAGATGCGTGGGTTGTTTGAGGCATGCAAAGTCTTGTTCATGGTTCACTACTTTTTTCAAGAAGGATTGCATTGTGAATCATGCCGCAATTGTAGAAACTTTCACAGAACTTTAGAAGAAATATTGTGAAGATGCACTTAGTAAGGCTACAGAAGTGTGTCTGAAAAGCTTGATGTTCATCAATTCACAATAAGAGAAAAAATGTCTTATGTGAGCAAATATAGGACTTACACAGTGCTATTTTTTATTTTTATTTTAAAAGGCACTACAGCACACAACAAAGCCTCCACCATGTCTCCCAGATGTTAGACATGGTGGAGGCACCGTTGTAGTTTTGGGCTGCTTTGCTCCCTTAGGGCATTGCGTCCATTGAGGGAACAATTCCATGTGGGAACATTTAAACAGCTTTTTTTAGGAGAAATAGAACAACATGTATTCACTGTTGTCTTAAGTCTTTTAAACCACTTTGAGCACCATGTAACGGAGAAAAGAAGTTTATATAAGTTACTGAAGCTCAACAGTTTGTAGCAGAGTATTTTCAGTCTTCACTGTGCTTGATTGCTCATTATGTTCAATAAAGACATGAAAAGTACAACTCTTTGTTCATTATTAGTTTACCTTTAAGATGAACTAATATCAGACCACATTTTTGTGTGTAGTCAACACAGAAATTCTCCTAATTCCAAAGGGTTCAGAGCTTTTTCTGGGAACTACAATGTCAAGTCATAAGAGATAAAATCAGTTCCACTGCTTGAAGTGGTCTTGTTAGAAGGAGGAGAATAAAGACTAACAGAAAAAGATACGTTTTTGATTAACAACCCCAAGTAATGAAACACACCAAGGTTCCTGTCAGTATGCAAAACAGTTGCGAAGATTAGCTCTCACTTCCTTTTTGGCATCCTTCTAAGTATGGCCAGAAGTTCTGTTCCAGTTGTGGAGCACATTCCAAGATGACTGTCCTGGGAATATTTTTAGATATTTCATCGTGATCCACTGTGACAGTCAAATTTGGTAATTAGAAGAACATTAGAAGTTCAGCCTCCCACTTTTCAACAGACAACAAATATTTGTTCAAAGCAAAAAGAAAACAGCCAAAATGTTATTTTGCTCCCTAATGGTTAAATACCACATTTCATGCTTCCCTTTCTGAAACTTGGTATTATATGTGGCACCATGGTGCAGTGGTTGACACTACTGTGTGCATTCTCTCTCTGTGCCTTATTAGGTACTCCAGCTTTTTCCCACAGTTCAAAGACTTGCTCAGTTAATAGGTGATTCTTGGCTGTATCTGTTTTTCTGTCCTGGACTGGTTGATCCAAGGTTTAACTCAACCAAATGACATCTGGGATAGGTGTCATTTAGTGCCCCAAATGCTTTGAATTGTGGCAGCTTTTCTGCTCTTTCATTTTGTAAAGGAAAGCCCAGAAGCTCCTATGCAAAAAAGGCAAGTAAGGAAGCACTGAAGCACCTGTCTTTGAACTTTCCTTTACTGAATTCATCTAACTTTTTTGTGTCTACAACTGAACTTCTTTGCTTTTAGTGTGACTGATTGTGCCCATTTTTTGTGGTGTTGCTGGCATAATTTGGCATAAACCTCCTTAAACTTTGAGAAATAATGTTTTCATGAATTGCTGTATATATCTGTGAGATAACCTAAATATTTACTTCAGTCCCCTTAGACCCAACACCATTGATTAAGAAGCTACTATTGGCTGCTCCCTTTTTCATATGTGGTTACCGCAACAGGCGGCACTGCATTTTACACTGAATAAAATGCGATCGTGGCTCAAGAGTTGGGAGTTCGCCTTGTAATCGGAAGGTTGCCGGTTCAAGCCCCGGCTTGGACAGTCTCGGTCGTTGTGTTCTTCAGCAAGACACTTCACCCGTTGGTGGTAAGAGGGCCCGATGGCGGCAGTGTCCAGCAGCCTCGTTGCGCCCCTGGGTGGCTGGGGCTACAACGTAGCTTGCCATCACCAGTGTGTGAATGGGTGGATGACTGGTTGTATAAAGTGCTTTGGTGTCCTTAGGGACTAGTAAAGCACTATACAAATACATTCTTCCTTATGCAAACCCAAAGATATGTGTCTATAAAACACAGGAAAAATGCTAGCGAAGGTTACTAATGATATTCTGATGGGCTGAGACAATGGAAAAGTCTGGGCTCTTTCCTAACTTCAGTGCATCATTTAATATGGTTGAACAAACTTTTTCCTACAAATACTAGAAGATACTGAATGTGCTGTGTTGGTTGCGATCATATTTGTCTGATAGATTACAGTTTGTATATACAAATGGAGAGTCGTGAAGTTCTACAGGATTCTTCCCACATAGCAGATATGTCTGCCCCGGTTCGGGTGTCAAGGCGGCACTGCTGGCTGACTTCTGGCATGTTAAGTGCTATGTCATCCACTTATGGGCCAGGCCTGGGTTAGATGGCACTGTTTATGTGATGGCATGCCACATCTGGCCCGATTGTGGTTTGGTTTATGTGGCCCAGGGTCATAGACCTGGCACTTCTGACTGACTGGTGACTCATGGCAGGGTGTATGTCAACCAGATGTGGCCCAGGTCTGGCAATGATGGCACTATTTATGTTCCTATTTTATTATTTTAGTTAGAAGACCCAAATCCCAAATGTTGCAATACTATACTGCTATGGTAGCCAACGTTTCAAATGCAGTTTTGACAGGTTTGTGAGTGTACACTTTATCCAAAACCTAGTGAGGGTTTACTCATGCTTACCACTAGGTGGCTGTAGCTCAGGACGTAACCCTACTAATCGGAAGGTTAGCGGTTTGATCCCTGGTTTTGCCAGTCTGCATGTCGAAAATGTGAATGTGTATGAATGTAGTTAGGAAACACTCGCTTTACAGAAAGTGTTTGATTGGGTGAATGTGGCATCTTGTATAGAGCAAGTACAAATACGCTATATAAGAATCAATCCATTCACTGTCTCAACAGAGTTCCGGCTTCTTACTTTTGCACTATTATGTTCTGGCACATGTTGTTGTTACATGGCTTGATTAAGGTACACATTAGGCTGACATCTGGGACCAGAGCTGAAACTGTTCTGGGCCAGTACAGGACCAGCAGTGTGTCCTGTAACTGGCCTTGCGCTGGCCCATGTGTGGGCTACCTCTGGCAAACCAGATCTGGGCCACCAAAGGGCCGTCATTCAAGCACATGAATGGCCCAGATCTGGGCCATTGCAATTTCCGCTATGTGGGTTAGGCAACACTATTAGAAAACACTGCATTCATATCAATTGCTGCCTAATTGTTACCCAGTTAGGTTAATCAGAAAAGCCAGACCAGATTAAAAATGTGTCTAAACAGACCCATTAAATAAATCACTTCTTTCATTTATATCATATAAAAATTAAGAAAATCCTGTGTTAGAGAAAACTAAGTAATAGAGCTGAAAACATCACATTTTACCTATAGGCTGGGTTGTTCTAATCATCAATCAAATGTCCTCAAAGTTCTCTCACAAGCCTTCAGCTAATCCAAAATTCTTACTTAAAACTAGCTGATATTTTTCCCTAATATTAACTTATCTTTATTAGATACCAGTTATTGCAATGTGGGTGGAAACCAAACTATTGATGAAGCCCACACAAAGGTACAAAGAGAACATGGAAAAGCCACAAAGGCCACAGCTGACTAAGGGTTCAAATCAGGAACCCTCTTGCCACCCCTTTTTAAAATCCAGAAATGCTATTTAAATCTTTGATCATGCGCCATCACATCTTAAAAACTTCTTGTACCCTATTATCCTAAGAGAGCACATTGTTCTCCGAATGCAGTCTTACTTGAGGTTCCCAAAAGTATAATGGAAGACAGAGCTGTAACCTGTCAGTCTCCACTCCAGTGCAAACAGCACAAACACTTGGAGAGAGACACCCTCTATACTTTTATCATTAGCTTCTAAAAGTGTGTAAAACAAATCCTTGTTAGGTTACTAGTGATAGAGTTGTATTGTTGATTGTCATTTATGCTTAGAAATATTTAACCATAGATGCTTAGAAGTGTATAATTAATTGTGTAGTGATAAGTTGTGTGATCTTTAACAGGCTACAGAGGCCTGGTGTGCATTCCACACTGGGAGCATGGGAAAGTTTGTACCTTGTTTAATTGTTATGGTAGGATTAACGTAGTTACATCTGTTCTAGTCTAAGTGCTTTTCTGTTTAGATGAACTGCTGGACTTCCTCACTGGGGGGGGGGGGGGGGGGGGGTCTAGTCTACCCTCTTCCTAACCAAGGATGTTTGCTTGTGTGCTTTTATGACCCTTTGATCAGCAGTAACATACACACACACACACACACACACACACACACACACACACACACACACACACACACACACACACAGTATGTCATATGTTAATGAACCTATGCATATTCATGTAACCTCAATAAAAGGACAGTGTACGGGAGGACGGACGAGAGCTACTGGGGTCAAGCGAAGGAACGGCGTTTGTCTGGTTCTCTCCCGTGCACGAGTACCATGAAGAAGTTTGCCTACTTGCGTCTTGCTTGCAGTGTAATTATATTGTCTTAACGTTCCAGCGAATAGGTTTATGCTACAAACCTATCAACTAGCACCACATTGCTGGAAAACAGATGTATACTTCCAGGTTATATTATTGAAGTGGCTTATGCAAAAACGGCTATTTATCAGCAAATGTTATTACAAAAAACTTTCTATGCAAATTGGCTACAGGAGACTCCCAAACAATAATGCAGGACAGGATTGTATACACATAAAGACACAACAGCTGTATTTTCACATATTTTACATTAAATTGATAAAGTTGAACGATACTGTGCAGAAAAATTTGAGTATACAAGTGCTACACAAAGCTTCTATGTGTGATACAATATCTTTTCCACCTTCCAAACTTCCACTATTACATTTTCAAATCCAATCTTACTGCTATAAATTAAAAAACGCCACTGCAGCCTCCATGCTCCTCAGCTGAGTAACTTATAGTCTTTTTACAGCGATTTATTAGGTTTAAGGCTTTGGGAATGTAATGTTTATGTTACTGTCTATCTCATCCCTGTAGACAAAGCAAAGCTACAGTAGATCTTAGTTCTCAAGTGGTGAGTGGTGGCCCAAGGTAGGTCACAAATCATATTTACCAGAATTGTAGCCAAAATGATCTTTTGAAGTCAAACATATTTTCATTGGATTTTGATCAACTTGAGGAAGACTGTTTTTGAGAGACATTTTGTTTAGCTTTGGTTGCTAAAAACAGCTGTATGTTTGTCTCCTGTTTGGATCTTTATTTATGCAGTTGGAGGTTTGAATCAAGCAAAGCTTTACATCAGAACTACCATACTTTCTAAAAAGTGGACAGAGCATGCTTATATTACTGTTTACAACAAAGCTATAGTTTAAGCCATGTGGCTCAGCAAGCTATGACAGCCTATAAAATCCTTGAACATCTGACTTTATTTTCACTTTATTTGCCTTGACAGTTTTTTCCCCAGTAAAACATTATAGAAAAGCTGCATACTGTAATTAAACAGCCTACACTACAAACAGTATAAGCACCTTTAAAATGAGGCATGGTGATTTATATTCACTAATCTACAATTCAAGGTGAAATAACTTTGCATCCATGTATCAAAGAGGTTCAAAAAAGAAAAAAAAAGCTGAACAAAGTCCAAGCTCCAAAATGCGGTTAGTTGGTTAAAAATAGCGTTCCACAACTGTCCAACACATACAGCACTTCACTGAGGTTACCAGTTGTCAATGTCAATGTTTCTGCACTCACCGCCAGCCATGCAAGATCCCTAATAGTCTGCTGCATGTACTCATGTCACCACATGTAATTAGCTAAACAACCATGCAAAATCATTAATTCCTGGAAGAGAAGTCAGAAGTCAGTTCCACTTTCTCATGCTGTCTGGTCTCTTTTCATCTATTTGTCTTTTTTTTTTCCTTTTAAATGCATTAGCTGCAGCATTCAGTGTAATTTCTGGTACACATTCCTTATTTGTTTAGCAATTACTGGTGAGTGTCACTGCCTAAAAACCTCAGTGTCTGTCTGATGTTGGATTTGATATCGGACATCAAACATCAAATCTGAAGTTGGATTAATCAATCTGATTCTGAACCAGCTTCTTAGTAATAATTGTCAAATCAAAATACTGATAAGAATTACATATGGACTTGAAAGAGCTACTTAAATTAATACCATTTGTTTGCCTTTATCCTATCACTGTGGAGGTCTAATGTGACTGTAAAATTCTCTGCAAGGATTAATAAAATTGAGTCTGTCTAACATGACACATGACGCTAAGCAAAAACATCTTTGTCAACTATCATTCCAGTTTTAGACTCTCCTCAAGAGCTAAACCATTCACGGTTTTCCCTTGAGTATACATTCTTGACAGCTGCTGCCTGTAAGAAGCAGAGTGCTTTGTGACCATGTTTGATTTCCACACAGAATCAATGTAAAAACAAAACGCATGTCGACTGCAAGAAAGCTATAGAGCATGGGTGGCCAAACATTTATAGTTCTGGGCCAAATGCAGAAAAATATGTCGAGTCTTAGGGGGAGAAAAGCCTATGTATTTCACACTTTTGTGCTTTTGTAACTTGAGAGACAATAAACCTTCACTGTAAAGTATTTTATCTCTTTTGACTTAAACGCTGTTCTGTTAGAGGTCTTATTAGCATATTATTGTTTTCAGTGTTCTTAGCATGCCATTTCATTGCTTTGCTTTATAGGATTTCTTATTAAACTTTGTGTGTGTGTGAGAGTTTTTAATAAGCTATTCAGCCTTTTCCAAAATGCATTTGTTGCATTTTGAAGGAATGAGTGAAGGTTAAAACCAGCATTATGTTAAAGTCATGACTTAGAGTCTGTGAATAAAGTCACTATAGATTGTAAGCCTCAGCCAGCTAAAAATCAGTGTACTCTAAATCATTCAGCTTCTCAAGCTATAGCTGACTGCACTAAATACCCTCAAATCCATAAATGCAATGCTTGCATTTGTGTATTTTTGTGCATGTGCTGCTGCAAAGTAGGTGCCAGCCTACACGGTATTTATTAGTGAGAGAGGGCCGGTGCTTCTGCAAAAAAGGAGTGCCCCGGAGAACAGAGCTGACTGCCAAAGTCTACTCATTTGCAATATGACTTGAATGCCTGGCTAACTTGACAAGGGCACATGCGATCTTGTAAATTAAAACAAAAACAGAAGCTCGGATACCTTGTGTGTGATGAGGCAGTAGAGAGTAAGAATGAACAGCAGTCCTCCACAGATAGATGCGATGATGAAACCCAGCTTGTACAGGTCACTGACTGGTTCTCTCTGAGAGCCCTGCACAGAATCTCTGTCATAACTGTCTGTAGGAAAGGACACACGATTTGTGATCTCTGCAGTTGCCGCAGACATCTGAGTGTTTCATCACAAACTACCCAAAAAATTGAGATTCTCACCTGTAAAGTGTTGTGTGATTGACTCTGTGTATAACTCTGTGTATAACTCTGTGGTAGAGCCAAAGGTTTCTGTGTATTCATGCTGGCACCTCCAGTCAACCGGTGCATCGCTCGTCGTTACCAGCTCCCAGTAAACCATTAAGACTTCTAAGACCTTCTGTAATGCATCCGAAGGAGACCCTCTGTAGAGCACTTCAAAACTCTCTGGTTTATCCTGAAGCAGATTCGAAGAAACAAGTATTTCATATGTCTTTAAGGTACTGCAGATTCATGTGCTCACACTATTCATATGATTTGTCATCTTCATATGACATTATAAAAGAAACAGGCTGCAAGTTCAGCATTCGGAAACTCACGCTGACCTCAATCTCTTCATTAATCCAAGGCACACATTTCTGAGAATAGATGTTGAGGATGAGCGCCCTCAGGGACTGAACATAGCCATCATTTACTGAACCCCGAATGTATTTGAAGTGGGTCGTAAGGAGCTCCAGTATCCAAGGTAATGCAGCTTTTACAAAGCAACATTTGCTCTGTTGGAAATCAGAACACAAGGTAATAAACACGAAAAGCACAAACCAGTTAATGGAAAAACAGTTGCATAAGGTTATATTACCCACCAAACTCCTCCGTTCTATGAATGTGTAGTTTATTGAACACCCACTTCTTAACTGGTTATCCATCTGCGGAAACAACAATTGCAACATCTCAGCCTGGGACGTGCAGGGTGATTGCTTTAATGTTGTTTCAACACGTACCAGTTGCCTAACTGTCAGCAGGTGTTCCCTAGTGATGGAGTGTCTGCATGGGCCAGGGACCTCAGCCATAGTCAGAGGGAAGCTCAGGAACATTATCATACACAGACACTTTACCTGCAACTAACACAACCACATAGTGTATTCATGAGAACTACAAAAACCCATTAGAAGTACTATCTGTAGACTAAAAAAACCCACTCAAGCAGACAGTCCTTGTAGACAGTGTGAAAAAAAAACCTAAACTGAATAATACACTCGAAAAAAACAACTAAACCACAACAACATTCTGGGCAGCCTTTCCTTAACATTTCAACATGCATGTACTCCTCACCCTGTAGCAGTCCAATTCAGTGACCCCTCCCAAGTTGTGCTAATCTAAAATTATTTCCAAGAAAAGAATAAGTTCAAAGCAAACCTAAGTTGAATTTCCACCTAATTGAGCTATAAAAATTTAACAGTAGTAATTCTTTCCATCCAAAATATCTACATTCGAAACGTAACAGCAATACTTTCTTTCCAGAAAACACAGTGTTTGTGTTTAACTGCTCTACGCCGTCATCTGGATCTCAGCTCAGATAAAATATCAGGTTTCAGATTGAGTTTGAGAGGAATGCATAGTGATTCCTTGCTGCAACACTACTAGTGACTGATGTTTAAGTAAGTGTGGAGGACTGTGGCGTGGGGGTGGATAACCTCAATTTTTGGTCAAATACTGCCCTCTACCATGGAAGCCTAAGCAGGGAGAACAATGTGCACAGGATCCAACTGTAGCTGATGTATGTCTGCTACCAAGCACCTTTTGGCAACAGTAACAGTCAAATGGGCTCCAGATGGAATTAATGCTTCCACTAAGGATTAAAACATGGTGATAAGCACATGTTCTTCACACTAAAAGCTAAATGATTACACAGAAAGGCATTTCATAGGTACCTCTTTGACTCACTTGGCTCCTAAAGTTTGATGCAGCTTTTGCAATAAATAGTCAAGATAGAGGGAAGTGAATGAAACAATAAAACAAGATTTATTTGTCTCCAGTCAACTTCTGAGATGAATTAAGGTAAATGGTAAATGGCCTGTATTTATATAGCGCTTTTCTAGTCCCTAAGGACCCCAAAGCGCTTTACATATCCAGTCATCCACCCATTCACGCACACATTCACACACAAAAGACAATTCTTTGAAAGCCGCAGAGACAAGAAATAATCTTTTTATATTTGGTTTTCTGTTCCTAATACAATTTTGAGCTGTTGAGTTTAACTCTTACTTGGTTTTCTGGACTACAAAGCACTAAATCAGTGCACATGGCAGGAAAGAATTATTGCCAGGACCAGGAGGAAAAATAAGTTCCGTGCCATCAAAGTTTTAAGTTTGATGCTTTGATGTAGATTTAAAGCAACATGCTGAATAATAATAACAGAGTTACTTTTACAGTAAAGTGGGATGGTACGTTAAAGACTAACATGCCATACTAATAATAGTAACCAGCATAAATACTTAATGATTAAATTAATGATATTAAATAAAACTATTAATGGGACTGGTACTTGGCAAATGCAGGAGCACATGATGTAAATGTCATCTATCACATGATTAATTTTCTCCATGGTGTCCAAGATATCTCTATGTAGGTCAGCAAACGCATGATCAAGCAGATAACTTCATATAGAGACTAACGCAAGCATTGCGCTCAGTGTAGTAGCGGTGTTTTTGAAAAAATTCTGATTAGAGAAATGTTCTCACCTACCTTAGCTTTGCTCTGAATCAGCGTGGACACAAGGATGGTCATCTGGTACGTGTTTGACAATGGAAAACACCAGACTCCTCTGTCAGACACATTGAAGCAAAGAGATCCTTTTCAAAAATTCACCTCCACTCCACCGAAAGGAATCTGTTATTAAGTAAATTTGACACTTCGTCATGTGGCGCTGTTCTTCAAAGCATTGCTTGATGTGTTCCCCCTCTACAGTGTGAGTTCAAACTGAGACTGTTTCAGCTGATGGACAGCCCTTTTAAAGACCTCCCACCTCACTATGTGGGACAAGATACACATTCCTGAGTCTGAAGACCAATGTTTTGGGGACTACAGATCAATTGACGTTTCTTAACAATTTCATTTTTTTGTATTTTAACATATCTGACTAAAACATTACATGTAAATATTAAAACTAAACGGGCAAAGAAAATTCTGTGAGCTTGAGGTGCATACTAACATCTGTTCTTGTCGAAATGCTTGAAGCGGGTTGAAAAGTGATCATAGTTTTTCCTCGGGAAATACAGGCTGTGAGTGAGTGGACCCAACTGAGCAAATGCGAGCAAAGAAAAACAAGATGTTCTGAGCACTCAAGGAGAATTTTTCTGACGATCATTTGGGGCAGAGGTTGTCAGAAGCAGGTGATGTTTCATGATGCTTGAGGAATCCAAAACTCCTTTTTAAAATAACGTCACATTTTTCCAAGCCCGAACCTAAACCAAGGGAGAAGCACATTCACATAAATGCTTTTATGAGCTCTATTTTGAAGGGAAAACGAGGAAGAAAGGGAGAAGAAAAAAGAGTGGTTCGAAATTCAATGCCACGGGAAGATTTTACATTTTTCTCACATGCTTACATCTAATGTCATAAACGCCTTCCTCTTCCTGCTATCAGCCTGAGAAATGTACTGTCACTTTATACAATTCAATCAGCATTGGAAAGAAACCATTTAGATTAAGAGACGCCCTCCCCATCGTCTTGGAGGTGGCCCTAGCCAGAGTTATTATAGTTTTGTATTTTTTCAATAGTTTTTATTTTTTTTTATTAAATTTTGACTTTCAGCTTTTCAGATTAGTTTCAGTTAGTTTCCAGATTTTCTTGTTTCAGTTTAATTTTTATTGTTTAAAAATGTTTAGTCTAAATCATGTTAGCTTCAGTTTTAGTGTTTTATAATTATTATGTACGGAGAGCATATGCCAGAGGCAAAATTCTGGAAAAACAGTACATGTATTGGAAGTGAGGAAGCCACTCACTTATAGACAACCAGAGTCTCAGCAGAAACGTCCACCAAAGCCTCAGCAGGCAAGTAGTAAAATCCTTTTTACCAAATTAACAAATATTAAAACTGAGATAGCTTGAGCTACCCAATAAAGGTTCATTCACTGTCCTCAGACCAATCAAGTTTGCCAATTGTGAATTCACACCCCATGGTTATGTTGTCAGCCCTCTTCTGTAATAATCTAAACTGTGGTGTGTTAAAACACAGCAGGCCAGACAGTCTTCACTCATCACCAGCCAACTTGCTATATTTTCCTCACTCAAATTTAATCTGCTTCCCGAACATTAAAATCAACTGGAAGGTTGAAGCTGTTTTGACTTACTGGAAAAGATCCAGCATGCATTGCCAAGGCACGAGTACAAGGGGACAAAACAGGACCTCTGTGGAGCGATCTACAGATTTTAAGTCAAGGGTTTGAAAAAAAAGAAAAATTGGGCCAGTTCCCAGAACTGTTGGGCGCTGGGGGTGGATACTTTAATCTTTATTGACTTAGTTATGGTTGATCTTGGAAGAATGCAGTATAAGTCCCAGTTTTCTTTGGTATGGTTTTTTGAATGATTATGGCTACATTATGCTTTACATGAGCTACTCTTTGTAGGCTGAAGTGGCTGATATACAGGAGGCCAAACAAGATGTTTTTCATTTCAAAACATGGCATTGTCTCTAGAGTAGGGCTTTCATGATACTAGAATTTCAAAGGTGATACCAATCTCCAGGAAATCCTCAATACTTAATGCTATGTTCAATATCACAGGAGGAAAAATGAGTAAATTAAGATGTGCATATTTAAAAAAAGAAAAAGAAAAAAAGAACATAATAACACTGCTATGTGCAAATGTATACCACTACAGCCCTATTTACTTTCTATGCTTCCAGCAAATTCGGACCATATTGCATTGCTTAGCAAATGGAGTTGAAAGGGTAGGTTTCTTTCTCAGATTCAGTCTGGGAGTTCAAGAGGAACACAACACCACTGTTGGCACAGAGTATTTGAACTTGACAGGCAAACAACTTTGATGGGTTGGGCATTTGGGTCAAGTCACTTTACTATTCTGCAAAAAATAAAATAAAAAATACAAACAAAAGTAAAAAAAGAGTGCATCCATGCTGTCATTTGCAATTTTTAAGAAAGTCCATGCTTTAAAACTACACCACATGGATTAGAGTATCTTCACATTACACCTACTGGAGTGGCTTCACCATGAAGCTCCCAGCACACAGTTTTTGAGCTGATGTTAATGCCAGAGGACATTTGAGCCTTAGAAGTTACCGAGTTAGAAGAGGGCTGGCGACTTTTAATCAACGTGCACCTCAGCAGTCTCTGCTGCTCTGTCACTTTGCTTGATCAACCACTTCTTAGCTGAGTTGTTATTGTTCCTAAATGCTTCCTCTCTGCCACAAAGAATTGATTGTGGAATATCTCAATAATTATTTCTTGCTTGGGCTACAGTAACTAATTAGCATTGGGGTTTTTTTTAATCTTTTCTCCTAACTTAATGTAACATAAGTTAGTTGTGTTTTTATGATGTGCCTGAACCCCCAAGACTTGTCCATAATGCTGGTGCTTAATAAAATTTTTTTAGACATAAATAATTATGTTATCCTGTTAAATTAATAGCTCCTACAGTTTTATTATTGTTATCTAGCTGCTTTGTTTATGATATCTTAACAGACAGCTAATGTGGCCAAAACTGCCATAAGGTAATTGCTAAGAGTTTAACGGCTATTTTTAATGTGCACTGGCCAGGTTAATGTTTATGATAAATGCTTAATGCTCAATGTTGAAAAAGAAGCCTTATTGGCCTCTTGAAATTCTTCATAAAACCCAGGGGTTCTTTAAGATTCTTGGCTAGTGTTGTTGCACTACTGTTCCTGTGTTTGGCTGCTAGTGGGGGGAGGGGCTTTGCACTTGCCTATCTGAAGTAGTACTGTGTGAAGTAGAGCTGTGCAATGCTACAAACTGCAAACTGCTTATACCAGTAATGATACTTTTAAAGTATAAAGGCAGTTTATACATGAAATAGCAGTGTGTCATTATTTATGACGTAAATCATCATCAGTTTTAAGACCATTAAAGACCACTAAAAACATTTCAAAATAATTTGATTTTCAACCAAAGGAGGTGAACACAGCACAACTGGTATTGATACTGTTGCAAATGAGTGTCTAATCTGATGGTCTGTATGAGTATCTTTTCTTTTTCTGGCAACCCTACTGTCTAGAGAGCATTTCCAGAAGGTTGCCAGTTTTTGGTTGGCCTGTAGTTCTGACCAAAAATGGGTCTCAAGAACTTCAGTTAGTCCCATGGTTTAGATTTTTATGCAAGATTTTCCATTGGTTTTCTTTTTGGTTGGCTAGTGAGGCTTGTTTTAGAGAAACCTTTGGGTATGTTATTTCAGTTTAGTGCTCATGTATTAACTCCAGTTTGTTTTGGTTGCTGGAATTTTGGCAAAACAGACTGTGGTTTGTTTTCCAACTGCAGGCAGTGTGTTTTTTGAGTTGTAATGAAGAAACAACTTTTTGATTTGTTGTAGTGGTGGGCGGATGTCAGAGATTGAACTCCTTTCCAGCCTATAAAAGCTGTACCATATGTTCACTTGGCCTCCCTCTTCCACTCTTCCACCCACCAAATGTTTTTGTTAATTTATTTTCATAAAATTCTATTTAATCTATTTTAGTGACTTTCCTCTTGTGCTTATCTTGAATCACTTTGTGTTAAAGGGTACATTGCTTTTTGCAGCACCGGGAAACTTTTGTTGCTAAGCAAACTGGGACTAACCATGTAAACACCAAACACTGATTACCCACAATGCTAAAACCAAGACTTAAGGGAAGTCTCACCTGTTGGAACGTGGACGCTGGTTCTCTATAGTGTTGTCCTGTGGGTAGTAGTGTCCAGATACTGGGAGGTGGTAGCAGATGCTTGCAGATATGAGCTTAGTGCATCTGGCTTGTTCTGGTGCACATAGCAGTAGCTCAGATCTGGGGAGCTTGGCCATAGCGTCTAACCTCTTTGCCCAGCTCGTGAGAAGCATCTTTTTTTTTCCAGTGTGGCTGCATTCTGCTAGGGAGGAGGCTGAAAAGGGCAGGTCTGGTCAGCAATAACATTTCATTAGCTGGGAAGGAGCAAGACATTGCACAACACTATCCATATTGTCAACATCAATAGGTTTTTTTTTATGAGAGTTGTTTGGTGTATGGTAAATATAAAATATGGAGGATCCTGCATGAAAAAATACAACAGTAGAATTACGAAGGTTATACCATATGTAATTTATTTAATTTTTTTCCTTTTCTTAAATGCACACCAGGATGAAACTTCAAGGGTGGGTTGGGTTATTGTCAATTCTAAAATTACATCAATAATTACTGCACCAGCTGCAGACATTTCTTAAATTTAAAAGGCTCACTTTGAACTGATATTCCCTTTTGGAACACAAACTCCCACTGCTGAAAGGAAAAGATGATGTCTTAAACAAATTCCAGTGTGTAAGGGTAATCACCCATCACTTAATTTAAGCTATAACAGGAATCTCTGACCTTTTGAAAATGCTTATTGGTTAATTGTACACAATTAGATGAAGGGAAGCAGCTATCCCAGCTCTGTTGGTTACAAATTCTGCACATAACCACCGGAGTCTAACATTTCATGGTTTTGCTTTTCTGCAGATAATAAGATGGCACTAAATACTAATGTCCCAACTAATGTGCTTTAAAAGTCGTGCGAGGGAGACTTGGTTAGTTCTTGAAAGAAAATGTGTCTTAAAAGAGCTTGAATTAGCTTAAAAGTACAGATGTATAAACTACTGTCTTTTAGTTTAATGTGTACATTTTAATTTGTGATAAACTGTTTTTCAAATGTTTATTGTATCACATTAGACAAAACTATTAATGTTACTAATACCAAAGACCTGTCTTCATTTTGAAAGTTCAAAAAAACATTGCGTAACAGTAAATGGCCATAGCATGGGATCTCTTTGAGCAACATTGCTGCCTGCATGTTAATTTTAAGTTTTTAGTTTTATACAGTTTACGGTTAGAAAAATATTTGGTAGGATTAACATAGATTGCATCTTACAAAACATTGGTTGTTTAAGTAGGTTTGCAGCTCAGATAGTTGTTGACTCACACTAAAAGATACATTTTTGCAGTTTTTTGACTCTTGATCGAGTGCCAGTATCAACCCTCGCCTCTCTGCACTCTATCAATAGATAAAATCCAAAGCAGACAATTCATGGATGTGAGGGGCGAGGAAGCATGACAACTCCACTGTCGCTCTGCTGTAGTATGAGAGGACTTCCTTAACCAGTTCAGAGAAAGTGGAACAAAAAGATCTGACCCGAGAACATGACAAATCTACATTTTTAGATTGTTATCTATGTTTTTTTTTTAATCTGCGTGTCCTCTGTCTGCTAAGCAAGCAGAAATGCCTTCCTTTTTTATTCACTCGTTGAACGACCTTAAAGGTCGGCATTTTGTTTTGTTTTTTTCTCCAAAGGTTTTGTCATTCAGAGCGTTTTATAAATGAGATTTACTCTGGTAAAAACAGCTGAAGCAGAGTAACTTGTTTTGCTGCAGAAAAAGGCAACTCCCAAAGACAGGGATCGTACACTGCTGAAAAACTTGAAAAAGCATGATTTGAGTTTGAAAACTAACTGACATGACGCCAGCCGGGTTTCACTCCTATTGTAACTTTTAGTTGCGTAAATGAAAGTCCCACTTTGCCGACATAACTGGAATGAAACAGAGCAAGGTTTCACATTACACTTTCTAGCGCATACTCTATGGCTGACATTTAATTGTATACCTAATAGTCACCTAAAAATAGGCATCCTTATATTATTAAGCGACAATGACAAATATTTCTGTGAAGAATGCGGTGTGGTTGATTAAATCTGCTACAGCAATCTGTTTCCAAGTTCAGCCTTGACTTCCACATGGTCATATAATGCATTAGCCAGACCTAGAAGGAAAAAATGCAGCAAATTTAGACTCAAGTTGAAACTTCAATTTTATTATTTCGTCAGAACAATATATATATAATTTGGTTGTGGCTGTATGACAAATACAAGAAGCAAGTCACACAGAAAGAAACATTGTATTTGTTGGTGAATGCATTTCAGAAGGGGTTTAGTGCAACTGATTCCCAAATATAGAATAGAAATGCATGCATGCATGCAAGAAATGTGAGGATGACATTCCTTACAATTTCTTTAATACGACTTATTCAGGTCATGTGTTCACGTAAAAAACAAGCAAGGGAAGACCCGGACTAAAATTAAAAACATCGGGAGACAGCAACGAAAACAACAAGAAAACAGAAGAATGTGGTGAATATTTAAATTCCTGTCAGACTGCTGTGGCAAACCCTATCCGATTATTGCGGCGATCAAACTCTGTGTAGTAGCGTGCAATGAAGTTGGCTCCCAAAATCCATATGGGACCTGTAGGAGGCGGCACATCCAAGCCCCTGAAGGTAACGGTGCAGACTTCCCCTTCGATCTGTGATTGCTGGAGCCACAAAGAACAGATGTATTATAACACAATAACACACCAAACAAAGTGCTAGAAGTAAATGTCTACTATTAAAATTGTACTCAAAAGTATTATCTGCATAAAGGGATTACTGTTGTGGTCCTTAATTTTCATATTTTATAAGCCTAATATTACAATTCACAACAGCAGAATTAAAATACACGTAGTGCTGCAAAAATTTATTTAAAAAAATAGAAATACGTCACTAAAGTGCAAGTACCACAACATTGTACTTGGCTGTAGTACTTGGGTAAATGAACTGATTTACGTTTGAACAATGCATGCCTATGTTAATACAGTTCAGCATCCATCAACACTCTCACCCATAATATATAATCCTCCTGTGTGAGCGAGTATTCCTGGCCACCGAGGAGGAACGTGACACTGGGTAGCGTCTTCACAGTATCACAGTTGACTTTGTACTGGCGAACAACAGAGTAATAATTGGTGACAACTCATGAATTTCTGCAAACATGCTTTTTTGTGGGAAACTGTGTTGCGTGTGTAAAAGCTTACGCCACTTTCATCCAGCTGTGCTCCGATGGTTTTCATCAGCACGGACACAGAGGAGGCCGGGCCTGTGATGTAGGAGGAGCCCGTGTCGATCACAGCTGTGCAGCCCTCTGTGCAAAACATCATCTCCCTCCCCACAGAAACACTAAAAGAATGAAAGAGGAGGTAGAAATGAAAACACATGTACTTTCTGAATGGCTGCACCTTTGTACTCATGAAAACACATTACATGATAGCAAATAAAGATCATACCCTTTCATGGTAAGTTCCCATTTGCCTGTCTGTCTGGTGTTAATATAATTAAAACTTCCAGTGTAGTAATTTGGATCTGTTCCACCGAGGACAAGCTCTCCGCCTGGGGAGCGTTTTGGGTCCCTGAAAATGATAAACAAAATACCCTTAAAGTTGTGCATTTTCTCTTTGACAGTAGAAATTGTAATTTTGCTGGTTCACACAGGTTGCTGAGCTATATCACATATTAAAAATACAGTACTGTGCAAAAGACTTGAGCCACCCCACATTTCTTTATATTTTGTTTCCAAGGAGTCAGACTTTCTTGTAGCTTTTGAAATTGGTATTGAGCAATATTGTTCCAGGATTTCTGAAGAGCTTTCAAAAATTTTCTTTGGACATGTGCTTCTTTCTCACTCACTTTCAGTCCAGTGCTTCAGTCCAGGTGAATGTTTTTTTGTGTTGCTTTTTTATTTGTTTGTTTTTTAAGCCATTTAACACTGACCTATAAATCATTCAAGCACACAAATGGCATCTAACTCAAGGGATGAACACACATAACCGACAACTCAGAACAAAGAACACACCCAAATCACAATCAAAGCTTTGGGCGTGTTATTAAGCGTCTTGCAAAAGCACAGTTTGTTCCCATTTCATTATCTGTGAAAAATTTCAGAGACAGAATGGTCTGACAGGCATAAAGTAGTATTTTTTTTTTTCAGCAACAAGGTGATTCTCAAAGAGCTAGTAGCCAAAAACTTGGAATATCTCAGCGTATTGTGTTGTGTGTCCATAAAAAATGTGAGAAAACTGAACAAGTAGAGGACAGAAGAAAAAGTGTCACACCTAAAAAACAAAACAAAACCATAAACAAAAACAAGCATAAAGAAGAAAACATCTATAGCAGATAAGCAGGATCTGAAAGTCATGTCGTTAAGAAAAAATACACCAAGGACCTGTCACAGGATCTGACAGATGGATCTGAACCTTCATCTGATCCATCTAACGTTCCCGGAAACCTCATCAGAAATGGTGTCATTGCACAGCTGTCAAGAAGGGGAACACAGAGAAAAGACTGAGGTATGCTGCACTAACATCTGGAAATTAATTAGCAATGGCTTTATTTTTCAGCATCACACTGATCCCAAGCACACTGCTATTGCAGAAAAATCACATTTTGACCAAAAATGGAGCCAAGGTAGCCAACATCCAAAGAAGAGTGTAACAAACCACAGCAGACCTGATGACATTTCCATGCTTCTCAGCATACTTTACTTTATTACTTATTACACGGTTGCTGTTCTAACACTTCCTGGCTGCAGCTTCCCAGCTGCCAGCCACATGTACATAACAACAATAACTACCAACAACAAGCACCGCTTTTTATGCCGGCGAGGCGTGATTGTAGATGCCGTGCAGGTGAGATGAACTCACCTGCACAGCATCACAGGCCATGCCCCATTACAAAGAGCGTTAAATATCCTTCAAGAAGCCGGAAGAACTATTTCTGAAGACTACTTAGAAAAATCCTGCCTAAGAGAGTTTAGGCTGTTTTAACGAAGACAGGTGATACCAGTATTAACTTTCAAACTCACTGGTTTTCACATGTCTTACATTACAATCAAACGCTGCAAATATTTACCACTTTCCTGGCAAAATGTAGAGTGATGAGGAGTGGCTCAAGATTTTTGCAAACTTCTGTAAATAATAACAAAAAATCCCATTCCCTCTGACAGTAAATAAAGATCGTTTACAACTTAATCATGAAGGCACCTCAATTTTTAATATGTTTATTTGAGTTATACCTACTTCTTAAATCTTACATAAAAATGCAAGAGGCAAATTTCATGAGTAAAACATGGGTTGATGCATGTTTCATGAGACATCCAACACATATAAAACACAAAACATTTATTATATATTTTCACTATTTCATTTCATATGGGACGTTCTTTTAGCTTAAATTGATTCTTTCGTATGGCGCTTCCCACAGTAAAAGAAAACATCATAATATTTTTTCAGCTGGTTTATTCTGGATATAACCAAGTATAATAAATGACAAAGAACTATGAGAAAATACACATAAATTTTTTTATGTGTCTCACACAGATCCAAATCCATTTCGTATGATCTTCTTCAAGTTTGGGTTTTTCTTCTAATTCTAACTTTTTCAGCTCAACAAGCAGAAATTGAAAAAACGTGATCCTAAAATCTAACAGATGTCCTGACGAGACATTATTTATAGTTATAGTGTTTTTCTCTCTGATTGATCAATTCAACACTTGGCAGCAAGTTCATTTTTTCACTGCAGCATAAATATCATTGACAGCTTGATACATTTTCTTCAGCATCTAAATTATTGTCATTATTATTTTTTCCTCGTGCAAAAGCCTTTCATATAAAATGTCAGTTCAGTTGATTTACTTATACCCACCTGCTGTAGTAGATGGAGAAAACTTCTTCTTTGAGGACGTGTTGAGACATGATATGATCGAACACTGGGGTTATGCCATCAATGGCCGCGTTGGGGTATCCCATCCCCAGCACTCCATCAAACTTGGCAAAGATGAAGGGCATGGCAGACAGAGCCGTGGCTTCAGCAAACACTTGCACTACTGGGATGCCACCAACCTGCAGCAATAAAACACTGCTAATCAAAAGTTTAAAGTGTAGTGTGCAAGAGGAAGTTTAAAAAAGAAACAAAACCCATTTAATTTGTAGGTTTCAGACTTGAAACTCACCACAACCACATCCTCGCTCAGGAATCCCCTGACATTTCCAGAGGCATACTGGATGGAAAATCCTGTTCCATTCTCAATGTAAGTCCGGGATTTGGAAGCATCATACCTGTTGTGAGTAACTGAAAGTATTTAAGCATTTAAGTCCAACAGCGAATGTTTACCTGGGAAGTTTTAATGAACAATGTTCCCTAAAATATTGCATCTATTTTTTTTTTTTTTTTTTGGCCAGTGAGCATAAACTAATGTTGGCATATTGTCAGTTCATTAAGTTCACTAAGTTCAGAAAAAAATGTTTGAATATGTACACTTACAACAGGCAGTGGAGAACGGTGAGCAGCTTTGCGAAGGCACCCACAGGTTGGCTGAGCCTGTGTCAAACACCACATTGAACATCTGGGCCGGAGAGCCAATACTGATTTCTCCAAAGTACTGCGTCTATTGGAAGTGGAAAAATGTCCCACGTCATTGTTGTTTGAATAGTTTTTCATTCCAGTGTTTTATAATTTTTAAAAAAGCAAAAAAAACCACAAAACCCCCCAAAAAAACAAAACAAAAAAAAAGAAAAAAAAAAGAAAAAAAAGAATAGTTTTTCAAAGGTTTTCCCACATGTTAAATGTCACTTTTAAGGCCAATGACAGAGAAACGTGGAAAGTCTGACTCATAAAAAGAGAATATTTCAAGAGGCTAATTCAAAAGCAAGTTCATCTGCTGTTGTCGTGAAGACATCTCAATGCTCATCCAAGAGCAGAGATGAAACCTTTAATCATAGAGGTTAAAGTCTGTATCTATCTTCAGAACTGAAATAGAAAACGCAGGTGGTTTCAGTGCTACATTTTCTATCACATGTATCATCTGTAGCTCTAATCAATGGATCACATTAAGGTTTCTCACATCCAAATAGTTGGTTAGCGGCGTGGGAACAGTTCCGTTGTTGGTGTCAGCTATGCTCTTCTGGGCCAGCTCAGTCATCACCTGCTCTACAGAAACTCCCAGCTCCTGCAGAGTCTCTCTGATAGATGGCATCTTTTTCAGGGCAATTCTGGAACCAGAGCAGGAAAGAGGAAACATTCTGAATGAATGCAAAGAGCAAACTCGATAGCTAAGGTCATGTTAAAGAGGTACATGGAGTTTATTTTCTGTGCTATGTATCTATTACATATGTCTGGGGATAATCTCAGTATGCTCTCAGCACCCAGCCAATCAGATGAACAAAAACACATGTGAACCCAAATGCTGAAATCATTAGCTTTTGTAATGAATCAATAAAACACATTTGTTTTCATGTCCTTATATAATTTATGGTTTACTGTCATTACGTTTCTCCAGAATGTTATCTATAATGCTGGTGCAGAAATCCAGCGAGTTAGATCCTTTAAGCAAATCAGGTAGGCATGTAAATGATTCTTTTTTTTTTTTTACCTTCTCAAAGCATGGCTCGTGGTCACTGTCAGTGATAGAGCAACCAAATATATCCACTGATTCATCAGTAGTGCCATGGCGACTTCTCGGACTTCACTGATGTCGGTTCTGTATATAAAAGTTGGTTTTCCTGGCTCTTCTTCTCTCTCGCTCTCTCCGATGTCGTGCACCTCAACTCTTTTTATACCATGCCCTCTTTTAAGTGCTCTCACCCATGGGCCTGGCTCTGGTTGGGAGCTTTCCTGGAGGTGACCACTGGAAAACAAGTCCTTCTTCCCTCCCCCCACCTTGCACTCTACCCCTCTGCCTTGATCACACAACCTCTTCTGTGATAAACAGGTCCCAGTGAAAGATGTGAACTCTGACCCCTTAAGAAACACTGATGACAGAAAGCAGGGGTGAAGAGGTCTGCATATTAGTGACGTAGGTAACCTGGAGACCCTGTGTGAAGGGCTGTGAGAAAATTCGAAGCAACCAAATGATGCTTTGAGTTGTCAGGACAGATTAGCTTGTTTACTAAAGTCACGTTAAATCCAGATCTCGCTGTGCACTTTTACATTATTTCTCTAACCTGCTGATGATTTCATTTAATTAGATCAGGGGTGTAAAATTAGTTTTTGATCATGGGTAGCCGGCCCAGTGTGATCTGAAGCAGGCCAGACCAGAAAATCTAATCCGTAATAACCCTCATAAACACCTACAAATGGTTCCCTTTCGCTTTGGATTAAAGAAGTGCATTTTTGAAAAATGTTCACATTTATTGAACCAACCATTTACATAGGTCATAGGTGATGTTTTTGTCAAAACACATGACAGTCAAGACAAAATTGAGAAATTGAGCACCTGTGTAACTCAGTGAGTGAGCAGGTACTGATATGCCACGTGGCCCAAAAGTAGTGGCCTGGGTTCGAGTCTGACCCGTGGCTTTTTGCTGCATGTCTTCCTCTCTCACTATCTAATAAAGGCAAATGCTAAAAAAATAATATTAAATAATATTAATATTAATTTTCTGGCAAGTGATGAATGACCCTTTGGGAAGCCAGCTGTGTCAACATTAGATGGGGTTTTGTTCTTGAAAATAACAAAAACAATGATAAGAATAATGATAAAAGAAACAAGATGCTTGTCTGCATTTAACACACCTTTGAATTTCTTCTATGTGAAACAGTCAGTTAGTCTTTCTGAAAGACACACACACTGTTTAAACCTCTGAATACAATATCAATGCTGCAGATTATATTATTAATGCAATGGTAATGATGATGATTATTTACCAATAGCAGTAAAATAATTTCCCTGCTCCACAAGTGTTTACTGGGTTTTACCACAGGGAGGATTCCCATGGTATCTTGCCTGTCACAGCTGTGTGGTGAGTTGGTACTGTGCTGACCACCAAGTCAAGCCAGGAGATATGTGGAGGTCCATGTCTGGCGCAAGCTCAGACAACCGTAACAGAGGCCAGAGGTCAGCAGCTGAGATACTCCCTGTTGACAGATCTTCCAGGGAATGATGCCATGTTTTCATACAGATTATAGAGGCAGAGATGATTTACAGCAGAGTTATATTGCACTATGTTTGCTTAATAAACACTGGAAGATTCTACCGCCACTATTACCAGCATACTTTCTAAATAAATGCTTCTTTTCATAGTGATGACAAGTGACAAAGGGATGATTTACAATAATAAAAACATAAAAAGACTTTTCAGCTGAATCTGCAGCTCTCCTCAGCTTTACGGGGCTTTATGGGGAGTTTAAGCCCATCGTTTATACATCCGGCCGAGCATTACTGCTTTGGTTCACTCTTACTGCAAATGCAGATACATTTAGACACCAGCAATTCCACACAAAGCAGCATTCAGCTGCTATAGAGATCAAAATCAGAGCAAATAGAAGCAAGAGAAAGGGGAGTGTGTCAGGCTTATATGCATCTTGTTGTGTTTACAACTGTTTCAAGTGGCCAATAAAATAAGTTATTGCAGGTTCAAAGCTTTAATGATTGATTTTTTTGGCTTCTTGGCACAAAAAGCCATAAACACATTATTATTGTCTAATAGAGCTGCTGTGGTGAAAGTATTACCAAACTATTATCCATTTACCAGTTTTACCAGAGGCTTGTTTTAAAAAAATAAAAATGAATAAAGAGGAGGATATGGACAAGTATTACCATCAGTTTTTACATTTTTAAGACACATATTACTTAGGAGGCCCATGCCTGTTTATTCTTTAATACCATTAGGCCTTACAAGCAGGTTTTGATAGTGCACTTTGGCTATCTCACAGACACCTGACTCTTGACCTGCTAGGTTAAATGGATACCCATAAGTTTCTTTCCCACACTGCCTAGGGAGACCCATGCGTCACTGCTGCATGGCCTCCCACCTCTTCACTTAGGCTACTCCACTGGTGCACATGGGAAATGTAAGATTATCTCCTACATAACAATTTATATCAGTTTTATATTTGTTTTTTGTATGTCATTAATATTTCCTTGTAGGCCTTCACTTCAAGCCAAAATTTAGACTTTGGTCATGCAGAACTACTCAGAACCGTATAATAAAAGCTGTTGAAAAAGGTGCAACTGAGCAAACCTCAAATGTGTTCCTGCTGACAGATGTATATCAGAGGCAGAATTCGTGCGAGAAGCTATAGCAGGGTTGCGTAGGGACTGTGTTATCTCTCATAATAAGAATGATAAGAAGCAGAGCAGTGGTTGTTAGCAGGAAACGAGACTCAAGGAAGTTATCACTCAAACAAATAAGCCTGACTGCCAAAGCCACAAAAATGCAACATTCTGCCCATCTGGCATGCATATAAATGCGACATGTCACTTTTTCTAATTAGTTAGTTCATATAATTAGCTACAAAAGAGCAGCGAACAACAATTTGGTTTCACAGATTTTATACCCAGTTATGTTTTCATCATTTGAAATCCATGAACTTCAAATTAGGAATGATGAGTCTGTGATTCCATCTGGAGACAATATGTATGAAAATATGTGGGGCAGTCTTCACATCAGGAGGTAAAAAGTGTCGAAATTGAGATCAAAGGTGGCAGTAAAATCATGTTTTATGTACAACAGATTGATAGCCATCCTCAAAAGCTTGGTTGTATGATTACATTTGATCTTACACATTTTGTTTTTATTTTATATATTGATAGTTGGAGTTATCGTCCTGAATTGGTGCTTGAATTTTCACTAAGGAGCAGGGTTTTTTTTTTTTAGACCTTTTTGCTGCTTGATTTCCGACCAGCAGAGGGCAGCAATTGACTGAAAAATCCACTAGGACAACTCTCAGGAGTTCTTCCTGTTCTTTGATCACATGCAACTCAGAAGAAAAACATTACTTATTAATCTCCGTGAGACTGTTTGTAGGATATGCACGTGTGTCTTCATCCTTACACTTCAAGATAAAGACTGTCCAGACTCATCTTTAAGCTGCACTGGGACAAGCTACCTCCAAAAGAATTGACATGATGTCTGAAAATCCCTGTTCTTTATATTCAAGCTTTTCCATTCTAAAATATTTATAATACATTTATAATTTAAGCATAGAATGGTATAACTCAAGGGATGCACAGTGTTAACAGACGACTTATTAGAAAAAAAACAACTAGTATTACTAGCAGCCTGTCCCAAGAAACAAATGTGGAGTGCAGAATGCTTGGACTTGAATGCAAGATACAGCAAAACAAGGTTAAAAAACAACAAGTGAGACATTTATTTGTCTGGAAAAGTAAAACAAACAAACAAACAAACAAAGAAACAAAACACCCAAAAGACAAAAACAAAAACAAAACTGAGGTATAACATCCAAAGTACAAGGAGCCCAGGGAAAACACAGAGGAAAAGTACAACACAACAAGGGAGAAGTAGAGGACAATATATACACAGGAAGACAGTGCCCACTAACAAGGGAAGCGGAAACAGCTGGAAACAGCTGGAAACAGCTGGTGATGACAATCAAGACAGGAGGGAAGAAGCAAAACTAAACATGAGACTAGAGACAAATGACTATCAAAGTAAAGCAGGAAATGAAAATCATCACAACTGAAACCCAAAGAGAAGAACATAACAAACTTAACAATGTACATCAGTAAATGGGAAAAATAATCCCAAAAACTACTTAAATAAATTAAAAGAAGGCTTGTCTAAAAAGGTTATTTTCAAGCTCACTGGAGTTAGATGACGAGATATGAAAAGATATTGTGGAAAAAAAAAAGTTTTGCGCTCTATCAACATTAACTGCAATTCCCAGAGAGCTCTATTAGGAAGCAGGTGCACTGTTAGGATAAAACAGCTGGAGAACACACCAGAAACCATGGCAACTGCACTTGTTTTGCTGCTCAGCGTTTGCGACTCAACACAGTGTGCCCATCCACCTGGATCAATGAATATTTAATAACAGCAGTCACACAGTACCTTAATTATAGTTAAACAGCTCTGGTTGGTACTTGCTTGGCTCAAACTGTACATCTGAATTACTCCAACGTATGTTAATTGGTGGTAGTGGAGTGCATAGATAGATACTTCCTCACCACTGCTACCACTCTACTCCTACCACTACAGCTACTGCTAATACATCTCCTAATGAAACTCTTACTACTAGTGAGAAGTTACTCATCCAACATGTTTAATTCACTGGCTTCTACGTGTGATTTCACACGGTGATGCTTTATGATGTCACATTTTGTATTGTTAGGGCCCTCTGCAGGCCTGGATGCTAAAACTAGTTCAACAAATAAATCCTCATTCAACACCATACAAAAGGTTTTCATTTAGACATCATATGCTTGATGTAAAATAGAGGCATAACAGATAAACACATTTTATTAAACCACCACACCGGAAATACACTGATTGACTAATAGGTTGTATAGTATGGCTTACATTCTACATCAATCAGTAGTAGTAACATGTAATCAAGTAGAAAACAAACTCACAAATGGCAACATGGATACAAAAAATGTAAAGGTAAAAGTATACAGACCACACAAAGACAATCTTGAAAGACTCAAAACAAAATCGTAAATGACAGAGCACAAACCTCATAAACAAACGTTTAACAAGTTCCCCAATTCTTATGCTCTTTCACTCTTTTTAAATAAGTGCCATTTTTAATTCTTAATATAATAACAAGCATTAAATGCAGTATCTGTCAAATCCATTACATTTTTACAGAATAGCAAGCTGAAAGATGTTGTGGTTACTGCAATCACAGCAGGATTGTGTGTACAGGATATCCTCATTTAAAAAAGACATCCTCCTCTAATTGCTTAGCTTTGTGACTTCCTGGACAACAAGCACACATATCCTTGCACTCACCAAACATCCTCTGTGTGGCGTTAATAATGGGCTGACTCATCTCTGAAGGAGAACAATGGAAATCTCTTATTGTATCAGTCTGATTGTTGTTATCTGTCTTGTGTGCCTGTTTTTTGTTTTTTTCCTCTGCTGCTACTGTGACTGTCATTACTCATCCAGAAACACAGTGCTGGATAGATAAAACTGTGACATCAGACCAGAGTAAAGCACTCTCAGACTGCCTTAAGTCTTTGCTCCATTTTTAACAATCAGTTGGGCTAAACTAATATGTTCATTTTGACATGCCTTCAACTATGTTCAAGAGTTTATTTGGTAACTCCCTTTAATACAGCCCGTGACTGAGGGCATAATTCCCTTTAATTAAATATAATTACATTGGTTTTTACAGGAAGCAAATAAATACTTATACTGTAAGTAAATTTATTCTGTAAATAATTTTTAGTACTGCATAAGTTAATATATTTTAGAGAAAAGAAGAAACAATTACATTGTAAGTAGCGAGTCTACATAAAAGTAGCGTCTCTTTTTCTGTAAAATACATGGAAGTTAGGCACGGCATCCTGATATATGATATAAGTTAAGCTAACCTAAGCTAATTAACTATTAGGGAATCACTTTGTTGGAACAAATGCTTTGTACCCATTATTGTAGCTACTCTCATTTATGAAACTTTATAGACACAAAGACTGGACTGAAAATCAGTGAAAAAGCAGCCAATATCCAAATAAAAACTTTGAAAGAACTTCAGAAAACTGGAGAAACAGGAGAACTATTGCTCAAGGCCACTTCATTGTATTAGAAGAAAGTCTGGCTTCTTGGGAGCAAAATAAAAAGAAGGGAGGGGTGGCTTAGGAGCTAGCTGCCAGCTCAGCTTTGCAAAGAGACTGGGAGCAAAGACAAGGGCCTAGCTCTGCCCAAATGTAATAAACCCAGCCTACCAACACTCACTATAGAATGCTCACATTACATTTCTTTATATGCAGAAACAACTTTTGGTTTTTATGATTTTATAGAATATATTGGCTTAAAAGACTACAGTTCTATAAAGACTAAGTTGGAAAGTAGGTGACTCAGAAGAGCAGCTGGCAGGCTGACGGGAATCCATGAAGATGAAGAGGGATTCAAGGGTAGGCATGCAGATGAGTTACAGGTAAGTATTTTTCCTTACAGGTAAGGAGGCAAACTGGAAAGTTCAGATGAGTGGATTTAAATTAATTTTCATATAATCAGTCCATAAATTGTGGCTCATCTCTGTACTTTCTCTCTTTTCTTTTTTTTCAAATTTCTATCTGGTGCTCCAATTGTATTATATTTTATTATTTATTATGTTTTTATTTTGATGAGTGGGTTTTCATGGAATTCATGGAACCTCTGCAGTAATTTGGACTTCAGACAGGTTACTATGGAACAGACAAGAAAACAGGGTTGAAAAGTCCATAACACAAGGGCTACTGTAGATGAAGACACAGTGAAACACAATTACCATCCACAAAGGTGCTAACGATCCGGTGGGGAGTACCTGCATAAGCCGGTCCTAAATACCATGATGAACGACTACAGAACAGGTGTGAAGGTGAGAGCCCAGGAAGAAAGGATCTTCTCCCTGTAGGCTGTCCATCGAGGAGAGCCAGCCCACAACCTCAGTGTAAAAAAAAAGAGAAGCAGCGAAAGAAAGGGGGCTAGAGAGAGAAGCTATGGAGAAAAAATGAGTGAGAGAGAAAGAGACGCAGGGAGAAGGGAGAAGAAATCATGACAGTGTGTGGTTTTTCCAGATATCTCCACTTTGGTCCTGTCTGTCCCAGGGACATTGTTCCGGATGTTTTGCAGTTTATTCAGATGCAACTTTGCAAATCCAAGCTGTGCTGCCATGTTCTTTTTATTGAGAAGAGGCTTTCTCCTGGCACCTCTTCCAAACAAGACATGCTTGTTCAGTCTTTTTCTAACTGTACTGCAGTGAACCTTTAAATTTAACACTCTAACTAACACCTGTGGTGTCTATTGCTCTTGAGTTTTTGCAGTTTCTCTGCACAGTCTGACTTTGGAGTGAATTTGCTTGGATGTTAACTCCTGGGAAGACTTTTACTTTAAAAAATGCTATCAGTTCTCATTACGTAGATTATCAGTGCCATAAAAGTAAAAAATACTGTTAACTTATATTTCACACAACATAATTAATCACAGGAAATTAAAACATAGTATGAAATGTTATGGTTTCTCTGAAGCTTACCATATTATTTAAATCAGACAAACTGTTGTTTAATCATAACTTTGATTACGATACCTAAAACAAAGCTGATGCTTAAATTCTTTGGAGGATTAACAGATGCATCATAAACAGAGCAAGCTAGACAGCTAATGTTATTTAACATAAAAAAGACACATCCATACCAACTGATTCTTCATTGTATGCCATGAGCTGAACATGGCCTCCTCTCTTTCAAAGATTGTGTCACACTCCTTTGAGACAGGCAGTCACACAGCTGATCAAACAGTAAATCTGATTTTGCCTAAACAGCTTCACTAACTTCCTCCTTCCAGAACTCCAGAGCTTGCTTTTCTTTTCAAAGGAGAACAACCTCAAGTTAATACCCGATTAGCTTAGCCACCATAAAAATAGCCGACAAAGTGAAACACTGGAATTCTTCTATGAAAGAATATCAGGTCTAAACTGCTCACTGTTCTTGAAAAATACATCATAATTTGTGGTCTGTGCCAGCAGCTGAGTCGGATTGTCTGCTGCCTATTTTGATCTGTGAGTAGAGGTGGAAGAAAGTCATATTATCTTGTTTGGTGAAATATTTTTAAGTCAAGCATGAGATCTGAGGGGGATGAGAATCTCGTGGTTGGTAATAAAGTGCATTAGACTGGGATATGTGGTTACGTGTTAGTCTGGAGGCAGGAAATGTGTCTGTGAGCATGCCAGTGATGTAAGTTAACTTATCTTTGGAAACCTCATGGCCTGTATTCAGAATCTTGCTGAAGTTAACAATAAAAGTAGATTATCATTACACAATGACGCACTGGCAGATAAACAGCCTTAAAAGATCTTAAAAAGTGTGGAGTTTGTTTTTTTCCTTTGACTGCAGCAGAAACTGTATGTTTTCTTTTATGACAACCTTATTAGCAAATATTATTTCTACAATAGGGTCACTATTTACTGAATTTGCTCAGCTTTGACATGTTGTATTGAGTAACCTTTGCAGGCTGTATGTAGCTCCATGGTTTGCTCACATACACACTGATGGTCCTTACACAGTTTTTATGGTAATGTGCAAAATACATTTTTTTTTTTATCCTGCATCAGATTTTGCCAATAGCTATATTTTAATGATTACTCAGATGTATTAACTTTTCCAAGAAAGGTAAAATGTTTAGCTGTTGTTTTGAAAAAATAAAATAAATAATAAACCAGGATCTAACCTTTCTGTGCACATAAAAATCCCCCTTCATGTTACGCATCCATCATTTGTTTGTTTGACATGAAGTGCAAATCACAAAAATAAGCGACGACACCGAAGCTGCAAATGGACGTAGCATGGCTCTACAGTATTTAGAGGCTGGTAAGAATAGAAAAAGGAATAAAGTGGGGAAAAAGAGTTAACAGCTCTATGAAAACTGTATGTGGGTCAAGCAAAAAAAATCCAATATTTACTTATCCAGTATCTGACGTTGTTATAAACTGTTAGAATTAGATTCAATAAAATGATTGCCTGTCTTATGTGGATTTGCTATTTTTGTGAAGTCATGTTTTATGTGCATAAACAAGCTAAAACACCTGCATTTGACATGTTACTACAGTTAAAATCACATAAAAAAAAGTCATTATTAAAATTGATGCATTAACATTTGCATTATTAAAAGATACTTTTTCAGACCAATATGGGCAGAAACAATACAAAATATTCATATAATTTTGTCAATCCATCAGTCCAGTTTCAGTGTTTACTATAATATTTTGTGACTTCTGCATTCTCTGTTTTTGTCATGATCCTGGGTCCTTTTGACCCAGCGTTTTGTGTTTTCTCTTCGTGATTTTGGTTCTGTTCTTCCTCTGGTTAGTGTTTACTCTGTTCTGCCCGTGTGTTCCTGTATCTAGTCCGCGTTTCTTAGTTTGTGTCCTTTCATGTGTAAGTTAAGTTCCTGTTTTATTGTGAAGGTCTGCGTCTTATGTGAGTGTTTCAGTTTGCCTCCCTAGTCTCGTCATGTTAATCACTCCTAGCTGTGTTTCCCACCAGTGTGTAATCTCCCTGTGTTCTCTGAGTGTATTTAAGTTGTGTTTTCTGTCTTAGTAGTTGCTGGTTCGTCTGCATTATTTCCCCTCCGCCATTCTGTGTTTATTCCTCTGGCTTCCTGGTCATTCTCCCTGCAAGGTACCCTCGTTCGTGCTCTGGTTTTGTGTTTAGTTTAGTTTTCCCAGTTTAGAGTTTTTACCGTTCTGTTTCTCGCCACCCCTTTTTGTTGTACTTCTCCGGTTGTAAATAAAGCTCACCCTCCACTTAAGCAGTCTGCATCTTGGGTCCGTTATTAATCCACACGGCCTGCCTTGGCAAACCGTGACAGTTTTTCTTTCAACATTTGAAAGTTCACTTTTCAATCTTTTATCCTGCAGCAGATTCTACAATTAAAGATATTTTCTGTGATCACACAGATGTCTGCTCTTTTCCTACAAGGATAACGTGTTTTGCTGAGAGAAACTCCAGTTTAAATCTAATATTTCCACTGACTGCTGCACTCCACAGTGGACTTACTTTCCACATACCGTACTTTCTAGGGAACAAGATGAAGAGATTGGGAAATATTAGATTTAAACATTTGTTTTGCCTGGAAGCTAACATTTTATCCTTACAGTCAAACTGGTATATACTGTATTTCATGACATGAAAGACCCTTGAAGACATAGCCTGCTACAGGACAAAAGGACTGAACTGATTCCTACATAGAGGTTTTCTACTCTGCTTGAGGATTCAAAATGCTTTATACTCATTCACCAATAAACACACACTTTCATACATGCGCTTTTTTCTATGCCTAAGTGCTTTCTAACATTCAACATTCATTTACCTTGTGTCACAGGTGTCCACACGTGCAGAATAAACAATTTCACAACAAACAGTGCACTAGATTAGAATTTGCATAAATAACCAACTTTGTCTTTTTAAAATCTCTTTGCTCTGTTTCCCAGACTAAAGGCAACACGAGCTTCTTCCCTCCGCTGCTGCAATGTTCTCTGTGCCTGAATAATTCAATATTGCTCACTGTCTGCTGCTGTTGTGTACTGCATGGTTAAGAGCCAGTGAAGGGGAAGGCTCAATGCATGGGGACAGGCCTTGTTTTCTACGCCCGCAGCCAAGCGTGCATCTTATGTAAGGGAGGGGGTTGGATGGCCAAAGTACAACATCCACAGCATAAAAATTCATGTCGCTTTGCCATCATGTCTTTTTCCAGCCCTACTCTCACTTTCTATAGTACAACCCTAGTAATGCTCTACCTTTTTAATGTTAGGTCAACATTTTCATCACAAATTCTAAGTTGTTCTGCCCTCAGTTCTTCATCTTTCATCGCTGGCCCCACACCCACCTTGTAGTGAGTGAAACAGGCAGGAGTTCTGACAGGACATGAAAACCATTTTAGACTTCTCGAGGAAAATTGCATTTTAATAACAGTGTTCTATGTTCTGATCATGCAATTTTGCTATGTTAAAATAAGATATAGACTTTTGTTTTAAATGTAACTGTGACACATTGAATGTACTTCTCCAACTTCTCTAAAAGGGAAGAACCTTGAACCTTGTCTCCTCTGAGACATCTGTGATGTGAGAATTCAATTGGTATTTGCATTATTTAACAAACCCTCTGGTCCTCTGATCTTTTGCAGGTATACCTGAGTCTGTTTCCCATGATCTCCCACTTCACAAACAGTATGCCCCTCAAATATAACCTTGAAATTCAAATAACCATAGACTTCATCTTTTCAGCAAAGACTTTGCTCAAACTTCAAGTTTTTTTTCAGAGGTTGTCTGTTTAAAATACTTTCACAACATTAAAATACAGCTTTTAAATGCATTTGCTCTCAGATACTCATAAATGTAGAGCAATATAGCTCAACACAAATGAAGCACAGTGTGTGCATTGCACAGCCAGGGCATGTGGGCATTTTTTTCATGAGCAGCAGAAATAAATCTCACCAAAGTCCAATGACCAGCTGTTCATCTGTGCTCTAATCTCTTTCACATGCACAAGAAGGCATCAGCTTGCCCACATTTCCCACTGTTGTCCTCCACAGTAACATGTAAAGCAGCTATAATTGGTGTCTTTATAACACACATGAATACAACTCTGTATATTTACATAGAGGAAATTATTACTTTAAAAAAGCAAGGGAAGAAAAGTTAACACTGCCTAGTAACCGCAGCAAACAGTTGGAGACTAGATTTGAATCAGTTGGATTTTTGTTTTGCAACTAACATGACAGATATTTCCCTTGTTTAAAAAGAAAAAAGTGAATATTTGACCAATCACCAGTTTTCCTGTGTTTCAAATTGCTGGATGTTGCTGTTAAAAAGTTCCAAGACTAATCCTGTTCCACTTCAATGGCACTGCACTGTCACGCACATGCAGATGATAACGGCAGTGACCTTTTTGTGACCTTTTTTGCTCATGGAGCAGAGAAAACACCATGTTGAAGCTTGCAAGGATTTTTGTTAACAGGTTCAGAATGAGCAGTTTTCATTCTGAAAGAGTTCACTGTCCTCTGGGAGAAACAAACCATGTCAAGTAAGTTTCAAGAGATGAGCTTATTCTGTTATGAACTTTTAGCACAAAGGATGTTGTGGTGTTGGTTTAATACTCTGCTTGCTTACTATAATTTGAAAATGTTACATTTTTAAACTGCAGTATAATTACAACTACACACCTACCACACTTACCAGATTCAGCTCCAAGAGCTACATCAAAAGCTTTGCCCTCCTTTTCAAAGAGAAATGAAAACCCAAGGGTCATTGTTTGGACACCTAGGAAGAGTTCCAGATCACTACGCAACAAAAGACAGTTAGTAAAAGAGTAAAACAAGATTTGTTGCTTATTTTACCAAAAACAACCTTATAAGCAAAGTAACCAAACTGTTTAATGGCAACTCATTGATAACTGCATGCTATCAGCTAAAATTTTATTACATAGTGTACTGTATGTCAGTGTTTTTCAGCATTTTTCAGTAGATATTTAAACACCTAAACCTTCACTTGCTCAGTTTAGCTAGTGTCTATGTCAATTTCGATCTACCAAGGTTAGCTCAAATTAAACTAAAATTAAAAATTAACACAGAAAAAATATTCTGATAGGATTAAAATATAAATGTTTGAAAAGTTCCACTGCCTATTTGATTTTTTTCCTCTCTTTCTCTCTCCCAACTTGTAAAATCTATGTCGATGGGATTTTTTCTCATCTGTGTTTAGACAGCAGTACCTTGTGAAGGGCTTATGCTACCACGATTCTTTATTGAGAGTGAGATTTCTACATAATTTAAGGTCTTTGTTTTGTAATAATTGTTCTGATCTTATTAAATTTTGGCTTACCATACCACACATTTCATAATAATAACAAAAACTACATTGAAAGCAGAAAGTCCACTTTGAAAACTAAGTGAACTCAAATAAAACCGATAAACTCAAATTTAAAAAACCGTAACAATGCTGCCTCCCACACACACCAAAGACATGCCTTTTATCTTAACACTTTCATGCATTATGACTACCTCAATCAGGATTTTTTTCTTGAGTATTTTATTCATCTTTAGGCATGAAAAGATGAATAAAATAAAATACTTTTTTAAAAATACTAAAAAATCCTGATTGAGGTAGTCATAATTCATGCGTGACAGGGTTAAATAACAATAATTTCAATGAAACACATCATGCATCTATAGTAACATTAAATGGGTAGCAGGGTATGGAGGGACACATCAGTGTCCAGTGTAGTGGTTTATGTGCAAGTATACCATCAACACTGAGACAAATACAAGCAAACAGCCTTTGAATAGCTGTCCACATGTGTGAAAGGGTTAAGAGCTAAATCTGAGTTGACCTTGGGTGTAGGTGTGAATGATTGTCTTTGTCTCTGTGATGGATCAGTGTATGCCACCTCTTTCCTGGTGTAGGCTATAACCCCCTGCAAAGTTGCACAAAGACTTAAAGATAAACTTTTGTCTCATGTTTTCTGGCTATAAAAGTTTTTTACCTCTCATATATTATATTTTTATTGGTAAAGTTTCAAAGTAATGACATTTAATTCAATGTGTAAAAGAATGCACTCGCACAATAAGGATGTACTTGCAGAAGGACTTGTGTTTATGGTGCAATGCATAAAAGCACTTTGAACAGATCACCTAAAGAAAGAGAATTCTTTACAAAGCGAACAATGGGGGGGTTCAATGAAACACCTCGTATTAGCACGCCGCGCTCTCCTTGATACGATAGATTTTTCGCCCTGGCGGCCACAAGAAATCTGTACAATCTTTGACTTGCTGGTTAACATTTAGCAGCTGTGTATTGATTGTGAACTTTATGTACCACTCACAGTCAAGCCTTTGTCATTAACAAAGAGATTTACTTTACTTTCTTTTCATATAAAAGAAACTGTTTGTTCAAATTTTTAATGTTGTGAGTTGAGTTATCTAATTATTATTATTAGGGGCGATCGTGCCTCAAGAGTTGGGAGTTCGCCTTGTAATCGGAAGGTTGCCGGTTCGAGCCCCGGCTTGGACAGTCTTGGTCGTTGTGTCCTTGGGCAAGACACTTCACCCGTTGCCTACTGGTGATGGTCAAAGGGCCCGGTGGCGCCAGTGTCCGGCAGCCTCGCCTCTGTCAGTGCGCCCCAGGGTGGCTGTGGCTACAATGTAGCTTGCCATCACCAGTGTGTGAATGTGAATGTGAATGTGTGTGTGTGAATGGGTGGATGACTGGATATGTAAAGCGCTTTGGGGTCCTTAGGGACTAGTAAAGCGCTATATAAATACAGGCCATTTACCATTATCTGCCAAGAGTGTGTGGAAGAGTTTGTTTTATGCATTGCTGTCTTTAGGGCATGCATACTTCTTCCTTTTGCTTTCATTTG
Organism: Rhamphochromis sp. 'chilingali'; assembly: GCF_963969265.1. Classification (NCBI taxonomy): domain Eukaryota; kingdom Metazoa; phylum Chordata; class Actinopteri; order Cichliformes; family Cichlidae; genus Rhamphochromis; species Rhamphochromis sp. 'chilingali'. The sequence goes on along the minus strand of NC_137939.1, from coordinate 24,991,341 downwards.
ACATTAACATCTTTTAACATGTCATATAATGTTCACGAGTACAACTGGTAAAAAAAAAAAAAAAAAAAGCACACATGTCAAGGGTTTCTTACCTCTCCTTTGTTTTATGTTTTGGTCTCTGACAATTATATAAAATAAGTACACCAGTAAAAAGAAAGATAAATGTTCTCTGTCAGTAGCGCTGGAATTCTTTAACCCAGCAAAGTTATGTAACACTGCTCATTATTTCAGATTTAAGCCTTACAAAAAGTACATTATTTAATTTGGGTTCAAAGATTTTATAGAGTTTAATCAAATTCAAAGTATGCTCACACACACACACACACACACACACACACACACACACACACACACACATGCATACAGACACAAACACACACACACGCATGCACGCACACACACACACACACATGCACACACACACATGCACGCACACATGCACACACACATGCACACACTTGATCCTCTTCAGAATTTGAAAGTCTGTTTGCCTCAAAAGCACCCTGTTATGTTAGCAATCAGTCAGACTTTAATAATGTATTGTGTACTTTGTAACCAGATTATGTTATTCAGAGACCTGAAGCTACCCTCTACTAAGGATTCAAAGCAAAATAGTTACGCAGTTGGAGATGTAAACTGTGTAAGTGTTAGCGTGTTCTGTTGGTGGGTATAACAGGAAAGATGTGAGGAGTAGAGGCAGTGAAGATGGACATGTTTAAATACCTGGACTTAAACATCCAAATAGCAGATAGTGCACAAGAGAGGTGAAGAAGCAAGTGCATTCAGGGCACAGTGGCTGGGGTGATTTGTGACAGAAGCATACAGCAGCAATAGTGAAAGCAAATGTTTACAAGAAGGTAGTGAGACCTGCTGCAGTGCGATTTATGGTTGAGAGACAGTGACACTGTTCAATAGACAGGAGGACGAGCTGGAGGTGGCAGAGTTTCATTTGGAATGACCAGGATGGACAGAGTTAGAAATGAGTATAGAACAGGAACAGCTCATGTTTTGCATTTTTAAGGCAAAGTTTGAGAGGATAGAAGAATAGAAGATACACTGGACAGAGGATCTTGAACAGAAGAAAAAAAAGAAAAGAGAAAGAGCACAGAGATGGAGTTCATGGATGTAGTGAAGGAGAACATGCAGAGGATTGGAGTGACAGAGGCAGATGCAGTCACACTGGAAAAATATTACAGATAGTAAATCTAAAATTCTTCTTACTATAATGCTCCTTCATAAGCAAGAAATTGTTTCTTTACACAAGAAATGCTCCTTATTAAAGAACATTATTAAAGGGGATCAGATGCATTTGCTGGACATAAATCAGCATAATATTGCAACATGCAGTCACAAACTTATTGAGTGAGGAACGATATGTGGTAACTTTATCTGCAACATAAACAATAAATTGTGTGGGGAAAAATCAACAGAGTAAATAAAGTTTTGTAATATCCTTAATAAAACTCCAGAATTGAAATGTTGGCATATTTCATTTAACAAAAAGGTTAATGTCCACAGCTGCCATTACATGGAAGACAGGAGTGGTTTGGCATTGTCACCTGACTTCATATTCTACCTCAATATATTTTATTGAGTTTCCCATTTGACTTACTTGACTGTCATATGTATATCATGGTATACACAAAAAATGGTATGGTCCCAAAAAATCCCTTTACATTTTTTTTTTAATTGATTATCTTTGGCCTGTCAAATTGTCTGGTGTGAAAATGAATTATTGACACCTCTCATTAAATCTAATCTCCACTTTACCCCCAGAACAGGTTGAAATAGTTAAAATAACTCAAAATATCTGCGTGTGTGTGTTCAGGGCATTTAAATTTTACAAATGCAGTAAAATGTGGTTTGATTGCTGGTTTGAGGGTGTATGAAAAGTGTCTGAAACATTAAGCTTTATTTTATTTTTTGAAAACTGGCAACTTGAATCAGCATTTCTTTGATTTTTCTTTCACCTTGTAAGTGATCAAACAGCAAATGAACCATGTACAGTACATTGTTTCATTCCAGACAAGGCCCACAAACATATATATGCAGTGGAGGTTTCAGATGGTGATGTAACTGAAGTTCTTCATCTAGGAAATAGTTCACCTCTCCACTCAGAATACAGCAGTGCCAGGGATGTGTGCCATGCACCATGACTTGCAGCTATTTATGCTGACTTCACCACCACACGCCCACCTGTTTTGAGAACGTCATGTGATGTGTGACCATCACAAATGAGCCCACTTTGCAACACACAGAGGAAATGATAGTAAAACACGTAAAAACATTTATAAATCAAGTAAATTTAGATCTTAAAAGAAAAGGATTGATGCCATTTCCTGGTCATTTGAAACGAACACTTTATGAGATAAACAGGAGAGGTAAAAAGTGTCACTGTTGCCTCACCATGAAGACTCCCAGCACTCACCAGTAAGATGAAATGGGATGGAAAGCTGCCTTTCATGCACTGCTATCCAGGCCACTGCCCTCACAGTGGTAGAGTGCCAGTTACTGTACTTTATCTGAAGAGGCAGGAAACACAGAGAGCCTGTTTTTCCCTTGCTGTGCCATGTGTTTCTCACCTGATCCCTCCTCTTTTTTTCCAAACTGCAGAAACCACAGCATTGCTCTAGGTAATGTGAATGTGGACACTGCAGTCCATTGACTGGGACTCTGTTTAAATGTCAAAAATCACATTTTGTTTGGTCAAAGGAAGCAGAAAATGAAAAAAAAAACTTTCCCCCCAACAGTAAAGACAAAATTATTTGTGAGGTTAATAAAAAAAAAAAGACTCATTAACTTAAATATCTTGTTTCACTTGCAAAGATTAGGCAACAAGCTTGTGAGACAGTTAAGTCTGCCTGAGTTTGGTGGCGAGATCCAAACTCTCTTTGATTCTTTTGAGTGACTTCCTCTCTTTGAAGTTGACAGGAACATGGTGGAAGTTGCTCTGGTACTCTCTTGTGAATCTGTTTCAAGGATTTTCATGAAACTGCTACTTTAGGTTTTTACTTCCAAAATGCATGTTATGAATTGTTCTTGGAAATGGTGACCAAGCAGCATCCTCCACAGGTTCGCACATTCCTGCAAGCCACAGTGTTTATACCACCAACTCAACAAAAGGGTAACATTCTTAATAAGCAGCAACTGCTTGCTGTCTGGGACATAAAGTAATACATGTATCTACCTCTGAGATCATAAGTGCTGAAAATTATATATTTTGTATGTATTTTTTTAGTAGAGTAAAAAATGTAGAATAACACTGGATTTGGTTTTCTCCACTAATAATCTAGTTTAACTTTACAGATTGTGATTTATATGTTTGGTTAACACATTAAATATTACATGCTAAAACACATTAAATTCTTTACTATGTATAAAGTTTTACTGAATTGTGCTGATCATACATTTTTCCAGTTTTCTTTTCTGTGACTCGTTAATGTCAGTCTATGCCAACTATAATTGTTCTATAACATTATACTCAAGTAGTTTTTTTTTCTTAAGTCAAGGCATTTACTTACCGTTTATTAATCTTTTTGTTGTTTGTTTGTGGTTTCCTGCGGCGATTTTATTTAACTATACGCGGATCTTTCGTGTTTCAGAACTCTTTAACAACTTAAGGCGACACCACTGAATGTAAAGTACAGTTTTAACTTGAGTTTGTACTGCATTGAAACACCAGTTAACAGCCAAGGTGTGACTGAATTTACCCGTTTATGGTTCATGATGTGTTACATAACTTCCGGTTTTGGACTTTGAACCAAGAGCGCTAATAAACATGCAGCTCTTTCGTGTTCAGAGAGAATCGGCCCCCACTGTGTGTTTCCTTTATTTGTGAATAAAGACAACAGGCTGGATCTCGCGGGGGATTAGACGCAGAGATCGTTGTAATCCGTTTGCGGGCCGGCAGGCGGGGAGGAGCTTAGGACCCGGTAGGTGTGGGCCGGGTAGGATTTTTCCTCGTGGAGTAGCAGCTGGACGCATGCGCCCCCTTCCACTAGTTGTCGATCCCCAGCCCCAGGAGCAAATGAGATGAATTGTCGTGTTATACCTGCTTAAAGGCGCCGCTGGTTTGTGTGAAAAGCTCAACCTGCTCACGGGATAGGTGAACATAAACATTTTTATTCTTAGTAGAAAGTTTAAAAAGTGCCAAATAGTTAAAGGAAGGGGGCAGAATTAAACGATGAATGAGGAGAAGAGTCTTTGAATGTAAAGCTGACAATCTGAGAGCGGATTAGATCCCACTGCGAGGAATCAGAGCGTGTGCTGTTGTGAAAGATGCGGAAACAACATCAGAAGCAACAACCATCTGGATTTTGAGACACTGTGATATTTACATGCACTGGCAGGAGGATGTCTTGGCTCAGGAGAAGAGTGAAAATTCTCCAGATTGGACGCAAACACACTAAAGTTTTCTTTCTGGGACAGTTTCAGGGCTGTGAATCGGATGATTTTTGCACCGTTCCTCGGATCTAACGGGTTTGGTTTGGACCTGAATCACCATGTCAAAAGTCATTCAGAGGAAGAACCACTGGATCACCAAAGTAAACGAGTGCGCGGTCATCCGGGACGCGTACGGGGAGCTGAATGTAGAGCTGCGCGGCGGAGCTGAGAATGGAGAGTTTCCATACATCGGGCAAGTTAAAGAGGATGCTGTGCTTTATCAGGACGGCAAACTTAGCGAAGGAGAACTGCTCTTGGAAGTCGAGGGGCTGTCTGTGTCTGGATTACCTCTGTATGACATTTTTACTGTGATCAGTTGCTGCAAAGGTCCCGTAAGATTGAAAACTGTGCGCCAAGGTAAGTCAGCCATTTAAAAAAAGTGATGCATGTTTGCATACATGCATGCACGCGCGTGCGTATGACAGGTGTGTGGGAGAGTGACTAATGTACACATACAAAGCAGCTGATGAAAGCCAGTGGTGGCTGTTGTACAGCTGTGGTGCAAAAAGCTCATATACAGTAACAAAATGGGGATGTGAGTGAATTAGGGCAGAGGAGAGCTGCTGATGCTGCTGCTGCTTCTGCTGCTCATCCCTCCTCAGCAGCCTGGAGTCTTCACTGGATTTGACATGAAGCTGCCCTGACAGTCATCCTGCCCCCATTTGTCTAATATTGCTAAAGCCACTCTGGGTCAGACTTGGAGCGTCACAGATTAGACCACCTATAATACTCCAACACTTTAAAATGTTCCTGTTTCTAGGGCTGCCACTAATTCTAAATCTTGTCTCTTTATTTGTTTATTTATTTTAGATTTTCTAAGGAGTAGAACATGTGAGACAGTCCTGAGGCCTCAAAGTTAAACTTGAACTTGTTTCTTTGTTTGTTATTGGATAAGGTTATTTTGGAAGCTGCAATATTCGGAACACCCCCCCCCCCCCCCCCCCCACCCCCCAAAACTATTTAAAAATCAGATTTTATTGTGATATTTTTATTCCGAGCGTCTCTTTCCAAACATTCACTGTTTAACAAAGCTTGCAGTGCCTCCTCTCTGGGGAAATCATTAACTGTGTTATATAACTGTGGGTAGTGTCAGTGTAGCATCTTTGTACTGTATGTCCATTAGTGGCTCCACAGTGAATGTTTCACCTCTGAAACTGAAGTCTCGACCTCAGGGACAAGAGCTCAGCACTAATGCCGCTCTGTGTTTGCAGAACTGGCATTTGTTTGACACATAATCAGAGCATGTTTGCATCATGGGACATTTTTAATATCCACAGTGATCCAATAGTTTTCTAATTATTCTTAACTCCTATGGAAACACTCAACGCATAGACATAAAGGATATCTTGGCCCATCTGTCATTAGTTTCTTGCATTAGTCAGCAGATTCTCCTTGTCTCTTAATTAAAGGAGGGGGATAGTCTTTGATTATCCGAGTAGCTCACAAGGCTTTCATTGTGCCTGGCAGTCCACTGGGCTCCCATGCAGAACCGGTAAGGGATAGCGATCCAAGTTGTCCCAGACCAGATGACAGGCCGTTGAGACAGATCAGATCTCTCTGCTTTTCATTCCAGAAAGCTGTGGGTCGTATTACACGAGACCACATCACCTCGGTACTGTAGGTGGAAACACAATCAGCATGTGCAAGTAGACGGTGCCCACAGGTGTGTCGCTCCCTCAGAGGAATGCACAAAAAAAACACCTGAAATAAACCTGAGCATTCCTGCAGAGAGTGTGGAATATTAAACTTGTGAGATCTTGATGCCTGACGCTTTAAAAAAAAAGCTGTAGAATACTCAGCAAATAACATGTTAAAAAACCTGTTCAATAGAGGTCAGAAAGATTTTTAAAAAGGGTGATTTGTTTTGGTTTTCTTTAGTTAGTTTGTTTTTTACTTACTTTATTTACCCAGAACAAAGTGGTAAAAAAAAAAATTTTTAAAAAGGAAAATAAGATAGTTATCATATGTGTCTAATGACTATTGACAGTAAATAACTGTAAACTTTATCTTTGGATTGATAATTCTTTTTATGGTTATAAGGCAGAGAGGGTGTGCCCAGTAAATGTAAATTGTGGCTTATAAGTACAACAGGCTTCAAAGTAACCAAACTGCAAAGCGTCTAGTATCACAGCTACAGCTGCTAACTCTGCCAGATCACAATAACTTTACTCCTTTGGTATTTACAACAACTGTATCCATCTGCCTCTTTCACCTCATGTTGAATGTTTGCTCCGCACCTCTCCCCTCTGAAAACCTCCAGCTCATTCAACCCGAAATAAAAACAAAGTAAACCATAAAGGAAAACACTCCGAGGCAATTGGCCCATACTTTCCTTTTTAGCCCTTCCAGAGGGCTGTGGTTACTTCAGATGTTTTAACAACAGTGATACTTACAAAGGTCAGGCGAATAAAATAGTTTTCTGATGTGGCATAACTTTCAGGTTAAAGTCCAAAGAAGGAGTTCTTTGAGACATCTTATGACTGTGACCTACTTACGCAGCTCTTCTCTGTTATCATCGGTTGAATCCAGCTCAGTGATGAAAGGTTTTGTTGTCACTGTGTTTTGAGCTTGAATGGCTGCTACCTTGGCCAGGTCTCCCTTGTAAAGGAGATTTGCTCTCAATGGGACTTCCTGGTTAAATAGAGGCAATTATAATAGCCTGACATCTTTTAGTGTCTGTAAAAGCGCAACAGTTCTATATCAGGTCATTTAGTAATACTAGACTAACAAGAGTGATAGTGAATGAAACTGTTTGGGTGTGAACAGTCTTCTCAACAGTTGAATTATTTGTCTTTTAAGAGAACCACGATGCCCTCCAGCAGCCAAGAGTCTGGGGGTTTATGATCATGAGAGGGTCTGGGCCAGGTGTCAGGCTGTCTGATCTCAAGTAGCCCTTACTCCCCTTAGATCTTGTGTTGAACCTTAGCCAGACAGAGGGGAATCAGGCCAGTCTGCTAGATGCCAGGCATTCCTGGGAGGTGGAGATGAGCTCTTAATGGAACACTCTGATGACACTGGCTAGACTTTTACACATAAAATTTTAAGTTTTTTACCTTTTTAGTTAGTCCTTTAGACCTTCTCTTGCTTTCTGTCATCACCCTGCTCAGTCCTTGGATGCAGTGTGGTATAGTTATTAACAAGATTATCTGTGTAGTCCTTAAACGATTGTGATAGTAAGCATCTGTCCTTACAAACAGTCACTAACAGCTACCTGTGTGTACATTTAGTATCACCAGACTCACCAGTTAATCATAATTCCCATTTGGGAGCACACCTGGCTGCTTTGATTGAGTTTACTCATTTCTATATGCTAAACACATAATGTTTCCATTTTCATATTTTCTTCAGTGGCAATAAAACACTATTAAAGATATATGTTGTTCAGTTCTTTATTTAAATGTTCTTATAATGAAATATGAGCCAATCCAGTGTTGCGTTATGCAAATTTTAGAAGTTGTGCACATCTAGATAAATAGCTTCAGGCACAACTTTTCTAGCTGGGTGCTTTTCAAACCATTGCAGCAGAAGTGGGCACAACCAAATGATAAAAGCCAGTCAAACATCACATGGTTGAGGACATTCACTTTATTTATTCATAACATTATATACTCAGACAGTGATGAAAACTTATTTGATATAGTTCATTCTTTTTTGGTCAGATTTCTGTTACTTCCACTCAGATTTTTGATGCTCAAATGAAAATTGCAGTTATTCAAATGCAAACTTTAGTTTGGGTCCACACAATAGTACAGAAATAGACCCCTGTTCAAGTGCATAAGTTTGTGAGTTTCTATAAAATTCACAACTTTTTGTACTAAGGGTTAAAAGTCGCCTGATGATGGGCGTGACCACTTTGGATGATTCGTGGTTCTGCTGGATGTCACGTCAGCTATGTTGAGTCACTGGACTCGACCTCTTGACTGTGTTGTTACAACGCATTCTCTCTCCAGACTAGTTTTAAACTGATGCATAGTCAGGAACCCTTTCTCACCACGGTTAAGTTACCTCCTTTCAACACGGGGAAGAAGAATAACCTACAAGTCAACATCGAGAGGCGATCATATGACCTTCAAACAGAAGATAAGAATTTGACTCCTTGCTGGGACAGTTTTCTTTAGTCACTTACTTACATTTTTGACTATACCTTTGCCGATCTAAACCTAACCTACCTTGTCAGATTTAGTCTTCACTATGTTAAACAAACACTGCATTAAAACTCCCATTTGCAACAAGCTTTTCTGACATTGACCGATTATGACGGTCCCAAAAAAAGCATTTTTGCTGTTTTTGCCGTTTCTATTTCAGATGTTGAGGGACAACCATTGACCTTTACTGGACCTCATACTGAGGCGCATGCTGATAAATGTCAGTAAAGTAGTACAGCGTGAAGCCTATGGGTCCTGCCTTTTGTATGTGATGATTTCAGAGCGGTTGGTGCCATTTGATGTGTTGTTGATGGTCCTCACATAGACAGACCAATAGTTTGTTTCTAGGTTTACCTGGTACAATAAGTGTAATATTCTATTTATAATTAATTAATAAGCAAATGTATGTGTCTGTGCAGTCCATACAGTTTATGGATTCAACTTACCTCACTAGTATTAGCTTATGATGGATCAACCCGCCTCTTATCCAAATAATTACTTCTAGCTCTAAAAATGAAGACTGGCTTCAAAACTGTATTCACAAATAAATGTGTGATATGGCTGCATCCATCTGTTATAAATAGATTATATGGGGAAACAAATAGAAAGTATACTTAGCAAAACTGGATTTAATTGTAGCTTGCCTTTAAATTCTATGTTTAAAACTGACTGGGATTTAAAGGTTACACTATCTTTTATGTGTGGTTAAAAAGGCTTACAGGCATCATGACAGTGTTTGCAGACGCAGAGCTCTTCCCTTACAGGCTTATTCCAGAATGCAAGTTCCTTGCATTTTTTAAGGACGAAGACTTTGTCAGTCTTGATTAAAAGCAACCGACTGCATGTAAGTATATCCTTGAAAGGCTTGTCAGGGGCTCTGTTCCTTCTGCTTTTTCCTTTCCTTTCCTTAATCGCCTTCTCTTTAAGAGCTCTGTTTTAGACAGCTGTTTTAGACAGCAGTGAGGCCTCTAAGATGTTTTGTGTGTTCCTGTCTTTTCACACTTATGCTTTTTGTGTGTGCACAGAATAAGATTTTGACATTATAAGAAATGTTACTGTGGATGTCTTCAAAATAAGTGTAAATATAGCCGTACTTTCTTGTGACTCATACTGTATGCTTTTTTATGGTTTATATGCTGCAGTTTTACTTGATGAATGTTAATAAAGGCAGCGCACCAGTGAAGGAACTATACAAGGAGCTTGAACAAATGGCTGTGCAATTCACAGACTTTGCCTCAGGTGTCGTAACAATGAGGTTAGGATGGAGTGCAGGCCAGAAGGGTTACAAGAAAAAACCAGTGCTGTGCATGTGATGCTCTCTCAGGCAAAGACATTCATTCTTTGTACTCTTTAGCCTTGCAAAAGTGGCTTGTCGGGTGTACATTATTTTTGCATATATCAAACCATACAAAACCTGACATACAGTGTCAGATGTATAATTCGTGCTTTGCTTATTCTTTGCTTGTGTTTTGATATTTAACTTTACAGAAGGCAATTTACTGATGTTAGTGTTATATTTTGGCATGAGGACTAATACTTATCGCACTATCAATGAATCAACCAGATATTTTCTTAAAAAATCATTAAATGTATTTTAAGCTGAACTGCTGTCAGTATATTAAAGTATGGCCATGTTGTTTCACTTCATAAGTCTCAGGACCATATCAGTAAATTTTTTGTGTTTGAAGGTGAACCTTCTCAGTGGTAAAATGTAAACTAGTGTCTGAGTATCAGTTATTTTGACAGTCCTGCTTGGTAAGCTCGCATGGTACATTTTGAGCATGCAAAATTTATCAGCATCAAGAATTATATGTTAATGACTTTCCAAGTTTGAGGGGAATACTATTCAGCTAATCATTAGCAACAATTATGTAGTGTGAATGAAGGTTATGCTTTGAAAATTGAAAAGTGCTTGTAAAATGACAAATATGACCTTGAGTGTAATTTGAGTGAAGATCCATTCGGTGATTTCTGTGATCACTGAATTTATTTTCAGTGCTTGGAATAACAGGAGCTTTTTGACATCTACAACCAGCTTTCATAAGAAAATGCTGTGTAGAAAAAAACATATCCAAGTGTATGGTTGATAAAGTGACAGCTTTTCAGACTGTGCAGTTCTCATCATAAAAAATGTGCTTCATTTGTTTCCAATGACCTCAGCTTGAAAGGAATGCCGTGGTGATAAAGAAGGGTAAATTCATGTCATTAGGTTCATGAAGAGATACTCCTCCACAGCAAAGCTGTAACAAGCATGAAGAGCCTTCTGGGTGTAAAAAGTGCTCACTGATTTACTCTTGCTTATCATTGCACACAGAAAAAGCATTGCGGGCAGTGTGTTACTGTATGTAGATTTGCAAAATGCATTCAGCTAAATGTCTAACAAAAAAAAAACAAAACTCATCACTTTCCTGTTTCTTCAAACAGCAACTTCAAAGACTGAGAAATGAAGCCAATAAAATAAATAAATTAAATGGCCGATTGAGGTTGGCTATAAAAAGTGAGTCAGATGTAGTACCACATGTTAGGTTGGTTAACTCTAAAGAAGAAATCGGCAACTTTTGGAGGATTTTTAATTTAATTTATCCGTCTGATCAAAAAAAGTTTAAAGAAAAATGGTTTGCAGTGTGAACAAATGCACAAAGAGCAAACGTCTCCAGTGTTGGTCATTTTATTTTATTTGCTGCTTAGAACTGATTAGCAGACAATACATCCATAGATCATGAACCAAGCACACTGGCTGATAGCTTAACAATTCATTTTCTCAAAAATGTGGTCTTTTCAGACCTCAGAAAACAAGATGGTGAACTTGAAGCTTCAACATGGAAATTCTCTGCACCAGTGTGTTACTCCACGATCTCTAAGCAAATCTTTTACAGGCTTTTTAGTCACAATTATGAAAAAAAAAAAAAAAGAGAGACAAATTTCAGCCCAAACTAAAAGGAAAAATGTTTTTTGTTGCAGAAATGTTTACATATAATGTCTTAGTAGTTTCGAGACAAGAAAAAATGAAACCCAGTCGTAAAATAAAGAACACGAATGATAACACCAGGGTGAACACATGTAAATGTGCAAGTAAATTTGGAATCAGAAAAAATAAATCAAATTTTGAATATCTATTTTTAAATTGGTTTATCTATTATTGTTACTTAGAAATAACATATTTCTTCATAATTTCAAATGGTTTATATTTCAGGACCAACTGCAGACTCTATGTTTGTGGTTTGTCCCCATTTAGAGGCCACGCCTGTGCTTCTGATAGTTTTACTTAATCTAAAACTGACATTATCTTTTTTGAGATCATTATTTCACCTTCATCTGCATACAGACATGCACATTACCAGTAATACTTGATCAGTATAGGAGTTTGAACTCAGCTGAGGTTATTTATTTCTCTCTGTGTTGCTGTCTTTTTTCTCCTTTGTTACTGTGCTGTTTTCTGGAGTACCTCTCATATGCTATTATCTATCTGAATATATATAAAATCTTATTTCACAATAACTAGTATGTGAAACCATCAAAAAACAGAGCTAAATGGCAAATACGGGCCCGTTTTGGTCATGTGGCTAAATAAGCACCTGCAAACATCAACATGTAGTGTTCAGCTACAATATTTAAATAGTGTTTTCAGTGTCAGCAATTCTTTATGATACACATAAACATCTTGGAGTGCTTAGTCATTTTTTTTGAGCTCCATGGAAGCAGAGTATGATTCGGTGTAAGGTTGAAAGGCCTTCAGGTGTAAGCAATGTATTATATACACTAAACATGATACCAGATGCACTAAATGTGTAAAAAAGCCAAATAAGCCTTGTTTGCACTGGACATTTTGCAATTTGAATCATCACTGATAAATAGAGTGGGTGTTATAAGACCTGTTTAGATAGATTGGATTTATATTGCTTTTTTCTTCCTGAGTACAGTTGGGTTGAAACAGGGAAGTGGTGCAGGTATTTGGTAATATGGATACGCTCTTTTAAGTAATCTATTGTTTTTGGTTTCTACAGAAACTTTTGTTCCTTGACGTTTGCCTGTAGGGCTGTGCGTCTTCTGGGAATTTCGTGAAGAAGAGCTGTCCGAAGAATATACTCAGCACACGAATGTCTTTGATTTGTCCTGCCATAGCCTGCAAACATTATAGTGCACACAAATATTCACTTTTTCAGCCTGGTGACACAAGTAGCAAAATAAGAGGTTTTTAGATTTTAAATAGTATCACAAGAAAATACTCATTTAGAGCGAAAAGCGCTGATCAACTGGTAAATAAACTATGTGCTGCACATGTGTATGAAATAGTCCCTTGTTAGGCATCACTTCATTGAGTTAAGAATGTGACTATGACTCAGCAAACTCAGCAAACGGCTCTGAAGCTGTGAGCAGGATGGATTCAGTTTCAGTGGAGGTGCTTAGATTTATGTACTGTGTGTTTTAATAAACTGGTGCAGTAGCCAGTCAGAACAACCTATTTTACATTACTGCTGAAAGGTTTTTCCTCTCAATGCTACTGACGTAGTCTATCTTTGCTCTGATTGGCTGCTTGAAAGCAGGTGATCCAGGGAAATAAACACACTGATGAAGTTTTAAGGTCTTTCCACTAGATTTTCCCTTTCAGGCAGTCCCTGCACATGCAGTGGCGCTCATACACGATCCTCTACAGTCAATCAAGCACACATCTGCATGTTCACCGCAAGAGTCTCATACACTGGATATTAATTGACATTTAAGCTTCGCTCCTCAATCATACATCTGGAGTGAATCAAGTACGATTAGAGCTCTTTTTTTATACACGTGAATCACAGTTCTACTTTTAGCAAGTTTCTTTGGTTTTGTTGTGGTTTTTCAGGCACAGTAATTACACCTTATATAAGAAACAAATTGCATATACTGTGTGAAGCATTCTAATTTTCTTCAAGCTCCTCTGTCATCAGCTAGGTTTCTATATCAGCTGGGCAGAACATCATGCTGAGATGAAAATATTTCAGTAAAGCGCTCATTTGATTGTTTGTAAAATAAGACACTGCTACAAATGTACCATTATTTTTATTATGTGAACTGAGGGAGAGGCTTTTTGTTCTGCTCCTTATCCTTTCAGTACCTCTAGTGTGTCAGTCACCAGGGACTTGGATTGCTTGTGAGTGCTTGAGAGGCTAACCCAACCTTTTAAGGTTTTTGCAGCATATAAAACAAGTTATACCATCATCTCATATCCTGGCTTTAATGTTCACATTTAATCTGAAAGGGCACATGTTCCTGTATGTAACACACATTAAGCTGTTGTTCTACAACTCATCCTCTGGCCGCCCTGCTTGTTGAAATGTAATGATTTACAGGGTTGGTGAGTTCATGCTGTAAGAGGTTAACTTGCCTTGGAAACCGATTTGGAAATTCCCTCTAATGTCTGTTTCTCTATCACAGAATCAACACCTGTTTTATTGAAACAAATTAAAACAGAAAGTTTGTGTTAATTGACACCAGTGCACAAACTTTTATTACAATGATATATCATTTCTGGGTAACATGTGAGTAATTTTGACATGAAATACTTTTCCTGGAACATCATCAGCAAGCTGAGCTTGTTAATTCTGCTTTGGTACACAGAGTCCAGGCTTTTGTTTGGCTTAGCAAACATTTGTGCTAACCTCAGTCTCTTAAAGTGACAATCAAAATTGCATTATCTTTTTTTTTAATGACATTACCTTATTTGGATCATAAATAAAGACTTTGTGAGCACGCTGGCACCATGTGGATTTATTCTGGAGAATTTTCTTATTCGCTGTTGTTTTTGCATAATTTCTGAACAGCATCATTTCAAATAACACATATTTATATAAACAAAACAACTGGTTTCTATGGTTTTCTCTCAAATTTGTTGCGTTTAAATGTGCTATAGAAATAAAATTGACACAAGTAGGGCACCTTAGTGCTAAATTCATCTATGATAACGCTGAATCCAAAACATTGCAATAAAATAATGCATATATGCATGGCATATACATATACATATTGGCATAGTAGGGACATAGTAGTGCTTATTTTTACATTCCTAGGGCTGCTAATTCGAATTAAATGTCAGCTGCAAAACTCAATTAAAAAAAAATATTTTCTCTGTAATACTGCTTTGTGTTACACAGTTGAGTTTTAATCATTATTTGAAGCTTACAGCGCACACTGGAGCACAAGACAGAAGTGTAATCATTGTTTTTAGTCACGCGGGTGTTGTGGCTTACAGGCGTGTAAACTCAAAGGAAAGGTTTCTCTTCTCGATGTTACACCTAAACCCAACCTAATACACAATGACTGGAGTCAGTAAGCAGAGCTGACTTTGATCTTGGAAGTGCAGAAGACCCAGCCTGCTTTTCCCATGATCTTGTTCCCTGACTTTTTGCCCTGTCAGACCATTGCCCTGACAGCTTTGAACAGGTGGAGAAGAAGGTTCAAACACCTTTATGAACTCTGTGCATCTGTGTGTGGGTCCCAGTGTTCACATTTTCCACTCTATTCCCAGTCATATATTTGTGACTTGTAACGGGTGGAAGGACACCTTATCTACATCAAAGCTTTGCAGGAACTGGCTTCCTCCATCTGATATTCTCATTACTGTTGTGATGCTTGAAGACAGTTCCGTCTGTGGTGGTCTGAGTTAGTCACAGTAGGAAGGAAAGGAAGGCCACAACAATAAATCTGATTTGTGCTGCAGGGACACATCTTTGGTAGCTTCACGAAAGAGTGACAGAGAAATAATGAAAGAAAAACATATGGCCGACTGCATTAGTTAGGCAAGTGTTTTTCTTGACATAGCCATGCTTCAGAGTTGCTAATGGTCAGTCAATTCCAGGTATTACTGTTTGGTTTCAAAATATTAACCAGACATTCTGCTTTGTGACACGTTTTATGTGCAATCATCGTGGTCAAAGTCAGTCTGCTTCTTATCTGTCTTTATTTGTTTCTGTTTGCACAGTGTTTCATTGGTCCATGTTTTGGGTCATGATCACTACAATATTCTCCCTCAGTCCTCTGGCCTGAGAGGACTGAGGGAGAATATTGTACAAATTTACTACAATCTGACGCATGCGTCCAGATATCAGACCACGTGCTGTTTTTCTTACAGCTGTTCTGAAGCACTGTATTGTAAATTTAGACTCCTTGTCAAAGTGAGTTAATTGATGGAAGCACTTTTACCAGCTGTCATTGTCAGCTAAACTTACTTTGAACATCAGCTTGTGTAACTCACTCTGTGTCTCTTCTTTTGTTACACTGCCTTTATAAACCTGACCTGAAGCTGGCTCGAATCTTATTAAGTTTGCAGAAGAAAAATAATGTTGTACTCTTTTATGTTTACTTCTGTTCTCAATATAGAGCTTCTGTGTGAGGTTATATATGGTAGCTTAGTCCGTTTAATCAGTTGAACATCACTGCAAATGCCACAGTCTGACCAAAATATCCTCAGATAACTGTTTTAAAATAAGGAGCAGACACGGAGGGGGGATATTTTTAAAACTCTCAGCAGAAGACATTATACGATGATAAAAGCTAAATATCGGTTCCTGCTGTTCTTTTAAGATAAAACAGATCCATGACACCTTCTGGGACTGTTTGCATGCTTCTGCCTGTACAAGGGAAGGACTGACCTTGGGCTGCAGCTGTTCATCACAATTTGGCAGCATCTGGCTGTGCTCAGGGGTGAGGTGTGCCCATGGGGGAGCTGGGCATACAGAGAGTAGAAATACTTTGTTCTGAGCTGGTTGCATAGAGGATAGGACTAATTAAAGCATAATCCATATAGCTTTCTAGATTAGAAAGATCTATTTCTGTCCTCCAATTGTACATTTAATACACTGAACATTTAGTTCTTCAGTCCTAAAGTTAGCAATTCTTGTACATTTGCAGAATGGCGGAAGAAAAAGAAGTTTGGCACGTCTTTAAATTAAGTACAATATAATATAATATGGTATAATATAATATAATACTGCATGATTAAATCCCAAAAGGTTGATTGTGTTCATCTAGACGTAGCGTTTTCAGTGGGGGAAACATTTCGTCACTCATCCACGTGACTTCTTCAGCTGACTGCAGGTTTCCCCAATCTTATAAACATTACATTTGCACAATAAATGAAACTAGCACCACTGAATGAACAATGGGCTGGGAGGTCAGTTCCTTGATCATTAACATGGAAATTCTCATGACCATTGATCAAAGACCACTGATCAGTGGACACGAGTACCATTCACAGAGACTTGGGGAATGGCTGCAATCGCAGCATTGTAAGATGGCGAAAGATGTACCCTTAAGCCCCCTCCACGATTCAGACGTGGTCTTTCCCTTTTCACGTAAATGGCCTCCCTGACTCGCTGCTCACACTCGTTGCTCTCTGTCCAGGATGTGTACATCCTCATCCTTGAAAGAGTGTCCACTGGCCTGTAGATGTATGGTTTAATAAGTGTATAATACTGTGGCTCTCAGTAGTGTAAGGTGTAAGCAAAGGATTTTCTGTGCTGATTATTAAAGTTTGCATGCATGACTAAATGAATACAGGGTTTCAACCTTTCTATTTCTGCTATTACAGATGTTTTTTTGCAACCCTTTTAAAAAAATGATCAAGTGTTTGTCGTACAGGTGGATTTAAAATGGATTTTTAAGTTACTTTTGTTTAAATCGAGCTTTGCCCTACCTTTAACAATTGTTTTAATGCCATGTAACAGTTTTAGTGAAGAATAGCAAAGCTGAACTGAAGAGTTTATTTAATTCCTACGATAAAAATAGAAGCACTTGGGTGTGTCACAGTTATGATTTCGGTGATTAAAGATCCTTCTCTGTCTGCAGTTATGACAAAAATGAAACCTGGACTTTCTCAGATAAAGCTGTCGCCTGACATTCAAACAGAAAATAACTTTGCTATCAAACTGAACACAAACAGACTTTCTTAGGTAAGTTGAAGATGACTGACACGTTAATATATATATTTCTTATTTTAATTCGACAAACTCAAAGGCTATGTCTCTAGCGTGACTTTGCGGCAGATGAAGTTTGCACAGCTGTCATGGTGAAATAAGAATACATATATAAAATGTAACAATTTACATAGAGGATTTCCACCAGACAGGTTGTTCAACTCTGAGGGTTCTTTCTTTAATTCCCTTTTAAGTCTTTTTCATCTTTTGATTTAATTGGGAACATAGTTTCATAAGATACATTAGCAAAGTTAATAGTTGTAACTTTTGTCTATAAAAAGAAACCTCAAAGTCTTTGGAGAAGCATGGAAAAGAGGAAAGAGTTGCACAATCAAAGATGCAACTGGAAACATTGCAAATGATGAAAGCAGCACTCAAAATGAAACACTGAACAAACTGGTCAGCAATAACCGCACAGTGCAATCACACGCCACACAAAATGACAGCTTCATTATCCATATGTAGCTTGTCGTGCATGTTTTCAACAGGAAAAGCTGTTAAAAAGCCACAAGGTCTTAACTATGTTTGGCGACAATTAAAACACATCCTTCCTTGTATTATATCTTGAACACACCACTGACTTGAATATGCCTGAGTAAGCACTGGAAATGGTCCAGTCTTATTGTCATGGCCCTTCTTGTCATATTAACGTAAAGTATGTGGGAAGGAAGGGATTACAAATTAGGTTTAAACATTCATGTGACAATAGCCTTGACTACAATACACCCACAATGGAAGTAATGACAAAAGACACCCAAGAATGTTCTTCACTATAATCTGAAAACATCTGAAAACCTATTTTAAAAAAAAAAAAACAGATTCCTTCATGAATACTGCTCCTACTTTTGGTTGATATTATAAGTGTTGATATGCAGTCACCCATTACCAGCAGCCTCATTAAAAGAGAGCTCAATAGCACAAGTACTTGACACATTATATCACATCAAACACTACGTCGTATTAAAGCACTTAAAGCATTCGCAGTTAAACTTAACAGAAGCAGAAGTGATTGGGAAGCAGTGCTTAATCTCATTGTAGTGATCTCAACAGACTGATGTAATATGTGGTTAAATTTCTAAATGAAAAACTTATGATTTTATTGTGTTTTTTGACCCCCCCTTTCTTACTTTTAAGTCAACTTTAATCGCTTTCACATGTTGTTAAGATCTTGTTTTATTTAATGTGAGTCCAAAACTGATTTGCTCTCTTATATGACTGAAAAAAGCAACAAATAGCTTTAAAAATAGCTGAAATATTAAGTTTTATATTAATAATTTCCATTGCAGAAGACTTCCCATCTTTAGGCTCACGGGTCCACATCGCCACTCGCTTGGTACGGCAGCATGATGAACCCCGCAAACACTGCCTCTTCATGTCTTTAAAGGCCCTCTGATCCAGCCTTTTTTGTGCTGTCCAGCTGTGAAGGAGAATCTGTGATTTCTTATAGTCTGAAGGTCGGGGAATTGATGGTTTGATGGTCAGTGATGTATGAAGGACTGCAGTCTACCATTATACACAGACATATATTCACTTTTAGTCTGAAGCAGTTCAGCACCGATGGTTTATGTGCAGAGAAAACCTTACTTGACATAGGTTCTTGTGTTGCTTAAAATGCCATCTTTTTGTGCATCATGTGGTAAATCTTCCAATTTTTTTGTCTTCATTATTTTGTCTCTTGTTTGTAAGAGTCTTTTTTATCTTTTTGGGTTGAAGTCTGTCCATTTTTGCATGTTTTCTACACTGCGCTTACAAAACGGGACAAGCTCTTCTGTTCTCTGGACCATCTGTTAAATTGTCACCCATGGGGATGCTTAGATTTAACCAACCAATAAATCACATTGCATCACCAAAAGCCAGAAGCGGTGCATGAGTTTGGGAGGCAGCATCCTACAACAGATCATCCGATTTTTTTTCTGTTCACGCTCTGCTGCACCGTTTGATTGACTGATTGTCTCTTCGAGTTCTTTTCTCTAAACATAATGTTTTCATACTGTCTCGTCTGTCTTCCCGTTGTTTTCTTGTGTCTTCTTTTTAAGGAAAGAGAGCTTGTGTTGTGTGTTGAGGATGATTCTCTTTGAATAGCCAGGACTGAAATGCACCTGTGAAGGTTTTCAGCATCATAATAACCACACTGGCTGCTCAGATCTAAGGACTTTAGATCTGACTCAGGCTTTAATCTTATCTCAGCTGCTGATCCCCAGGTATCAGTCTGATGTGTGTTATGTGTGTTTGTGTGTTCATCTGTAAGTGAAACATTCTTGCTTTTTTTTGTTGTCCCTTATCGGTCTGCAAGAAGGTTTATTGAACCCACTTTATATCCTGTAATTCCTGCTCACTTTCTGGTTGGGAGTACTGTTTTTTCAGTATATTAGCTAAATCCTCTGACAAACTTGCACAGCTGGCATTTCTGAGATACTGCCACCTCTCAGCACAAAATCCTGGTAGCCATTGCATTACAAAGTGAGGAAATTCACATGACGGTTATAATTTAATGAATCTCCCTGTGGGTCCTCATGTTTTTCAGCTATACAGAGCCCTGTATATTTGATGGATAACCCCTAAGTTAGGAAGGGTATCTTTGTAAAAGTAGGGCTTCATATATGGTAAATTCATTATTACTTAGTTTAACATAGCAGAGAGTTTTTTGGATGTCCCGTCTCCTCTTCTCCCCTTCGAGCGAACTTCACTGGTTTGTTTGTGTGCTGGATCAACAGCACAAGCAGTCCCTTCAATTACAGCCCTCAAGGTACAAATTAGTGGTTATTACACTGGGCGGAGAAGCTTCCCATTTTCCACTCCTTCATCTAAATACATATAAACCATAATTCAAGCCTAATGTGGTAATTTCTTGTCTTGTGTTTTATTGTGTTTCATTATATACTGGCTGGTGATGAAATGTTCATCCCTCTGGTGTGATGTGCTCCAGACTGCTGCAGCAGTCGACAGGCGGGGGAATTAAAAGAGGAGGTGGGACACGTATCTCTTCCCTGTCTCATTGCCCGTGGTCATTGGCTCCTGTGAAAGAGGGGACATTAATGACAGAGGGGCCCTTTGTGTGTGTCATGACCAGGCAGGCAATGACATTTAACAGAAGCAGCCAGTTAGAACTGATGGCACGCTTGCATACCGACAGCTGTAGCCTGATGCTCTCTATCAGCATCAGGGAGGATTCAACTGGCCCAAAGCATCTTTTTTTTAACATATGTTGCCCATGGGAGGAAAACAGATACAATGGTGTATTCAAATAGTTGCTTTGTGTGCATTTTTTTTTTTTTTTTTTTTTTTTAGAAACGTGGCACAAAGAAATGTTTTTCCTTCACATTACAAATGAACTCGAGGGATAAGAATAGAGATCCTGCCATCTGGAGTGTGTTGAGTTTGGTGTTCCAGTATTTGACAGGAAAATCTGTCCGTGTTTAGTCTGTGTTAAAATATTTTTGGCTGTTTATCTTGGATCGTGCCCACATCATTTAAGATCGACCCTTGTCTCAAACCTCAGGTTTCTAGTCTTTCTTTTAGTTTTCATAGCTGAATAAACCTTTGATTCGCCTCCTTGTGCATGTTTTTTTTTCATTCTTTCTTCATCCTTTGTCCTGCTCAGCCTGTAACACAGAGCAAAGGGAAGAGTAGGCCTGGGTTCCTCTGGTTATATTTAGCAATGAACAGATGCAGCGCACTGGAGTGGAACATACTGCCTCTGTTCGCTTTGCTGTGTGCGCTTGTGTGTTTTTGCGTGTCTTTGACTGTGACTCTTCCTTCAAACCCATTCTCCTATCATGCTCTGCTGACTCTGACTCAGCAGCACAACGCAGGACAACTGGGTCAGGACTGGGTTCTGCATATTAAACTACCTTGACAAAAAACAAAGCTTACTATTAACTATGTGCTGCTAACTTTTTAAAAAATGACTTTTTCATATAATACAAATACAAAATAATACTGCATAGAGGAGAAGTGTCAAACATTTAGCCCAGATGGGTCTGACTGGCTTCCTGAAATGCTCCAATCTAGCATTTAGGAACTACAGAGAAGGACAGCATACAGTTAGAAGGCATCAAGTTGTGAAAATGAATCATGTAAAGAGTGGCTAACTAAACTGTGACGACCTGCCATACCACACCAAAGTAAGGTGACCAAGTTATGCGACAGTGTTTCCTTGGTTAAGGAGAGTTGAGTTTGTTTGCGATGACCGTACCGATTGATTGTTCTTTTCATAAGAAGGTTTTTTTGTTATGTTTTTTTAAATTTTGCAGAGAAAGGGGAAAAAAAGTCATAAATACTTTCGGCTGCTTCTTTATTCACGAGGAGCTGCCACATGTTATGGCATATTTTCATGCTGGGTGCCCTTCTTGATGCAATCCTTGCGTGTCTCCTCCCAGAACTGAACAATGTGTAAACGCTACACTGTGGAGGCACCAAGTCCCCTCTGAGAGGCATTTTTTAATGTTTGTCATTTTTCATGTTTGACAAAATAATTGTCAGATTAATAAATACAATGATTTCATTGCCATTCAAGCCGCTCTGTCCTCCCCCCCCTTTTTTTTTTGCATTTAAAAAATGTGTTATTCAAATAATATGCAGCAAAACACAAACACAGTTTTTGCTTATTGTTGTTAGCAAAGTTAATGTAACTTTTAACTTTTGTGCAGTCGTGACTCTTGCTTTTTAATTGGCCAACAAAATATATATATATGAAAACAGATATAAGGAAGACAGACTGAGTTTTCTCACTTTAACATTGTGTCACTGCCCAGATGGTGTTATTTTGCTGAATATGATGCTGACACTCGGGTTCTCCATGGTCCCATTGAAAGCAGGATGTTACAGTGGGAGTAACATAAAAGGAGTTCTGGGTGTGGCTGGTTATGGAGGTAATTATAGGAGGAGATGGCAGAGGACCAGTCCATAGCTGTATGGCAGACCTATCTGTGATTGTTGTTTTTTCCTCTCCATCCCTGGCACTCTGATTGCAGGGCTGCTAGTGGTGAACATGTGCAGATGACCCTAAAAGCACTTCCTTTCTGTCTCTGTATGTTCATATGGCTATAAAGGAGCGACAGAAATCGTGTGTATGCATTCAGTTCCCATGAGAACAAAAATGTGAGATCCATGTTTAATATCACTACTATCAAGTCTTCTGTATCAGCTGTCATTAACTGGGCAGGGTAATGGATGTGTAATAGCTGGAGATTGCAGCTACTTTATCACACCGAGAGAGTCAAGTGAAGCACATCACTGAGAGCAGGAGTATTTGATTAGTTTTGTCTCTTGCATCCCACCCGATGTTAACCTCTCTCAGACAGCCCCTCCTTGTATTACTGGATAATGTAGAGTTAAATGCTCTCATCTGTAACTGGAGAGTCTAATGTTGACTGACGGGATGTGCTGAGACCCACAGGAAGCTGCTTAAACAATGGAATTTACTGTTTAAGAACCAACATTTCCAGTTCCTTCTCTGTGGCTATTATTTGGAATCAGCAGAGGAAATACAATATTATTTGTCACCTGGAGGAAATACCATTTCTTTGTTTAAGCTCAGGGTTATCAACCTGAGATTGCTTGAAACATTCACAGAAAGCATTTCGGTCCATGCGTGACTTTGTGCCACAGATAGAAGGACGCAGCCAGAGTGGAGCCTTCTCAGTTAAGCTGTGATCGAAAAAGCTATTGAGGCCTTCGCAGTTTTGCAGGACGTTTCTCTTTGTTCATCTCATCCTGATGTAGACGGTGTTATGATGGGGAAGAGCTCTAGATGAACTGTCTGCTAGCTTCTGTAAGTTACTGTTTAAACAGTTGGTTAGTACTATAGCTGAGATGAGAAGGTTAGTGCTACTCTGTGCTGTCACTGCTAACCTGCAGCAGCAGGCCCTTAGCGCACCATTAGGACTAGAAACAGTTAGGCCGGCTTTGACTGAACACAACAGAAGTTTGCACTAGCAGTTCTGCAGCTCTCTGCGTTTCATACCAGCCTCCCTCTGTTTCCAATCACTATGCTCAGCAGCTCAGCCAGCCAACAAAGCCATTCAACTATCAGCAAGGAAATTAACAGGAATTAAAACTTTCTTTAAAAGACAACACATTAGGTAATTTGAAAGAATGACTGGTGGCACCTGGAATTTTTATACCCAAATATCTTAACACGGTCACCTTTGCCTAACACCCTCTGCTTGGAAGTAAACCTTTTCTTAAGCAATAATCCGTCTGTCATCACCACAGGTGCCATTTTATAATAGGCAGAAGTGTGTGTGTGTGTGTGTGTGTGTGTGTGTGTGTGTGTGTGTGTGTGTGTGTGTGTGTGTGTGTGTGTGTGTGTGTGTGTGTGTGTGTGTGTGTCCGTCTGCATGATTGACTGTCCTGCTTTACACATAAGGGCAACTTGCCTACCGTTTAACATCTAATCGGTGCCAGCTGCAACTTCCTCTGGAGAAGGGAGGTTTCTCCAGAGGCTTGCTGGTGTTACAGAGTTATCTTTGGGGATGTTTATGTTTGTTTTGAGTCTACTTTAATGTAAATAAAGTGGAAAACAAGTGTTTAAAGTTTCCATTATTACCATCTTATCATACAATACACACTTTTCTTATGGTAATTACCACTTGCAGAGTATAAACTGTGCAGCATTCTCCCAGAGAGCAGCTGTAATTTAGGGATTCTTTCTGCTATGGCCAGCATGAAACTACGCCTGCTTGTGTGGTCTTTATCTTGGGATTAAACAGTTGTGTTGATTTTTTTTTTCGTTACACATGATTTGTCAGACCTTGGTTGCAGACAGTTTTTATGTGCTGTCCAACTCTTTTTTTACTACTACAAACACCTTTGTGGCAGAGGTGGAAGCAAAACTAAGGTCACTAAGTAAAAGCAGCAGTAGTAGTACAGTATTTTTAAAGGATTTTTTTTTTATTACATTTTCCTGTGAAATGTGGTAAAGCAAAATTACAAAGTTACAAATGAAGTGAAAGCACTCTGGTCTAAAATCTCCACATCTTTTTGTTTCTTTTTGTTTATGTTTTCTTATTAGAACTCACATAATTGAGATCCACCACTGGAGGGCAGCATCCTCTAATGACCACACATGGCTCATGTCATTTGCAGGTTGGCTCTGTGTTGCCATGGTAACGGATCTGCTGGAATCAGGCTTGCAGGCTATGAGGATTGGAGACACAGAGGGCAGTGTTGAGCTTTAGGATGGGAGATGAATCCCAATCAGCAGCTGAGCAGAGCTTCACAGGCAGACAGCAAACACACTGATATGGTGGATATTTCCTAAAAACTGATGGCAAAAGCTGCTAACTACTTTTACATAAAAAACAATCACAAACACCTCCACAACACCGCTGGTGTTTGGATGCCTAAGCCTGTGGTTTGAATGGCATGTTTATTTCCACACGCTTGATTGACACGCAGTAGCAGTGACTCATAGTGACGACAGCTGCTCTGTGGTACTATAGTCTGCAGCTGCTTTGCACAGTCTTCTGCTGATGTTTTAGCCAGTCACGGCCATATGTTTGTGTGCTCTTGTCATCTGGCCAGCATGTTTTAATGCATGAGATTTTCTTTTTATCCTCTTCAAATGTCTCTTCTAAAGACAAGCTCTTATGATAGCCTCTCCAATTAACATCACATGATCACGACGTGGATGCATTTTGTGTGTATTTATCTCTGCTTTCGCAGTCAAGTCAATAAATGTGAGAATGTGTAAATCTCTATCTCTTTAGATGTTTAAGTGCACATGCTGCGTCCCCCAGCCTCCACCTCCATTTCCAAATTGAGACAGGGATGCATAACTAGATTTAAGGTTATGTAATGCTGACTGGAGGCATGGAGGATGTGTATAATCCACTCTTATTTGGGTTAAATCCATCTCTCTCCGGCGCTCTCTGTCAATCTGGAAAAGGGCAGGGGCCCTTACATATTCACACATCTCTCTTCTGCCTCATCAGACTTGAAAAGCACCAATCTCTGTCACACACAGTCTTTTACCAGCCAGCTTCACAAACATCCTAACTCCCAAGAACCATCTCTCAAAGCGCTAATGTCTCTGGTGTCTCAGATTTTTCCCTGATGGAGTGATTTGATTGTTATGAAAATCAAGGATATCTTCTTCAACTTCTTAAAGGATCTATCTTATCATTTAGACACAGATTCTCTGTCATTTTCACTGACAAAATGGTATGGCATTTTTTGGGCTGCATGTGTTCGTGAAAGACATTTATACTTACTATATTGCCCGTGTTTACCAAAACTAAGGTCTGATATTCATTATTAAAGTAAGACAGGCATCATAATATGTAATTAATTTGATAATATGCCATAATAACTTTATATTACAGAAGATAAGATCAGAAATTATTCATATTTTACATAATAAAACTGTGACTATTGTAAATATGATCTTTGAGGAAAAGCATTTAACCATTGTCTTTTAACTAATTCATTGTCTCGCCTCAAATTCCTAACTATCCAAGCAGTTTTGCTGTAAGGATAGCAATGTTAGTCAGTCAGTCATTAACTACTACAAAGTAAATATGTCCTTTGGTACAAACATTTAGAGGATGAACGCACTATTTCTTGTGATCCTCTATTTTTTTTTTTCCTGTAGCAGCTGCAACACATTCATGGATGGAGCCTGTGTCACTGCTCTGTGTGTGGCTTATGTATAGATTTAAAAAATGCACACCAGGCCTAGTAAAGAGTACAAGCATCACAGTTTTGCTACTGTTTATTAGCACTGCTGCCATCCTGGATCTGTGGACAAATCAGGGTTGGAAGGGTTTCTCCAACTTTCTGACTGGGAAGTTCCATTTGAAAATTCCAATTGCAACTCGAGATTTCTGACTTTCCACTTCCATAAGCCCTTGGTTCTTGTTTTTAGACTTCTTCTTTTACCAGAGCAGTTTTTACTTGCTTACATATCTTCTTTTCTTAACCTGATTAAGAGACACCCATTCCTTATGGGCCATTCATACCCACCACACTGGATGCATTATGCACAAACACCAACACAACCAGCTCTGTACCAGTTACATCAGTACTGAGAGTGTTGGTACTTGCTGCAGTATTCTCCTGAACAATAGGTGTCACCACTTTGACAAAACCTCAATAACAGCACTATTACAGGAGGAGAAGAAACCAAACACAGATTCAAGGAAGCTGCACATTTTTTTAATCACATAATTTTCTTCCAGAAAGTTCAATCTGCTGCAGGATCTCTCTCTGTATTATCTATGACTCATTGAGAGGTACACAACCAGCCAAAACAACACCAAAGTGGAACTTGTGCAAGTGGATATGACAGATTACTGTGCAGAATTCAATGACTCTGTAGACTTTACACTATAAATGTATTTTTCACATTACATCACAGATATTAACATTTTCCCATGTTATAAGGTATCAAATCAAAAATGTATATGTTCAGTGCAGTAGTAGTATGTGCCTTTTTAAAAAACAAAACAAAAAAAGAACAACAGCATTATAAAGACTGTGTTTAGGAGAGATTAGTTGTGGATTAGCAGTAGCTGTATGAGAATGTCCAGTACATTCCCAGTAACAATACAGCGCTCTTAGCGTACACAATACAGGGATCTCCATTCAGCTCATGGTGAATTGAACAATTCACCATGTCCATTGTTCAAAAAATCTGTGGAACACTGCAGCGCCGTCGTCGCTGAGATATTATCTCCACTTTTTACACCACATCTGGTTGTTTTTGTTGCATTTTAAAGCTTTGTGTCACATGCTGCTGGAAAACCGCTTTAAATAGGTCAAGAAAAAAAATTGTGTTTTAGTTAAAGTCCTTGAACATGGTAAGAAATTGAAAAAAAAAATCCAAGGCCCCTTTTTCTTGCTGTAATAAAAATATATCAGAAATTGTGACACGGCTAATATGTATCAAATCAAACCATGAATTTTCCATGAGAGGAGTGCTTATTTGTTCAACATCTTTATAGAAATATTTTTTAATTTTACAGTTTAACTTGCAGAAGGCTGCATCTTCACCACCAAACCATTTGCTCATTTGCTTTGCACAACAGCATTTGTAATTCAAAATTCAGGTAGAATATAAATAAACGGCATATAAAGTGCATGCACACACACACACACATACGCATGCCACAGTGGTGCAGTGGTAATCTGTGATCCACATGCCTATAATCCTCATAAATATTGAATATTTGATGACTTTCTCATTGATGGAGCATGACACCTAGGCGGCCCACCCTCTGCTAACTGTAACACCCGTGGGAGGGGGGGTTGTTCCCGACAGCGGTCTAATCTCAGGGAAAGCATCTGAGCCAGCAAAACTGACAAGACAGTAAAGGCGCCCGCTAATGTATGTGTAACACATCTTATTTTAGATGAAGCATTGTTTGTATAAATCAAATCGCTACAGACATGAAAACAGCAAAGGATGCAGTGATTCAAAAAGATGTGTGCATGTGTGTGTGTGTGTGTGTGTGTGTGCTTGCATGTCTGAGAGAGTATGCTGTTGTATCTGTTTTTCCTCTTACAATCTGACTTCTGCTTGCCTAGCAGGGACCGTAATGATGGTCGTCAGCACTGGCTGGTTGCTAGGTAACAATTACCTGACTGTGCTTTGCTTGCACTGAATTACACGGTGGGCTATGTGTGTGCATGTGTGTGTGTGTACGTGTGTGCACAGAAACTGAAATATACAACAACATAGAATCTTAGCCACTGTCTCCAGTTTTAGGGCAGAAAACACCCAGGAGCAGAATCACTGTGGTATTATTAGCCCAGCACTCTTTCTGAATCTTAGCTGTAAACTTATTCTCAACTTCTATTTTAATATTGTTTTCACAGAGCTTCAAATTTGTGTGTAAACAAACTGTTTTGCAACTGTAATCTCATTCTTTATTCATGTTTGATTTAGATGTTTTTTGTTAATTCTCTGCGCCTTGCATTATTGGTTTTACTTCAGTGTTCAAGTGTTTATGGTCGTGTCCAAGTAGAGGGTGGTCGGGTGGATGTGACGAGGGGCAGATGATGATGTCACGTTACACGAAACCTCAGGATAGATGACCAGTAGTTTTGGGGGTTTTTTTCCTTCTGATGATTCTGCTTTGTCTCTTTTTTTGTAATGTTTTTCCTACTTCTGAATAGAATTTTTTCCAAAACTGGAAAACCTTCCTGCCTCCTTCCTGGCTTAGACTTCTCCACCCTGAAAAGCCTTTACTGAAACTAAAGGGTTTTAGTAAAAGTACTTCACTGAAACTCTACGGCTATGGCATTTCCAGGTCTAACTGCTCTCTACCATTATGAAGTTCTTATTTGAACTCAAACCATTAACCATTCTATTAACTTGAACAAACTTTTATCTTTTAAATTTTGCTTAGTCGTTGTCAAACGAAGGTTAAAAATATGTGCTGTATGACCTGCTCCTTGGAGGTGTACTAATTCAGGAAACAATCATACTGATCTTATTCATAGATTAGAGATACCCTACTGACACTGATCGCTTAGGTCAGCAGTAGTTAGTCACTTCATGGATCAGCTGGATCCCAGTTGACAGAACAATTGGCCCTTTTTATGTTACTGTAATGTTAAATTCCCTCCAAGTCCCATCAGTTGTAAAGTAAACAATACATCCTCAGTAAGGGCACTGACCCTGGCATCAGGAAGCACAGATCAAGGAGAGACTCCTCTACTATGAACTGATCCCGACAGGAGGCCATGGCACCTCCCCCAAGAACTGCGTGCCAGCTCTCCCAGACATGGATGATATATTTGGAGATCATTAAATGGTCCTAAATGAGACCCTGGCGTGAGAGCGAGCTCTGACCATCTGGCCCCATTGTGAGCGCCGGAGCTCTGTTCAAACTCAGCCAGCAGCATCCTCACGCCTGATTGGATGGTTGATGAGTGTGCATGAATATTCCAGCCAATCAGACAGCCTTATAAACAATTACCCAAACCTCCCTCAGTCTCTACCTTTCCCAAATAAACGGACCATCCTAGTACATAATGTGTGTGTTTCCCTGCTGTAGTCAAACTGTTTATAAGGCCCCAACTCTTTTTTTACATTAG
Organism: Rhamphochromis sp. 'chilingali'; assembly: GCF_963969265.1. NCBI lineage: Eukaryota > Metazoa > Chordata > Actinopteri > Cichliformes > Cichlidae > Rhamphochromis > Rhamphochromis sp. 'chilingali'. The sequence goes on along the minus strand of NC_137939.1, from coordinate 24,961,760 downwards.
CCCCATAGTAAGCACCACTAATTCTCTTGTGATAATATGTGATAATATTATCACATATTTACTGTATTCTTCACTATGAATCAGATGTATGTGTAACAAGTTATTGTTTATTTACTGTCTGAGAAAGGTCTGGTCCTCTGTCACTATTTGAACAATGGAAATGTCGTGGCCTTTCATGACATTACTTGAGGGTGAATGAAAGCATGTCAGCGGTGAAAAGATGTCCTTTTTTTAGGTTTATTTATTTGAGCTGTTTTTGTCTGGCCATGTTTTCCAGGTCACAAGCTCAACAAGGATCTGAAGCACTATCTGAGCTTGAGGTTTCAGAAGTCTTCTCCTGACCACGAACTGCAGAAGACAATCCGAGCCAACCTGTATCGTCATGCTGTGCCTTGTGAGTATTACTTTTTGTTGTTTGGGTTTTGTTTTTGTTTTTTACATAATTTCTTCATCACTGGCTTATTTTATGGCTTGTTTACCATCTTTTTTTATTTAATCCTTTCCTTTTTTATATAAATTATTCTGTTAGTCTTTATGTTCTTGTCATCATTTAAAATTCGCACAAGCTTTGCTTCTAATCAGCGAAAGGGGAAACATGTATTTTTCAAACACACTCGCTGTCATTTTTCTCATTACTGCCCATTAAAGCCACTTGTGTTGACCACGCCAGAGTACCATTTTTGCAGCTGTCTCACATCACTGTGAAAGATACAAAAAACATGGCTCAAGCCAAACACTCCGCGCTGTGCCAGACTCCACAGCTGGGCTCACTTACGTCACAAACAGTTGGATGTGCGGCTGGGTAACACAGCCCAGCTTTACTCAGTTCATTTTCCTACTGTACTCATGTCACGTTTGTGTTTCCAAAGCATTTAGCTTGAATTGTGTCGGCCACGAGGCTTGAGGCCTTAAGTGTTTCAGCAAAGCAGCACAGTAGATGTTTTCAGCTTGCAAGTGTATGTTAATGTTTCCCCCTGAGAACTTTATCTGATTATGATATGTACAGACATTAATTAAACAGGCACAACAGAGATCAGCATCACCATGACCACTCGCTCCTGTTTCTCTGAAATGGGACTTGGTGTTGGTTTGCATGTGTTTGCATTGCAGTGCTTCCTAATAAAATGTGGCTTCTAGTCTAATGGATTTTTTTCTCTCCCTGGGTCACTCTCTTGTTCTTTGCCTTTTCGCTCTTTGCTCCCCATCTCTGGGTGTCTTTCTCTTACTCTCAGCCATGTGACTGGTAAATCTGCCTCTCTGAGCCTCACCCGGTGCCCTCCCTGGGATTATGATGTTCTGATATATTGAAAATAGATTCCTGTCCGATTATGTGATGAGCATGTTGGACTCTTACGAAGTTCATTGTATGATGGAGAGGCCCCTGTGTGCTAGGACAGTGCTGACATAAACATCAAAACGAAAACTAAACAACAAGAGATTTTCAAAAGAATGCTACTGTAAGGTGGTGTAAGAGAGACCCAAATGATTGCAAGGATTTGTTTCTATTTTTTTTTAACTTTTTTTCCCTAAGAAATTGTGGATACAAATAGAGATACAAAGATCACTTCCTTTTTAGAGATAACTGTCGGCAGATTTAGTAAAACTTTTTAAGATGTCTTTAACTGCAAGAAATTAATCTTTGGGTCATTGCACACTGGTTTTTATTTTTACAAGAGCGCTTTTATTAAGAGGCTGCACTTTTATCATAGCTGACTGATGAAATCCACAAGAGAGGAAATGTACCAGTGCAACTGAATTGTCATCATGAAGGTTGGTTTAAGTCTCTAAGGTCAGTGAGGAGTGAGATGTAGGCAGGACTGTGCCTTGTATGCTCTCTCTCAAAGACTCTCAATGTTTTTAGAGCTCTTATATTGTGCTTTTATGACTTGTGATACAGTGTTTAACTGATCCGTCATTGACCTTAAAGACTCTCCTAACAAATGTGTACAGAACAAACCTCTACATAGCTAAACTTAGCTGTTAACAGGACTAAATATCAGTGTCAGGGACCAAACAGTAAGGCACATGGGGCAAATATGTAAGAAGCATTTTTTTTAAAATCATTTTTAATTAAATGAAAAATTGTAACACTGTCCACAAAATCCCAAATGGTGTAAAGACATCCAAAAACTCAAAATAAATTCAACAAAAGAAAACCCAAGCTGAGATTAGGTTTATATATCTAACTTCACCTAACAATTCAGGCACACGGATTTAATGTAGACACAGGTTAGACAGAAAAGGGTGGGGCACTTAGCCAAACAATAACAACGAACAAACTTAGAAAACTTTAAAATAACATCAGTCAACTAATATTTCTTACAAATCAAGATTAACTTATATCAGATATAATCATATTTCTAATATATATCTATATAGATTTTTTCAAGTCTCCCTCCCAATTTCATATCCCCTGTTTTCAGTCCACTGTTGGACTCTTCCATTTCCTGCTCATATTGTATAAAAGTCTCTCTAACCCAGCTGGTCAGTTTTTTGGAGCATGGTGGAAACACTTAGGGTAAATGTTACTAGCAAATAAATAAAAAAAGCCTAAGACAGAACTGGTCACTATGTACTCAGATTAGAAAACAAATGCTTTGAATAAAGGTATTATCAAAGCAAGATTATGTGCCAATTTTTTTATTTAATTATGTTTGTGTGAAAGATAAATAAAAAAAAAAGAACACTGAAGGGTGCCTGGTGGAGCCACTACAGCCAGTAACATGTTCACATTGGTAATGCTGATATGTAGCTGGTGTAATCTACCAGATTTGCAACAATAATTTAGCATGTGATTAGCACTAAACACTAGGGGTGGGGAAAAAAATCGATACTGTGTAGTATCGTGATATTTTGTTTGCTAATAATGTATCGATACAGGGACAGCAGAAATCGATATTTTGTTACAAAAAAAGTTTTTGTGGAATGGAACATGCTCTGACTTCAGAGCATGTTGTTCAGCTCCTTTTTCTGAGCAAGAATCCTGACATTCCTTCACTGTCCAAATGTGTTTAACTCTTTTTTTGGCAGCAATAAACATGACAGTTTACTTATTTTAATTTAAGACATGTTTTATTTTAATTAAGTTTAAAACTTTTTTATTTAATGTAAAATTATATTTTGTTTTAATTTACTTTCAAATTCTTCAGTTGCTGAAGGGGCTGCATAGTTTTCATAAATTGCATAGTTCACAATAGCTATAATTGTACCAGATGGTTGCATTCAGTTAAGTTGGACTAGACTGTAATACAAACCGTTCAAGTTTGTCAACAATAAAACTGACTGAAATGAGAGAAAGACTGAGTGTGAAACTTTGATATTAGATAAAATGAATATTGATAAAGTTTACCTTTATGTACAGAATCTGAATATTGCAAAATATTTTTAAAAATTGCAATAATATCGTATCGTGCGTTAAGTATTGTGATAATATCGTATCGTGGGATGTATGGTGATTCCCACCTCTACTAAACACACAGACTGATCAACCAAGCTATTGGTTTTGCTGGTTTGGCGTCAAGGTTGTTGAAACGACCGATAAAAATATGAGAAACGGTCATAATAGCAGTCGAATATAATATATACTGACATGGCACTTTGCTGAATATAATGTAATCGGCCAATTACATGGCAGCAAGCTAATGCATTTTGACGTGGTCAAGATGACCTGTTGTAGTTCAAAGCAAAGATCTGAATGAGGAAGAAAGGTGATTTTAAGTTCTGAAAGATTGTTGGTGCCAGATGGGCTTGACTGAATATTTCGCTCCACTGGAATTTTCCCACAGGACCATCCATAGAGCTTGCAGAGAAACACTGGAAAAACATAAAAATATCCAGAAGGCGACAGTATTTTGTATTGTCCTCAGAAGAGAATGGCCAGACTGCTTTAAGCTGATGGAAAACAAACAGTAGCACAATCACTTGTTGCACTTTCTGTATGCAGAAGAAAATGTAAAATTGGAAAATGTTGCTTGGTATGAGTCTACTTCTACTTCTGCATCTAGCTGGTAGGATCAGAATTTAACCATGAAAGTATGGATCCAACCTGCCTTGTATTAAAAATTCAGGCTGATGATAGTGGTGTAATGGTTTTGGGATATTTTCTTGGCACATTTTGGGCCCCATAGTACCAGCTGAGCATTGTTTAAACACCACATCCTGGATGACGATTGTCACTGACCCCGTCCAACCCTTTATGGCCACAGTGTGCCAATTTTCTAATGGTTGCTTCCAGCAGAAAATGTCACAAAGCTCAAGACAGATCAAACTGGTTTCTTCAACATGAAAATGATTTCACTGTACTCAAATGACCTCCACTGTCACCAGATATCTTGCACAGGAAATTTGCATCATGGGTGAGCAGCCAACATGTTTGCAGCAACTACTTGATGCTGTCATGTCAATATGGACTAAAATCTCTAAGGAATGTTTCTAGCAAATTGTTGAATATACATATATTCAACAAGTTATATACCACAAAGAAGGCACTTTGGAAAGCAAAGGGGGTTAAACCCAGAACTGGTAAGGTATATCTCATGAATTGTCTGGGTACGTTGTTGAGGGGACATAAACATCTGTCATTTATCTGAATTTTTTGAGTATTACAGAGTATGTTACAGACTAATTTTTGACACATGACGTCAATATCTTCACACATTTACTATAGATTAAAATCCCCTACTGCTCGTTCACTGGGCATATCATTAATTTGTCATTTTAAAACAATACTATAATGTGACACTTACACTCAAAAATATTTTCCACTACTAATCAGTCGCTGCTTATATTGGATGTTCTTTCAATTCCTTTATTTGGTTTGAAGAAAATATTGAAACGGTGTCCAGACCTGTTAGCCTTTGGCTGGTAGTTTTTGGCTGGTATCCTTAGATATGTATATAGTTTTGTATATATTATCCATCCAGGACCTTTTTCTTGTGACGTCTGCTCCCTTGTTAACCAGCTATTTTTTTATTTTATTTCCAACCACCTTCTCCACAGATGGGGATGGTGGCTTTCTCTACATGCATTGATTTTATACCCCAGTGTTTGTAGGACTACTGTGATAGTACTGTGTATGAGCTCATTGGTTTCAGTGATTCTGATAGTAGGGCTGGAGGTGGTTTCACATCTGAACGCATTCTTGTCTGTTGGGACTTTGTCAGTGAGCTCAGGGAGTCTTGTCCTTGGTTTTGTGGCTACCTTTGTCACGGTCTGAGGAGGCAGACCATGCGGTGGACCCAGGTGCGAACACACGAGAGTAGACTGGAGTAAACTTAACTGAAAGCGAGCCTTTATTGTGACTGGTGACAAGGAGTGCAGACAAGGCAGAAATGCAGTGACAAACTAAACTATGACTAAACTGGGAAAGTAAAACTAGGAAAAAACTATGAAGACACAGGAAACCATAACTATGAATACAACACTGACATTGAATACAGACTTTCAAAGTAAAACAGGAAACATGGAGATTAGACATGACATGAACTAAACATAACCACGCAGACATGACGCATGAACCAGGGAGACTTAGTACAGGGGGAGATTACATAAACAACTAAGGAACAAGACTAAACAGCAATCTAGAAATTAACTAGGTGAACTAAGCTAAGGCACAAATAAATACAAAAGATACATAAAACTCAAACACTGGGTCGCTCGACCCAGGACCATGACAACCTTGACCACATCGTTCATTCTCAGCTCAGCAGATGCTACTGCTACAGCAGTTAGGTGGGCATTACGTAGCTCAACTAGACTACTCCAGTCTATCAGGGTCAGCTCATTATGTCCACACTGCTCACTACTGTTCATATTGTTCTGTACTTTGGATCTTCAGCTTCAATAGTAGCTTTCTTACACTGACGTTATAGCATTGAGCTACCAGGTCAATGTGGATGTTTGCCTTCCACTTATCCATAGTACATGCATTGTAACATGATATGGCTTGGCTCGACTTGGATAGTAGCATTCCATTAACTCCTTGTCCGTGACTTGTTCCACTAGCCCACCTCTCATCAGTATTTGATGGTTCTCCAATACCTTGCTAAGCTGGGTAACAACTGAACCAGTATGACTTTAGTTGCATCTCTTGATCATCTTCCAAGGTAGGGTTGGGGTTTTAGCCTCGAGCTCCTTACTGGATGCATGGTTTGACCAGGATTCGAACCCCAACCTATTGTTCCAAAGACTATCCCGCTGCTATATAGTAAGCAGCTGGAAAGACACACAAAGACACACAGACATATTGTCTTGTGGCCCTTTTTGGGGCACAACACTGTGTGTGTGTGTGTGTGTGTGTGTGTGTGTGTGTGTGTGTGTGTGTGTGTGTGTGTGTGTGTGTGTGTGTGTGTGTGTGTATATAACATTGAAACGTTTATATTGTTTACCCCCTTTCTCCCTTTTCCTGTTCCGTCTGCTCACTCTTTAGTGACTTACTATCCCTGCCACCTCCTTTATAGTGTCTCTACCACAAACAGACGCACACATGCAAATATAGTCTTAGCATGACAAGGCAGAATAACAAAAGCAGTCAAATAAAGGACACACTTCTCAGCCCTGTGCTTCCTTTGTCTGTGTCTCTCGTGTCTCCTCCCCCTTTCCTGGGTACATGTGTTGCTCCCACTCCACTTGGTTGACTCGAACAGGTGCCTTTAGCGCTGACACTATCTGAGGTATTTCTTTTTGCTTTTGGGCTTGTGTGTGTGTGTTTGTGTGTTTATAGTAAGAGCACCTCTGCCTCAACCCACCCTCTTCTCCCGCATATCCCCGCTGATACAGATGGCCATTGTTATCATGTGCAGCAAATGTCACAATTGATAGACAAGTTGCTCTCTCGTGGGATTCATTTCTCTCTCACATCTACAGCTGCTGCTTGCGGATGAGGGTTATCTCAGCGTTTTGAGCAACAGAGTGAACCAATCTTCCCTCCCCCACCTGATCTCTCCCTCCCTCCGTTGCTCTCTCTCTCTGCTCCCTCACTCTGTCGTTCTCCTCTCTTCACATCAAATCCTCCTGTGAGTGTCAGCGTTCCTGTGGCTCGGCGGTGGCTGCTGCCTTCCTCAGTCTCTCTCTGTCACACTCTAGCTGCTCCCACCGTGTCCCTGCCTCTACTGCTCTCACCCACCATCTCCTGCTCTCTCTCTCTCTTTCTCCCTCCCCTCCTTGCTATCTTTCACTCCCTCGCTTCCTTGTTTTCCACTCCACTGCCGATCTTGGGGAAGTCATTGTGGGAGACAAATTTCTCTGTTTGCCGTTCACACAAAGAAAGGGATTACGGGTTGATTTGTTGGCTCCGGGCTCTCTCTGCATCCAGGCAAGTGGCAGCTCCTTATTCTATCCTTATTCGCTCCTTCTTTTTTTTCGCTCTCACCATCATCCACAATCCAAAGCCTGTGATGTATGCATGGTAGTGTGTGTGTGGTTGATGCTGTGTATATAGGCTAAGGGAATCAGGGAAGGTGGGGGTAGGGGTGGGAATTATGTGAGGGAAAGAGGGGGGGCAGGCACACTTGGAGCAGGCACGTCCAACCCAGAGGGACAGATGGCCAGTAGCCCTGGTGCTTTTTCCTCTTTGGTTTTCTAATTCACCCTGCAGGCTTTGTATAAGGCCCACTAATACACAGACCTTCTCTTCAAGAAGCAAGAGATGGCTGCTCTCTTTAGCTAGAAGAAGGAGGGGGGGCATCTGTATGTGATGAACGGACAAGGTATACGAGAGGAGGGAGGAGGGGGCTGCTCTAGAGGCAGAGCAGGTTTTTAAGAAGGGGTTACTACAGGAGAGAAGAGAAGATATGAGGAGCTGAGAGGGAATGGAGAGGGGGGTCATCAGCCTTGAATACATGGAGGTCAGGTCCAGATGCTGCTCAAACAAAAGGGCTTCTCTGGGGGAACGGCAGGGGGAAGCGTGGCACTCGCCATTGTGTGTGTCGCTGCATTGCAGGGTGCTGCTGGGGAGCCTCATGCTAATGATGGCCATTCATTCTTGTAACGGATGAGTGGGCCCCAGCTTCTGTTTGCCTTCTTTTCACATACACACGGTTCATATTTCTTTCGTGACCAAATATCAGCTGCGTTAACACACAATTCTCTCTAGAAAAGGCAGAGGAAGGAAAAATGATGGCTTCTAAGCTCACTGAGGAAGCTGGGCAAATATGTGTTTTTGCATAGTAATGATGCATGAGGACAGGTGCAGCCTCTGTGTTCAAGGACTTTGTGAGGTTTATGTTTAATGCATGTGGTGTTTGTTTTTAGTACATTTTGCAGATACAGTCACAAAAGACTATCATTTCCTACTATTAGAGTAAATAACAGAACCAATTTTCAAATCTACAAAAGAACTGCAGATCTTCTTCCTTGTTTGTCACTGTGATTGGCAAGTGGGTGAAAGTCAGCCCTGGAGGCTATGGTCCTATGTTGTTTTGTTACTGACAATTTCCTTCAGGCCCTTTTCTTATGGCACACTATTCAGAATTACCATTGTCAAAGCACAACCTCTGTTTCTCTTTTTATTTCTGCACTTGGAGGTAAGAACAAACTGTACTCTGAGCCTGGTCTTACATCAACTTAATCAATACTGCTGAAGAACCACTGTGATCATGAATATAAAGTGAGGCTCACAGTAATGTTATTGTTATTTAAAATCCTCATTCTGCTTTCCTCATCAAGCTCATCCATGTAAGACGGCCATGCTTTGATCGTGTGAATACTCAAGTAAGGATGTGAAAACCGTTGAGAGGCTAGTCTCAGTCACTCGGGTCAAGTTAAGGTGATCAGGCCCTGATTATTGAACCACTAGCTTGTTCTTTAACTGTAGAAGTATTCATGTACTGTAGTTCTCTCAGTTTAGCTCGGGGTGATTGCACTCCCTGCATGCTCAGACTAGACTCGTACTTCAGCAAAAGTAGAGCCCTTTGCCTCACATGAAGGAAAAAAAAGCTTGTGTGTTTAGAGAATATTTTTGACTAGCTGGCAGTCAAGCTAGCTGGTTAGCTGTTAGTGTTGTGTGTGACAATGACACCTCTTTTGAACTTTTTGAGTTCAATGAACTAAATTGTGTAAATAAACTGGCTGAACAAGGATTCTTTGTTGTGATCATGAAGACTAGTCTGTGTCTGTCTGTCTCGTGATGATTTGGATCTGCTGTGGTGGCCAGCTAGTCTACATTCTAGCTAGCCAGTTCCTGCAAGCAGTGACCATGACTGTGGCTCAAAATCTCTACAATCAGATAAAATCAATCTTCAGATTACGGTATCAGAGTTTGGATCAACACTCCCTTACTCATGATAAAGCCATAGTTGTTGTCAAATTGCACCCAGATTATTGCCCGACTGGTGCATTAACTACATGACATATTAAAAATGGACCAAACCTCATAATGTCCTTGAGGGCTTTTCTTTTTTATATCGTAACTGGTTAATTGAGTAGTGCATTTGTCCATTTTGTCCATCATGTAAGTGATGAGCACAGTTTTATATGGCAAATTGGTTGTGTTTTTAGAACTATTTTTATAGTGGGCGGGAGTATGCAAGGGGCTGTGGGGCTGCAGCCATTGGCCTCAGACAGGAACTGGAGTGTGAATAGCTCACATTGGCTTAGCCTCTAAGCTGGGCTGGACCTCTAATTTGCTCTGCTTGTGGAGCTTTGAAGAAAAACGGCAGCTGCCTACTAGCTGCCTGCCTGAATGAGTTTGCAAGCTGGGAGCTAGCACTTGCTCACAGACAGCTGGATGATCCATGGATGGTTTGGATGGAGCAAGAAAAGCAGAATTCATCCTAGTCAAAGTCATCCTGCTTGGATTTATCTTTTTGAATATTTCTGTGGAATAACCAGAGAGAACGGGCACAGAAGCAGCGGCGTAGAGGTAATCTGTGACATTTACTACTTCTCCTGGGAATGATGCCGTGTCTTCCGGGATTACGTTGAAAGAGATGTGGGTGGGGAGAATAGATGGATACACAGAGGCAGAAATGCAGGCAGGTGGATTTTTAACAGACTGTGGGAACCGGTGCTTATGCAGATTTGTGGTGTGATATTGATAAGCTGTGATGTGTTGTGCTGTGCGTCTTTGATGACGGCGGCTCTCTTAATCGCACACACATGCATTATTGTCAGTCTGAGCTGATGTTTGATTAGCGGCTCACTTTAAACGCTGATCTGTTGACACACTACCATAGGAGGACATTTTGCCCTGCCCCTGGCTCCTGCAGCTACATCTTTTTCTTTCTGTCATCCACCTTTCCATTTCTCCCCTTCTTTGAGTCACCCTTTCTTGTGCACTAGCTAATCTGTTCTCCTCTCAGCTTTGCCTTTTAAATGAAAGCTCCTTTCTTCCTTTCCAATTTTGGGTTTTATTTCTGCACCGGTTTCTAGTAGAAGGCGAAAAACCCCACAAAAACCCAAACTGAAATCTTAATGTTATTTCATTAGATTTATAGCTAATAACGCTTCAGATTTTATATGCTTGCCCACTATTCATTTTCAGTCCTTATTCTTCGTCCCCACATTGAAAAGGAGGGAGCTGTGGAAGCAGCAGGAGAGCAGTGGCTGGACTCGGCAGTGAGGACTGTTGTGGCGCGAGCTGAAAGAATGCCCTGTTGTGCTGGGCAGCAGCAGCATTGTGTGTCTGGCCTCCTTCTCTTTAATGGGCAACTCCGTCATTCCTTTATTGAAACAATCACAGCGAGAAACCTTTTCTATGTTTAATAATAATTAAATAAATAGGCTCTTTGATACACAACCTGGCCTCTTCATAAGTAAAGGGCCGGGTATTGTTTGAAAACTTTCTATTGTAGCCCCAATAAAATAAAAGCGCTACACACTGTGCTGGTAAAATACTTTCTTGTGAGAGCATGATTTTTCCATATTTCATGAAAGCAGCATTAAGGTCTTTGACGTCTTAAATGTTCAACCTCATCTAAACATTAATAGTTGTAAGGAAAAACACATCGGTTGTGAAGATGGTTTCATATTTTATTTAAAATGTTACCATCTGATCAAAAATCAAATAAGCAAAGGTATAAATCGGAAACTGTTCAGGTTGAATAGCAGGGCTATCCAAGTTATTTTCCTAATACCATTTTCATAATAAATATTAGCTTATAAAATATTAAAAACTAGAGATGACAAATGTCATTTCCAAGTCCTCCAGGCCCTGTAGTAAGCATTCTGTCTGACAAACAGTCCAGAACACAAACATATTTAGTTGTGTAAAACAGAGAAGAGTGAAATATTCAGATTTGAGAAGCTGAGACTGAAGAATCTTTTGCATTATTACTGAGGGCGTTTTGTTTTTTTGGCATTTCATAGACCCATTAGCTGACAGCCATCCATACACTCACACAGTTTTACTACAAAAATAGTACTGACATACATGGTGACACAGATACTCTACGCATTTGTTTTTGATAGTTTTTCAAATTTGCCTTTTTTGCCTCTATTTTCTTGTATAAGACAGGAGGAGGCATTGCAGCACCTTGCTGAACCATCCCCAGCACACTGGTAGTTAACCGAACCTGCTACAGCATGGCATGCTCCCAGCAGCTGATAGGATCTGGAGTGGGATTGCTATTTGCTTAATCATTAATCTGAGGGCCTCCACTACATTGATTCTCTCCCTGTTCCCCTTCATCAATCATTATGGGCCAGCATTTCCTTTAATGGGGGATAGAAGTGCTGATTGAACGCAGCCATGGTACTGGGGACATAAAAATCATCTTGGTCCTGATCAGGGCTACAAAAAACAGGTCCAGAACCTGTCCAACTCAGCAACAGCAGCAGACTTCTAGCCTTCAAGCATCAGAATGAGGCTGGATCCTTTAATTAATTTTATGTTCAAATTATGTTCCTAAAACGTAAAATAGAAAAATATCTTATAATATGATGTATTTGTCCTATTATCTTTGCTAAAGACTTGTCCAGCTCACACCATAATGGATGCAAATGGCCACCTAACCATAGTTTGCGGTTGAGAAGCTTCCATCATCTGACCAGTGTATTAAGGGACTACTTGTGTGGATGAGGCCTTAAAGTGCTCCCTCAATCAATGCAGCTCCAGTAATTGGCTTAGAGGCCCAAGACAGTTCCATGCTAACTCCCTGCGCGACTGTTTGCTTTCTCTGCCCCGCCTCTGCTCGGTCTGCTCTGAGATGTTCATGTAATTTCTTCTAACGTCACCTCTCAGCCTCTGTTTTCATAACACACACCTTGCCCATCAACACAAAGATGTGTGTTTATTCTGGAAACAATGCCCCAAAATATGCTCTCGCTGTGGTTTAGATGCTGTACACAGGACTGTTACGAGCACGTATGATAAGATTGGGTTTCTTAAGAATATAAAGTTTGTTCTTTTATTTTATTATGACTCTAATTAAATAAATAATCCAGCTGCTGTTTTCATTACTGAAACACTCAGAGCATGGTCTGACATTAATTTGCTAAAATCCAGCCATCAGGTTAATCTCGCTCTCAGGTCAGTGCCTGTTCTTTTGTGTTCTCCCTCCTGCTATGCTCACGCTCACAACCAGCAGGGGTTAAAAACAGCAGATGTTTGGCTGAAACGGTGTGCGTGTGTCCCCGTGTGTGTCTACAAGTTTGCCTATGTCTGCTAGACAATGAGTGGAAGCTCCTCAGACCATCAACAGCAGGAAGGCGATTGAGGGTATCAGATGTCACCAAAGTGCCGTTGGCCTATTGTTAATACTCAGGACGGTTTTCACCTGGATTTGTGTGTTTGTGTGCGTTCGGATGCGATTGTTGTTGTGGTGGCAGTGGCGTGCGCACACAAGGAATGTTTTTTTTTTTTTTTGCGTCATTTTACAAACTCATTAAGATTTCGCTGTCACTGGCAATTTGTCTTTGATATCTGATATATACATTTTATATATGGGAGAAAAGATCTCAGCAAGTCAACAGAGTTTGAGGTCATGTAATTGCAGTCAGAGAGGTCATCTTGGCCCCAGGTAACTGAACCATACTGACCCAAAGGTCAGAAGAGGACAACGTGAGCACGGGACGTAGTCGGCTTCTCGCACTTTGCTTGACATCCTGCATTTCACCTTCCAATGTAAATAACAACATCAAAAGAGGAACGATTTTGCAGTGAGAAGCAGAATCTTATCAGATGGCTTCACATGAGCAGAAGACAAACTCTTCAAACTGCACAGTGATGATGCGATCCTTCGGCCTCATTAGGCAGATCTTAGTAACTGTCTTTCTTCAGTCCATGAGATGGATAGCCTTTCACAAACTTGCCCCTCCCAAGGCATATATATTCACCATAAGCAAGAGTTCATGCAAGTGGTTGTTTCTGTTTTTTGAGTAAAATGCTAATGTGAAAGCAAGATCGTGTTTACAGTGTTCATCATCAAGTCGTTTTCGTCACCTCTGAAAAAAAGATTTTTGTCCTAGGTTTAAATCCAATGGTTAGCATGGTTAGCATGTTCTCCCTGTGAGCACATGGATACTCTTGATTCCTTCCTTAGTCCAAAGACATGCTTGCTAGGTTAACTACTGATTTAAAACACTAGCCTTCCATGCTAATATTTGCTAATTAGTGAGTTGCCATAGAAATCCATTCAACAATTACTGAGGTGAGTTAATTGAAAACCTGAACATACTTTATTTCTTTATGCAGTAGATGGTGATGCTAATGGAAAAATCGCAGATCATCATTTTGGAGTTTTTATCGTCAGAAATCCAATATTTGTAATATTTCAGGTTGGACAAAGGAAGATGATCAGGTCACAAGAACCTTACCATGCTGCTGACATAGTCTACCCATAAAACACTATAATTATAATATGTAATTTAAATCAAATATTTGAAAAATGTCCATTTCAGATATTCTCTACTTCCTTTCCCCCTTATTTTTAGCTTGTAAGTGCAACATTAGAACCAGATCTCCCCTTTATTCCTTTTACTCATGTATAGTGCATTATGTTAAATGTGGATATCCCTGGTAGGCCTGAACCACTTTTATACAATACAAACATTCACTCAGCTACATGAATGAAATATTTAGTCAGCCTCCACAGACAACAGCTTCTCCCGCAGCACAAACTCTCATAGCTTTCATCAGGCCAGCAGAAAAGGCTGCTGTGCAACTTAATTGCATGCAAAAAAAATGTTTCTTCTTCTTTTTTTTTCTCTTTTTTTTTAACAGTGTAACGTAAAAAGACTGTTTACACTGGTCAAACCTTTTTTATGTTTATCTGTGACCTTTGTGCAAACACTCACTGGTTTGGTGGTAGCTCAGTATTTGTGTTGATGATGTAGAGTGATATAAGATGAAAAATATGGATTTTTCACTGCCAAAACGGTGAAAGTTAAGCCTTGTGCATTGTAAAAGATTCAGAAGCCAGATGGCCTTAGAATCTGCTTTTCTCTGAAGCTAGATAAAATGGCCTCTAAATGTTTTGCCGCTCATCACTCGGGTGGGAGCTCATTTACAGCGTGCAGAAGTGTTCAAATAAATCTGGAGACTGTAAACTCTGAATTATATCCAAGTCAAACTTAAGATAAATGGAAGTGGAAGTTGATGTGAAATGTAGAAATAAAGTTCTCTAAAGCAATTCTCTGTATGACTTCATGAGAAAGCTTAAATATAATAATCTTGGCCAATGTAATCCTTGAAGTCATGGAATATAAATAAATCAGTCATCATATTTGTGGCCAAGACATGTCAAGGAAGAGGCCTAGAGATGCTAAGACCAGCACAGTCACTCCAATAGTTGCTGATAATACGATTTCCTTCTATTTGTGGCACCTAGCTGAGAGAAGAGGTTTCTCTTTTGAACAATTTTGAGTCTTTCTGAGCTGTGAGCCTTCATCGCATACATCCTCTTAACCACCATACGCTCCGAGACAAAGACAGTTGCTATACGTGTGAATGAATCTCCACGAGGATGTCCATTTAACATAACTATTCCAGTACTCAGAGCATCTACTCTAGGGTGAGGACATTCCTCTAAGGTGTGCAACTTCAAGGTCTGTAATTAATTTCATAGCACAGCTCAGATGCTCCTGCAGTTTATGGTGCATGTTCAGTAGCAGTGAGTGAGTGGCCCAGTATTAGGAGTGAGGATGTGGGTCAGAGCATGCACTCAAACAGGCCACTTCAGGGACACATGTCCCTTGCTCCAGAGCTTTTTATGAACTGCCAGTGAGGACAGAAGCTGGCTTTGCTAGCTTGATATTTATAGTCCATATTCTGAATACACTATATATATGTATTTACATGCTACTTCTGCCCTCTATCTTTGTCTTATGTAGCTGAAAAAGGTTGGGACACTGGCCACATACAGCTCACAGCTGCTCATAGCAAGTGATAACTTGTTCAGCCAGGTTGTCACTACTGGATTCAGCATGCAGAAAATGGGCACCGGATGACAACTCTAGCTGTTAATACATTGGAGTATTACCTGCTTTATTCTCACATCAGCACAGATCAGCACACTCAGACTTCACAGAGACTTTGTAGTAGGGAGCTAAAGACTGTTTAATGTCCTTACTGATTGCATTTCATACTGATTTGAGTTCTCCCAAGCTCCCCTCTTGGGTAATGTCAAGAAAAGTTCATAGCTGCAGCGCATGTGTGAGAACAGCTTCTTCTGTGCATATGTCAGTGTGGGTGCTCAAAACTGCATGTGCGTTCTTGTTGTTAATTTGGTGTCCTATACAGATCGGAGCTAAATTTAGATCAAAGTGCAGCAGTGATAAACGTAGGCAGACACGCAACACTCTTATGGTTGTACTTCACTTCCTATTTAGGAAGGTCATTAAAACACAAACGCATAACAATACCATCCAGTCTATTGCACAATAATTTAATCACTCTGCAAACTGGAAAAATCTGCTTTACAAATCCAGCATTACTGCATTAGATTGCTTCGAGTTAAGTGAGCAGTGGGTCTCTTTCCTAAATGCTCAAGTGCTGCAACTGACCACTTTTGTGTTACTGAACAATTTGTTGTGCTTTATCTACAAAATTAAAAAAAAAACAAAACTGAAGTCTAAGATAATTTATTTAAATTACTTTTAAAATTATTTTTTAATGAAATACAAGAATGTTATTTAATCAAGTGAAAATGTCAAAACAATCTACCGGCTTAAGTCTCTCAAATGTGGGTTTGCAACTTTTCGTTTTGTGTATTTGTAAATTAAATCTATCAGTCGATTTATGAATGTTAATTAATTGTTTGGGATTAAAGAAATCACCTTTGGCTCTGGAAAACTGACAGCTGTGTTAATAAAAATACATCATATAACAGCATATTAAATATTATTTAGCAACATGTAAATAAAGCATTTTTTTTTCCCTTCAAAAAGGCAGAAACGACTGAGCATTAAGTGATTTTGCTTGTTAAAGGACCTGTAACTGATTATCCGAACTGACCAATTCATTTTTGCCAGTCATCTAATCAGTTCATTGATATTGCACAGAAAGGTGTTGCAGCACTACAGTGGCACAGTCACAGAGATAATGTTAATGATGTGGGAGAGGCGAGGACAGGCTTGCCTGGACTCTTTTATCCTTTTAGCAATGCTCTGCGTGTCACACACTCAAACATGCACACATCCAGCTTCTTAGAGAGTGAGATGCAATTCACTCAACATCACAACACCAAAACAACATGACAGTGGAGATGTGAGGAAAACCAGAGGCGTGGTTGTATGTTTGAGTGAGAAAGTGTGAGTTGTTTGTTCTGCAAGAGATGTCACGTGGCCATTAGGTGATTATTTTTGTTGTGTGTGTGTGTGTGCTGTGTATCTGTGCTGCCTTCATCCTCCTTCACTCTCTCATTCTCTTCTGTGCTGTTCCACCATTTGGCAGATGCTCTCTGTCATAACAGCCTTGTACGTCCTCTCCCTCTGGGAACAGACCGGAGCGGCTGATTGACATTAAGCGAGAGCTAGGTACTGATTGGATGTTATGTGTTTGGTTTGTAAACTCTGCAAAGAGCTAGCAAAGATACACTTTTTGTGGTGGACACCTCAGCTAGAAGTGATTTGCCATTGCCTGCCCACTAAAACCCAGAAACGTTTTCAAAAGTATCAAGGGAAATAGACAAATTAACCTTACGTGAAGTGAAAAACCAAGATAAAAAAAGAGTGGAGGAGTTGATCTTTAGGCACAGACCATTCACAGCAACAAAAAACGTTTAACAAATAAGGAATTAGGAAAATGTGTGAGATACTAAGATTCTTAAAAACAGTTCCAAACTGAGAGTGACATTTACAATTATTCATTTCAAACTAATGTAAAGTGCACTGAAGTGGATAGGTGAGTGACATGGGTACAAATTTTTCTTGATTCTATTCCATATCACTAATGGATATGATGTAAAAAAAGATGTAAAAAGATCCAAACCTCACTTTAAACAGTACAGAAACCTAATGCTTTAAATGTTCTGCTCTATACCTTATTTCAGTGTATACTAAAGTAAAATAACTAACACTGACTAACGGTGGAAAATAACAGATAGAAAAGTTCACAGTATCCTCAACAAGCCTCAGTATCACTATCATCAGACAGAAATTACCTTTACTGACTCATCCGCTTATATTAGAATTTTTTCAAAGTTTTACAGCCTCCTCCAGAGTAAATACATCAGGTAAATAGCAGACTGACAGCCTACAGTTGCTGCAGATGAATACTTGCTTGTTCTACAGTGGCCACCATAGCTAAGATTATGCACTTGAACTGGGAGGGATGGCGAAGCAGACTTCAGTTGACTGCAATCTGTAATCCACCCACATCTAGTGGTGGATTTTTTTACTTTTATTTTTTATTTTTTTTAAAGGTTTTGTTCTAGCAAGTCAAACAGTGATTTGTTAACCACAACACATTGCATCACATGACTCTTGGTGAACTGGCTGATCTTTTGTATTTTGTGCAGAATCTTCTTTAGAAAGCAGCAGTCAGGCCTGCATGGTAGCATAGCACGGTCTACTACTTTGACACCGATATGATAATGAAATGTCTGGTTTTAGTGAAATATTTCAACAACTGTTGCATTAATTTTTATGACAAATACAAGTCTCCATCAGCGTGAACTGGAATCTTGGTAATCTTGTCACTTCTTATCCAGCTTCAGCATCAAATCAAATCTCCAGCTGATTTAGTTGTTTTGGTTTTTGACCAGATAGTGGCAACATTGATTTCTAATTCCCATTGGCTGTCTTTTGTGCTTATCTACTATAATGGTTAACATAAAAACCATTAAAACCATCAGCTGCTTGCTTGGCAGTAGTCTCTTAGTGCTCTGTCCAAAATCACTTCCTACTGAATGTATAGTCTGCTTCATTTAATGTGCACTATTATATTTAGCAGCCTGAATTCTGAATGTGTAAATTTATCCATGAGTGCACAATAGAACCAAAAAAGGGTGCCCACAGCAAGTAAGTACGACTATTTTTGCTAGAGCCCCACAGTGCAATGGTGTTAAAATGACAATGACTCAACCGCAGACAATGATGATGCAAAATTACAATGGTTTGAGTACATTGACAACATTCTCAATTTCCTGCTCACTGCAGAGCAAACATGCCAGCCAAGCAAATACTTATCTGGAAAGCATCCTGGAAGTTTTTTTAAAAATTTTATCCACAATGAATTTCTACTTCTCTGTATCCCGCTCTTGATTTATTTTCAAACACCTCAATATTCTCGCATCTACTACCATGCTGAGATTTGCATATTTAAACCCATATATGTGTTGATAGAAAAACTCTCCTCAAAGAAGTCATTAACAGTGGCTAGGAGGCTGCAGAAGTTGTGAACTCAAACGCAGATGAAATTACACAAAGCTGATCTGTGACGGAATACAATTGATGGAGTTCCTGTTTGTTGTACGAGGCATACCCAGCTTATTTGCACAGGATACGCCTCCAATAATTGTTATTTCAGCCCTCACTGTGCAGCTTTAGATAAAGGTTTGTTATTCCCGCTAAAATCTTGGGTTTGTCCCGTGAGCTGAACTGAAACTGAAGTACTTCAGTTCACTATTTTGTACCTTTAGGATATAGCCAAAGACACCTTCAGCTAATATGTGACCAAGGTAGACATTTAAACCTTTTGGGAGGAGGCGGTAAAATTTTGTGAAGTAGTATTCATGATGAATAAAGAATCACAGAATGGTTAAGATTAACGACTGTTGCGTTTCACCCATGTAAAATTCTTTTGTTTTTGAAAATGTCTCTGTTTTTATACATGAATGAATATTAAGTAACCCAGCAATAATTGGGGATAATAGAAAAGACATTTTGATACGTTTTAACCAATTATATCTCATTTATACATATGTGTTGCATATAAGCCCTATGAGGTGTATCATTTACTGTTACAGACACTGCAGCCTGCACCATGCTACTCAACTCGTCCCACGAGCCTGTACTATAATTTAACGTTGTACCTGCAGTAATATCATATGCATGGATATACAGAAGTTATGAATAATTAAGTATGGTAAAGTAATATTTGTATTTGCTGTTGCATCACTCAAGATATGCGCTGTTACAGACATTACAGTTCTGAAAAAGTCGACAACGCCACACATAATGTTGGAGATTTTCATACATATATGCTCTAAATAACATATCAAAAATATTCTCATTAATTATAAGCTTTTTGTTTTATTTAAAAAAAAAAAAATCTAACATTGAATTGCTCTTTAAAAAAAAATCAAGGAATTGTGAAAAATTTCAAAGTGGGTAAAAATCCCTTGCTTATCACGCTCCAGCCTGCAAAAGTAGAAATATCAAGGTTTTTTTTTTCTTTGTTAAATGTTGTAATTAAAAACTGACATTAGAGGAAATGCAAATATGTTATATATCATAATTCCAAAGGTATTTACAGTCTCATAACCCATAAAACCCTCAACATTAGCTCAAAATAATATTATATACTGGGAAATAATGTGTGTTCAGCAGAAAACTCCCGTGTCTGTGTGTGTGTGTCTGACCTGAGCAAGGAAAAAAAAATATTGTTGCATATCCTTACTTTGTTAGTCAGTTAATATTCGCTACTGAATAGCAGCCTGTGTTACACTAAGAGTGAGAACTGATTGATGGAGTTTCTTTCTAATATTGTAAGATCTTTACCTTACAATAGAAACCACCTTGACTTAAATGTTATTGTGAATTGGCTATGTAAAGAAAACTGAATTAACAATGTTAGCAATTTACTAAACCAACCCTATGTCATCATATATATTTTTTAACATTGAGTGGATTTAAGACAAATGTTCAAACAGTAGTGAACACACAGTCAGCAGCAAGTCCCTGTGGTAGCTTCAGTCTGGGTGAGATTAGTATGTTTGAGTTACTGTTGAAGGAGCTCCTGTGTAGCCTGACATGAAGCCTCTCTATCGGGAACAAGCTGTCTAAAAAACAGTCTCAGCCCGTCACTGTTATATAATGCTACGACTGTGTTGTTTATGAGTAGCACAAAACGCATTGTGCTAGATTTAGGTTTTACATAAGCCATTTTTAATGCTTATTGCTGCAAATTACAATAATTATGTAGCACAAAAAGCAAAGCTTAGAAAATGTATATAAGCACTGCCAGTATGGTATCACTATTAACAAATAATGATGATAACGGGAAAAAGTAGTGAAGTCAAAAATTTAATCCACTGTATAGTCTTGCAATAGTGCAATGAGTTTGTGAAGCTTATAATGTTTGTCGAGAGAGCTCATCCATCCATTTGTTTAGTTTTAAGCTTTGGATTGTGCTGCTGTACTGCCTTGATTTATTTATTTTTTTTATAAGGGGTTAGTGTTTATGTCCACCCTCTGTACCAGACTTGGTGAAGACAGAGTATTTACACTTTTTCATATGTTCTCTGAGCAAATAGTGGCTCAACTTGTATAGGTTAGTGTTAAAAGTGAAGGCGTTTCCAAATGTGCTTGTTTCTTATTTGCCATCCGTGCTTGTACAGGCTGTTTTCTCACAGTAAAACAACAAAGTCCATTGATGGCCGACAGAGTTAGTTAATCAGAGTTGGGGTCAGGACTCACCATGGCACTGTCATTGTTTAACTGGACAGAGAAAATAGACACTGACCACACTGATAATTCAGAGTTGAGTCTGACATCACTGCTACTGTCCTACAGTGAAAGCATTGAAGCTGTCTGTGCTGCTGTTTATTCAACAGGGATTATTTCCTACACTTGATAAAATGCCTTTAGTTTTGTTTATGGATCTGGCGGAATAGACTTTTCTAGAAAGACATCAGTGATTCTTAAGAGCACAAATCTCCTCATCAAGTAGACTGTCAGACGCTCAGTTTTTAAATCTTAGCTTTGCAAAGTAATTTGTTCTGTGGAATAGCAAAGGGGAAACATGGCGATGTAAACGAACACACAATATTAATTTGTCAACTGTCAACTGGATTTCACTGTCATATTTAGATATCTCTGAATGTATCAAGGTATTAGGCACTGAAATTAATAAGTAAAGCTCCTTTATAGTGAAACGGGATTTACAGGAACAGGAAATGTTTGGCATTTTTCCTTTAGGAATTAATAAAATGTTTCCTTTGTAATATGACTTTTACAGTAGACTACAGTACTGTAAGGTTTTTCATTGCTGGATTTTGACAAAACAAACATCACTGTATTCGTTAACAATGCGACCTTTGTTTATTTTATTAAAACATGCAAAGCACTGACTGCTTCTTGTTGATTATTATTCACTGAGAGGGACACAGACTTTCACATGGCTGTGGAAATAATAAAAAAATACATCATCATCATAAATTTCAGAGCAGAGGATTAAAGGACAATGGCAAAGTGACTGTTTTTCTGGTAACTTAAGCTGGTGTAAGTTTGTAAGGCATAACTGTGGAGCTGTGTCATTAGATAATTGTTAACTTGACTCCCATTCCCTGGTCACTAGATTAATAATCCATCCATCCATTCGCTTCCGCTTATCCTTTCCAGGGTCGCAGGGCGTGCTGGAGCCTATCCCAGCTGTCATAGTGCGAGAGGCGGGGTACGCCCTGGACAGCTCGCCAGTCTGTCGCAGGGCTAACACATAAAGACACAGACAACCATTCGTACTCACAGATTCACACCTATGGGCAATTTAGATTAATCAATTAACCTATCCTTAACTGCATGTCTTTGGACGGTGGGAGGAAGTACCCGGGGAGAACCCACGCAAGCACGGGGAAGACATGCAAACTCCACTCAGAAAGACCCCCGCCTGATGGTGGAATTGAACTCAGGACCTTCTTGCTGTGTGGCAACAGTGCTAACCACTGTGCTGCCCTCTGTAGTGCACTGTCCAGTACACAGTAGTGTAGAGAAATCAACTACAGCCACTACAAGAGTATCAAGTTGGGCTCACTCTTGGGAACAAGAAGATACAGTAGTGTGAGAAGTTTACTGCAAAAGAAAAAGATCGTGGCTTGGATTAAAATGGACCCTCTTCACAATGTTAACCACGTGTTAAATCTGATGTTAAAAAGCTATTTTAACCATTTAAAGACAACCTTCTTCTCTGCAAAAAATAGGTTTATCTGCATACACCTATTCCTTTACAGTGCACCTACTACATGATATAAATGATTGCGTTCTACATGACACTTTTACATTATTTTTAAGGTAATAAGTACTTTATTTATCCCAAAATTTGGGATAGTACTCAACTAGTTTAAGGATGAGGCTTTTCATCCGTACTGTAGTGTTTGACTAGTCTTTTTATCCTGAGCCATTATAAACAAGACATCACATCATTGCGATTCCTCAGTTGCAGTGATGGTCCTGGAGCAACATTGGTTGTGACACGGCCGTCTCAGATCGTTCCACTTGTTAATTCTGCTCATTTATAATGCTGATAACACTGACCAGTGATTCAGCTACTAAAAGATCCAAGCGTGATGATGCTGGTCATAAAAAGATCCTTTAAATGTTAGATGTTGTTTATTTAATTGATTTATTTCATTCCAGAATTAGTTTAGGTGTGAAAAATGTAAACTATAAATTTCCAGTAAAATTCTTCTTATAGTTTCTGCTTTAATTGACTACAGTGTAAGTAAGCAGTGAGCCACGGTGACTTTGTTTGGATTGAGATCCGGTGCATGGGGATTTATGTTTGCGATTTTATTAAATGCACCCAAATATGATGGCATTTTGGGAATGGATTGCTCGCAAGCAATAAGAGTGGTCCTTACTTTACTGATGCAGTTCCACTCATGGGGTTTAAAAGACAAAAATATTTTAAGAGAATGTTGTTTTATATATGATGGTGTGCTGATGTAACAAAAGCTTTAATATTTTATACTGCGGGCACATCAGAATTAGTCAGCCTATCAGAGCTCTCTCTACTGTGGGGAATAGCCCTGAATAACAGCTCCATTCCCAGCTCAGCAGACAGTGTCATTAGAGCACACCGAGCCTCAGAAACATCATCTTCCACCATGGGACCACCCAGTGGTATGACTCAAACTCCCAGAGACGGTTACTTTCATCTTATCGTGATCCACTAAGAGGAATAAAAAGCATCACTTTGCTCGTGCATTGCTGCTGTATACAGACAGTTTGATGATTTATCATGTTTTCTTCGTGTGAGTATTTTTACTCATGGTTTAAATCTTAGACAGCCTTGTGTAATAAAATTTCCTCCTCCCTTATCTATTTATCTCGAGTATCATTTTCAAAATGGCAGAAAGGAAAGCAAAAAAGAATCGGCGTTTCCTTTGCGGGGCAGGTGTGGGACTGAACAGTGCTTGGTAAAGACTTGTTTATTACAGGGTGTTTGTGGGCTGGATGCACCTTGAGGGATAGGATGCGTGCTTGCATACTGCATGGGCTGAGGAAAATAAACATGAAAGAGTCTTTTTGTACTCCTCGCTCGACTAGAACAGTGACTTTAAACTATGTGAGAAGCACAATTGCTGCACCCGTCAACTCAAAAGCAATTCAGTGATCCCCTGACGACAGAGATTAACATTTGTATTTTTGCCCATACACCTATATTATATGTCCAGTCTTGATTAAATGTAAGTAGTAATGTTAGTAGTGAGTGCATTATCAGATTGAATATTCAGTTTGTTTTTAATGTTAATTAATCTGAAACTATTCAACCATCCAACAAGCAGTTCTGAAGGATTATACTGATAGCTTCAGTTGTGTTATAAGGTAGCGATTTCTTTTCAGGTTTGAACTCCTGCTTAATTCAGTGAGGTTCAACTGAATGTGGCCTGCAGTGCTTCACACTGGTGCAAGGGTTGCGTGTTACATTCAAGTCTCTTGTTTAAGCCGGGTTTTGCAGTACCTGCTGTGTGTATGTAAATGCTCCTGTACTGATCACAGATGGGTTGCAACTTCCATCAACCATCTGGCACGTCATCTCATCTCCCTTCAATAAAGTCAAAGACACAATGGCCCCTGCCTCCATTGTCTGGTGTCAGCTTCCTCCTATAAAGTGTTCTCAATACAAAGCAAAACACAGCAAACCGCTAATCATTAACTCCAACAGGAGATCAGGCTCAGGGCAGTTGGGCCAGCAAGAAAGACAATGATCAGACTTCTAATGAGCATTTCTTTCTGAATATACTGACTTTCAGGTATAAGCTCCAGCTTTATTTTGTCTCAAATTAAAAGGCATTTGTTGTACTACGGTTAAACCGAACGGCACCTCAAAATGCAGTGTAGCTTCCAAGCAGTGAGCATGCATGCTTTAACAATCAATAATAATTTAGTTAGGATCCCTTTGGCAAAACGACTCTAATAGTATTATGTCAGTCCATTTTACAATTTCAAACTCACCATGAAGAAATTGAGAGATTGATGACACTATCAGGACTAGTGTATTGCTAAAGGTGACCTTTTTTCATCTTAGCGGGCAGCACTTTCCCATGAGACGAAGCGATGGCTCAAGATGCAAAGCCTTGATTTAATTTCCTGACGTAATATTCACAGCCACTCAACAGACACTGCGCTGCCAGTGATGGCTCTGAATTACAATCACACCCTCTTCATTTCAGAACACTTTGCTGTGGCTGGTCATCATCTCAAAAAGCTGAATGAATCTTGCAGCGCTGGCTGCATTTCTAACATTAATGACAGATTTTTCAGTTGAGAGAGAGAAGTATATTGAACATGTTGCGCAAGGAGGAAAAGTCTTATTTTGCTGTCATTCTATCCTAAAGATAAGGGTTGACTTCAGCAGCTTATTTTGTTTTTTTTCCTACCCCTAGGTACAACCCGCCCCCCTAGAGACGGAGAGGTCCCAGGGGTGGATTACAATTTCCTGTCTGTGGAGGAGTTCCTAGAACTTGAGGAGAGTGGCACGCTACTGGAAATAGGAACATATGAAGGTGAGGAGGAGGAGGGTGATGATGATGATAATGATCATAACTGGCACTTCATGTGACTCATGATTGCGCAGGTGTCCTCATTCTCCACAGATACAATGAGCGTAGCAGCCATCAGTGTTTCCTACATGTAGGCAGGCTACAAAAGCATGCATTCAGTTGATTCTGATTATACAGTGCATGATGGGAGGAGATGCATCAGGAGACAGCAGGTCACTCCACATCTGGCCCTCTCACTCTGATTAGGACGGTGCTGTGCAGCGCTAAGTCTCATACTAACACAAACCTGTGTGTTTGTGTGCGTTGTTGTGGGCGCGTGCGTGCCTGTTCACAAGGCAGTGTGTTATGCACACAGATTTGTGTGTGCGTGTGCATGGGCTTGGTTGGGAGGGAATGTTACGACATTAATCTGCTTGGCACCGACTCTGCTCTGTGTTGGCACGTTTCTTCCTTTCACGCAGACAATGTCAAATACCTATCCACAGGAGGCTGTGGCCATCCATGCTAGTAGATGAAGATTGGATGATTGATTCTCAGCAAAATCTGTTTGAGATGTTCAAATGTCTCTAAATATAACTATAGAAATAACTTTAGAAAATGCCACTTTTTTAAAATTTGATTTTAGTGGAAGAGTTGAAATGAAGGGAGGGGATATAACCAAATTTAAATGATGGCTTGACCATCTGCCAAATGTTCTTGTCTTCCTTTTAAGTTTAAAGATAGAAGAGTCATACGGGTCACATGCATGAAAATGTAAAGCTATAGAATCCACATGGGTAGCTCAGCTGAGCATAAATTCAGAATTGCAGTTTGTCTCTGGATAGGGCAGGTTACCCTTTTCTCCCTGCTTCCAGTCTTAAGTCAAAGCTCATCAAACTGGCTGCGGGGTGTAACATACTGTATTGATTTATTGAGTTTTGCAAGAAAGACAATGAGTATATTTTTATCAGGCAGGCAAGCAATAATTCACTGCTTCTGGTAATAGCTGGAAGTGGTTCTTGTTTACGGTCAGCTGCTTTTTTTTTTCCTTTTACATCTCAGATAGGCTTGTAGGTGGGGGATTTATTTTTATTTTTTTTTGTAACCCATGGACGGAGCTAGTTTAGTTGTTTTTCTTTTCTAATGCAAAGCTGCGCTAACTGGTTCCCCTGGCCAGTTTCAACTGCAGAGTAGTTAATTGATTGAATGTATGGCTATTGAGTTCACACTGGCATTATGCGGTGTACATAACACTATACAGCATATACATTATATACTAACTTGAAGAGTACTTTGAGGACTCAGTTTCCCACAAAACCCAGACCTTGTGATCAGACCAGCGTTATATTGAACAAGCTGTTTCTTTGTTTGTGTTAGATTTTGCTTAATCTTTGACAATCAAACACTAAGTAGCTTGTCACACGATACTAAAAACATACTCAAGGATGTAATATTGATTCCCACTTCCCCAAAACAATTTTTTGGAGCTAAAAAGTGGCTAAAACAAGCTGTGTGCTGAGCTGGTCCACAGTTTTGATCGCTATGCTTTAAAGCCTCAAATCCAAACTAAAATCTTTTAGCTTTCCAACCAGCTTCTTATTTCTGCAATTTCTAGTCACATTGTGATCCAGCTTTATGTCTTTTCCTCCTAGCGTAAGATTAGGAGGTTTCATAGATGCTCTTCCTGCTTATCTTCCTGTCCCCAACTCTTTCATTTTTATCCCCGTCTTCCTTTCTCTGTTTCTCGCTCTCCCTCCTTCTGCGTCTCTCTCAAGCATACTAATGTCCTCCTTGTTGCCTAGGTAACTATTATGGGACCCCCAAGCCGCCAAGGCAGCCCATCATTGGGACAGTGATTCTCAGTGATGCAGGCTCCCATCAGTCCACCCCAACACGCACGAAGTCCTACAATGACATGCAAAACGCCCGCGTAGTGCCTGCTGACGACGACGATGACGACCAGGCCACGGAAATGAACAACAGTTTTACAGGTGAGGGCAACGCTGCCGATCCCAAAGTTTGGAAATCCAGCTTTCCTTGGTTTCCGCATGTGTAGCATTCCCCGCGTGTGCTTTGCTTCTTCTCCACTGGATGTTTGTTTAAGCGTGTCTCGGTAAACATGTATGTGCCCAAGATTAGGAACACAGAAGGAAAGAGATAATGTGTGTATGTTTATTATCCTCTCCTCTGCTGTACGGTGATGGGTGTCTGGCGGTTACATCATGTCTTTGTGATGCTGATTCCTTTTCTGTGAGCCTCCAAACACTGCCATCTGCCTGTGAGGAGGGGTGTAGTGGGGGAAGGTTTAGATTACAAACTGCACTCAGTGTTCAGAATTTTCTCCTTGCCACCACCTTGCTCTGGTTTCAATAACTACACTATTTTTTTTTTAAAGCTTTCTCACTAAATTGCCCCTAACATTTACTCACATACCAATTCTGAATATTTGTCCCGTGGCTGATTGAAATCATGTTTATGCCTGCTGATTCTCAGCATATGTCAAGAGATTAGCTGCTTTTATAAACTAATTCCTAAACAAAAAAACTAAAGAATGAGCCAAAGTTTTTCACGATTTTCTTTCTTCTGAGGGGGTTTATCCTGTTTTGAGTGCAAGACATGGTGTCTTGTTTTTTTGTTTTTTTTAACTTGATCCTGTGAAACTATGCCCTCTCTGTGTCCCCCTGCTAGGCTGCCAGAGTGTTGAATTTGCATTTGATCAACCCTGAAAAGCCCACGGAAGTGGTGGAGGATATTTGGCCAAAACTGGGGAAGGAATGGGAATGGGGGTTGGGATTGACTAGCTTTAGGAGAAAAAGGCCTGTGGGCAGAGAGGTAAAACGGGTGGGGGTCAAAGTGAGTTTGAGAGACAGTTGCTGAGGAAATTAGCATATTCCTGTGACCCTTTTCAATACACTAGAAATGGGCGGGAACCAAGCAGAAGAAGGGAGAAGTGCTAGCACTTTAGTGTGGCTAGAGTTGCCTGATGTGGTCTAAAGAGAATAAAGACTGAGCATGTTTGCTTTTTTTAATCTCTTCCTTTCCTGCATGCATGAAATGTGATTATTATTTTGTTTGTTTTCTGTTGTTGTGCTGTGTTGTTGTTACGTCACCCAGGATCCTTAGTACGTAGTCTCTTTCCCTCTCCTTTGCTGTGCACAGGTAACCCTAACGACCAGGATGAGAGCCGCAGCGGCATTCTCCGGCCGTACCCTGCACGTGACAATGCTCTATCCTGTGTTCTGAACAATGCGGCCACCTCTACTGCAGAAAGCGGGCAGCAAACCCTTGCAGAACCACAGGTCTCTCCAGAAGACCCGCTGGGACCACTGCCTGAAAACTGGGAGATGGCTTATACTGAGAACGGGGAACTTTACTTCATAGAGTATGTATCAGCAGACTCTCGACGCCGCCTGTTTATACATTTTTTTTTTGGCCATGGCTCACGCTGTAGTCGGTGTTTTCTGCATTTTACCTGCACTATTATCCCTTTTGTTCGTCCAGTTGCTTGTCTTCCCACTTGATTTGGTTTTTAGGCCTTCCCAGCCAACCTGCCCAGCCCCCTGGGTGCTACTGCTTTCCTGTTAATCCCTGCATGTCCCGATCTCAAAAGGAGATCACATCCTGATCACCTGACTACCTCCACCTCTCTGTCCTCTCTGCAGCACGGCAAAGGCACAACACCAGGACATGGCTGTGTATTTTCAGAGCTTGTATGTTCATTTCTGCTATCACTGAATTACAGAATGTTCTTGTTTAACAATTGAGGGAAAAGTCAGGTCGCTTACTGTTTATTTCCTTGCTGTGCCTCTCTGTTCTTTTCATTTGTGTTTGCAGCACACCTTCTGTCCGCTGTAAACTTGCTGACGTGTTTTTCCTAATTCTCATTGATGCATTCGTGTCCCCCTGCTGTGTCAGTCTGACGGCCTGTGTTGAATTATTCGGTTCTCTTGTTTGCTTCCTCTCAGCCACAATACAAAGACCACATCATGGCTGGATCCTCGGTGTAGAGACAGAGCCTCCAGACCGCTGGAAGAGTGTGACGATGATGGTAAGCTTCTATTCCTCATTTATTAAATCAAAGCGTTCATCCACACTCCTGTGTAGTGGTTCAGGAACAGCAGGGGATGCTCGGGGTCTCAGAAGTGAGGCTCCTCTTGTTTATTGTTGTGATGCTGTTGTTAATTTCTGGTGCTGTTTTTAGTACACTCATTTGGTTTTGATTGAAAGATTTGTTAGAAATTGGAATGTGCTACATTTGTCTTGTTGTTAGCTCTACTGTCATCAAAACCTGACATAATTTTCAAATAAACAGAAAAAAACATTTGATTAATTCCAAATGACACTTTGTTTACAGCTCACTCCAAACACAAATTGCATAATTACCCCATCAAGTGGTGAAATCTAGAATGGCACCCCAAGTCTCACTAGATTTCTCAGGGCATTTTGAGATGTTGTTATAGCCCAAGTCAGTCTTTTTCTAAGGGTTTTCCCTTTTTCTTTGTCTTTCTCTGACTGGTCACGTCATTCCTTACTTGCTTTGGATTCCTGCATCTATGATCCACCTTCCATCTGCTATCATCCCTTTTTTTTCCTCTTCATTTTCTCTTCTTTGTTTCATCCTGCTTTGTCCTTGGAGAAGAAGGGATACATACAGAAGACCTGGAGAGTGATCTAGGTAAGGTTTTTGGAGGTTTTATGGAGGATGTTTTGCTATATTAAAATTATATTATTTCAAAGATGCCATTCAAAACTGATCATCTCAAAGAGGAAATTTAATTGGGCATCGGTTTCAAATGCAAGGCCCTGAATTCTGTAAGGAAGATATATTAATTTAGTTTAGAGCAAAGGTAGCTGCAAGGGTTTAAATGAGTTGTTTTTTAAAAAAAAAAAAAAGCAAAAACAAGCATGCATGATGCTCTAGTGCAGGGGTGTCCAACTCCAGTCCTCAAGAGCTACTGTCCTGCAGCTTTTAGATGCATCCCTGCTCCAGCACAGCTAAATCAAATGGTTGGATTACCTCTTCAGCATGCCATCAAGTTTGGCAACGGCCTGATAACAAGCTATTCATTTGATACAGGTGTGTCGGAACAAGGATGCATCTAAAAGTGCAGGACATTAGCTCTCGAGGACTGGAGTTGGACACCCCTGCTCTAATGCAAAGTTATATTTTCATCTCATGGGTGGCGAGGGATGATGACCATAATATATTCTACTGGATTTTGTGGAAAAAAATATGTTTTTTTTTCTCGAATATCTCACAACATTATCAAGCAGAACTATTAGTAAGAATACATCAGAATGGATGTTCAATCTTTAATCTGCCCGCTCCAAACTACAAAGCCTGTGTAATGTCTGATTTCACCCACGTGAGAATAGTGCAGTGAAGATGGCGTCAGTTCAAGGATAGCAAATAAATCCGTCCAGTGTACCATCATAACTTGCATCTTAGTACATGTCGATTTTTGGCTGTTGGGTTTTATATTTCTTGCTCTTCTATCTAGATATATCTCTATAGGCTTTAGGCTTGTAATGAAATCCCAGTATTTATCCATCACATGCATTACAGTGAAATATACTGTATGCTATTGTTGGACCTGAATTTTTTTCCAAGATTCTTGTTTGTTTTAGGAGATCTGACTCATGTAATCTGCATCGGATGCAATAAAACGTGATATTTTACTGCATGAACAAGAAGAGTTATTAGCCCTAAGTGCACTAGTACCATTTGTAATCCGTTATACTGAGGTTTCACTGGGGACACAGGTACATATATGCACTCAGAGTTTTCTCGCAAGCAGGCAAATTGCTCAGCTGCTGATTCTCATCCCATTTGCAAGTAACACAAACAGCCATGCAATGGAACGCAAGCTCGGTCTTAAACAAGACTCTGAATGTCTGGCTTCGAGCCTTTATTATTCCAGGCTGCTCAGATGCAGACGGTCTGTGATTATTGATTGTGAAATCTAGACTCTTATAAAAGTGTTTACTGGACTTCAGAGAAGCCCACAGGAACACAAGGAGGTAATGTCTTTGTCTGAAATCAAATACAGCGAGATAGGAGATCTGAGATGCCAACATCTTAATGGGAACATGTCAGTTTAATAGGCGCGTGGTCATGAAATGTGGTTAGGTCTGTGTACAATGTGTAGGGGTGTGTTCACAGAGGTAGTGATGTAATGTATGGTAATACTTAGCAAAATAACTGCATCATGCTTTTCAGTTATTTATTAAATGGTCAGACTACATTTGTAGCCACATGTCTTTGCGGTCTTGTTTGAAGCTGTTTGGTGTTATTTTCTCAGTTATTGTGTTTTGGCCATAATGAGGATGTTAAAATTGGTTACAGGCAGCTGGAGAGAGATCCAGCTTATTATTTAATAATACTTTATTACTGGTACCCATGGATTGAAATCCTTACGATGTAAAGGGAAATGAGAAGAGTTTGTGCTCCAAGCACAGTTTTACAAAAAGTAATAACCAGGGGTGCACATAAGTGGTCCGCAGCTGCACATTCGCTGTCAAAATAAAAGACGCGCACCAGATAAGAAGTTGCAACGCGCGTTTGCGGATTTTCACAGCATATTCTGCACCACATCTCTGTGCGTTCATCATTTGTTTGAAGCCAGCTCACCTTCTGCAACCACTTTTCCAAGAATACGCGCTTCTTTTGCTGTTCGGACTCCTTCTGACATTTCTTTGGAGGTGGAGGAACACCAAAGTAACTGCTTAAAGGAGCTTGCTTCTTCGACATCTTTAAGAGTTCGAAACAAATGTCTGTCATCCTCCAGAAAATCTTATGTACGCAAACGCGCGTTGCAACTTCTTATCTGGTGTGTGTCTTTTATTTTGACAGCGAATGTGCACCTGCGACCACTTATGTGCACCCCTGGTAATAAAGCTGAAGTTTTAACATGGACGATGAAAAGTGTTTTTCAGTGGTCAGCAGGACAAAACCAAAACTACAATTTCATCCCCTTTTGGCATGTATGTTAAAATCCATTGTTGGGATAAAGGCAGCATGTCCTTTCTAGTGAAATAGTTTTTCTCCTATAACTGTGGGACTGAAAGACTGTGTTACCCAAACCAAACTATCCCACTGAGCTCTGCTAAAATGTAATTTTTGTCTTCAATGCTGTGTACCTTCTCTATTTCAGAGCTGCCTCCAGGATGGGAGAGGATAGATGACCCAGTGTATGGGGTGTACTATGTAGAGTAAGTGAATCTCCTTATTGGCAGCTTGCAAAGACAAACGGGGTTTCTCCAGATGAAACACCCTTTTACAAATCTCTTCTCTGCTTAAGTGAATCTGAGACTAATCAGTCTCCAAGTTATTATCTTGTTCTCTCTCCCTCTCGCCCTCTGTCTCAGTCATATAAACAGGAAGACTCAATATGAGAACCCGGTGGGGGAGGCGCGGCGTCGAAAAATCCTTGAGCAGCAGCAACAGCCGCAGCCTCCAGAAGGTGAGCGGTATATTCGAGGTTCGTTTCCTGCCCTGGCACGGCACCATTTCTTTCTTTCTTCATGTCTGTCAGTGTCATGTCCTTATAGTTTGTCCACTGCTATCCAGGGCTTTGGCCAGACTTCTTGTCTCTGAATTAATTCGACTTTAACGGGGGGGGGGGCAATATAAATATATATTATTGTTACTGAAATCCAAAGGATTAAAAATGGATTCTCATAAGGACGTTTCACAAAAGTAGAACTGGCCCAAGCCAGGGGTTGTCTTTGATGTTTAGGTTTTAATTTATGTGATTTATAGTCATAAGTGCCATTTTGTATTTGATCATTTATCCTGCATTACCATGAAAAGGCAAGAATGATGTTTGCTTTAGAGATTCAAAAACTTTGAGTTGGCAGTCGAGGGTGAAAAGACTGAAAGAGGTGAGGCAAAGATACATGCATGAGGATAAGGGCTCACGATGATGCACTAACAGTAATAAAATGCATTGAAACGCAGTATATTAGCAGCAAATTAACTGGCCTGCTTGCTATACTAATGCAACAGTATTCTGCCTTTATAGCCATATGCTCTATTCTTATTTCTTAGCTGTGCCAATCCACGAGCAAATTCAATTGGTTCCAGTATCTTCTTTTTTTTCATCTCAGAAGTAAACTTTGTCTATTATTTATTCATTCAAACTCAGATATGATCAACTCAGTTTAAGTCACTGCTGTTCAAGGTACGCAAAAAATTCAATACAGTGGCAGACAGTCTAGTCTAATGGCAACGCAACACAGACACAACTGCTGTGATTTAAAAGCTGCCTGTACGTCCATAAGAACATCGGAGAACAGAAGTGACTCACTCATAAGTAACTCAGCATATTTTTAAAAGTGCCACTGACTGCATGAAAACATTACTCTTCACACGCTCCACAACCCACAAAATGTGATAACTGCATTTCACAGTTTGCATGATGTAAGTCAAAGAATAACAGAGTAACAACATCCATTTCTATTAATTGTTTTCATTTGTTTTAACAGTACTAACACTCAGACTGTGTAAAGTGTTTGTAATATGACGCTTTTGCGACAACGGATATAATTTTGCTGCATAACATTTGCTGAGATCAACAGTATGATATACACGACAAAAAAACACTAGTAGAAGTACAGATAAGTATGAATAGTACTTCCTTTCAGCTCCGTGTTTGTGTGTATTTTGCTGTTAAGTGTTTCTGTGTGCATGTGTGGCATGTAAATACACCTCTGTGTCGCGCGTGTGTGGATTAACGTTTGGATACAAATGTGTCTGTGCAGAGTGGATAGAGGAGCACTCCTCTGCAGCAGCTCCACTGGCAAACTACGCACCAAACCATCTGGAGACCTACAGGGACCCACAGGTCCCACCAGCTCTACCTCCTGTCCCTACAGGAGTCAAACGTAAATCATTATGTTTATAGACTTTATATATTATTACTCTTTGTTTTTTCAAAAGAGTTGTTTCAGCTTGCTTTTTCTTTGTCTGTTTGTGGGTGGCGTTACTCAGGAGGTAATTTTTGGAGTCCATTTGGATCTGGATGTGAATCCAGGAATTTTTGGAAGGATTCTATACAGTTTACAATAGAGCAAAATTGGACTTTGCACACAATCTTCAGAAAAACAAACTGAAAAAATATGATCATAAACCAATCCAGAAAGCTTTCTGGAACTGATTTCGTGTCTTTGTTTAGGGAATTTTTAGCTTTGGCTGAGAAATAGCCTTTTACTACTTTTTTTTTTTTTTCATTATGCGTTCTTAAGAGTCCCAAAACTACATCCTGTACAAAATACTGTGCAGTCCACCTAATAGCCTTAAATGGTACATTTCATAGAACAGTCAGTTTCCGAGAAAACAGCTCCTTTGTCGGGGATTAAGAAATCTTGCCAATTTCCCAACTTCTGTTATTATACAAAGCATTGAAGAAAAATGTGTACCTCGACCATCAATGCATTATTGTGAGATGGGAAGTAGTACTGCAAAAAGGCATACTGTATATTGCAAACAAATACAAACCAAAGAAAATAATAAAGTAAAGAAAGTAGGATTCAAAGGATGCCAGACGAACACAGTGTCCAGTTTTAAAACCCATCAAGTTGGTTTGGGATGAACTGAACAGAGCTGTGAAAGCAAAGCAACCTAATAAATGCAACACTTTTGGGAAAATTCTGCAGTAACATTAGGGGCATATTCATTCAGAATACATGTTGTAAAATGATTTTACACCGAGAAATACCAACTGGAGAAGTGGGTGTGGTTTGACCAGTAGTGTTGTTTGAGTGAAAACAGGAAAGTCATTTCAAAAACATTCATTTTTGTTTTCATTTCCACTAAAAATTACAACTGTGCCTTTTCTTTCATTTTTATAGTCATCACATATTTAACTGCAGAAATTCATGTGACTTCTGAATCTGAAGGACAAAATTCCCAACATGCCACCTAAAAGTTATTTGTGTTCTGTAATGTATGTTATGCAGATTGATACAAGAGTTTTTTTCTGCCCCACTCTGCAGGGGGGAAACCTTTCTTTACAAGAAACCCAGCAGAGCTGAAAGGAACCTTTATCAACACAAAGCTGAAGAAAAGCTGCCGCGGCTTCGGTTTTACTGTGGTTGGAGGAGACGAGCCAGATGAGTTTCTACAGATCAAAAGTCTAGTGCTGGATGGGCCTGCAGCTTTGGATGGCAAGATGGAGACAGGTGCAGTACATGACCACCATCCACAGAGGGCACTGTTTTCTTTTTAAAAACGTTGTGTTGTCGTTTTCTGAATGCATCTCTTTATTCTTTGAGTCTAACCGCCACACAGCTGTGATTAATGCCAGATATCACTAACAGTGTAATGTGAATCTGGCCTGGTAGGGGTTTTAACTGTAAACGGCAACATTACCAATATTGTGATCTTTCTTTGTGCAGGTGATGTCATAGTCAGTGTGAATGACACCATTGTGCTGGGCTACACCCATGCTCAGGTTGTGAAGATCTTCCAATCCATCCCAATCGGCTCCATGGTCGATCTGTCTTTATGTCGTGGGTACCCGCTGCCCTTTGACCCTGATGACCCCAACACTAGCCTGGTGACCTCGGTCGCAATATTGGACAAAGAGCCTATCATCGTCAATGGACAGGAAACGTTTGACCCACCTTCCAACCAGGCCGGACCCATTAACGGCTTGCGTGAGCCACGGCCGCACAGCCCGTCAGCCGAGGTGGCGTCTAACGGCTCACACGGCTACACCAGCGATGTGGTCACCTTGGCCTCGTCCATAGCCACCCAGCCCGAGCTCATCACTATCCACATGGAGAAGGGAGACAAAGGTTTTGGCTTCACTATTGCTGACAGCCTGACAGGGGGGGGTCAGCGGGTCAAACAAATAGTGGACTATCCGCGATGCCGTGGCCTAAAGGAGGGAGATATTCTGATGGAGGTCAACAAAAGAAATGTCCAAAATATGAGTCACAACCAGGTGGTGGACCTGCTGAGCAAATGTCCCAGAGGCAGCGAGGTCACTATGCTGGTGCAGAGAGGTATGTATTACATGTCTTACAAATGTATATCAACAGGGGCGGAGAAACAGATGCAGGTAGTCAAGTTTTGACATGAAAGGCTATGAGATCAAATACACAAAAGAATATAGTGCTGAACAGACAACAGCTTGAGCAGTTGGCACACTAAGAGTAATAAGGGGGGGAAAAAAGCAGCAGAGACAAGTGAGGAGGAGAGTGGGTGGCAGAATGAAAATTGGACGGACCAGAGCGGATGAAATGAGAAGAGGTAAAGAGACGATGGGATGAATTAGAATGACTGTGGACGAGCAGATGAGTGTGGGAAGGAGTGGGAGGACGGGTAAGAGCTGAGATGAATGAATGAGAGGGGGGAGGAGCACGTTAGGTCAGGGACTTGTATATCAGAGTCGGCCTTCACTTTTACTACCTGATGTTAGTTATTTGACATGTTGAGCAATTGGTGTGATTTCTCATCTTCTGTTTTGATGTGTTTTATTTCCAAATTACCCTGGAAACTACTTTGGTCCTGAAAGCATCCTGAAAAGTCATTGTTGAACAATTTCGATTCTGGCTTCAGCTATAATGGTTGTTTTTTTTGAGGGGGGGGTGGGGGGTGTTGTGTTGACGTGATTGTGGCCGTTTCATTTCTCAATCTGCTCCCTAGCCAATCTTGTTCCGAGATGTTGCACTTTTGACCTGAAACGACCCGGAGTTAAACGTTTCTCTCGCTGAAATGTCAACAAATCATTTTGCGTGACAGAGTTTAGAGTATTCACGTGGCTACTGAATGACATTCAAGGTCCCTCGTTTGTGTTGAGTCCTTATTGTTGTTAAATTGTCATTCATGTTGGCTGACCCAGATCTGTATTAGTGGCAGGTTGCACCCCACATCAATTATGTCCTCTAATGAGCTGACCTTGTGCACTGCAGCTGGAATAACACCACTGTATTGTGTTAAATGTCAGCATCATTATGGACCAGTGTGGGAGAGAGAATAATATGGATGCAGAGCAGTATTTCCCCCTGACAGAGCAGAGAGGGAGAGGTGCAAAAGGAAGGAGGAGGCCATAGGCAGTCACTGGTGACTGACAGCAACGTAGATCATCTCCATTATGTTTGATATCAACCTGCCATTACTGTTGGATCAGGTGAGTGACCAGGTGATGAAGGACAAAGTACACAACCACAGGCTGCTGCATAATACCTTTTATTAACAGCTGACATCCAGTTCAAGGTCACGGGGTACCTGGAACCTATCCCAGCTGTCATAGGGTGAAAGGTGGGGTACACCCTGAATAGGCTGCCAGTCTAGCGCAGGGCTGCTGTCTGAGAATAACATTGATAACTGTGAGATAAACCTCGTAAAAGCCTCTAAACAAAGACTGCCAGTTCAGAGCTTTGATGACAAAAGATGACCTCGAGCAAAATTCAGAGAGAAGGACAAAACTGTTACAATGTGACTTACATCTGCAAGCATGCAGTGTGCGCTGACCAATGCAACATCTTTGAAGTATGTTTAATGCAAATTTCACTAAAGACCATCTTATGATACTATCAGAGTAGCTGTTCAAGTGACTATTGAGCACACATTATATAAATCTGCCTTTGCATGTTTCTTTCAAGTAGTCTTCAGGAATAGTTCTCTAGGCTTCTTGAAGGACACTCAAAGCTCTTCTTAGGAAGTTAGTTGGCTGCCTTTTGTTCCATTCTCTATCAAGATGATCCCACAATCTTTAAATAATGAGGTCTGGGTTCTGAGGAGGCCAATCCATGACTGATAGTGTTCCATTATCAGTTTTTTCTTCTACCCAGATATGCTTTTCCTGCATTAGCAGTGTGTTTGGGATCATTATCATGTTTGAAACTTAAGCCGTTGCCATTTAGATAGATAGCACTGATCTGATGATACTTTCCTGCATCCATAGTTCCATAGATTCTGACACCACTGTCTGAAATCCAGTCCCTAACCATGGTTCGACCTGCCTTATGTTTTACAGATGGCTATAAAGGCTACACATGGTCACACATGGCTTCTGACCTTCCATTACTGACAATGATTTGAACCAAAGTGGGGAAAAAAAACCTGCCATTAATACCTGTTGCCACTGATTTTTCAGTCCAGATATTTGTAGTTTGGCACTTCCCTTCCTAAAGAAGTCAAGCTTCTTGACAGCCCGAGACCATTTTTGATGAGTAAACAGTAGATGGATCAAGTGAGGGGCCGAAAAATCCAGCAAAGATGATGAGTCACATCTTTGCTGAATTTTTTTCCCTGTTTTTTAGAGACATACTTGATTGTGTTCATCTGCTGTAGATAGGTGTTTGTTTGTTTTTTCAAATTGTATTTAATTTTTTTTAAAGACATGTGCCAAGCTTTGCATTAATATCTCTTTGGGAATAACTCAATTTCTTGTGCAAAAAATCAGACCTGTTAACTTCAGGATTGTTTGTTGATTTTAGATACAAAATTGGTAACAAATGATGTGTTTTTGCAAAAAGGTTAACGCGCCTAAAGACACAATTTAACATTGGTTCTTTGCTAAGTTGTTTGACACGAATACTGGTTTATCCCAGTATCCTCAATTAGGTGCCTTTTTATATTTTAATAGTTCATAGGTCAGTATTAAGTGGCTTACCCAAAAAAAAGGAAATTCCTCAGAAAATGGTCAGGTACAAGGATGGGAAATCCTGGAGAGCTATTGCTCAAGACCACTTTAAAAATTAGAAAGTCTGATACATTTGGAAGCAAAATGAAAAAAATAAAAATGAGAGATGACTTTTGCACAGAACTGTATGTAAAAACACCTGCCTCAAACAAGTACCAGTCCTGGTTCTGCCCTCCATGCCAAGCTGGACAAGAGTATAGCAGGAGTCTTTCCTTAGTACTAGCATGAGAGATGCCCAAGTTGATATCGTACAGTATTGTCAGGTATAGCTTGCACGTGTTTAAGAGTGTAAAAAGCCACCTTTAGTTGCTCAAAAGAAAATTAACTTTGAAGGCATTTATCAAAAAGCTGTCCGTTCGATAACTAGATCACGTTAACTGTCGATTAGGTGATTTTAAAATGCCATTATGGTAAATTATGAGTAGGTGTACGTGACAGATTAACCAATAAATATGAAAAATAGTTTATGGTTGTAACTGTTGTTCTGATCGAGATTTGTGTTCTGTTTTCTAAGACTTATGCTGTGACCTTTCAAGGATCGCTAGTAGCTAGCACATAATTGTTCCCAAACAACAGTTATAGGAGGTAAAAAGAGTGAGATAAGAGGAAAAGCAGAGGATGAGAAATATGAGAACTGGGGATCATGTTTTGAGAAACTGGAGGTGGAGGATTAGAGGAGAGAGTGTGAGATTTGCTGAACAGCACTGAAAGTTCAGCAAGGGGAGCATATATGAGGGGATTGGTTTTTGAGATGGAGAGGAGGAGGAGGAGGAGGAACAAGGTGGACTTCAGCTAGAAGAGAAGTTTAATCGGTTCATCTGTGACTCATCAATCTGCGTCGTCTGACTCAGTCAGCAGAGTCCGGTTTTAGGAGAAGGCGCAAATCACAAGGTCAGAACATCACAGTGATTTATCACCAGGATTGTTTTCCATTCAAATATGACAGCTATTTTTCTGTTTCCCACGCCGGCTGCAATTTTTAGTCTGCTTTTCTTTTAATACAAAATATTCTGTGGCAAAACTAGAAATAGATCTTCATAGGTTGAGAAAATGTGCAAAACAAAACCGAACGTAGTTTAAGGTTTGTTTTTTTTTTGTTGTTTTTTGGTTTTTTTTTCTAAGAGTCAGATTGAGTTGTCTCTATTATCGCATATGCCCAACAAAGTGAGAAAACATCTTCTGGAGTCGTACACTCGTTTGTCCCTGTCGCTCTGAGGCAGCATTGCTCTGAACTGTGTCAGGGCAGTTTGGTGGTGGTTAATGTGAGATAATGTGCACAGTGAGTTCAGAAGCTCTGTGACAGAACACATTGGGTGTGCATTTGCAATAACTGTAATGCTCCCTGCAGTGACGTAACAGTGAAATGAGCAGAGCCACATTGGCAATCGCTGCTCCTCCAAATGTGTAGTTATCGAACATCTTGAGCAGAGGATTTCAAAGTTCTGGTGACTGATTTTTAGAGAGCCTTCATATTCTGAATGGCTTCACAGAATAAAAATGCTTCATGTAAAACAAAAAAACTTTAGGTGTAGGTGGATGGTGGTTTATTTTGGACATTGTAGGTTTTAGGGTTGTTGTTGTTTTTTAACATTAGGGATGTGGTTGTTGCAGTGTTTTAACGTCTGCTGTATTTCTGAGATGGGAAGGTTCACTTTGCTGTGAAGATTAAAACAGATGTGAAGTAAAAACCCTCCTTTAGTCACCACCTGTGCTGCTAGATAGTAACATGACATGAACTATGGATGATTAAAATGTTCTTTCCTCACTACACTCTTGCTGCACTATTGGCCTTACGGGCTACACTTTGAAGAGTCTAGATCTAGAGGAAGGCAGAATGTGTGTGCAATTAAAATTAGACGTGCAAAAGTACCCTGTACAGGTGAAGGAAGTACATGTTAAACTCCTGCATAGCAGAAGATATTAAAAATCCAAAACATAGTTGTGGATAGTGTTCTCGAGCCAGGCGGGTATTTTTCTAAAATCGAGTCTAATTTCTACTAGTTTATCACTTTACCTGCCCTGATCTAAAACCACTGTACAAATAAATCCACTCTCATGTGACTAATGTGCAATGAGGAAGTGTGGATTGCAAGATGTACCTTTTAGCATTTTAATAGATTTTAATTTTTTTTTTTCTTAGAAAACTTTAAAGATAACATCTGGTGTTCTCAACTGCATGATTCTTCTATGTAAAGGAGGCCAGGCCAACTATGACTCCATCTTGTCTTCCCATCGTTGTTGCCATGACAATCGTGCACAGAGCTCCTGTCCCCTGAGAGACAGAGAGAAAGACGAGAGAAAATGAAAACCCGGAAGAAAGGAGAAATAAAAATGGAGAGGAAATAAAGGCATTAGAAGGAAAATGCAATAAGAGATGAAGAGGAAGTGAAGGCAATATCATTTAGGGTAGATGAATGGAGAGAACCCCATTGGATAATGGGACAATTCTTATATGTAGTGAAGGGACAAATATTTACAGATTTGTCTCATGCTGTACACCCTCTGACCATGTATATAGAAAACCTGGAGGAAGGACCATTCGCACTCTTCACGCTGTGTGGGCTCTGCATAGACCCACCAAGGCCACAGCATCAGTTGCACATTGAAATAGTGGGCCACTCACAGTGCTGCAGATTCAGTTTAAAAAAACCCTCAAGCTGTTTCACTGCTTGTCACTCCAAGATAAAAGAACGCTCCCCCCTGCATGCATACTTTCTACCTACATGACAATGGGGGGGGGGGCAAACCTTATCTCAGGTCAAACCTACTCCATCATACAGAGGATTTTCTTTCACATGCATACTTTCAGTCTACTGAACACAAATGTCAACTGGTTTGTTGTAATATTGCAGCTTTCTAATGTGAAAAGCCATTTTCACATTTTCTCGCATATACATAGACAATATAAAATTGAAAAATACAAAAGTACTATTGGACACTAAACAGTCTTTAACCTGTCGACTTCCCAGTACAACGTGCATGTGATGCCCAGTTACGCCAGTGTGAGAATAGAGTAGCTAACTGTCTGGGAATCCAAAGCAAGTGAGTAAAAAAAACTTGTGTGCAGCTTGAGAGTCGTTCAGTAATTATGCCATTAACGTCTTTATCTGTAATGCTGTGTGATGTCACAAGCATACTTCTCTACTGTAAAAGGAGAGGAATCTGCCTTCTAGACACTGATACTCAAAGCCACTTCTAGATTGTTTACATCCTTTCCCATATGAATGCTAATGGATGCTATTTTAGTCTTTCCGTCTAAAGATCGTCTCAGTATTAATAAATGCTTACCTTTTAAGTTGGCCTTTTGTTCTTAATCATCATTTCAGAGTCTTTTAAAGAGAACTACGTTTATTTATGGAATATTGAGCATGGTTTTACCGGAATACAACAGGATTATGGAACAGGTGCCTAATGTAAATTGTGTGTGTGTGTGTGTGTGTGTGTGTGTGTGTGTGTGTGTGTGTGTGTGTGTGTTCTCTGCATAAATAACCGCTCACCTTCTTGAATGTGTGCCGTCATCACATATAGCGTGTATCGCTCTACGTATTTATTAATACTTCTCGTGAGCTGCGTGTGTGCACAAACATGCAATCAGCATACTTATTTCGCTGAGCCTCGGCTGCTCATAAATGTTACATTCGAACAGATCCAATCAACTTTGAATTCCATGTATACAACACATCAATGCTAGATTAAGTTAAGCAGATTTAAAGACTGCATCACGCATGAAGATGCAAAGCTACCGTTCTAGCTGGCACACACTTCGGTGGGTGAATTTAGAGCAGGGGTCAATATGAGTTTGTTCCTCTAATTTCTATTCCCCTTTAGTTGCGTGCTCAAATTTATCAACCGTACGGCCATAGTTGAGTTCAATTTCTATACCCTTAATGCTGATTATGGTGACGTTGTTGCCCGCTTGGAGATTTTCAGAGGTTGTTTAAAAGTTAAGGATCTTCACTAACCTTCCACACTGGCTCCACAGTGCTGTAAAAAGAAACCATTATTATTGACATCTGACCTTGTTGTGTATGTCCATCCTGGGCTAGACACACCCACACATTCACTCTGACGCTCTCTCTCGCTCAAGAAAAAAACCAAAAAACAAGCATCCCTCTGCACGTCAGCAGTTGTGAGATGTTCTACTTGCTCCAGTAGCTGCCCCCCTATAATATGAGAGAGAGGGAGAGAGAAAATAGGGATAAATTATGAATCACGTAGAGAGAGGGGCTTTGCAGCAACAGAGTTTTAACATTTAATGATTTTTTTGCCAATGCAGCAGAAAGAGCCTAAGATGGATGCTTGCATGTTGTTGCGTGTTTTCATGTCACTGGAAGTTTCCATTAATAATCCCTGCATGTGCCGGTCCGTTAGCTGCTTTATATTTGTATTGGTCTTGACAGCATAGATGGAGGAGTTGTCTGCAACAGATCAAAGGTCTGCAATTAATATAGATATGTTGCACTGCTGCTCAATTCTTATGCTTAACAAAACGGACTGCCATCGTTGTATACGGAAGGACTTGATTGCCGTGGCAACAGCAACTCCTTGTCCCGATCCCGCCTCACGTCGTTCATGCATTCATTTGTCTATTTTTGTCTCGGCGCACTGTGCCGTAGTAAGAGACGGGCAAAGGTGATTTAAGACAGGAAAATAGCGTTCTTGGAAAGCGATTCACAAGCTGTGTGTAGGTCAAAGCAGTCAGGTGGAGTCTGAGCCGATAGGTTGGTCTTAGAGGTAAAGGAACATACCCACTGAATAACTGTTTGATTGTGATGGATGTGGGGAAAGGCTATTATGTGGGAATGTATATTAGTCTGCTGTGAAACATCTCTCCTGACAGCTGGCTCCATGTATTAATATTTCATTAGCACAAATGAGATTGATCGTCTTGGTGATTCTTAACACTGTATTAACTGGCACATATATGAGAGAGGGAGAGAGAGGGATAGAGGCACAACAAGTCATGGTGCACATATGAAGAGACGGGGGAGGGAACAAGAAGAAGGGCAGAGAGGGAAACCTTCTCATTGTAAGCACTGAGTTAAATAGTGGAGTTGAGAAGAGAGAAAGCGGCTCTGTAGTTACAAAGAGGATGTGCATAGTAAGGCAGAAACTCGGGCTTTCCTTTGACATGATTCGTAAACTGCTGAGCCCTTACTCTCGTGCCGGAGACGGCTGCTGTGCAGGCTGTGGAGGCAGGACTGTGGCTGCTTATGAGGACCTGTAGCTTGTACCAGCAGTACAAGGCTGCGGCAGGCGGTCAGCCT
Organism: Rhamphochromis sp. 'chilingali'; assembly: GCF_963969265.1. Lineage (NCBI taxonomy): Eukaryota > Metazoa > Chordata > Actinopteri > Cichliformes > Cichlidae > Rhamphochromis > Rhamphochromis sp. 'chilingali'. Next base: position 24,917,540 of record NC_137939.1, on the reverse strand, counting down.
GTCTAATGCGGATAGATCAGTAGCTCTTCTTCTAGCAGCACGGGTGAGAGCGCGGAGTGGAGCGTAGGGGGGCGGAGATCACTTAGATTAGCGAGCAGCCTAGCGCAGTGTGTTGCTCAGAGAGAAAGCAACAGAGAGGAGGAGGAGGAAGAGGAGACAGAACCGGGCCAGTTGCGCTCTGCTCTGCAGCAGGAATCAAGGGTTCATCCGTTTGTCCTGGGGAGTTTTTAATAAGAGGGGACAAGTCAAGAGCACCGCAGGTCATTAATGCTCTCTCTGTCTCTCTGCCGATGTTTTGCAGGAGTGGTGCCAGCCAAGAGGAGTCCAAAGCTGGTGGTGAGTACTATGAACTCTTTCGTGTTTGTGCATTTCCTTGCGCTTTCCACTGAGTGAAATGAGTTCTATTTAAAGAACAAAAGACAGACATATGATAGCTAACTCCCGCTTTTACAGTTTCAGAAATTCTTCCCATTGTTCCTACTGCCATCATATCTCTACTTCGTTCCCAGTCTGACACTTTGGCTCTCCCTACATCCTTCTCTCAGGGTTTTTTTTCTGCTTTTTTGTCATCTGTTTTTTTGTCTCGCTTTCTCCTTACATCCCTCCGCTCCTGCCATGCTGCCATCCTGTGACTGATTAAGCATAGCCTAGGCAGAGCAGTGTAACATTGACCAGCTGTTGGGGAGGGCACACAGCCTCAGACGAGGGAGAATGGGAGAAAGAAGCATGAAGAAAAGATAGAGAAAAAGGAGGAGAACGAGAAAAATGGATTGGCCCACAGCAGTGAATGCCTGTGATGGCCCACAGATAAAAAAGGGAGCACTGAGGCTAACTCGGAGAGAAAACGGGGCAATGTCTCCAAAGTGCACTGGAATCAAACAATTAGGGAGCTGGGGAAGCTGGATGGGGGACTTTGATAGATTGTAATGTGTCTTGTAGATGTTATTTATAAGAGAAAAGAAACTAGAAAAACTGGATGGGCAATGTGAGGGGTCTTTTGTGGGCCAGTGCAGGTATTCAAGAGTCCAAAAAGCAAATGTTTCTTTGTTTTTGCAACTCATCAGCCTGATAACAAATCAGTACAGTCTCAAATTACTGTCACCCTGTTTTACCCCCTGAGAGCCACCAAGTTGAGTTGCAGGTTCAATTCCTCCCACTTGAGAAGCAGAAACCCTTGCACCCTTGCAGCAGTTTCTCTTCATCAACATTAAAAGCCTCACCTCAGCTTGCTGGATATTGGGATTAGGATTAGTTTCAAAATGGCATTCGTCAGAGCTGTGGGTGTCACCTACTCAGATCACATGGTGTGGCGGATGGAGGAGGGGGTGGGCACTGTAAGGGGGTTGAGTGGGACCAATAGTGGCCTAGCCTGACTGTCACTTTGGATTAGCTTTCCACTGAGGAAAAGCCAGTTTTCCCTCCCTCTGTGTTATGTCAGTGAAATGTCACGCTGCATGCGATTTCATGTCAGCCCAGAACAACCGCTTTGCCTCCAGTTCAGCATCTAAATAGATACTCACAGTAAACTTCCATATGCAAGAGAGACCGTGCTGTCTCAACTCATTAAGCAAGTCTGCAGTGATCAAACAAGAAGTCAATTTCACATGGCTGTAATGCAGTGCATTACTGGAATTTGACCCTTCATCTCATATAGTGTGATAAGTGAGAGACTGGGAGACTTCTATATCTTTTCTTTTTTTGTTATTCATATCAGAAAAAGTGATTAAGTAGTCACATTTGTGCTTTTTCAGTATTAGAATTATTATTAGTAATTTTATCCGTAGGAACATTTTTAAAGTTATAACCTGTTAAAAAAGAACATCAGCAAATAATAACATAACATCTATGCACGTTTTCTGTTTACAGGAACAGAACAAAAGGTTGAGGTATAGAACTGCATTATTAGACCATAAAAACGTAGTTCTCTTTATCTCAAACCAAGCATTCAGTGCTATGGGTGTTATTTTCATTGATGCTTAAACAGATAGAATTAACTATGGCTGTGTTTCATCTTATTTTGTCATGTGATTATGACCGTGAAGTAAACAAAAAAAAAAAAAATTCCGTTAAAACGACCGACTCTGTACACCAATTTCAGTGGGTTATTTTCTCTGCAGCTGAGATTTTAGTTTGCTTTCAAAGCAGATGGCACACATTCCTGTTTCAACTCAGACCAACCTTGATTCTGTTTTCATGCAGAGAACCTTCTGCAATGAACAAAGAATCACAGGGTTTATAAAAGGCAATATCTTTGTTCATTAAAATTCCCTCATATTTCTGTCTGTCTTTGTCTCGCAACCATGGAAACCAAGGCGAGATTTTTCTTTTTTTTGTCAAAGTGGGAGATGTTCTGCTGCATCTAAAAAAGATGACCTTGGATACTTTTCTCTCTTTTTGTCCTCCATCAACTCTTTTTCTAAGTCGTCTTGTTTTTCCTCTATGTCACCCTTAACATTGACTCACTTTCTACTCTTCCTTTCTTCTCGTCTCTCTGCCCTCTATCTCCGTCTTCTGCATGTATGTTTATATCCGCCCCCATCGCTTATATACACACACCTCAATCTCTCTCTCTCTCTCCCTCTCTCTGTTCTGTCCACCCAGCACCAGCTAGAAAGAAAAGATAGCCAGAGCAGCTCCCAGCACAGTGTGTGCAGTCATCGCAGCACCCACACTGATTCTCCCAGCCACCCACCCTCTGTCATGCCCAGTGAGGCGGTGGTTCCCACTCCTGCTGCCCCCACCCAGCCCCTGCCAGGTCTGCCCCCTCAGGATCCCGCAGATGGCACCCTCACCCTCCAGAAGAAGCCAGACCCCTTTAAGATCTGGGCACAGTCCAGGAGCATGTATGAGAGTCGACGTGAGTATTTTTTTTTTAATTTTTAATTGAAGAATATGAAAATTTTGCAGACTTTAGAGTTTAAAAATTCAGGAGGACTTATTCTTTATTCTTTTTTTACCATCTGTAAGAATGAGTACCAGCCTGTCAGTATAGATGCGATGGCTTAGATTCAAGATGAAAACGAAAAGGAAAAAATAATCTTCTTAAAGATCTGAGGCTTTTCGCTACATATTTTTTTTATGTTTTCCTTCCTTTGTGTGCGGGCTTCTATTCCATAAATTCTATGGTATGATATTTAACATTATTTAATTGAAGGTAAGTAAGCAATGTCAGTTTAGTGGTATGTAAAAAGCTCTACTGTGTAAAGGTAGGTAGGAGAAAAGATTCCCACTACGCTGACCCATATGAAGCAAAAAAACGCCCTGGACAAGGCTCTGATTGTTTAAAGTAGATCAGCAAATGCATTTACCTGCGCATTTGTGTCCATTAATGCCTTTAGTTTGTTTGCTCAACAATTGTGTGCTTACCAGTCACAGCTGATCCTGTGACAAAAGGTGCCTCCAAGAGAGAAGTGTCCTTGAAAACGCACAAAAGCAGCTGACGAGTGCTGCTGTGACGCTTGTGCATGTCAGTCGCACACACACGATATTATCCCCAGACTCTGGGATGTGAAATGCGAGTGCACCCGGTTTGGTTTTCCAAAGGATGATGTGCAACTACCATAGTCTTTCCCTAAAGTTTATAAAAGAAAGTGTTTATGTTATTAGTAGGCAAACAGTTATGTGCTGTGCCATGTTTACTGAAGGGAAAACAGAAAATTCAAAACTGGAACACTAGAAAGTGGGCAGTCTCCACATAAAATTCCACAATATCATTTGCAGTCACGGCCCACTCTTGCATAATTCATTGGGTAACACTGTAAGGGTGTCAAACCACTTATGTGTTTCTAATGGAAGAGTCTGCAAGAAATAGAGGAGTGTTGGATATCCTCAAAAAGAAGCACTCCACTCGCCCGTTCTGGCTGAATTACATCGTTCACGCCTCCTGTACTTGGACCACTGGTGATACTTAAGAGGAGGATGGATTTGTATGGGCTGTGAAATAAACCTCAGTATTGCCAGAGATTGCATTGTAATAGAGAGAGTGATGTCTCTGGCAAGTCTGTTGCATTAGCTTGTCACACATTTGTGACTGTTCCCAGCCAGATGTGCAAGCTGCCCACATCCTGTGTATTGCAGTGCATTAACAATCATGGCTGCCTGTAGAATCTAGGACTGCTGCTGATTAAATATTAACTGGGCCTGGAGAGGTCTGCTTTAAGCTGTAGCTGATTGGTATATCTGTTTGATAACCACTGAAGGAGCTCTAGCCTTTTTTTCCATTGAGTGGGGGAGGAGAGGAGACACAATGAAACAAGAGAGGGAGACGCCGAATGAAAAAGAGGCCCAGATTCTGTGTGTTTCCATGTTTATTCATGTGCATGCTGCCACATAAGAGTGAACCCAACTTGAATTTTTGAGTAGGTGCATTCATGCGTCCACCAGAAGAGCACAGTTTCAGTGGCAGAGCAGTGTGGCTGAAAGGGGAGCTTTTGGGAATTCATGTTACCTGTTGCATGATGAAGCGTCACAAAGCAGCACTGTTAGTTACATCGAGCTTTGATCACTACTCTGTAGTTGCGGGTCAGCAGAGGGTTAATTACAAGTCCAACAGCTGCAGTTTAATTCACACCAGGCAATTTATCGAGGGACCTAGAAAGCTGAAACGAATGGGTTCACTGCTGGCCTTGCGTGGCAGCCGTGTAGGCAGCAGGCAGAGCAGGAAGAAATGGCCTGTGCCTTCTGTACATACTGGCCCTGTGGGTTGAACAGACTGACACCAAATTGCCTGTGTCCTCCTCCACAGTCTGCCCTGTCCGTGCATGCAACTGTGAGGGGAGGTGTGTGTGTGTGTGTGTGTGTGTGTACAGAAATAGTGCATGGGAGGCAGATGCTATGAATTAATGCATGCAAGAAAGACTTGACTGTAAATGAGAGCTAATAATAGGGCTCTGCGTTGAGTTCTAGATTTCAGGTCTGCAAGTGTGATGAGGTGACAGCCCGAGACCTTGCAGCCTAGTTTGCGCTCTGAACATGAGCATGAGGCAGGAGCAAGCAGCTGTTGATCCAGCCTGCTCTCATTCTGACACTGTTAGAAATGCAAATGCCTTATTGATCAGCAGATTTGCCATAATCAAGCGAACATTTGATCAGAGAAAAAAGGATCCAGTGATCAGTCTAAATAGATTCTAGCAGGAAAAATTGAGCAGAACCTGCAAATCTTTGGTTTGGGTTTGGTTGTTGATGTCCATGGAGTCCTTACTGTTTCTCTTGTGTTTCAGTGCCAGATTGCCAGGAGCAGGACATTTTCCTTTGGCGGAAGGATACAGGCTTTGGCTTTCGCATATTGGGAGGAAATGAGCCTGGGGAGCCTGTAAGTCTTCCTTCACTTTAAGTCTCATCAGTTTATTATAATTGCTTGTGAATGAGAATACTATGTTTACATATACATCCATCCACAACAACCATTACTAAATGCTCTGTTCCCTAACAGTTTCTTTGCTTCATTAGTTTCCGCTGTGTTTTACATTTCCTGTGCCTCTTTCAGTCTGCCTTTAAACCAAATAGCAGAAAGACCTAATGCATCACTCTCTCTCTTTAACTGAAGCTGTTGCTCTCTGGAGATTTGTATAGATAGCTTGTTAAGAACAGCAAAGGCCTTATCCACCATTCCTTCTGGTTGTGTGCCATATATTTGTCTTAAAGAAGGTTTCGAGAAGACGAATGGAAGGCAGATAGTGAAATAAAATGGCAGCAGGTTTCAGGTCTGCCCCACAGGAGTTAGTACTTGTTGTTTGTGCCAAACATGCTGCATGGTATTTGTGCACTTGTTTCTGGCAGGCCTGTGTACTCTCCCACACAATGCCTAGAGCACACTAGTTTCTCCACCGCCCCAATAGGCTGCACCGGCCTTTTTGGTTTTTCCTGTGTCAGCCACAAATACTTTGAAGTACTGAAACGGGAAACTTTGAAAAGCTGCTGTATAAATCACACGGATTCAGTGCGGTGTGTCTTGAATGATCTTTTGTTTTCTAAGCTAATGCAATTACTCTGTAGCAATGCATTTAATGTGCTTTCCCTTTGGCAGATCTACATAGGGCATATAGTAAAGTACGGGGCAGCAGATGAGGATGGTCGCCTGCGGTCGGGCGATGAGCTCATCTGTGTGGACGGCACAGCAGTAGTGGGCAAGTCTCACCAGCTGGTGGTGCAGCTGATGCAGCAGGCCGCCAAACAGGGTCATGTCAATCTCACTGTCAGACGCAAGAGCCCTGGATACGGAGGTGAGGAAAGTTTTAGATAAAACTTAAGCGTGTGCATTCATGCATGACTCACGCACAGTCACATGTATTTTATGCAAATATATCACATGCTTCTTGCTTGAAATGTAGTCTAAAGAGTCTATTCTCACTCCCCTCATCCCAAGTTTCAAAAGGGGAAGGTGATGTCCCTCCATCACCAGCATCCTCCCACCACAGCAGCACCCAGGCACCGAGTCTAACAGAGGGCAAGCGGACCCCCCAGGGGAGCCAGAACTCACTCAACACTGTCAGTTCTGGAAGTGGATCTACCAGCGGCATCGGCAGTGGTGGCGGAGGAGGCAGCGGTAGCGCAGTAGTGCCGGCCTCCCTGCAACCGTACGATGTGGAGATCCAACGAGGAGAGAACGAAGGATTCGGTTTTGTCATCGTGTCATCAGTTTCCAGGCCCGATGCTGGAACCACCTTTGGTAAGTGAGGCAGACTGAGCTGAAGCTAGTTGAGATTGACAGCAACTTTAATTCAGTCTGACAAGAGAAATTATTTTGTTTACTATAGCCTGGCTCTGTCTTCAAAGCTACAGACAGTTCAATTTAGACATTAATCAGATTTAACAGTTTGATTGTTCGGGCATTTGTAATTTGAATTGGTGCAAGTGATGTTTTCATCTTCTTCTATCCTCATGTCTCTGTCATTAATTCACTTTCTGGCTGTGAGCAGGATGGGCAAAAAATTCAAAAATAAGCAGAATTCCAGTCATGATTATATACAAACGCACACGTGTGTATGCCAGTGACTATTAAGAATGTACTGAAATGATTATAATGAGTAAATGACGGAATAAATGGAAACTTCTGTAATTAAAAAAAGCACCGAACAGCATCTTGTGCTCAATTTAGTTTATAGATTATCCCCTGATCACCAGCTTCAGAGACAAAAACAGTGTATACCCAGAATTACTGCATTTTGAGGGCAAGAAAAAAACACATCAACACTTTTAAAAAACTTTAGTACGTTCTAGAGTGTGTGTGTGTGTTTTCTTTATTACAACTAAAGCCAAAACAGTTCATCCCAAAGAAACTGACAGGTGGTACATGAAACTGCCTCCAGCAAAACACATCCATACAAAGTATGAAAGCACTACAAAGTTAAATGATTGACGCTATCTCCTGGCAGAATTAACATATTTTTTTATATTTTTATCACTGAGTTTCCCCTGCTTATACGCAGCAGGGGGGAGGTGTTTAACAGGAGGGTGCTTAATGCCACAGACTGAGGTCACAGACTATCATAAGCTTAAGGATAAAGGAACCCTTCGTGTGCGAGTGCACTCTGTCAGGATCGAACCGGCTGCAGCTTTATCACAAACGCCATCATCACACATTGATGCCTCGGAGGTGCCCTCACCAATTCATTCAGCATGTAATTGAAATATACTCGGCACAGTCCATAGCTGTCCGTACCATTTATGTATCGCAGCAAAAGAGCAGAATCACATGTATTAACGTGAGGCAGGCACTGATGAGGAATTGTAGACGTCCTTGAACAAATTTGGTATTAACCTCTGAGTGATGAATTTCAAACATGAATGTCATAGCAAGGTCCCCTGTGTAGTAGCCATTATGATGATGTACTGTGGTCTGTCATAGGCATAACACAAGAATGGATGACACGTTACCCATGCTGAGTGCCTGGGGAATATTTCATTGATCCCACAGGCTGAGGGCGTCGCTCTGCAAAATGCGATGCAAGAATTAATGAGTTATTTATAATGACACCTGTGACGGTGCTAGTCAACAACCACGTCTAGACTACTTCTACTTTTCAGGTGCCTGTTTTTGCTGCTTCCTCGCTGTGCTCCCCCCTTCTCTGCTCTGTCACTATTCCTCTCGGGAGAATGAGATGAATTGACTTTGTGCTTTCACTCACTGATCTAGGATCACGCTGTAGCATCCTGCACTCACTGCTCTAATGGATTCTAACCATGTGGGACACGAGCTGAAATATGAAAGAGGAATGTGTATTACTAAAAAAAAGCCCAAACAAAAATAAAAACATGGCATGACATTGCTGCAAGGATTCTTCCAGGAGGCTAGATGGGGTTTTTTTTAAAGCCCTGGTGGAGAAAATAGAGCAATTTCAGCTGATTCTGTCTTCCATACATCAGTGATGCATAAATCACTTTGCACAAGTCCATTTGCGCCCCCCCCCCCCCCCCCCTCCCCCCCATTTCCTACCCACATGACCTGGGGGTTGGTGTTGTGCTTAACAGATTGGGTATTAAATCCTTGACACACCCTGTCCCATATTTCCTTTTTTAAATAGACTGACAGAATACAACTGCATTTTTTTAAATCGAGACACAAGAAGGGTAAACTAAGGTGATGTAATAAATATGGATGCCGCAAAAAATACTGGAGGGAAAAGTGTCGTGAGCAGCGGAGATAAAGGGAAAAACATGGAGGGAGGGTGAGAAGAGCTGGAGATCCCCTGGGTCTGTTCAAAGCTTCTGTGTAAACGAGGCGTGCAGTGTTGAAAACTGTCAATCTGCTGCTGCAAGTATTTCTTGCAGCATTTGCACTGACTAAACTCCAACTGCAGTATAGTCTGAACATCTACATATCCAAATTCATCTGATTTCGGAGCTGGTCAAGCTCACTTAGTTGAATATCTAACAGGAGTGGTGCTCCACCTGCTTCACTGCGCATTGATTACCACATCGCCCGCATTGTCCCAAAGAGCCTGTAAATTATATTGTTCTCCTCATACTTTACAGTGCATATGTATTTTTCAACAGGTCCTCAGCTTTATTGGTTTTCTGTGGGGGAACTGGGACGCAATGATTTGCATAATTAACCTTTCTTCGTTCTTTCTCCCTGTTTTCTTTCTCTCTTCTTTTTTTTCCAAACCTATAAATCGATACAACCAATCAACACAATCGAAAAAATCATCATGATGTGCAAAATGTACACACAAAACAAACATGTTTATTAACACAAAAGCTGGAAATGCTTGTGTGGCCATGCCCCACAAAATAGGACGCATCATTGAGGGCAGCCCGGCGGACCGCTGCGGGAAGCTGAAAGTCGGGGACCGAATACTGGCCGTTAACGGCTGCTCCATCACCAACAAGTCGCACTCTGACATCGTCAACCTGATCAAGGAAGCCGGGAACACAGTCTCGCTCAGGATCATCCCCGGTGATGGTAAGGCGTGCAATGGCTTCCGGCCTCACGATGGCTGTTTCATAATGCATTGTGATGTGACTTATTCATGGTTGTGGTGGGAAGCAAAGGGCACTGACTCTGTTCACAGGCGAGAGCACTTTTCACGAGGGTGTGAACCCTCGTCTCCTGAAAGTGAGTCACTGAGTAGGAGTAAGGTGAAGTTGCCCCCAGAAATTGCCATAACACTTCCCGAGTTTCGTTCCACCCCCCCGAGTTTCTGGTTTATTTTATTTTTTGGATTTGTTGTCACTTTTAACGGATTAAAAACACTGCTCACATTTAATCAAGTGCTTCCTGATGGTGTTAAGCTCTTTAGCATAGCCTAGAAAAAGAAACGGAACTGCACAATATTGCAGCACAAGCAGTTTGTGACTCAAAGCTCCACGTTTTGGCAAAAATATGTCAAGCGCTGACACAAAGTGCATGTTAAAGACTGAGCCATTGGTCAGCTCATGCAGACATCGCAAAGAGCCACGCAGCTACATACTCCGTAGAGACATAAAATTAAGCTTAATGAAGATGGGAGGTGACAGAGGTGGGAACAAACTCCCACGCGCACATGTTCAGCAACTCACTCATGAAGAATCACAAGGCAAAGTTTGGTAGTGTGGCTTTAGAAAACCCTGTGCCTCAGAGAAAGTGAGAGGTGGCTGCAAGGAAGTCGTATTTCTTTAAGTAATGAGGGAAGTAGGCATGAGTGAGTAAGGAGTCTAAGACAAATGAGTCAGGCTGATGTTCTTGCAGACAGAGCTGTACTCCTATCAGTGGTGCGGGTAACTTATACATGTGCTGCTTGTTTGTGATACAACAGAAAAGCAAGAAAAGACGGTCATTCTTGCTCTTATTAATTTTTTTTTTTGCCCTCCTGGAACAACTACTAAATCAAAATGATACATGTCCTGTACATGTGGCAGAATTGACAATAAAGTTGACTTTGACTTTGACTTTTTTTCTTTTCCTTTAATGCTATTTTTCTTTCGTGCAGTGGGGCCAGTGTTGTACATGAGTAAATGGCAAATGACAGCATCACAGGCAGTTAGCATCAGGTTGAATAGAACTGCCTGTGGGTGGTTCAGGGGACTCTTGTAGACTAACATTTTGTTCTCCAGAGTATCTTTTTAAAACGCAGCTAGAGGCAAATGCATTTAACAAAAGTAGTCACTTTGTTTTCTATTGTTTATCTCTTTATTGTATTTTCTCTTTTCAGAATCTTCCAATGCTTCTCTGCTGACAAACGCTGAGAAGATCGCCACTATCACCACCACACACACACCTCAGTCTGCAGACTCCCGGTAGGTGACGATGTGGTTTTTTTGGGGGGTTTTTTTGTTTTTGTTTTGTTTTTTAATTTCCACGAATAAAAATCATCTTTAAAGAGTGCACACCAATCAGACTTGTCTTATGTCACCAAAACATCATTAGAATGTTACTGTTAAACTAAAGAAAAGCGGATGGAGATTGTGGCATGTCCAAAGTTTATGTAAACATGCGCAAAATGTGATCCTACTTTGTTTGAAATGGTTGATTGAAAGACTGGGCCTGCAACTACTTGCTGTCTTCAGACTTAGGAGCATAAAGACAGCAATATTAAGACAAGTCAGTGTCTCACTCTGCTACTGGTTTGCAGTTAAAAGGAGTTAAGTTGGCAATTACAAGCAATCCTTTTGTGATAATACAGCAGTTAGCTGTGATAAATCATTGAAGATTTAAAATCTGTTGCCATCTGTTGCAGCTCTGATTACAGAGAAATTCACATTAACTACTTAGATTCACAGTCAAGCCAGAGCCTTGTAGATTTGGGGCTAAAAAAATAGAAGTTCTTCCACAAAGATTGACGTAGTTTCTGCACAGTGGCAATTAAACTGCAAAAATGACATTGTCAATAAGCTGACTTTTGCAAACAACTCATTACTGATTCAATTTAAATTTATTTATATAGCACCAAATCACAACAACAGTTGCCTTAAGGCAAAGACTCTAAAATATTAGAGAGAAACCCCAACAATCAAACAGCAAGCACTTGGAGACAGTGGGAAGGAAAAAACAAAACAACCTTTTAACAGGAAGAAACCTCTGACAGATTCAGACTCGGGCCCGGGTTGCCAGAGACACGGGACAAAAGGCAGACTGTAAATGGTAAATGGCCTGTATTTATATAGCGCTTTACTAGTCCCTAAGGACCCCAAAGCGCTTTACATATCCAGTCATCCACCCATTCACACACACATTCACACACTGGTGATGGCGAGCTACATTGTAGCCACAGCCACCCTGGGGCACACTGACAGAGGCGAGGCTGCCGGACACTGGCGCCACCGGGCCCTCTGACCACCACCAGTAGGCAACGGGTGAAGTGTCTTGCCCAAGGACACAACGACCGGGACTGTCCAAGCCGGGGCTCGAACCGGCAACCTTCCGATTACAAGGCGAACTCCCAACTCTTGAGCCACGATCGCCCACTGTGAACGAGAGCCAATCATTTGCACAGCCAAACAGCCAAATCATGAAATTCAAAGCAAACAAAGAAAAAAAAGAAGCAAAAATTAGACTTAAGAGGGCCTAGACCCTGAGTAAAGAGAAAGTTATCTACTGGGTCACGCGTGCAGTAACAGTATGTAGGTGGCAGAATATTGCACTGTGATGAGATAATGTTTCACTTCACCTGACAGTGGTTTCACTGTTGTGGCGAATGATGAAGCCATAAATACAGCACAATATCTATGCATTACATGTATTAACAGGTTGTTGTTGTTGTTGTTTTTATAACCCAAGGAATAACCCAAAGTCAAAAGGAGCTCCACCTCCTCCTCCCACACAATCTCTGATCACACAGGTAAGAATGGATTTTTCATCCATAGTTAAAGGTCATCACCATTTTACTTCAATCTATCAGTAACATGCAGATATGCTACAGTTATTATCAAAGGGAAATAAAAGGATCATTATGGCCGCAATAGAATCTTCCACTCTGTGGAATGTCACCTTAATGTATTTCCACTACTTGTCAGCTGAAAAGTAGGTCATACTGTAAAATTAGTGGATAGTGGTTTTAAGGTTGCACGAGAAAGAAAATGAGAAGAGCCCCTACACATGTGTGATGCATTACAAAAAGCAGGCAGTGGTACCACGCTATTTTCTGATCAATAGATGGCAGTAACATGCCAGCATGTGCTGCAATATTCCATTTCAGGCCAGAAGAGGGAGGAAGAAAAGCGCAAGTAAACATGGGGAGATATGTACCACATGTGGATGGCATAAATATTTTTGTGTCAAATATTCAAATAATCCTTATTACATACAGATACCCCCTCATACACACACTACCATGCGCTGGAAGATTCCATAACTCTTAACTTTTTCATGAGTAAGGTAAGTTTTGGGTCCAGCCCTTGCGGTGCCCTTCCCTCAGTGATCTGTACCCAGCTCACAGGCTCATGCATCATTAATTATTCATGCATTTGAAGGTATTGCACTGCCATTGACACTTTGAGTTTTTTCTGGGACAGGGCTTGATTAGCCCTTAAGTTTGAAATCACCTTTCGACTCTTTGAACTTAGTCACTCTGGTGTCTCTGTGACTTTCTCTTTGTCAACCCTTTTCTATCTTTTAGGATGCAGAGTTCTACTCTGTGGACCTCGAGCGAGACAGTAAAGGTTTTGGCTTTAGCTTGAGAGGCGGCCGGGAGTACAACATGGACCTATATGTGTTAAGACTAGCAGAGGACGGGGCTGCTGTAAGAAATGGCAAGATAAGGGTAAGAATCTGGGTTGTTTTATTTTGATTCTCTGTCAAAATACATTTTCATGTACTAAATTTCTTTTTTGCAGTGTCGATGAAACCCTACCTTTAGCCAGTTGCCACAGTAACATGGCCTCTCTGTTTTCAGGTGGGAGATGAGATTTTGGAGATTAATGGTGAGAGCACAAAGAACATGAAGCACTCACGTGCCATCGAACTGATCAAGAATGGTGGTCGGAGGGCACGGCTCGTCCTCAAACGGGGAGATGGATCTGTACCTGAATATGGTAGGTAATGCATTATGGTGTGGCGCTGAAACTCATCACTGTCACTGCTGAACCGCAGACTAAAGTTTCATATCTTTGTAGTGCACCAGAAAAACTTTATATTCCTTAAAAATGATCTTCAGCTGCACTGCTAACCTAACTGATAAATGTTTAACAGGAAGACATGTTCAAAGTGTGATTAATATGTAACAACCTGTCATTTATTGTTTATCCACAAAACTGATCTTTCAAATATATATTTGATCTTAAAGAGCTATTGCACAGATTTCCTGTGTAGGATTCTTTTTCTCATTGTCAATTTACTGTTATTTGCTGGTTCAACTGGGATTTTAATTTTCTGACACTTTCTTTTACCCTCAGATTGTTTTCTTTTGATGCTTTATAAAGAGTTTGTGTCAATATTCTTTTGTCTTTGACAAAAAATAACTTCCTCTCTCTTAATAAGATGTACTGTAAAACAGCCTCCTGTCTGTTTTATTTGTTTTCTCCTCTCTGCTCCTCCTCCTTTCTCTCTCTGATTGTCTCTCGTTGCTGGGCTCTTCCTCCTCTCTCCAGCGATGATGGCTCCTCATCTCGCTGTTGGTACAATGAGAAATGACAAGATGGGAGAGCCCTGTTTCTACCTAATGGGCCAAAATCAGACAACGGTTTGTAGCCAAAAGTCTGTCCCACTCCACTCTCCCTGTCACCGTTTTCCTTTCAGTTATATTCACCCCTTCTTTCAGCCCATACCACCCTGCATCCCATTGTGTTGGCGTGAAGACCTGTTGACATTGTATACAAGCTTTGTCAGCCTCATTTAACCCATGTTATTCAACTTCTGTATGCATATGATATCCCTACCCATGTGCCAGCTTCAGACCAGACATTTATTAATGGGACTAATTTAATTCAACCCGTCATCACACGCTGCTGCCACCTGCAACCTGTCTGTTTTGGGGGGGGGGGTTGGCAGACTTTCAGCCAAACAGTTTTTTTTGCTTTGTTCCTCCAATTAATGTACATTAAACTCATCATTTTATTTTTGAATGATTTCCTAGGTGCCTGCTGTGTTATCGATAACCCCCTGCCCTACACTTGCTGATGTGTTGCACCTGCTGTTGTTGCCGAAGTCACCTTGTGTTTTAACCTGCAGCCCTTATAGCGAAACCATATTGAAATCATGTATAACTTCAATGCATTTTTTGTGTGCAGATGTGTTAAAGTGTTACACATCAGCTTACATTAGCCGGATTTATTCTAAGAATAAATGCAGCAAATGGAAGTATACCAGTATGCATGATTTCCATCAGTATCTGCTTTGATTTTTTTTTTTTTTTTTGTATCATGTCAATGCAAGAGCTCAAATCAGCCAACAAGGAAAATCATGTCTGCTGATCGCAATTAATTTCACGTTTTTGATTTTTCTTTTTTTTTTTAAGTTTCTTTCCGATACTTGTTGAAAAGATATTTCCCGTTCTTTCTTCCCTCCTGCAGACGGCAGCAATGACGGGCACCCTTCCGCACCCGGGGCACAAAACACTCCGGAAGTGAGAACGCTGCCACCCAAAAGCCGATATCACACCTCATTGGAGTCCAGTTATCCACCAGACCTTCACAAACCATCACGCCAGGAGGAGGCTGTGCGTGGCCGAGACATGGACAGGAACAGGGACAGGGATGGGTCAAATCAGATGGACTACCAAGGCTGGCAATTTAAACCCCATCATCATCACACCTGGAATAACAATCACAGTCAAAGTTCCCCCAGACAGCAGTCTCCTGACAACAGCAACAGCAGTAGCAATGGCAACAAGAAGAGCCGGGGCCGCAAAGTCAAGAAGTCTGAGTCGGAGAGCGGCATCTCTAAACTCCTAAAGACTCTGAGGAAGGACAACTCGGGGAAAAAAGCTGCAGCTGCCGAGAAACTGAGGGAGCGAGAGCTCTCAAATAGCAGTTCTACTCTGGACGGGAGATTTCGTCCGCAGCGCCGCGGCTCCCTCGACCGCTCACCGACCCGAAAGCGCGCCTCGTCCCCTGATCACCGGCGGGCCAAATCGATGGACCGCAGGGCAGAGCGAGCACATCGCGACCGTACACCTGAGAGGGATTACGATGATGGAGGGTTCCTCGCAGTCACCCCCGATCGGAAGTACAATGAGCGGAGGCTCCTCAAGGACTCGCAGATGACTGGGCAAGTCAGGGAGTTTACCACCCCGGAGCGCACCAACAACAAAGGGGATTCCTTTTCTCAAGCTAGGGGCCGCACATACGACAGAGCCACAAAGAACGGCAACCTTCTGCGAGACTCTTCATCGGAGAGGAGAGAGGAGAGACATCGGACAAACGGGAAAATGGAGAGACTGTACAGAGTTGAGCGGGACTCTTCCCCTGATAGCACCTACAGCCGGGATGAGCTGAACTATGCAGCCGCACCAAGACTAAAAGACTACTACAGCATGATGAAGAACAACGCTGCACACAGTAACGCTGCCTTCAACAACACCGGCCACAACAATAACGCAGTAGGCCGCAGCCCGAACCAGCTCCCTGAGCCCAAGAGAAGGCTGTACAAAGAAAGCCCGAAAGACCTCAGCATCTAGAGCAGAGCAGAGATCCCCCTCAC
This sequence comes from Rhamphochromis sp. 'chilingali', assembly GCF_963969265.1. Taxonomy (NCBI): domain Eukaryota; kingdom Metazoa; phylum Chordata; class Actinopteri; order Cichliformes; family Cichlidae; genus Rhamphochromis; species Rhamphochromis sp. 'chilingali'. Next base: position 24,901,486 of record NC_137939.1, on the reverse strand, counting down.
CACTCTCTCTATCTGTGCAAACTATGTACCATACACTGGAATTGGACTTCTAAGGATACTAACTCTCGTGCTTTATTTGGTCGAATGGTTTGATTTGATTAACTTTACTACTTGTGATCCCATCCAGAGATTCATAAAACAGCAGGAGTACAATCCTATCAGTTCACACTGTTTTTGTCATTGTTTTGGTTATTTTGAGCATAACAAAGGTTGTTGTACTATAGTAAAGGTATTGTATGTGCCTGCATATGAAATCAGTGATATTGCTTTTTTGTAGGCATTGCTGACTCTAAATATTTGTTCCCTCAGAGGTATGAAACATGCTTCCAATTGTGGTAACTACTAAGCTTGTTTTCAACTTGTTTTTAGATGTCTTTACCCATTCCTGAATTGCTTAAAAAAAAAAAACTATAGCACAAGACACTGGTGGTTCACGAGAACTGTGAAAATGGACTTTGCAAAAATCTAAATGTTAAGATTTGATGGTGAAACTAGAATGATAATTAGATAATTAATATATGACATTTTTGCATTTGCTCACTATTTATTTTTGATTCGGCACATATCTCCAGTAAGAGTCATTCGATCTTTTATTAAGGACCAAGGTAAAAGTATACAACGGACTTGGAAATGCATGCTGAGGCAGTGTAACCTCTTTTGCCTAAATACACGCTTCCAAAACTCTAACGAATTATGTGAAAATTGGCAGTGCTATTATTAGATTTCCCCCTGGAGAAGGATTGAGGAAAAAACTGTGTGTACTGATGCGATGGGAAAGGAGCTCGACTCGCTTTCAGCTACAGGCAACAATGTTCTCTGTTGTGGAAAAATGTAATTTCACCTTACACAAGTCTGCATTATGCCATAATACCAGCCGAAGCTGCCATGAAATATGATTTTTGAGATATGCCAAAAAAAGTAAATATGTAAATTATCCCTGTGCAAGATGCATGTGTAAATTAAAATGTAGTGTGATCACTTTATTTGATGGGTCTGAGTGAGAATAATTGATAAAGGAACATGCACTGTAATCCCACAGTAACTTTAAGCCCTGTCCTCATGTTTATTACAAGCACGTTTGTGCACCGACCACCTCCTGGGTACAGAGGCGCAGAGCCCATGTGGTTACGTGTGTCGGTAACATGGAGATTCCCGGTACAGGGGACAACTGATCTGCCATGCTGAGCCATGCTGTCATGCCACTGGAATCTGACTGCTGCTTTTTACTGTTGTTTTGTGTGTATTCTCTGTTTTATGTTTCATTTACAAACTAAAAATATATTGGGAGGAGGGGGGAGAACCACAACAAATGCATTGTTTAATCACCATTGTCACCATGGTACTGTATTTAACAAAAAAGAAGCGAATCTGAGAAGTGTTGGCCATCGTCTGTAAAGATTTTTTTTTTTTCTCCAATGTAACTACAAGGAACCTGTGGAGGAATAAAATGTTGCCTTTTTCTTGTACAAAAGAGAAATTTATGAAAACCCTCAGTAGTGAGGAATGTGACATTGTGTTTATATCTCTGAAGTGGACCTGATGATTTGTGGGGAAATATGTTGATTTACTCTGGATCAGGTATGTAAAGACATTTTAAAATGAAAGACTGTATGTGGTCAATCAGAAACTGTTTAATGGTTTGAATCTCTCTCAATGGTTAGCCTGCCTTTGTATTATAAAGCACTTGTATGCAGTCTGTGTTCTTCAAGCATTATTTCTTGCAACGTGCTCCAGACATAATGCTGTCTCTGTGTTGATAAAAGCAGTACATGTATATGGGCCAATCTTTTTTATATAACTATGCATATATAAATACTACATTGTTCATAGCTTTATTTGACCCATGAAGCTATACATAACATTAGTCAAAGTACAAGTAGATGTGGACTTATCCAGCTTCTTTCCTTGAGATGGATTACAATGTATATGTAGCTATCAAAAGAAGTCTGTGAATGCTATTTTTATTATCAAATAAAGTTTTCCATACAAATTCAAAAGGATTTCTTTTTTTATGCCTGACTGCACATCTCAGGATAAGCTTTTGCGTTTGTTCAGGTTTTTTGATCACGTCGCTGGTGAGCTGGTCGTGGTTTTGATGTGCAAGTGTAGAGACTGGCAACTGGAAGAAAGAACAATGGTGATTGTACAGTCACTGGCCACTTCTTTAGGTGCAGCTGCACAACTGCTCGCTTATGTGAACACACGAGAGCAACTCAATGGGTTTAGGAATGCACACATGGTCAAAACAACCTGCTGAAGTTCAAACTGTTTTAAAAACTGCTTATCTGTTGATCACACACATCTCTAAAAAAAATTTAAATACCTTCTTCAGAGGAGGAGAATGTGTCTACTGACTCCCACACACAAAAAAAAAAACATGTAAGATAGTAGTCATCGATGTGGGCCGTTAGTTATATTGCTTCATAGAGTTCATTCTTCTTTATCAACTACACTAGTAATTTCTGATCAGTTTTATCTGTGTAAAAAAATACTGGGGGTACCCAGTGGTACCCATCAGCCTCCTAGTACAAACACCTATAGTATAAATTTGAAAAGTATAGGTGATTTCCTTTTCAACTTATCCCATTCACAAGACTTTCAGAAAACTTAACCTCTAGCGTTAAGATCAAGATCACTGTGATTCAAACGTAGAAGCGGCACTGATGGTATCAATCTGAATCTCAAACGTCACTTCGTTCTCGAGTTATCGCATTAACAAACTCGGGTGTCCACATTGTCTGCCTGGGAGGGTGACAACAACAACACCACATGAGCCTTTTATGGCTGAGGGGTAAAAAACTGAAGTTTACACAGATTGTCAGTGTCTGAAGGTTGTCTACTTATGTAAATGCTGGACACTGTGCAGAAAAGCAGGAAAAAGGCAAGTAGTTGTCCAACAGGTCCACAGTCATAGGTTTCATGTCTTAGTTTTAATTTGTAACTCAAATGGGTAACTTGGAAAAAAACAAAACAAAAACATAACATGGCAGCATGGATACAAGGAGCTAACATGCTGTTATGGGTGCTGTTTTAATACATTTGGACAATTTGGAACTGTGAAACGGATAATTACTCATTGCCATATAGGAATGAGTGTACCAGTTTAGCAAATGTATTACACCACAAGGTAGTGTACAGTTTAGTTACCCTTAACAACAGTAACAGTAAATAACCAAAATAATATTTTAAGTGTTTCTGTAAAAAATTAAATTTTATTTTTAATACTAAAATATCATTGCTGTTATCAATGAATTTACAATGTTTTTAAAAAAAGTTAATTACTTGCAGTCCTGAACAGAAAAAATATTTTTAGTGATTGAATGTTGGTAATTAAATGCTTGAGTAATTTCTGATTTCTTAGAGAAGTCCAGTGTGCCAGCTCAAATTTGGCTTTAAAAATGTAAATTCAGTTTTATTATTATTAATAATAATAATAATAATGACTAATATTACTTTATTTTATGTTTCATTCTCCCCAAAGAGGAAGGAAATTTGCTCTGGACTCCAACTACAAGTTACCAAGAGCACAAGCATCACAATTCACCTTGTTCAGTAACGTATCTGTGATGCAAAAAGACCTGTGCTCATATTGTGCTCATGCAGTTCCACTGCACAAGCACCACGCTGTGTGTGTGTGTGTAATACTATTGTTTATGTAATATACTATTATGCTATTAAAACATTAGAGAGTTTTATAAACCATTAAATATCAATACTCCTTATTAATACTAATTAGGTTTACGTGTAATAGAGTCTTGATTGATTCGTCCTTTCACACTACCTGTAATGTTTCCATTGAATTTGCATGAAGGTGTCACTTGGTTAGACTCATTTGGTCATCTAATAAATCTTTGTCAACCTTTACATAATGTGATTAATATCTATTATCAGATAAAGTTGTGTCTGGTGTCATGCATACTCACCGATAATAAGATCTTATAATGTTGTAATCTCTTTATTAGGCCAAGTTCTAAGCCCAAGGTGACCTGTGACTGAAATGAGATTATAGAGGCCACTTGTAAACACTAAGTACTAAGTTTTTGTGTACTGTTTCATCAAGTTTAACAGTAGATGAGCAGTAGTAACTGCAATAACAGCTCTAAAGTCTAAACTGACTCAAGACATAAATGCATTCTGAATAGGTCGTTCACATTTATTTATTTGATTAAATATACTACAATCATAAGAACTTTGCCACCCAAACTGTAAGTAAAACATAAACAGGATGTGTCATTTGCAAAGTGCGTTTTATTTTACGTTGCCTTGATTACATGCCTCTACATTCAAAAATAAGCCAGTATCATTTAGGATCCAACTGTGAAAGATTAGCATTTTTCCTTTTCCTCTCAGGAAAAAAAATCTCACCGATTGTTAAGTTGGATATTCTGTACATACAGGAACAACTCTGTAATGGGCTGACCTTTACTGCAACTGTCTTTAGGTTGAATCAATTCGTTTGTAAAAATACAAAAAGGAAATTATTTCTGTAGACATTAGCCTTCAGTAGTTTCCCTGGGGGAGCAGAAGTCTTCGTCTTGGATGGCGGATCACGGAGCCGTTGCTTGACGCCCCTTTTATGCAGGAGACACAGAGCTGGAGGACACAGAGGAAGCCTCGGTCTTGGAGGCAGTAGAAGATGCTCCCTCCTCTTCTTCAAAGGGATTTTTCCCGCAGCACAAGGTGGTGATCATGCAGTGGCGGAACTGCTTGTTCATGCAGATGTAAATGATAGGGTTGTAGATGGAAGAGCTCTTGGCAAAGAAGGCTGGGAGGGTCATGAAGACTGGTCCAAATTCAGATCCCTGATGTGTGAAGATATACCAGGCCACTCCGGCATAGGGCAGCCAACATACCAGGAAGGAAATAACCATCATAATAACCATGCGGGTGACTTCCCTTTCAGCCCTCTGGGTGGTTTCAGACTCCTGCTGGGCAGCAGCAGCCTCCTTGACAGCACAGAGCAGGCGGCCGTAGCAGAAAAACACAACAATCAGTGGAATCGTGAAGTGGCAGATAAACATGTAGATAACAAACGACTCGTTGTTGAAGCCTTCTGCACGTGTGTAGTAGTCGACTCCACATGAGCACTGCATGCCCTCAGGGATGTAACGAGACCAGCCGACAAGAGGGGGTGCAGCGCAAGCAAGGGCCGCTACCCAGGTGAAGGCCAAGCCCATAATAGCGTGGTTCTCCCCAAAGCGGAAGTTGCTAATAGGCTTGCAGACGACTAACCACCTTTCAACAGCAAGGACAACCAGTGACCAGAGACCAATCTCACCACCGAGGGTAGCAAAGAATCCTTCCAGATTGCAGCCAAGGCGACCTAGGACGAAGTAGCCATGCATAGAGGTGTAAACCGTTGTGGTGAATCCTCCAAACACCATGAAGAGGTCAGCCACCGCAAGGTTCAGAAGGATGTAGTTTAGTGGGGTTCGCAGCTTCTTGTGTTCAATGGTGACATAGAGAGTAAGGAAGTTGATGGGAAATCCAACAAGGATGAGAAAGAACATGTAGGCACCCAGAGCAGCATAAGCTGCTGGGCTGACAAGGTAGTGCTGAGGGTATTCATAAGGACTCCGGACAATACCAGTGGTGTTTACCATAGGGACATAGAAAAAGGGTCCCTCTGTGCCATTCATGGTTGCGGCTTGTGGTTGCGATCAGCCCTTCAGAGGTGTTTCTTCTGGCTGTTTGGGAGAGTGATGGTACAAATGCTACAAATGGAACCAGGTAGCTACAGTCTGGCTTTTAAAGGCACACCTTGGATTATCACTTTCCCAATCTGTCAGCACAAACTGATTTAGGCCACAGTTAATAACTAATCCAGCCACCACTGCAAACATTAATGACCACTCATCAAGATATTAAGGTTACACCTGCTCACGTCTAACACGGCGCTATCCAGTGACTGTATGTTTTGAAGCATGTTAACAACATCGTGTCTAGCGAGAAAATAAGCTTTTAGTGCACAGTCAGCTTTAAACCTACAACTGAGGGAAACTGTTCAGTTCAGATGTCTCTTAATATCTCTGCAAGTCTCCTCCACATGGCTCAAAGTTATAAAGCTCTAAATTGGAAGTTTTAGGGGATTTTCACTAATATGGACATCTTTTCCTGTGAGTTTTAGGAGAAATCTATTTTAACTGTGTTAATTTAAGGTGCTTACGTTTAGCCAAAATATTAAACTTTCATTCAATATTAATTTGCATAGGGCTGCTAATGGATAGCATCTCTCTATATTAATCACATCCATTTACAAATTCAATTCCATCATCTAGTAAATTCCTGAATAATATTGACAAATATAGGCATTGCAGAATGATTAATTTTAGACTCTTTATTAAATACTGGATGCTGATTTCGTTTTATTTCATAGTTTTTTCTTTTTCCAACATAGTTTCCTGCAACAACTGCTAAACACTGGAGAGAGAAAATAATAGAGCATTACTATGATGCCAAAACTTACACTAAAGTAGTAATAGTAACTTCAAAGTTCATACAGTTTCATTTTCATGTGCTACCCAAAATCAAAGCAAACAAAAAAAAGACCAGGAAAGAAAAATAAAGTATCACATCTGAGTCCCACAGTATCCTACTGAGTGAGAGTGACCCTCGCAACATTAAATCCATTACAGGCTTGTGAGAGGAACACATCCATAAGCCCCAAATCTCTTTAATACAACACCCATTAGGAAAGTGCTGAGCTCTTTACCAACAGCTAAGATGGTCCACCACTCAGCAACATTACTGCCTCTGCTCTACATTCAGTATAGTACAGAAAAGCACAACTTAGAAAACAGTAATATATGAGATAAGGATACGTTATGAGAAAATTAAAAAGCCTTTTTCTTCATCTGCTGTCTTGGTCAGAAGATATAAATAATAATTTGCACATGAGGCAAAGACAAAGTGCTTTGTGTAAAAAAAATCCACTTGGTTACAACTAGAGTTAACATGTATGAACCCATAGATAATCCATAGATAATTAATCACTGGGCAAAAGTGTTGAGCAGTTCTTCAGGGCAATAGTTCTCAAGGCTTTCTGCAGCTCTTTCAAAGTTTTTCTTTGGACATTGGCTGCTTTCACACTCATTTTCTGTTTATTCTTGTATTTGACCATTTTCAGAGGAATCTTTTCTTTTTTAATTTTGTTTGCTTATTTCTAAAACACTGAGGATTCATTCAAACAATAAATAAGTAGGCTCGAACAAGAATATGTCCCATTTCCAATGTCTCAATCTACATAAAAGGTAACAAGAGAGGCATAAAATTGTATTTTTGCACTGTGAAGTGATTCCCAAATAACTATTAGTTACTCTTAATCCAAAACTTGATGTCTTGACATGGTATGCAGCGCATCCTAAAAACAAAACAAAACAACACAGGAAACTGGGCAAGAGGAGGAAAAAACACAGGCTTAAAAAACTAGCTACAGCAGCATGCCCTTAAAAAAAGGAAGAACTCCAGCAAAGACTTGACACAGGACCTGGGAGATACAACTACACTCAAAAAACTACTTGAATGGAAATTTAAAAAAAGAAGAAAAGGATTTCCATGTGATTAAATTGCTTTATTTTAGCTTTATGCGATTCTGGTACTGTATTCCAATTGGAGCCTATCCCAGCTGTCATAGTGAGAGAAGCAGCATACACCCTGGACAGGTCGCCAGTCTATGGCAGGGCTAAAACAGAGAGACAGTCGACCATTTGCACTCACATTCACACTTCTAGGTAATTTAGAATCACCAATGAATCTAAGCTGCGTTGAATTTCATGCAGATCGTACGTGATTTCATTACGTTTACCACAGAAACACGAAATTATTTTGTTCAACAAAAAAAATTCAAGAACAGAAAATATGTGTTATATAATATAAATTTGTGAGCTTGCCTATTAAGATTGCAGATCTTCTCATACTGAGCTGGTCTTTGGAATAAAATACTTATTTCTAGACTCTACTATCCTGTTTAGGGTGGCAGGACTGTGGATAATAGTCAGTTAAATGTGTAATCTTTCCAAAACACACACACAAATAACAAGGACATCTATCCAATTAAGCAAAGATTCAAAACAAGTCTAGTATATTTATTCTAGTATGGTTTGAGGGAAAATGTAAAAAAAAAAATAGAAACTGAATCTTCAAATCTTGAAGGATGGTCAGCAGAATTTTTGCTTCCTTAGCAAACTATGCTCTCTGGTGGATGATAACTGAAATTATTATGTGGATACAAAAGTGGATTCTTCATTCGATGATGACAAAAAGACACAGTGGAAACTGTATTCAGTGACTCAAGTATAATATATGTTTAAGCAAAAATATTTTTGCAGGTTTGAGGTTCACAAACATGAGCTGAAATTTATCATCGTACAAGGCAAGCAAGATCAAATGAAAACTGATAGTATTTCTACTGAATGATGCATGTGTCTTAAAACAAATCCATCTTACACCACAAACACGGTGTTGTTCTGTCCCATATAAAACACATCATCCAAACATCCATAGTGTGAGTTAGTCATGGGAAATTACCTCCTAAGCTCAATAATTCAGTTTTAAAGGATGGAAGCATGGTGTTCATGACCAGTAACAGTATGAGACCTGTGCAGTGGGCTTAAACAAAGCAGGTTTATGAGGAATAATATTAAATAGAATCTCCAAAACGTTGAGAAGGTTTAATATGAAGACATTTTTTAAGGCAATGATACCAAATGAGTTTGGCCAGCTGATCAACCCAATGGATCCACTCTCTTTTCCCCAGTACCGTGAATCCTTGTTCCATAACGGTGGTAATGATTGATTGTAAGTGATTGCGCTTCATTAGCATTGGGGCGCATTATGTTTTCAGCACTTGTGACTTAGATAAAAATCAGAGCACGTTTTCTAGAAAGCTGGACCCAAAACTAAACGGTACCAATCACAGAATAAACTGATAAAATAAACTGCAAAACCATAACAAACTCAAAACTGGGTCAAAGACCAGGGACCATTACACACTGTGTACAACAAACAATACATCTTCTGGTTTTGAATTGTTTGTTCAATAACAAGCCACACAAGCCATTGCCATGCACTGTAGCCCCTAATTTTTCACATTACCCACTGTTCTGTGTGAATGAAATGCATGACACATTTGTACCGGACTTTAAATAATCTTTAACCTGCCACCTCTTTGATGGCACAATTAGTGCCAATGTGAGAATACCACAGGAAATGACTCAATGAAACAAACTTGAGGCATGAATATTCGTGATCTAAATATGATTGCGTAAAAAAGTGTAGTTGCAACACTAAAAAAAAAAAAAAATCACATATTGTTGTATAAACAGCTAAACTGAGCTAGTGAGTATCCTGTGTCTACACACTCTACAGAGACAGCTCCATCACCTAAATCACATGGAGTATTTCCAGTAGTAACTTAAAGTAGTTATTGTAAAATGTTATATAGTGGCCTATTAGTGCCTAATAATCAAAAGACCCCTGACTTGATCTCTGGAGGAGGTGGGAATCACTTTGGACTTTGGCATCAGGAAGTGGAACTACCTACTGGTGATCCCTTGTGAACAAGGGAGCAACCAAAAGCAGCAATTCAAAAGCAATGTATACATTTACATTTTTTCACTACTCAAATCAGATTTAAAAGAAAAAGCTTCAAAATCTCCCAACTTTCTGTTAAATAAAAGTATTCAAATCGTCCCCCCCTGAGGAAGTAATGCTTCTATTTTCTCTCAACTCATGGTAACACTTTGTACTGTGTGCCACACATGAGAAATGTCATGACCTTTTCCCCAACATTTCACAGAATTCGTGTTTGAAGAGCTAAGAAGCTAGAGTTTATCGACAAGGCTCACAGATCCTGCAGGAGACCAAGACAGAGCTGCAGAGCTGGTCTCTTGTTTTAAACTATGCAGGTGTTTTGCTGCCCTCCTCAGGAAGTCAAAGAAAATGCAATTGCACACAAATGTATGGTCACCAAAATCAGGCTTCCTGTTTGACATGCCTTATGGTGTATTTATACATATATCCATGCAGACATTTTATGTAATAATGTAATGACTAACTCTCTGGACAACAGAAAGAACGGCTGCTAACTTCTTAGTGGCCAGTGGGGAACCAGATAAACAACCAAAACCCTCTGGTTCAACCTTCCAACAACAATTCTTTTCCCCAAGTTTGACTCTTGTTTGAATTTGCCTTTAACCATTCAGTTAATGTACTTATAATATTACTTTTACTCAGTAGGAAACTTTCACTTTCTAGTACATGTATATCTTTCTTTGTTTGCCTGGTGTATCTGGAAGCTAAAGACCTTAGTTACTATTCACACTCAAATTATACATGAAAATATATTATTATTTTTCTATAACTTATATTTATTTTTATTATTCCCATCAGAGATATTTTTTTCAAAAGAACCATTATGAGTATAATGAGTATTTACTTACTGGACTGCTGTAATATTGCCCACAGAATACTTTGATAGAGGACATTTGCAGGAAGGGTTACAATGTAGAGGTTCAAAGTTATTCATATTTCATCTTGAACTGCAATGGCTTTGGTATAGATTAAACAGGAAACCAACGGGGATTTTGTATTTCAGGTCAACACCACAGACAGCATGAATGACAGACACAGATGCCAGGTCTGAAAAGTGAAGCCTTAAACCTGTTTTTATTTTGAATGACAAGCAGGGGATGACATTTTTGATAAAGCTTATAGTTAGAGCTGGATCACCCTGAGCCCTCCCGTAGTTGGGCTTTACTTGAGTAGTTTTGTTTCTGACTTCTTTTTACTTACTCCCTATATTTTTAAACAAATATCTGTACTTTCTACTCCTTACATTTTAAAAACAGCCTTTTACTTTCTGTTTAACCCATTTGGGAAGAGTTATTATTTCGTCACTGCGGGCCTCTAAATATCAAACCAATTTAAACCTAAACAGTAACACATGAAAGGAAAGTTTATTAATCACCAGAGAATGTCACAGAAAAAGAGATGACATGTGCCAAAATGTAGGGGTTAAAAGTGTGACAGGGTTGTTTTGTTTTGGGGGGTTTTCCTGCAGGTGTCCATAAGTTGCGGTTGTGGTTCTTCAGCATCTAGCTAGCACTACAAAAGAAGAGCGAGCGCAAAAGGAGTAACGCTTTTTAAGTGTCAGGTAATTTCAAATGCAATGTTTCAATCAGCTCAGCAAACATCAGCAAACACACAAACTGTTTGTGTCTACAGTTTGTTGCTAGCTAAAGGTCCAGATGCTGTATTTCACAGGGAGGAAAAGAAAGAGAGCTAGCTTCATTCAGAGATGGAGAAAAATAAGAAAGACAGGAGAGGAGAGGGAGAAGAGAGGTTAGATTTAAATGTTATGATGCTCAGTGGGATTTCATAAACTGGGAATTTAAAGTTTACATGCAAGTCCTTGTGTTTTTAAATTAGATAGTGGGCCTGTACATGTAACACTATGTTTTTTCATATTGTGAAATATGCTGTAAAACAAACTGCAGTAGACTAACTGCTATTTGAAGGTTACATGAAAATACTCTGTAGTTTAGTGGAGGTTTCATGTGTGGTTTAATGCTCAGAGTTAGGTTACATCAAGTGTAGCACAGATTCATATGCTTAGATTCATTGACTGAATTCCACCTTCATACCAACTTTATACCGTTTACAGTTTTTTCTGAATGCTTAAACCCTAACTGTGATTCCTGTAGCACAATCTCTAAAACTATTCAGACTTATAGCAAAACCACTCACTGAGTTTGCAAAACTAAAAGCACAAAAACTGCTTTGCACTCAGTTTGCAATTTTGTAACACACACTTTGCAAAACTGTAGGCACAATTCACTGCACAACACTCAATTACCAAATTTCCAACACACTCCTAGCAAAAGTATACACATGTATGGCTATCATTAACACTAATTTGCCAACTGTCTGGCACACTTTCACATGTCAAAACTTTCTTAGATAATTAGTTCACTTTGCAATCAGCCTAAGCACTATAATACAGGTAAGCTGTGTGCGGAGTACAATGGAGGGAGCAGAAAGAGTGAGAAGTAGAGGAGGCCGAGGAAGAGGACGTGGAGGTGAAGAAGTAGGATGAAGAGGACGACAAGGACAAGGAGGAGCAAGAGGAAGACGAGGAGGGGGGAGAGGAAGGGTAGGAAGAGTAAGAAATAGAATTGCTGATGACATTAGAGCTACAATAGTGGACCATGTAATCAACCGTGGAATGACCCTGTGGGTAGCTGGCCAACGGGTCCAGCCTAAACTGAGCCGCTACACTGTAGCAAGTACCATAAGGACATCTTGAAATGAGAATCGGTTAGTACAGTCACTTCGCACAAAGATTTGTAGCACTGCCATATGCCAATGAGAAACACACCAATACCACTGATGTAAAAATACTGAAATTGTTACTTTACAGAATTGCTAGATGACCAGATGCTGGGGGCAGAGGAAGCATGTTCACTGCAGACCAAGTAACCCATATAGTCATTATGGCGATTGCAAATAATCCTATACTTGGAAATAAACACTTGTGTTTGTTTTGATGTGTTTGAATAAACACCAGTACTTGAAGTTTGGATCCCTCTATGCTTATGGATCTATGACAGAAGTATGAGCTCAAACTGACATAGCCTACCTTGTGCACAGAGAAAGCAAAAGCCAGATGTGTTTTGTATTCATACCATCAGTGTGCAGTTGGCGCATTGTGTGCTTAGTAGATGATGGCTTGTGTGTACTGTTTGATACGGAAACACCATTTTTACGAAGGTGTGAAGAGTTAATCTAGCTGTGTTTGCTTTTGCAAGAGAACTACAATGTTTTGATTATTGGGTGACAGGTTTTCTTATTTGTGTGAAGAGTTTTGCAAAATTAGCCAATGGTTACAAAAAATGTGCTTAAGCAATCAGAAAAAACTGTAAAAAAAAAAAAAGACAGCATAAACAGTGCACTGTCAGTGTAGAGGACGAAAATCAGACAGGACAACTTATGAAACATCTGGTTACAGGAAAAGTCACCCTCCACAATGTAGGCAACAGAAAATAGAGCTTTTTTCAGAATCTTTAGATTCAAGCCGTATATAATTAGTATAAAAAAGTTAAACTAAAGTTTGTATTTCCATCTACTAATCTTATTTTATCATTGTGTTAAAATTGCACAAGGTTCAGTTAGCTTTGCACAAAAATAGAAACGTCCTCCAAAGAGCTACTTTAACTTTCTTACTTTGAATGCATTTCAGAGCTGGTACTTTTTGAAGTTGTTGAAGTCGAACTTTTTACTGGAGTAGTTTTTAACAGTAGTACCTGTACTTCTACTTAAGAACAGAATGTCTGTACTTTTGCCAACTCTGGTTATTAATCTCTGGCTCTTATCCAGCCTGTCAAGAAGCCATATTTTGTAGTCCAAAGTTTTCAGCTAGCTTCTTACAGAAAGGAAACAGGGAAAATGCCGAAGGTAAGTAAGAAGAACTGGCTTGAAAATCATTAGCAAAAGGCCCAAATTTAAAATGTTTGGTTATTTTTGGCATTATTTGTTGTATTATTGTAGGGTACATTGATAGGTACAAAAAAAAGGGGCAAAGGACAATTTGTTCACTGAACTGCTAAACTGACAGGGGGCAACTAGACAGCATTGGGTAATTCAAAAGCATCCAACTTGAATTTATGCAGCAGACGTCTTAGACAAGGGCCTCTCTAATGAATAATACACAAGATCAGCCTCCTTATAAATAGTGTATGACTTCCAGAAACAGAAGCATGCACTGTTACTGCCTTGGGTTGTGCTTATTTGTAAAGTGGAAATGGCTTGGATGAAGTCAAGGTCAACATTGAAAAATAAAATCATCGCAACTACTTAGTAAGCAAGTATTTACTAAATAATTTCTTACAAAGCCAGTTCGTTCTCTTGCACATGTCCATTTATGAATTTCTCATGTATTTTTTCTTTGAGAAAAAGCTTGGCTAAAACTCAAGAAAGGAAGCATTTAGACGTGTTGAGCCACCCTCAAGTGTCATTTATAGTCTCATCTGATAGTAGCATTTATCTGACATACTTTTTACAAATCTTTGACTATATGCCCCAAAGCATCACAGCCTTATTTGTTTCGCTTCTTTTTTGCCTATGAAGATGACTGTGGTTTTTGGAGGACAAATGTGTGGGCTGAGTGTGATGCTCTCTCACTCTGCCCACAGGAACTCTCTTGCTGAGTGACCGGTAGAGAGGAGGGAACACTGTGACCAGGACATGGCACATTCCACACCTCCAGCTCCCACAAACATTCACACTACAGGGTTACACATCATCAGGCCCGTAACGGCAAAAATAACATCAGCTGGTGTCAAGCATGTCAAGATTCATTTTGAGTTAGTGACTTAGTAATGATGAAACATCTTAAATACTAATTAATCTCTTGCAGAGCTGCAAGAATCAGTTAAAAAGTATTATTAAGTATTTTCTTTAAATAAAAATGGGAAAGGTCCTGTCACAAAAATGCATCATTTATTCCCATTTCTTCAGCTGAATTCAACAATTTAACCAACAATTTTATTCCCAAATATCCATTAGAAAAAAACTTGGAATATTTAAAGCACTGTGTGCAGTGCATCCCTTAAAGATTTGAGTAATCTATGGAGGACAAAAGACGTAAAACTACTTACAGCAGATGAACTGTGTCTGAAAATCATGCCCTTAAGATATTTTAAAAACATCCAGCAGAGACCTGACGCAGCACCCGAGAGAAGCAGACGGCCCTTCACGAAGATCTCATGAGAAATGGTCTCAGTGGGTTTGAGGTATGCCAAATTACACGAGAACTGGACACAAAATCACAGGCTGTCAAGCTTGTTAGAATTGTACTGTCTTTCCATATAAGTCTATTTTTCCCTAGCAAATGATACAAAATGAGGAGTGACTTTTGTTTTCTCGTGTGCAATTCTGCTTTAGATCTATAAATCACCAGAAAACAAACAAAACATGCATAAAACATAATATTTCTCCTTTATTCGAGTAACAGTTTTGACCATAAACACATTTTATAAAACAGAGAAAATCAGTAAATGCTGCCAAGACTGCTGCCTGATCAGTGTTTAATTTTTACATTTTCTTTTGGCATGGAGATCTATGTGGTAAACGATACACAGAACAGTGAAATAAACAAAGGGTTGTTGCATGAGATCATTTTTTCAAGGTTGCTCCACAAATTCGTTATAAGACCATTTGCAACCAGTGATGTATGAGCGCTCTGCCGGGATAAAATAATGTTATTTATCTTCTGCAGGAGAAAAGAGAGCAGATAAACAACCTAAAGAGGTAATTATTTGTCAAAATCATGGCTGATTACTTTGCGTACCAGAAGTCTGAGCATCTTTTGCTTCTAGGCAGTGAGTGGTTTAGTGACGGCATCTTGGTCAGTAAACCACCCATCGTGGCACATTTCCAACCCCACTGGAAAACAGACTCTGAAGCTCAAAGCGTTACAAAAAGCAGCCGAGTCTCTGTCGCAGCACAAGCCTCCAGCATCTTTACCAGCAGTGGGAGCTGTTTGCCTTCAGTATACTGCACGACATAAATTGTTCATGCACTGCATTATTATTGATTCTACAGGAATCAACTGAAGCCACATTTGCATCTTGTTGCTGAATTAGTAGCAGCATACCAGGCTGGCAGTATCTGAGGGCTGCCTCTTTTTAATATGCTATTCCCAGAATCCTAGTGTATTACAGCTGACACATGTCTGTGTTCAATTGGTGTCTTTTATACCATCACTGCTATTATTGTGTGGCACTAATGTTTCTCAGATGAACCTCTCAGACCCTCCCTCTTGACAACAAAGACTGTTATTTGTCAGGAAGAGCATCCAGGCTCAATAAAACATCGAGAGGATGAGGTCAGAGGTGTTGTTGCAGCTTCATTCACTGGAGCCACGGAGGAAATCAAATCATACAGCATCAACACCATCTGCTCTCACCTGAAATTGTCAGGGGCTTGTATCTATATTTACATTCGTGTATAGCTATCAATCCTGCACGTGCCTATTGGTTAGTGAAAAGTATAAACAGTAAGCACCACCACAACTCGTACTTCTATCACCATCCTCCGATTAGCCTCATTTTTTGCCACTCTTCCTTTCTGTTTCTTTCGATTGTTCTTCAAGTTCACACACACACACACACACACACACACACACACACACACACACACACACACACACACACACACACACACACACACACACACACCATTCTGTCTGCCGTGACGTTTCTGTGACTCTTTCTTACCACCCATTGTTCATGTTTGACAACTGCAAAGAAATTAGCAGTCTTTGGCATGATTCATCATCTTTCAATCGACCGGTTGCTAAGGTGATGAATCCACAGAGTATGTGCAGAGTGCTGAAATCCTGTGTGGAGTGTGCGGAGAGCAGCATCTTCACTTTGACACACATACATGTGGAGGATAAAGGACTAAACTACCAGGCTGAGCTTGGTTCTTACCTCTCCTGGCTTGACGTTTTAGGGTTCAGAGTCCCAGATGCTTGTGGTTAAACCTCTCACTGTGAGCACAAATGTCACCCTCATCAGCAAACACTTCCAGACACACACACACACACACACGACACCTCCCACGCGCTCATCTGCACACGATCACACAAGAACCGCTTCAAAACCACACATATTCATCAGCCCTCTCTAAACTCCTTTTATCATATCTCATCATTCATATGCTAAACAGCCGCACAAAATTTAGAGCTGTGAACTAAACCGTGGCAGCTATAGGTAAACGCCCTGGTCAGGATTGATTCCTGCTTGTGCTGTTTTTTGTTATTATTATTTTTTCCTCCTTTGCTTTTGGTGCACCGTTAAAGGGCCACTTTGTTGATGGGTGAATCTTTCTAGTGCTCGCACTTCGCATGACGCCAGGTAGTCAAACAGGGACCTTAATCAAACACGCCTGATTGCTGGACTTATTCCAGACTACTCATGAACAATGCGCCAGAATCAGCCAGTATTGGCAATCACAGAACCAAACACAAATGAAAAACGTTCCTCTGTCCAAATTTTCCAAAGTACACGCCCCTAATGCGTAAGCCAAGCTGGCAGCTGAATACAAATATCAAAATTGATATCCAGAATTGTGACACTTCCAACTCAAATGTGCCAGCATTTAAATGCAATTTCCCCTACCTTGTCTGGCAACAGTAGCCACATCAGAACTGGATTTTGAGGCCAATACAAATATCATTACCAGCAGCAACACAAACACTACTAATAAATGGAACTGAAAGAGTTATTAGATTAATTAATCAAGAGATCAGTGTTTCAGTGATTTTATAATTAATTTTTTAAACAAAATTGACCACAATTCAGTGTTATTATAATCACTTTTTGATCAAAAGCGAGTATTTTAGACACCCAGTCCAGTCCAGGTCAGACATGAAAGGAAGGCTTTACCTGAAAAGCATTCATACATATTTATTTTACCATTGTAATGCCGCAAAGGATGTCAGCAGAACCAGCTCTCATGAAACCTTTTGAAACCCAAATTATTAAAGCAAAATGTTAATTGTTGCTTTTTGTAGTGCTAGTAAGAGAGTAGTGAAATTACATTAATAAATAATACATACACTGTATAATACAAAAACATATGAGGATCACTGGCGTGCACAGATAGAGACGAGGTGGTGCTGAAGCACTTGCCCTTTTGCCCTCAGTCCAAAAAAGTGCCCTTTTGAAAGACGTGATTTTTTTTTTTTTTAAAGCTGCGCGATTTAAAAAGGTGTGAAAATAATGGCTTGATTTGTGCCCCTTCTTCAAAGACACCCGAACCCTGTCGCTTTTTCACTGTCACCGTGTCACGTGAACACGCTTGCAGTTCATTTGTTGTGAGGCGTGTAGCAGCGGCATGACACAGGACTACTTGGAGTAGGCATAGTAGGCTGACTATAGCGACTGGGAGCCACGGCGGACAACACGGCAGCTCTTTCCCTTCCCAACCAGTCAGGTAACCCATGAATCGAGTGAAATTATTCTGTTTGCCCTCTAAGACCAACCTGCAATTGTTTTGTTGTGAAGTAGCCTGTCAGAAACTGCACATGACAAACTTTGCCAGCTTACCCCTCCATCCATCCATATGGATAAACAAAAAAACGACACATTTAAAATGTAACCTAAACCATTTAGGCAACCCCACTCTCCATCAATTCCGACCTTTTTGCATACACTATTGAAAATATCACGTTATGCTATAGGCTAAGGCTACATGCCGTTAGGCAGAGGGCTCTTTTGAGCCCATTTTTCGTTACAAATTTTAGGATGATCTCACGGAAATCTGTGAATAAATACAAAGTTTTCAAACTGAAGTCAGTGACGGGAAGACATCACACTTTTTAGAGATGGAACTGCAGAAAAACCTAAAACCTTGACATGATTATGAATAATAGAATTATGGACGTTTCTCCGTTTTTGTGGATTAGCCTTTCCATAACTAACGTCAACTACTGTCCTACTTTGGTAAGATTGAAATTAATGTCTTTGACTGTCTTTAGTAGGTGTCTCCTGTGAGAAAGTTAGAACACCGTCCAACTGTCTAAAGATGCAGTCTTTAGCCTAACTGGTTGTTACTGACTCAGCGATGCTCGCAGACATTTACGCACTGTGTTGTGACCTGATTGTGACAGAACAGTGACGTTGTTATTGGTAGTTTGAAGGGTACGGTGTTGGGGGTGGTGCATGTTAAAAGTTTTGAGAAGCACTGGTTAGACATGTTAATTTTTTTTGGTGTAACATATTGGCAACATTAACACATTAATTTGCTAAAGGAAAAATAGGCAGTTCCCAATTGCCTGTGAAAACGACCATTCTGCCCTGTTCTTGTAATGACCACAGTCAGTCTTATTCGTTCTCATACATTTTGGTCTATTTATTTACTAATTTCAGCAAGCATAATGCCTAGGAAAGAGAGGCTGAGAAAGGAGAAAATAAAAGTCAAATTGCATTTAACCTGTGCGATTTTTTTATTATACAAAGAAAAGGTTTTCCACATATGCAAAAAGTGCCCTTTTTTCCCCCTGGAGCACTTGCCCCCCAAAATGTCTGTGCACGCCACTGATGAGGATACTTGGCAACCATCCTAACATTTCACTCAGTTTTAAATAAATAGTCTGCCACCACCAAGCCAGTGATTTTAAATGTTTAATAAAAGAGTTTACATAAAGTATCTGGGATATTCTGTTGAGTCGTGTAATTCTTCTGTTACTGTTAGCAAGAGCATCCAGTAATAGGTAGCAGAAATTCAGTAGTACTGACTGCTAAATATC
The DNA here is from genome assembly GCF_963969265.1 of Rhamphochromis sp. 'chilingali'. Taxonomy (NCBI): domain Eukaryota; kingdom Metazoa; phylum Chordata; class Actinopteri; order Cichliformes; family Cichlidae; genus Rhamphochromis; species Rhamphochromis sp. 'chilingali'. Next base: position 24,882,174 of record NC_137939.1, on the reverse strand, counting down.
TGGTATTATACCAGCCATACATTCCACAGACACATAAGTGTCTGAAAAGACAGCAAGATCAATTAATGATGACAATAACAACTTGTAACAGAGCTTTACAACGGCTTTTTGAAATAAATAAATATATAATTCTCAATGGCCTCTGTTGTTTCAGGATTGCTCTTGTTTGTTACACGCATACACCGTTATGTTCTCAATAACCTCTTGATGAACATAAAAAGACAATATTACGTCCCCACTGTCTCAACACAGAATAACATTTCAGCAACATTTCAAATGTGGTCCCGTCTCCTTTGCTCACTGCATTATAAAAACATGTTTTTCATCAGGCTGCGGTGATATGATAGAAACTAGAGTCTGTAGTTTCACCTGAGCATTTTTTTTAAAAAGAATATTGCTTCAAGTGATCACATTCGAGACTGATGAAACATCCCCAATCCTGACAGCAATACTAACCATAAACTAGGCCCTTTGCGAGCCACATCTTTTTAAGTATATATTTATTATTTCTGAGTGTTTCCTACATGACGAAAGCAATGAGCCCCTATGCTGTACTAGTCATCAACATGATTATTCTTTGTTCAAAACAAAATTCTTTTTATGCGCCGCCGATTAATTTTGGTGAACCAGCATGCTTGTGAGTTTTGAAGGCATTAATCATTGAGCTCATAATGTGACGTGAACAGGGGAAAGTGGGCGAAGCTGAAAACATTTAAACCAGGATATGCATCAGTGGAGCTGCCTCCCCAAATTTGTCAAGTGTGTCTCCAATTTAGAGAAAGAGAAGGGGAGATCCAGTTTCAAACATGTCAGAGAATTAACACAATTTCCAATTAAGGCTTTTATTTCCCTAATGAGAGGGAGGGACTAATAGAGACTCAGAGGCAGATCAGCAGATGATGGATTGGACCCCTGTGGGGAAAGGCTAGAAAAGCTTTGCACTTCATCTCTTTGGCAACTGAAGTTGACTCCTCTACAAAAAATGACTTGTAGCTAGTACCTTGATTTATGGATCTAATGTTTTGGGGATGTATTTTCCTTTAGGTAACTGTGAAATTTTTTAAGTATTTCACTGTTCTAAATACCAGAGGAAACACTATAAATGATCAAACTTGCGTTTCTTGTCAAGAGGAGTTTGTGTTTTAACTCGCTGTTACTAAAGACTCCAGCAGATCTCTAAAGGCTGGAAATTCTGACAGCTATATTTGAGGAGCTCCGGCTACAGCCTGAGAGTTGATTGAAGTGCGCTAGTTAGACAGACTTCCCCATAGAAGCAGCAGCACCAGAAGGCCTCAGGTCTGTTTATTGAATTACATGGGGGGGGTCTGATGATTGGCATAGCATTTGGCCTGCAGAGAAAATGACTGTGAGAAAGCAAAAAAAAAAAAACATCAGGTGGCTTCGCCCACATGGTGATCTAATGGAGGTGAGGAAAAGCAACAGTGCTCCAAAACTCAAACACATGATCAAACTAATTCCTGCTCAGCCTTAAAAAACAGCCTCAGTATAGATATTTAAACTATGATTTTAGGTTCCTCAATAGCATATTATCCCCAGTGTTCAACTTAAGATAAATGCAGTTTTAGTTATAAAACAGACTCATTACTGAGATCATTTATCAAACTAAAGCTTCTTCAGTATTTCAGATAATTAATACTGAATGTCGTTGAGTCCTCACAAAATAAGGAATTAAGAAAGAACACTTTCAGCTCCAGGACTTTATGATTAATGAACTAACGCAAACATGATGATAATCATTGTTTGTTGCGCAGTCATATAAATTGGGGGCTTACGTATGTTATCAGGAAGATTATCACACTGTGCTAGCTTTTTTTCTGTTGGCCGGGATCTGGTTATGCAGTTTGCTTCTACCTGCTACACACAGCTGCTGCTGTTTACGCCTCCTCCTGCCCAACCTCCTGCCCCGTATTCTGGTTTCTTATTAATCATACATTCTCTGGTATTCTGTGCCTTCTGCATTATGTATATGCCATATCTCAGTGAATGTGTCTGCTGTTCTGTTACCCTGTGCATTTTCTACTGTCTGAATGCAGAGTGGAACATCCTTTTTGTTCCATCAAATATAAAGCCATTTGTAACTACAAATGGCCCACTCTTCTTCGATGCAAGTGTTTCTAAATTATTGAATCCTTGTGCTTGTTGACAAAGGCAGTGGCGTGCACAGACATTTTGGGGGGCAAGTGCTCCAGGGGGAAAAAAGGGCACTTTTTGCATATGTGGAAAACCTTTTCTTTGTATAATAAAAAAATCGCACAGGTTAAATGCAATTTGACTTTTATTTTCTCCTTTCTCAGCCTCTCTTTCCTAGGCATTATGCTTGCTGAAATTAGTAAATAAATAGACCAAAATGTATGAGAACGAATAAGACTGACTGTGGTCATTACAAGAACAGGGCAGAATGGTCGTTTTCACAGGCAATTGGGAACTGCCTATTTTTCCTTTAGCAAATTAATGTGTTAATGTTGCCAATATGTTACACCAAAAAAAATTAACATGTCTAACCAGTGCTTCTCAAAACTTTTAACATGCACCACCCCCAACACCGTACCCTTCAAACTACCAATAACAACGTCACTGTTCTGTCACAATCAGGTCACAACACAGTGCGTAAATGTCTGCGAGCATCGCTGAGTCAGTAACAACCAGTTAGGCTAAAGACTGCATCTTTAGACAGTTGGACGGTGTTCTAACTTTCTCACAGGAGACACCTACTAAAGACAGTCAAAGACATTAATTTCAATCTTACCAAAGTAGGACAGTAGTTGACGTTAGTTATGGAAAGGCTAATCCACAAAAACGGAGAAACGTCCATAATTCTATTATTCATAATCATGTCAAGGTTTTAGGTTTTTCTGCAGTTCCATCTCTAAAAAGTGTGATGTCTTCCCGTCACTGACTTCAGTTTGAAAACTTTGTATTTATTCACAGATTTCCGTGAGATCATCCTAAAATTTGTAACGAAAAATGGGCTCAAAAGAGCCCTCTGCCTAACGGCATGTAGCCTTAGCCTATAGCATAACGTGATATTTTCAATAGTGTATGCAAAAAGGTCGGAATTGATGGAGAGTGGGGTTGCCTAAATGGTTTAGGTTACATTTTAAATGTGTCGTTTTTTTGTTTATCCATATGGATGGATGGAGGGGTAAGCTGGCAAAGTTTGTCATGTGCAGTTTCTGACAGGCTACTTCACAACAAAACAATTGCAGGTTGGTCTTAGAGGGCAAACAGAATAATTTCACTCGATTCATGGGTTACCTGACTGGTTGGGAAGGGAAAGAGCTGCCGTGTTGTCCGCCGTGGCTCCCAGTCGCTATAGTCAGCCTACTATGCCTACTCCAAGTAGTCCTGTGTCATGCCGCTGCTACACGCCTCACAACAAATGAACTGCAAGCGTGTTCACGTGACACGGTGACAGTGAAAAAGCGACAGGGTTCGGGTGTCTTTGAAGAAGGGGCACAAATCAAGCCATTATTTTCACACCTTTTTAAATCGCGCAGCTTTAAAAAAAAAAAAAATCACGTCTTTCAAAAGGGCACTTTTTTGGACTGAGGGCAAAAGGGCAAGTGCTTCAGCACCACCTCGTCTCTATCTGTGCACGCCAGTGGACAAAGGACATAGTGAAATGTAAAATCAAGAATAATGAAATGGAAGGAGAACAAATAATAGACATTTACATTTCGTTAACCAATCAGTATGCAGTTTGCATTGAAAACTATAAGCGGAAAAGGGGCGTGTATTTCCTGGATTAGCCACATAATAATCATTTTCAAACATGAAAAGGAAGCAGCTGCATGGACACATACACACATGTGCTCAAAATATCCTCCCTGCCTTTGAAGATCATTTCTAACAAGAATGGATGAAGTTTTCATTTCAAACTACACTCTGACTGCCTTCTAAAGACAAATGCGCTTACAGAATGCTTCACGTATTTACGTCTGCTGACTGACTACAAAGTGGGATCAGATTCATATTTAATGTTTTTCTGGACTTTATACAGTAAGTACATCCTTACTGCTTCCACAGGAATCACGAAAATGTTTGTAACAAACTTATAAGGCACTAAAATCACCTCACTTAACTGAACACAGACATTTTAAAGAAGCTAACGACGGCAAAAAAGATAAAGATAAAGCTACCCAGAGCTCAGAGCCATCCAGTAGCCAGCAGCCTCGGTATGAGCAACCAAAGGAGTTACAAAGAAACATTATGGAGGTGAATAAAGAAAAAAGAAAAGGATTGATGTATTTTCCTGGTTAAGTTATAAAAATGCTGGGAAATGATGTAAGTACCAGACACATAGCAGCTCATTTTCAGTATTTGTACCTCTTCCCAGTAGCAGATCACTTTTTTTTTCTAATTGAGAGAAAATCATGTAACTTGCTTTAGTTTGGGGAAAATTGTAACATTTTTAAATCATCTTTAGTAATTTTTTTTGTGAAAATATAATTCTGTATTTGTTTGTATTTGCTATAAGTTATAGTTCTTAAACTGTAGGAAACTAAACAGAAGAAAGAAGAAGAGAAATAATAAGTTAACATAAACCAGTGACACACACCAGGGCCTGATCAACCCTGGCAGAGCCTCCTTGGATGAGGGTGTCTAGTGATACTGGCCGACACATATGACTCCAAGGTCCACTACTGACGATGTGTCCCAAACTGGTAGAGTGTCTGGGCTACCTTTCCTCATAACAGCCATCCCTCAAGATTTTCTCCATTTAAAGCAACGCACTATCAGGGACTGTAACATCTGCTCCTTTTTACTGAATTAGAAAGAAAATCAGAACCTGCCAAAAAACAAGTGCAGTCAGTGCTATTTCAATCTGCAAGTGTGACCACCAGAGGTGGCAAAAGTACAAACGTTTTTTTTCTTAAGTAGAAGTACAGATACCTGTGTTAACAAAATACTCAAGTAAAAGTTGAAGTACTGAAGCAATGTTTTTACTCGACTAAAATTTAAACAGTACAGTGAATTGGACTCTAAAAAAGAAAGTAAAAAGTAGCTCCTTGAAGGACATTTCTACAAAGGTAACTAACTATATTGTACAAAAGTAACTATATTAATATAACAGTAAAATAATATTAATACACGAGAATATAAATATTATTCAAATCTAAATTGTAATTTTAATGAATGTACTCAGCTCCATTATGTAGGACACAAGCAGTGAAAAGAACTGTTTTCTGTCGCTTACATTGTAGATGCTGACGTTGCCTCCACACCTAAATGGTAAAATGAGTACAGTCAGGGGTGCAGCAGGTGGGGAACCCTAAGATCTGTGTAGTGGCTCCGCATTGGGAAAAGAATCACAGCTCACAATAATTTCTATTATGAGCTGATCAGATGACCTGATCAAGTGACAGAATTACACAAACGAATTCAACAAAATGTCAGCAGCTGTTTCACAGACATCTTGGCTTATTTTCATTTCCTACATCGACACTACATAGTTTATACTATCTTTATCTAATTGATATAAAGTTGGAATCCAGGGAATTAATCTAAGCATCATCAGCTTAAATGCAAATTGATCTCTGCTACACTTAATGTGATCTAAATCTGACCATGAGCACCACATCCACTGTGCATCAGTCCAACACAGTGCTTTACTGTCAATTCACCACAACACTGCAAACTAAAATGTTTATCTTGCACTAAGCCACCCAGTATTTTCATGCAACATTTGAATAACACAAAGTTATTATAGTTTAGTTTGTTTTGCAGGATATTTTGAAAACATGAAAATACACAATTTATCAAAACACTTTACATACAGATCTAATATGTGATTAAAATTTCAGTTTGTCAAGCACCACTGAGTAGTCCTTGCCTTTAAATATATCCTCCTCTCCTGTACTGCCTGTCTTGCTATATCTTTCTCAGTCTCAGTGTGAAGTTCTCTTTCTTTTCTCTCTCTGTGAAATACAACAGATAGACCTGTAGCTAACAACACACAGTGTTACAAACTCCACACAAACAGTTTGTGTGTTTTGCTGATAATTATTTAAGCTGATGGAAATGTTGCATTTGAAATTATCTGACACTTAAAAAAAAACATCATTCCCTTCTTTCTTCTTCCTCTTTTTTAACAATAGCTAGATGCTGAAGTACCGCAAACATAACTTAAGGGCACCTGAACTACTTTAACCCCTGAGTATAAATACTATAAAATATACCATTAAACATAAAGCAGAGCCAGTTTTGAACATGTAAGGAGTAGAAAGTACAGATATTTGTTTACAAATGTAAGGAGTAAAAGTAGAAAGTTAAGTAAAGTACAGATACCTGAAAATTCTACTTACGTACAGTAACAAAGTATTTGTGCTTTGTTACCTTACTTTCTTCCCACCTCTGGTGACCACTGGTGAGCATTCAGTTGTGTGTTGATACAATCCCAAGGAGGAAAGACATCAAGAAGTATTGTAGAGAGAATTCTTGTAGAGAAGCAATCCTATCAATCTGGGAAGGGTTTTGAGGCCGTTTCCAAACAGTTTGAAGTCCATCACTCTACAGTGAGAAAGATTATTCACAGGTGAAAAACGATAATATAGATAAGTGCCAGTCTTCCCCAGAGTGGACTAACCAGCAAATTCACCTCAAGGTCAGACAGTGCAAGGCTCAGAGAAGTCGCAAAAAACCCAATTTCACATCTCAGACTCCTCAGACCTCAGTTAGCTTTTTAAATATTAAAGTTCATGACAGTACGATTTAAAAAAAAAAAAAAGGTTCCACAAGCTTCCACAAAAGGTTGCCAGGAGCAAAAAAAAGAGAGAGAGAAAGAAAAAAAAAGGAAGGGGCAACAATTTAGCTCACAAGCAGGTTACCATTGTTACGTTTCGGTGTTGTCAGTGTTTTGTTTTTGCGTGACTGTCATGTGTTTCCTGTTTTATTTTGAAGGTCTGTTGTTATCTTAGTGTGTTCAGTTTACGTTTCCTTGTCTCGTCAGGTCTAATTTGCCCCAGCTGTGTTTCCCTCCTGTGGTCCATTCCCTGATTGCTCCTTCTATGTATTTAAGCCCTGTGTGTCAGTTGGTCATGGTCGCGATCTCCCCCGTGTTGTAAATAGTTTTGTGTTTTGTTGTAAATAAATAGTCTGTTGTAAATAGCTGTGAATGGGTTTGTTAATATTTTCGTTTGAGACACCTTCGTTTTGGGATTTTGGTGGAGAGCTTTAGTTTTTTTTCTCGTGTGTTTTTTTTCTTATTTCTATTTTCATACGTTGCACGCCGGTTGCCTAGGCCGGGGTGTAACACCATATGTCGCAAGGCTGAATGCAGTGGCTCAGGTTCAATTCTGATCTGATCTTTTGCTGCACGTCTTCCCCCACACTCTCGCTCCGTGCTTTCCTTTCTCTCTTTACTCTGCCATCTAATGAGCTCCAGAAATGCATTAAAAAACATATCAGTATAGCTTAGGTTTGCTAAGTTGATTAAAGCACAAGAACAAGTTCCTTTGGATACAAGATCAAAGTAGAAATATTTGTTAATAATTCACAGTGCCATGTTTGACACAAACACCTTATGTCAAGTGTGAAGCACGGTGGTGGAGGGGTGACGTTTTGGGCTTGTGGATCCACAGGTCCTTGCTGCACCTTGCAGATACTGAGTCCACCATGAGCTTGGGATGCACCAATCCAATATACATCCAATATACATACGTACGATCCTGACCTTTATGCAATATAAGTCTTTTGCATGATGGTGGCAGTGTTTTTTTGTTTTGTTTTTTACATGTAATTGATCCAGGCCTCCATGCTATGAAGAAAAGTGTACCATACCAACACATGCTGGCAGTGGTTCCTGGAGGATGCTGACTGTAATGAAACTGGATGAAATCACTTCCAAAGAAGGTCCTGCACCAAAAACATCCTAGTGATTGATTTGTTTGCTGACAGAGTGGCCTGGTTGCCTGCAGTTTTTCATGTTTGTCTTCAAACACTTGCTAACTACTAGCTGAGCGGTAGTACAAGTTGAAAAAGTGCTGCACAAACCAAAATTGAAGAAGGTTCATCGTCAAAGTAAAAGAAGTATCTCAGCACTGCAGCCAACATATTTGCAAAGGTGCAACTCTCACTTTGTAGGAAAAAGGTCTCCATTTGTATGTGTCAGACTTTTCACAGTTTTATTACAGCTCATAGATAAGCTGGACAGTGTTTGTAGGCAAGTCTGTCACTTCCATTCAAACCACAGCAATATGTTAACAATCAAAGCAATCACAAGGAGGTTTCTGCCAATCAGCTGAGGGACAAACATTTGTCCCTAGTTCTCAGGGGTCACTGCACGTTCTGTAGGCCTAAATGACGAGGGCTTAGCAATCATTTTCCCAGCAACCTCTATCAACAATTGTTATCCAGTCAGGGAGTATATATTTTTATCCTCATGAACAGAGGTTTCCAACCTACACTGTAACCATGATTATCACACAAATGTCCAGGATGTCTAAAATCTTCCAAAATTGTGGACAGTTAACAAGATGCATGTAGGTAATGGCCACGTGCCTGCAGAGCCTCGATGTGGGTGTGTTTGTGAGTAAGATTAAAGAGGTCATGTATAAAACCTGCACAGCATCTTGTAGTGTCCGTCATGATTATGTTTAACTACTAGTGAAACCTTTAAGCCTGCTTATTTTTTAGACAAGACATAAAGTAATATGCTGTGCACATCCACTCATCCTCACAACTTCACATATAAACACATAATTGGGCTCCTTCTGTCTCTTCCTACTCGCACACTTAATGACAAAGCCCATATTAGATAATTCCTCTTAAATGATGTTGCCAAAAATATGATCACTAATCCGTGTGAGGCTTGGAACAGAACTAAATAACCAAAATGCTAACGTGATCATACAGTACACAGTTGCGTAAGTGCTGGAACTCTCACACACAGAGTGGTTAAGTAAAGCTGTCATTCACCCTCTGCTGCTATGCAGTTTAATCTCCGTACTTTCAGCTTTGTTTGTTGCTCGTCTTTGAACCGACTGGCACAACACCGCTCCAAAGCTCTATGTTCATCTAGGAGACAGAGCTCCTCACTGTCTGCTGAAGTCTCTAACAAATCATGGCCAAACAGTGTGCTCATGTCTGCTGAGCTCATGGTCTTACAGAGTACCAGGCGGCCCAGTTTAATATTCCAGACACCCACAACAGGAGCTCTTGCCAGTAACACAGCCTGATTTTGTGCCACTAACGGTGGGGTTATGTTCCATGTTCAATGAGTCCCTTTCAAAATACAAAATAAAGAGCAACTGATTGTGTCTGGACCACGTGGGTTAAAAGTGTTTGGCAGAACATAGCAGAGGCACTGTGATAAATCAAACAATCCTCGTGTTCCTTCATCTGTTTATCTTTTTATTTAGATTATACAGCACTCTACAATGTTTAACATATTCAATGGAATCGTACTCAACAGCAATTTTGGCAATTTGGTAACCCCAAATGACAAATCCTCCTGTGTTAAATGTTTATGCTTCTTTATACTGTACACTTGAGGAAGTCTCTGGAGCAGGCATGTTTTACAAATTTATCTGAAAGCATTTAACTCCACTTAAACCATTCCCTGTGGTGGCAGCCTCCTGGGTGCCAGTAGTAGCATAGTCTTTTGATGTCAACCAGCATGAAATAAAACATTTACTCAGCTCCATTAAAATTGTTTTTCAAGTTCTCTAAACTGATATTAAGAGAGTCTGATATGCATGAAAAGAAATGTTCAGTGAAAGCCACAATCATAGGAAAAAATATAGCTCTAGTTTTGAAATGAAATATACCTTAATTAATATGATATTCTACAAAGACTATCAATTATTTTTCATCTTGATGACTGTGACAGGCATATTGGCAAATGAGATAACAATTTAATCTTGTGTCCAATAAATTCATTTGTACAATTCTTACATCTAGTACTGGTAGAAACAACAGTTACCAGTTTTTAAATGTTTTTTTAAGGTATTTCAAAAGAGATGAATTCATCAACTGACCAGGCTGGTTTCTCTGTGCTTGGCCAGTCAGCCTGACGCATCTCAGGTTACAAGCTGATCTGTTTCATGCACCCACAACGTGGGTACAGGGGTGCAGGAAAATAATTGCATGCACACTTATAGTAACATGTGCAATTGACATGTAACATTTTTAGCATGGATGCACCTCAGTGTGAGAGACTTAAAGTTCACTAGAGTAAACCAAGGGGGGACAAGCGCAAAAACCATTCAGCAACAAAATCACCTTAATCCAGCCGAACCTCTGTATTTTTGTTTGTATATGTTGTCAGTTATCGTCCATAGAAAGAAAATCAAAGTTGGCATAAATCAGTATCAGCGTGTCACACCCATGCAGGAAAAGAGAAAATGTGTAAGATCCACTCAGAAAGGTCCCAGATATGTATTGAGGTTTATGCCATGAAGATTGACAGAGTACATACAAATGTATTCTGCCAACCCTGCTGCACTTTTCAACATTGACCACATTGGTCTAATACAAGCATAATGGAGAAATCTTCTTCTGGAGATCAAGAATCCTAAGACGTTATGATCTACATATGACAAAAAAAACCCAAACACACTGTGCAGAAATGGATGCATTAAGACAGGTTTTGCTCAGAATTCTGAGAAAAATGTTTGCTCATGTTTGTTGAGCTGACAGAAATGTTGTTGCAAAACGTTTACCCCCTTTATGCTCATTCCTCTTCTGTAGCGCTAGCTAGATGCTGACTACAATACACGGACACCTTCACTTGTCCCTGCCCACTTTAACTCCACAGTATAAATGGCATAAATGTAGTGCTGAACAAGCCTGTTTTAAAAATGTAAGGAGTAGAAAATACAGATATTTGTGTTAAAATGTAGGGAGTAAAAGTAAAAAGCTGTCAGAAATAGTGATGTGTTGGTTGTGAACGAAATGGCTTTTAGAGCCGAATCTTTGACGTGAATGACAGAAGCCAGCTCCTTATTGGGAGCCATGTTTTTTTTTCTTTCTCTCACTCTCTCTCTCTCTCTCTCTCGCACTTTTTTTCTGTCACTCCGCAGCGAGCCTTGTGCTTTGAGCTGGGAAGAGGGGGGAGGGGCGGTAGTTACACTCGCAGTAGCACAGGAACAGAGCAGGAGGGAAAGAGAGGAAAGAGAACCAGGGACAACAACATCACATTAGAAAGGTATAGTAATCATCCACAACTATTTTCAGTTGCTGATAAAGGATTCAGAAAGTTTATTCATGCAGGTCCAAATGACAGAGAATATGCCTGTTCTTTTTGTTTTCATATTTTAATTTATATTTAATTGTGTTGTGGTTTGCAGTGTTTTGTGTTGTTTCACTTTAAATTTGTTTAAAAGGAAAAAGCTGAAAATTTAAATAGTTAAAAGTTGAAATGTGAATAGTTGGTTTTTGTATTATATGATTTATTTATTACATTTTATGTGGGGTGAATAAATAAAAGTATATTTATGGTGGCCCCTAGAGACAAAACACGTAAAAACTGCAAAACATGTAAAAACTCCAAAACGCGTACAAACTCCGAAATACGTAAAAACTCAGAAGCACATAAAAACTCAAAACACGTACAAAATACAACAGAAGTGCTCCAGGATGCTGGGCGCAGTGTTGAGCTTTGTTACCTAGTGGCTACTCAAGCCAGCAAGTACCAACAACCGGATTTGGTGTGTGGTAGTAACAGGTAAATTAACTTTTTTTTTTTTTTAATTATTTGAATATATATGAGTGCTTGTGTATAAATACACAAACAATACACACATGCTTTCAATTGTGTAATTTAAGTGATCTAGTAGCTGTGTTTTGAAGTTCAGTTAACGCTAGAAATGTGTTTTGGAGTTTGTACATGTTTTGAAGTTTGTACGTGCTTTGTCTCTAGGGGCCACCGCATATATTTATATAAAAACATATATAAATAAAACCACTTCTTTTTTTTTTACATTAGTAATTCCTTTTGTGCATAATTTTATATTATTGTTAATAATAAATTAATTAAAGCAACAAAACAACCGAAAGTGACGACTCTTTTTAGTGAGCCGAGCTGAAAGAGCCGGTTCTCTAAAAAGAGCCGGAAATCCCATCACTAGTCAGAAAAGTAAATTACCAGGTAAAGTTGGCTACTTATACCTGAAAATTCTACCTAAGTACAGTAAGGAAGTATTTGTACTTCGTTGCTTCCCAGCCTGCTCTTCAATACTTGTTGACAACAGTTAAGGAAATAATAACAATGCTGAGTATTCCTATTCCACATTTTCTTATTTATTTGATTTGATTTGATTTACTGATAATTCACACTTTGTTTCTCTTCTGAATAAAAGCATCCATTCCTCGCTGTTGGTCACGTGTCTCCATTCAGGGTTTGTTTAATTTTGTTTAATTTGTGTCACTGCGTGCCCCGTCTAGTAGTGCATCGTTAATTGTAGGCTAAATGTATCATTCCATATAACTGTTATCATGCTATTATGAAAAAAAACATTTTGATATTTTGCTCATAAACATTTTTATCTATGTAGTTAGAAGAGAAGGCTGTTTGTGGATTCCCGAAACGTCCTCAGAGGAACCGTAAGTTTCAAATGACCACATGACTGCCTAATTTAGACAAATGAATGGCTAGAATGGCCTATGTTACCCGGATCTGGTCCTGATGCCATCTGCTGGATATCAATGTAAAGTCTGTTTTAATATTAGTGTTAGAGCCATATTAAGAAAAACAATTTCGATATTATTTGTCATAATACGGTTTTAAGAAAAAAGTCAAAATGTGAAGATTACAGTTGTTATTTCAAGGCAACCTGGCAAACACAGTTGCTGTACCATCGGAGTTCAGATTAGGTTTTAAAAACAAGGACAGAAATAATTTCTGTTTTAGCACATCAATATGTGCTGAAAGTGTGTGCGATGGAGTATTAGGGCCGCGTTAAAAAATAATCTTGATTATTTTGAGAATAAAGTCTAAATTTCGACAAATGGCAAATGTATAAGGAGGCTGAAAATATGGAGAAAAGGTGCAGAATGCTGTATCTGGTCAGACAGAAAAACACACAAACTTGCAAGACTGTATTTTGTGAGCACAAGAAAACAATGATTAGAATAAAATGTGCTTAAGTTTGCTTAGATGAGGGGGTCCAGCTGTAGATCAGAGGAATAGGAAAGGATTTGTGAATGTGTGTGTGTGTTTTAAGTTGGTTTAGCTATAGGCCTGAGTGTGTGTGTAATTGTGTAGAGAGAGAGGAATTTATTGACAGTGGGGGTCTGCCTGTCATAAAAGGAAATAGGAAGCCACAGTTGGGGGATGCTAGGAATGTATGGAACAGCTAGGAAAGAGAGAGGAAGTTTGTTACCCTTCTCCCTGAGGTGCAGAGAGGGTACGGCATATCCCCACACATCCTGTTTGATAGGGGCTTGAGCATTGGTGTCACACGCAGACACACATACGTATATCCACATATGGTCATTTAGGAAAGCTGTGTTGGATGCTGTAAATGACCATTAGGGGTGTGGCCACCGAGTATAAATGTAAGGTTTTCCCCGTCAGATCTGCTGGTGACATTGCATGATCTCCCTCTCCGCAGAGGTTTGGTTTAAATAAAAGCATTGCAAGTGTTTGTGATTTCAGAGTGTTTCTTTTCAGCTGGGTGACAAAAGGATCGGAGGTTAAGAGTGATTTGCAACAATTTGTACAACATGAAATGGCTTGTAATGGACAGATACAAGGCTGCCGATGGTTACACCCTCGTGCAATAAAGAGGATGTAGGTTGTGTCACAAAAAACTGATCAGCTTGTTTCATTAACTCACCTAAACAGGACATTCTGTAGAGGGAATAGCAGGCGTGTCAGTTTGTGTTGAAACAACAAAAATCTCCACATTTTGACTTTTTTCTTGAAATACCGTTTCGACCTTTGTCTCCAAATAGTATTTTGAATTTTCAATTTCATTCTCAAAATTTTGACTATTTTCTCAAAATGATCAACAATGTATATATATTTTCTTAATGCGACCCTCATACTCCATTGTATAAAGTTTACTGTTGTTAGGTAGGTAGGGGAAATGTCAGACTGTTAAATTTTTCAAGTTTACACTGGGAGATGCAAGGTGTGTAGGCCACAAGTGTGGCCAGGAAGAAAGAAAGAAAAACATTTCAAATTATCTGGATTCAAATTAAACTGTAAAGCATTGCAGTGATGATGATGACAATAACTACAACAAAAATAAAGCAAATAGTGAGATGCTGAGAAAAAGGTTTTCTTAACATTGTGCACTCACTGGCCACTTAGGTACACATGTTCAACTGTTTGTTAAGGCAAATATCTAGTCACCCAATGTCATGGCAGTGACTCAGTTCATTTATGCATGTAAACATAGTCAAGACAGCTCACTGAATTTCTAACTGTCCATTAAAATGGGGAGGAAAAGGTGATTTACATGACTTTGAATGTGCCAGATGCTGGTGTTCAGCATTTCAGAAACTGCTGATTTGCTGGGTTTATCCTGCACAGCCATCTCTAGGGTTTACAGAGAATGGTCTAACAAAAAAAGTAATCTGTTCATGCCAGAGGTGAAAGGAGAATTGGCAGACTGCTTCGAGCTGATAGGAAGGTAACAGTAACCCAAATAATCATTCATTATAAGCAAGGTATGCAGAACAGTGTATAAGAGCTTACCTGAGTATTGTTGCTGACTTGTGATGGCTGTTCCAGCAGGACAATACACCATGTTGCAAAGCTTCTCAAATCTTCTCAAACGGATTTCTTGAACATGACAAGCTCGCTGTACTGAAATGGCCTCCACAGTTACCAGATATCAATTAAATAGAGCATCTCTGGGATTTGAGTAAACTGGAGATTTGCGTCACAGGTGACAAATCTTCTGCAGCAGCTGTGTGATGCTATGATCTATTAGACAAAGAACTGAAGCAGTTATGAAAGAATCAGAATACTGTTCAGTGGGTCTATATGTACCCTTCAACATCAAGGACAGCTTGCAGTCTGTTGTAAGAGATGTCTCAGGTGGCAGAGGTGCCACCTTTTTACTGGCTAATGCCTGATGTATTAATATATACTTCTTTTTTTTAATGGCCAGTATTTCACTATTTCACCAGATAATTCCCTCCCCCCTTCCCAAGTGCTTTTTTATTTGGATTATTAACAGAGCATTTTTAAACTTACTAGTCTTCTTTGCAATCATAAATTATTTCTATTTGCACACAATAACAAAATTATTTACTAAAAACAAAAACTTGCCAGCCCTGAAAAACGTATCTTTGTATTTGTTTGAGCTGTTACTTGAGAAAGAATCAAGCCAAAAACTATTTTAGATTTCAGAAAAGAATTCTTGATGCTCACAAAGCAGGAGGAGGATATAAAAAGTTATCAGAGCATTTCCAAGTGTCAAGAACTGGAGAAAAGAGCATCATCAGGATATTCAAAGAGGACCAAACAATGTAGAACAACCCTGGCAGAGGTAAAAACCAAAAGAATTCAAAGACTCGTGAAATAAAACTAGTGGGCGAACTAGTCGAAAAGACCCCAGAGCAACCGCCAAGACACTAGTGAATGACTTAGTCAAGTCGTTAATTGGAGTATGCTAAGGACAACCTGGAGAAAGATTACAGTATGCATGCTGGGAAAAACATAGAGCTCTTTGGCCACGAAGGAGTCAAGAAAGAAAACCTCAAGCGTTGTGGTCATCCCTTTGTCTTTCAGCTTGTCAAAGACCAAAAAAATATATTGCTCCCTGATGACCAAAGTACATCCCATAAGATTATCAAATCTGGAGAAGCATGAGAAATGTACTAAAGAAGAATTACTCAGGGAAAGTGTGTGCAACTTGTTGCAAACTACAACAAATGACCGCAAGCAAAAAGGATAAACAATTCACCCTAACTCTTGGTTGAGAATTTTGACCCCATTTCCATGTGATACCGAGGCACTGACCAGGTTTGTGCCGAAGGAGATGCGCTTTTATTTTTCTCAAAAGAGTAGGCAGTAATCAAAGAGATATGATCAGAATACCTGGATTTGGCAGGGAGTAGCACTGGGCTTACCCCTGCCGTATGACTACTCTCAACCCTGGATCTAACAATGTTAAGATGACCTGGCCCACCTGCTTGTTAAAGTAACATCCTTCAGAAACTGAAAATCTATAACAGTCATGGAGACAAGCCTGAGAGCATACAGAAATAGAAATGCAGATGGTGACAGTTTCATAACTTCTCATATAGAAATCATTACCCTGATCTCTTTACTTTTATGTGCCGCAGCCTTTTGGCAGAGCAGTGTAGAGAATATATTCAAATAAGTTTTTGTTTTCAACAATTGTGATAGGCACATTATTCATGGAGTACAAAATGTATAAAGATTTGTGGTTGCTATCCATCCATTTTCTTAACTGCTTATTCGATTTAGGGTTGTGGGGGGACCCAGAGCTAATCCCAGCTGTCATAGTGCAAGAGGCAGATTACACCCTGGACAGGTCATCAGTCTATCAGGGTGCCAATGCAGTTAGAGTGTCTTTAGTCTGGTGGAGGAAATACATGACCCAGAGGAGACTGGCACAAGGACAGCATGCAAACGCCTCACTGAAAGGCTTTGATTTCAAATCCAGAACCCTGTTGTTGTGAGGTGATAACCACAGCACAGTTAGCACTTCACAAGCTGCATATGAGACCAATCAGAGGTGTTTTATTGCACTCACAGAACAGCAAATGGTACCAGAGTGAAAACTGAATACAGGTTTATAGTTATGTCTCTTGTGCATTTTTTGTTATAGTGGCATCCTGTGAAAATGGTAACAGATACGTGGAATTACAGAACAGACTGCACACAGTGCCCATGTGGCTTCCATCTCATCCTTTCAACATGCTGTCATTAAGTGTTTTATGTAGTTACTTACTTACTTGAATGTGGCAAAATCAAACAACTGAGGTCATGCTGTTGTGTTAAATGGAAAGAGATTCATGTACACAAACCATATGATGTTTGGTTGTAAAAGTTATTAGGTGCAAAGTAATTGTTTCTGATTTCTAAAACAAACATATAAACCAGTGCAACAGCAATGCACTTTAGTGTGTTTGTTTTGGTTTGCTTTTGTTGAATTTCATTGTAATTTATGGGAAAAATCTAATTGCTGCAGTTAAACTGCCTCATTTGAAATAGGACAGAGGGAGAGTATAGTTCAAACAAGGATAGTTTTTGAAAGAAAATCAGCATCACTACAACACATAGTACCTCTGGGGGAGGGCTGTTTATCAGTCAGTGGCTTTAAAAGTAACAGGTGGACATGGGAATATGTGAAGGAGATAGATGTGAATAGAATAAAAAGATCAGGAATGGAAAGGTAGGGAGTTTTGATGTCAGGCTAGGAGAAGGAAGCTTATTTCAGCAAGTTATTCCTTGTAGTGATGCAGTGTGAATGCTAGGTTACAGCACAAACAGCCATTCAATTCTACCTTAATCTTCTGTCTGAATTGTATCCTGTGATCCATAGGCTTTTTCTGGCCCATGAAAGTGGATTATCTTTGCTGTGTAACCCTCCTACTCCAGTATTGTGACAGTAAGTTGTGCATTGAGTCAGCAGAGAATCAATGGCTCTGCTGAAAACTCTCCTTGGTCATAAGCATGAGTAGTTATGACTAGGGATGGGTATTGATAAGATTTTCACGATTCCGATTCCATTTTCGATTCTGTTTAACGATTCGATTCTTTAATCGATTCTTTTTTTTAAAAAGGAGAACACTAAGGTCGATTAGCTTAGAACTGTGTTTTATATCGTCTCTTTGAACAAAACAGAAATTTAGGAGTAACATGGCCTTATATCCAACAGTGAGATCTTAAGAGAGCCACAGCCTACGGCTCTTCAATGGGGTGTCACAGGGTCCCCGGGGAAAAAAATTGTAAATGTAAAATAATAAAATAAATATTCTTCTGTAGCAATAACAAAGTATAACATAAATTATTCTGTAGCAATTACACAAGAATATCCAGTAATGTCCCTGCCTACAATTAAACACATTCACTTACCGAAAATCGGGGCATCTGCTGTGGCAAATGGGTGCAAGCCTTTTACCACAAACTGAGTCTCTGCTCGGTGACATTTGTCTATCCTGGCCTGAAAGGAGACGCTACCGGTAGACTGCAGCGACAACTGCCGGCGAGCGCCAGCCAGACTCTGTCTGTCTCATCATGGTCACCTAAATGCACAGTAATGGCAGGTTTTGTAATAAGGCAGATTGCGCTAACATAATATGCACTGTTAGTTGATTATTTACCTGCCGTGTTAACGGGAGAGGACGTGCAAACGTTACCGCTGCTGCTGGGTTGAGATTCACGAGTCCGGAGCAGAATTAAAATCACGACATTTAAGGTTATTGTGTGTTTTGTGAGCAAATGCTTTTGCATATTCGTAGTGTTTCCTCCCTTAAATGAAATATCTACTTTGCAAGTATTGCAAGTTGCCCTGTTGTCATCCGTTCTCGTAAAGTATAATCAAACTTTTGAGCGTTTGAGCCGCTTAGGCGCCGTGTTTCCTGCCAGGTAAATGACGCTCCGCAACGTGGTGACGTCATTCGGGGCGACTGGTATTGATAAGGGAATTGTTTGCAAAAATGGCAAACAATTCCAAGGAATTGAAACAGTGGGAACCGGTTCTCAACAAGAACCGGTTTTTGATACCCATCCCTAGTTATGACTGAATGTAAGTCCCTTATTGACTCAAATTCATGTTCTTAGTAGCCATAAGTGAAACGTCAGATAGCTTTGATTCAATAGTTTTTACTTAATCTTGAATTGTACAGTATGATTTATAGAATGTCTCATTCCATGTATGCCATAGACCGAAATGTATGGTAAGATAATATGGACAATATTTACTAGACTGGATAAATAATCCCTTTTAGCCATGTGTTTAAAATAGAAAATAAAAAGAGTTATTGTTGTATGTTTTCAAATTCCATTGAAATAGTTTGATATTTCCGGAAAAATAAACAGTCCTTTGACGGCTAAAAAGAGGCTCGGTAATTGGAAAAGGGACACTGGGACACACTCACTCTTATCACAGTCCTCGTACGGCTTGTAGATATTCACACTTTTTAGGCATAAAACAGCGCTACCTGGAAATGGTGATGTTTTGTTCAGATAGACAAGGTCATCTGGAGTATAAAAAGCAGAGCCCAACACAAATGAAAACATCATGTGCTTTCACTCTACAGCTAAATGTGTCTTCACCCAGAGGACATGCATGTTTTTCATGCTAGTCTTTGTGTATCTTGTTTTTTTCCTGCCTTTTCCGGAAGGGGATGGCAAGTTGTTCACCCTTTGAGCAGCAGTGTGAATTGTATCGGGTCTCAGCTGAGTAATGTCAGCTTGTGTATTTGGACCCAATCTGATTATAAAAGTTACAGCTGGCTGTCATTCTTGACTTCCTATTTTTTGGACCAGCTGCGAAATCTAGGTTGCTGATGGATTAGATGTCATCTAACTTTATTAATAACACACTGGTTAAATGAATTGGCATATATTTGAGAGAATATGGCATCTAAATTTGATACAAAATCTGAAGGGTAGGGTTGCACAGTGTCTGTCTACTTCTGTCTGCATTGAAATTTCCCGATGGACGAGAATGGTGGGGAGTATGGGGCTTGGTTGAACTTGGGTCTGTCGTGAGAGCGGGGAGTAGAGGAAGACAGAGCCAAATGAGAGCCAAAGATGGACATTTTTATTTAAATTTATTTTGTGGGGAAGTGATTGACAAATGGTTTGATAATTGGCCAAACTCTAATTTTAACAATAACTATAAATAAAAGAGCAAACACACCAAATGTATATGAAATAATGCAAAGGCTACACCGTGAACAATAAAGCCGCCTACGTACAGTTAGGTCTACATGCCTCTACTGTATGTAATCAATTATCATTTGAAAAACTGGGTTGATGAAAGCGAACGGACTCACCCAAAAATATATCGTTTTTCCAGCTGGGAAGAAATAATTTAGTTTTGTTGTAATTCAAGCAGAGCAACATGATTATTTTCTATTTAGCCGCCGTTTATTCTGTTTAGGCCTCCATGTTGGGGAGAGTTGGTGTGTTAGGACTTCTTTTGACAGTGACAGTGAGGGATGAGGGTCTCGCTTATCAAGCTCTGGAACTTTTTGTGTGATCAAATCAAAGGGCAAGCAGGATGACACGGGCTCTAATGGAGGCAACACATCACTGTCATTCTCATTATCTCCCTTCTCCATTGACCTCATTGCCTCAGTAACACTGCTCACCCAGCACAATGGGCCATTAGTCTATTAAAGTGTAAATAATTTTCTCAATGTGGAGCTGAATCACACCTACATCTAGCTGTACTGAGTACTGCGTATGTGCCACACATTTTGTGCTGGAAATAGGCACAGATATGGACACACAAGCTGTATGCGCTTTATCCTTCTGAACGCACATCTTAACACACACTCTCTTTCAAAAGAAAGGCTTAAGGGTTGGAGGCTGACAGCTTTGTCATCCCATGACACCACACAGTGATGGAGATAAAAACCCCCATGTTTCTTACTCACAGTCCCCCAGAGCTACGCAGACATTCCTCAGTAACTGACATGGAGTATGGCAGGATGGAGGTTCCCCCGACTTAGAGCTTTTAACATCAGTATGCTGGTATCAGATGTAGTGGTCCTCAAGGGAGCTGAGGGAGTCTCCTGTGGGTTAATGCATGAGAGAGACAGAAACATCTCACATGTGGTGTGAGGATCTTGACCAGCGAGTGCTGGTCAGAATATTCTCTTATCAATCTGATTTTATTGTTTTTTTGTGTGTGTTTCTTTGTTTACTTTGACTCGCACCTTGCAGAGAGAAGCATGATGAAAAATCACTGTGTTAGGGTCATAATACTGGTTTTAAAGGGCAACAGTAATTTGAAAAAATATCATGCCAGTGATTTTACTATTGTAGTTGCTCAATTGATGCAAAACATGTAACTGTAAATAATGTTGTTAATGGAAAAGATGCCAAGGCTCCCTGGTTTAAACTAGAATGGCACCATGAGCTGCAAAAAAAAAATTTAAAAAAATTTGCGTCTTTCTTGCATAATATTTTTTTTTGCTCATGAAGAAATTGAAATATCTGGTGTTACATGACGTCTTTCTAGCACTTTCACTTAAAAAAAATTTCCGTGTCAAAGATCTGGGAAACATTACTCCATTAATAACAGGCAATCCAGCTGGATGAGTAATGTCTTCGCATCTCGGCTGATATTTTCAAGTCTCCAATGTAAATGTCAAGCACACTTTTATGTGGTTGTCATGCCATCTATCACTCTCAGTTGGATACAGCTGCTTTTACAAGGTCCTGTATTGTGTAAGGATAAGCACAGACCCGTTTCCTGCTTTGTATAAGGCCATGATGTGAACATTTTCTTTCTAATTCTTATGCACGGCTACCCTGAGGTACCCCTGAGCAAGGTACCGTCCCTACACACTGCTCCCCGGGCGCCTGCTTAGTGGGCTGCCCACTGCTTCACTGAGTGAATGGGTCAAATGCAGAGAAAAACAAGTAATTTCCCCATGGGGATCAATAAAGTATCCATCAACTCTCTGATACATCCCTGGAATGAAAGATAACAGACTTGTCCTCTCAGAGTTAAACTAGAAATGCCAAAGCCAAGGTACATTTAAATAAGTCTTATCTGAGAAACACATTTTGTCCTTTCTTGTTTTATCAGATGTAAGATGCATTTTTAAAGCTGCTGTCCTTTATACAACCCCTGTTACAGCAGTATGGGTGTGCAAGTGAGAATGTGGATATCCAGTGCAGTCAACTCTAGTGCAGCATGATGCCCTAGTGCAACGCTTTGCGCCGATGTGAAAATAGAGAGGTAATCCTTCAAATTTACAATCAACCTTTATTCTGTCTAAACTCTGTGGTGGAAGAATGTTAACCGTGAAGTATTTCTGGTAGCGAGAATGGGGTTGATGTTCACTGTCTCCTGCTGTGTGATACACACGAGAAAGTAAAAACGTGCTCATGTGGCCGACTGTGACAGCAATGTCCAGATTCATGTGTGAAAAGGTATTAAGACTGGTCAAGTGATCGGCTTGTATTTTGTCACACCATCAAGAACTTATTACTCTATAATCATCTAAATCTGACACACAGACAAAAATAACATGTAAAGGAACTGTTGCTAGTTAGTGGTATTTTCGTGATTAGCTCAATGACAGGCCAAAATTAAACCTCTTTCTCCTAACTGCAGAGGTCTTTTGTAAGTGTCAAAAGTCCTGCTGCTTTACAACTGCAAATGCTTTTATAACTCCTATAATACCAGAACACTGATGCCTGTTCTCATTTTTGCCATTTTAAAAGTCAAGTCTCAATTTCTGAATTAATTTTTTATTTTTACTGGTAATTTAGGTTATCAGCCCTATTGTTATGAACCAAGTATTTGGATCAAGTAACTCATAAAAGAAGACATCCATTTGACACACACTAAGTAGGATATTCTCTGCCACTGGTTAGACATCCATAGACATCAATGGGACAACTCAAATTGTACAAATCATCTGTTCCAATGTGATGAAAGAGAAAGCTGGTGTTGTAGAGCGAGTCACCTACCAGTCGGAACGTGGGTGGATTGTCAGTGGATTTACTGTCCATGTGTCTTGCCCCAATGCAGCCCTTGTCTGAATTTCGATGATTACTGGCAAACTTAAGTTCTGTACGGTGGCTATCCAAGGGATTGATGGTCATGTTATATTTCTCCCATTTTCAAATAATTGCAGCAATAGTGGTCACCTACTCACCAAACTTCCTGATGGTCTTGTAGCCCATTTCAGCCCTGTGCAAATATGCAGTCTTGTCCTTTGTCAGCTCTTTTTCTTGCCCATGGTGGTGGAGAGATTGGAAACTGGAAGAAACTGGAAATTAAACCACCATAAAAATGAGAGACTGTTCATTTCTTTGTAAGTGACCAAAATTACAAGTTCAGCAGGGGATCAAGTAATCCCCCACCCCGACTAATGTCACTAATAAGGATAAATCATTTTAAAATCAAAGAATTATAATTATTGATTATTGATTCAGAGTTTTTGTGTTATAGTCCAGTGAACCAACATATAAGAAAATGTGTCTCAATGCAGGTAGTGGATTTGGAGTTAGCATATGCAGACTTTTGATGTCCCATTTTCTGAACAGATAAAATGGAGATGGGGAGTAGAAACAGGAATCCAAAAGGTAGAAAAACGTCACTGCACTGAATGGTCAACAGTGGGGAACAGATCAATTTTGCTGTGCATCAGTGGTTTTTGTGTAGATAATGGTAATTTGAGGAGAACAAAGCCAAAGGGTCTAGTTTCAGACAGAAAGTTTGTGGAGCGGAAATGACTTGAACAGCTCCACCACGGTTTCCCTTTGAGTCATATGGAATAACCTCCATTTGATCTCCTCACATGCTTCTCATTTTCCTGTTGTTCTGCTCTTAGATGATCGGTTTATGTCACTAACATTATCCTTTATTTATCCAGGTAAAGGTCTCATTGAGATTAAAATCTCTTTTCCAAGAGAGACCTGGCCAAGAGGATAGCAGACGTTACAACAAATACAACACATAACAATATAACAATTAAAAAACAAATACAATATTCCATGCAGACAAATGAACACAAGCATGTGAATCACCAGCCCCCTTACCCTTTATGTTTCCTCACCATCAGACCCTTTGGCTTAAATTATTTCTGCTTTCTAGACTGGAGATTACAGAAAGTGTTTTGGATGTGTGACCATGCCAATAGACCATTATAGTTGTGAATCTACAGTCTTAAAAACAGATTTTGGTGACGGTTATTGAGTTACCTTCATTTGAACACATGCTACAGGCCAATATGAGATTTTCTGCAAATTGAATCTTGTGTTCGCCATAAGTGCTGCTGTCATATGAGTTTCAGTGTAAACCTTAAAAAATGCATTCAGCAAGTAAGATGCTGATTGAAATTAATAATATATAGGGGGCCGATGAAAGGTTTATAGCTCAGAAAACTGAGTGCCAATGGCTTTTTAGTTAATAATTATATTCCTAGACACAACTGTGCAAAGGAGCAATAACAGCAGGAAAAATATAATCGAACTTAGCCTAGCTTTTTATTTATTTATTTTTCATTTAACCTTTATTTATACATGTAGTTCCATTGAGACCTAGTGTCTCATTTGCAAGAGAGACCTAAACATTGAACACTGACCTAAAAGCACAATAAAATATGCCTTACTCAAGGGATGGACCAGTGTTGTGTCACATAATAAACAAATTAGCAGAGAATCAATTTTTAATTGTGTTTTTATGCATTTTGTGAAATCGCTTCAGCTCCAGCAGCTCGGTGTTCGAGCTCTTTAAACTTCCTCTAAGGGTGACCCTTAGACAAAACTAATTTCACCCAATTTTTTTGTCACTTCCCAAAGTAGAGCCATAGGTTGGAACATGTCTGACAGGTAAATAAAAGCTTTTGCTCTGGCTCAGGTTTGCTTTATTGCTGATGACAGTCAACCTTTAATTCTCACGCTTTCTTTTTCTTTCACTTAGGAACAAAACTCCAACAACTTTCCCCCAATCCAAAGAGATCAAGCCACTATTTTTCAGCAGGGAGCCATCTTACAAACACTTTGAGGTACCGACCGAAGCAGGAACTGCTTGGGTTGTCGTGGAGCGCCTAAAACTGCATTTCCTCCAGTGGTTTCTCCCTTCCCTCATATTATTACATCAGCTGTTAGGTGTTTCCTTGGCCTCATCTGCATTAATTCCAGTCAGGGAACTTCATCTCTCCATCTTGATTGTGCTGCTGGGGAATTTATTTTAATCGAATTGTATCACAAATAACATAGCTTGCTATGTGGTCCAGTTATTTGCGCTTCAGTTTGTGTGAGTAAAGTTCTAGTAGGTGAATTTGAACTGTTACTGCACAGTAACTAACATGTGCCCTTATCCGTGCATGGCCTGCACAGTTTATGTAGGCTAGCAGTAATTACTAACTTAATACTCCAAACTCCAAAGTGATATCTTACTCTGAAGTCAAAATTTTGAAATATTAACTGTAAATTTCAACTTAGCTCTGCCTGGCAATTTATTTATTTTGACCGGTTTTGACCAATTAACCTAACCCCACTAACTGCGTGTCTTTAGGAAGCAAGAGAACCCGGAGAGAACCCACACAACACGGGGAGAACATGCAAACTCCACACAGAAAGGCATTTTCTGTGTGGATGGTGGCCAGATGGTGGAGTCAAACTCAGGACCTTCTTGCTGTGAGGCCACAGTGCTAATCGCCGCGCTGCACGATTTTAACAAATTAAAATTAAAATCTCCCTGATGTACCTTTAATCTTGAGTAGTAGGGGGATAAAAAAAAAAGGTTCAAAGGTGCATATTTTGTTGACGTCTGCTTTACTTCCGTGCTGCTTGCTTCTGTCACAATAGTGTCATAACTCACACAGGAAATAACTTCCATGTGAAAGTTTGGGTTTTTTAAAGGGCATAGTCTCAATCTATCCTTGAGTTTGGTTTTTTGATTTTTGTATGTGGCCTTCTAAACTGGTTTTTCATCTTCTCAGCTCTTTGTTGGGAATGATAATTCAACCGGAATAACTTCATGTCAATCCAGGCCATTCTCCCACTGATTGTCACAAAACCTTGGCTATGCAGGAGCAGTAATTTAACTTCTGGAACCTTGAAAGCCCAAAATATCTCCTCCCACTGCTTACAAGGCTGCTGGATCAGTTCAGAGGCTGTTCAAAGCAGTAGTAGAACGGCAATTTTGTGCTTGGTTTTAGCCTTTTTTTCCTCACTTTACAAGGAAAGTTACCAGGGTCAGACCTTCTTTTACTCAGATGTGTCTGCAGCCTTGATTGAATGAATCATATGCCACAGTGACTCACATCTCACAAGTGATGCAGTTATGATCATTGTACCCTTTTATTATATTTCCAATCGTATATTATATTCATGCCGTATTTCTTTGTAAGCTACTAAAGGAGGTGATGGACTGCACATGTTTAGCGCATATATAACATGACAAGGACAAATATATTATTATATATTATTACAAAAATCAATAAATAAACTTTAGCGATTTTCTGTCATCATCCCCACTGAGAGCAAAGTATGCCGGACAATTCTCCATGTCATTTCCATCTTCTTAAAGCAGGAGTGCATAAATACTCCTGTTATTCTTATCGGAGGCTGTGTGCCACTGTGTGATTGGCTGATAGCTGATGACTCATTTCAACAGGCTGGTGTGGGGCTGGCAAAGGAGCGGAGGGTAGGTGGTGGTGAAAAGGGGGAGCAGGAGGTGGGAGTAAAGCTTTCTCCCACTGCGTGTACGCTTATGTGCAGTGCTGTTGTACAGCGCGCCGTTTTGCACAAAAGCACACAACATAAATACTTGCAAACGGAGTCAACTTCATCTATACACTTACTCACTGTGTTTTCTGCTCATCTCTTCAGCCGCGGTTGCCTGTAGCCATACTTGAGGAGAGACATAGAGCCGGAAGGAGAGAGAGAGAGAGAGAGAGAGGAGGGAGAAAGAGAGAGTGAGAGAGAGGAGGGAGAAAGAGAGAGTGAGAGAGAGGAGGGAGACTTGTGTTGATCAGAGAGTCTGCAGCCCCCCAGCCTTCCCTCTGTTGCTGCTACAGTACGTGTGAAAGGAAGAGGGAGAGGCAGCAGAAGCAGATCTGCTGTTTGACTCTGAGACTCGGAGGGAAGAGCAGAGCGCTGTGAGCTGTGCAGTGCAGAGCAGAGCCAGTCAGTCTTCTGGTATGTGTCCAGTGTGAGCAACTCAGCCGAGTCCCTGCGCACTTCTGTCTGAGCTGCCTCGCACCCCAGGACTCTGAAACCAGCTACACAAACAGGTGAGTGTCAACAGAATCATGACAAAATACTCGACTCACTAAAGACTGCACTGGATGTATCCATGTGATTATCATTATTATTATTATGATTTCCACCAGTCTGTGTTTATTTTACTGTAATGTATGCATGTTACTATTTGAATATTGTAGTATATACAGGAATGATTTCACAAATGCCAAAAGTTCTTCTTAAGAAATGAGGTGTATCCACCTTTGGTTTTGTGCGCGTCGATGTGACAGGTGGGGGTGTTTTCACATATATGTTCGCGCAAACGTTAGTTTGTATGAAGGCTTGTTTACCTTCTCGCTGACAGGTGAGAAAGACCGCTGGGACTTGGGGAAAGCGTTGCCTCTGGAAGGAGTAAATGCATTTGATTTCATCCCTGTTTCCCCATGTGTCCATGTGTCCCTGCTAGAGAGAGTGGGTGGAGTGGAAACTGTTTCTGCCACTGCTCTCTCAGTGTAGTTTAGAAACAGGGGAGAAAAAACAAGATCCCCCCCCCCCCCCCCCCCCCCCCAAAAAAAAAAACAAAAAACAACAACACAAGATGAAGACAGTTTCATCTCAGAAGCTGTGCTTTAGGCGGACTACAGTATTTGATGGAATGCAGATTGCGCCTCCGTTCCAGCCCGCAATTTGTCCGTGTGGACACAGTAGTTTATCAACAACTGTCGGGAATATCTGCAGGAGTTTACACTTCAGATTTACGCTGTTTTTCTTGAGCTTAGCGTGAGCCTTTCGTCTCAACTGCGCAAGAGAACGACTGCATCCATCCCTAATTATTGTAGCATTGGTAGAATGCGATCGCTGTAGTCTAAGACTGTAGCAATATTCTCGCTTTAACATCTAATCTGTTACATAATAAGGTTCTCAGCATACTGGCTTGGTTTCAAAAATAGAGCTGACATCAAATCAAAGATCTCTCTAATGGGCCAGATCATGCATGCCTTTTTTCTGTGGCGTTATATGCAGCAAACAGTCTGCTGTTAATTTGGAATAAGGTTTTTTTTTTGGCTCACATGTCCACTTTTCTCCTGTCTGTGTTAGTGTATCATATCAGTGCTGATTTCTTTATTTGTTTTGCCCTGATTGAGCCCAAACGTAATTATTTGTACTGTGTTGCAAAGCTGGATTCCTCTTTAGCACCTTCTCCTCCATATTGGTGTGTAACACTCGTCACTTGTACTGCATCCTGGGATGTAATTACGTGTAATGGCAGCTCATGAATGTTTACCGCAGGGAATCAGCAGGTTGGTCTAGAATTATTTTCTCCACTGCAGAACTTGTTGAATGGACTTTAGTTCTTTTGAAGTTTGTCTTTGAACTAAGCCTGAATCTGACCAACTTCAAGCCTGTATGATTTGCTTAAAGAGAGGACAGAGAAATACAATCCTTTGAATAAAAGCATATGGCTGAACGAGATTTCACAGAGACACATTGTCAGTGTTTAGATGGTTTAAACCCCTGAGCCATGACCGTGATCTGGGCTGCCATTGACAGCGAAAATTCCCCTCGGTGTTTGCTGCTGTTGTTTGCCTCCAACTGTCAATCTGTCACTGCTGTGATGTTGAAAAAACAGCCCAAGCTCCCCATT
Source organism: Rhamphochromis sp. 'chilingali' (assembly GCF_963969265.1). NCBI lineage: Eukaryota > Metazoa > Chordata > Actinopteri > Cichliformes > Cichlidae > Rhamphochromis > Rhamphochromis sp. 'chilingali'. Next base: position 24,853,696 of record NC_137939.1, on the reverse strand, counting down.
GACTGTGCCACCTCCTTTTTTCACCCAACCTCCAGTATATATGTACCGACATCCATCCATCCATCCATCCATGTTTCTCCCACCAGGTTTGAAATTGTCTCTTCACTTTTACCATGCGCCTCCCTCCACCCCTCTCCGCTCTGGTCGCCACAGAAACGGCTGATTCAGGAAGGGTGGGCGGGTGTCTCAGAGCTCTTGCTGCTCTGCCCCATGCGGCGCTTTCACAGTACATTTCTGCTTCTGTGCTGCTTTTATGGCCCTGATATGCTGACAGTTCAGGTGGCTCAGTCAGATGTTATACAATTGTATCAGCTACACAAAGCCTGTTTGTTCACTTCCCTCAAAGGACATGTTCAGAATTTAGACTTGCATTGCCATTCATGTTCAGTTTTTATTCTAACAATGGATCACAAGGAAGCCTCTTGATTGCCCGCTGACAAATCACTAGTGGTGGCAGATTTCTTTTTTAATGGTTTGTTTGTTAAATTTGTGCAGACATTATTTGTGGTTATGAAGTGAGCGGCTGTCTTTTTATGGTCTTCTAATTAAGTGATCCAGGGAGATTGCAGATCTGTTTTATGTGGCACCTGGGTCAGAATCAGAGTCACACTGTGTGTGTTTAGAGACTATACTGAGGTGATTAATAATGTAATATACCGTGACTGAGGCGTTAAATAATAGATATTCTATGACCTTTCTCTTACATAAGGTTGATAAAATAGAATAAGAGTGATGGAGTGAAGGATTGCCATGAGTAGGTAGATCTGCAGACTTTTTATTTTTTGGTATGAATTACTTATTTATTTAATTTACACATGTATTGCAGTTGACCTCCCACTCAAACACCAAATAAAAGATTAGCTCCTGTAATTGCAGGCGTATTAAACAGAAGTGTTTTTTTTGTTTTGTGTTGTGGTTTTAACCATTTTTGTTGCATTTTTCCAGATAGCTCTGGTTGCCATGGTGATAATTTGTACAGTAGCTTAAAAACGCCACCCTTTGGAAAAGGCTTCCAAACAGGAAATGAAACTAGTGTTTTTACTGCAGTCAATTCCAAGCAGGACCCCATGAGTTCATCCTGCTGTGCCTGATTAAATTAAAATGGGAATTGTATTCACTTAGGAGATAATGGTGGAGAGAAGCTTCGTGAAAATCGAGCTTTTGATGCTTTTATGTTCGCTGTACAAGCATATTATTGATTACCGAGTCACAGCCTTTCTGTGGCATATCGCTGACGATGTAGCTACTGAGGGAAAAAAAAGTTATTTGCCGTTCATCTTATTTTGCTTTTCAAAATGCAAGAAGAGCACAGTGTAGCCATCTATTTAGTCATTAATTTGTGATTTATAGCACTATTTGGTCGGGTTCTGTTTTTTTATTTTCTTCTTTTAGAGCTACAAAATTCATGCAGGTTAAAGTGTTTTTTCCACCCTGCAGTGTTCAGCTATTACAGTCAGTGGTGACGCAGCCCGAGACTCATACAGCACACTGCAGAGCCGTCACGAGACACAGCCAGAACAAAGAGCGCACACTGTCATCTAAGAGAAGAACTCAACACAGAAGCAGCCTGTTGAGGCACCAAAGTGTGACATACAATACAGCAGGACACCATGTGCTGAGACCTAACTGACTCATTCGGCTACCTTGTGGCACTAAAGGTCTCAGGTGGGACCTTGTTAGTTCACTGTTGAATATATTGCTCTTCCTTATTCTCATAAACATGAAAACAAATGGGCACGCAGAAGTTCACAGATGAAACAGTGGTACCAGGCACTTTAATCATGTGTGTCTCCACCCTGATTCCCCAAGCGCATAGCTACAGATTTGCAAAAGCAAAAGCAAACAATCGTGGAAATATTTATTACCAAATAACTCAAATATCTTGAAAAGAAACACAAGTACAGTAAAATTGATTATTATGGGGTTTTTTTTGCTGTGTACAGACAAGTTTATGAATACAGTGAATTACCACAAAAAATGTGGACCAACTTAGTCCAAGAACCCACTACCACACATAACAGTGATGCTTCAAATGTTCCCTACAACATACAAAACCAGTGAGTGAACATGAGAAGGAAGTGAGTCCTGAATGCCTTCTGAAGGCAAAGCTTAAAAAGCTGGTTTTACTTCAAAGGTCACATGGCTTTTTAAAGTCACCACAGCCAAGACAACTTGCTTGAGTACAAACCAAACATCAGAATGGGGAAGAAAGGTGATTTAAGTGACAGAAGAACATCTGTGAACACATTTGAATGTGGCATGGTTGTAGGTGCCAGACAGGCTGGCTAAGGATTTCAAAAACTGCTGATCTGCTGAGACCATCTCTGAGTTTTAATGAGCTGCAATTCTCTGGGTGAAAATGTTTTGTTGATGCTAGACGTCAGAGGAGAATGGCTAGACTGCTTGAATCTAATAGGAAGGCAACGGATCACCGCTATGGTATGCAGAAGTGCATCTATCAATGCATAATACTTCAAACATTGAACAAGATTGGCTCACAGAAGACCACACAGCCTGTCAGCTAAGAACAAGAAACCCAGGCTACAGTTCACACGGGTTCACCAATGCTGGTGGACAGCAGATGGATAAAAAACACCTGAGTCTTAATTTTTGCAGCAACATTCAATGGTAGGACCAGAATCCATTTTACTTTGTATCAGTGGTTCAGGCTGGTGGTGTTGTAACGGTGTGGGAGATATTTTCTTGGCACATTGTGAGCCCCTTAGTCCAAATAAGGATTACTTAAATAGCACAGCTTACCAAAGTATTGATGCTGACCATATCTATCCTTTATGACTGCAGACTGCCCATTTTCTGATGGCTGCTTCCAGCAGGATAAAAAAACATGTTAGAAAGCATAGATCACCTCAAACTGGTTTCTTGATTTCAAATGACCCGCACAGTCACCAGATCTCGATCCAGGAACGCACTTTTGGGATGTTGTTGAACCGGAGATTCTCATCATGGATGTGCAACTGTATGATGCTATCATGTCATCATCACGTTAAATCTATGATGAGAAAAATTAACTCAGTTCTGAAGCCAAAAGAGGTTTCGACTTGTATGAGGAACGTTTACCAAATGAAGTGTCTAGTAAGTCTATATGTCCGTGTAGGAAGATTATACTCCTTTGCTTTCATGAGTAGGTTAACTATTATTGGAGATTCTGTGTTGTAATTTCAGGAGCAGGACCATGCCTCCAAACACGCTCCTTTCGGCTGTCATCTATATAAGTTCCCCCAGTTCTGCAAGCTGATCATTCTCGTTTACGTGCCCCACCCTCCCTCCCTCCTTGTTCTCCATTCTTCAACTTCTTCACTTCTATTTAGTACATGGGGATCTGCCAGGCCCGGGAGCCGTCGCCAGTCCCCTTCAAGGCCTTCCCCAAACCGCAGCTCACTTCATGTCAAAGCATTCACTTTTACCTACTAAAACGCTGTCAAACCTAAAATGAGTGTTGCTTTTTTAATTGTAGTAGCTTTACTTTTACTACATACAGCTTTTACCAAGACTTATTTATTTTTTGATAGGTTTCCCACCACCTTTTTACCTGGTCTGTCTTTTTGAAAGACAGGCTGCCTGATGAGATAGGAGACTCAGTGGATGTTGATGTTCACAGAAAACATTGTGGTCTGCAGTGAGATTAGGGAATGGGTGGAACAGAGCCGGGGAAAGTGGAGGTATGCTCTGGAGAAAGGAGTAAGTCAGTAGAAGCAAGAGAGAATACATGGATGTGAAAGAGAGGCATAACACTGAAGATGCAGGAGTAGAGGAAGTGAAAATAGTTTAAATACTTGGGATCAACCATCCAAAGCAACAGACAAAAGAGTTAAAGAAGCAAGTTCATGGACCAACTCCACCCTACCTGACCCACCTGATCTGTGACAGAAGGATAGCAGCAAGAGAGGAAGATGCTAAGATCTTCATTTGAAGTGAACAAAGGGAAACAGGGTTAGAAATTAGTATGTCAGAGGGACAGCTTAGGTTGAGCCGTTTGGAAACAAAGTTAGAGAGGCACGGCTGAGATGGTATGAGCATATGCAGAGGAGGCATAGTGAATATACCGAACAAAAGGTGTTGAAGGTGGAGCTGGGAGACCACAGAGAAAGTGGGTGGGTGGGTGGGTGTAGAGAAAGAAGACGTACAGAGGGTTGGTGTGACAGAGGAGGATTCTAGGGATAGGGTGAGATTGCGATAGATGATTTGCTGCGGTGACCCCTAAAGGGAGTAGCCAAATAAAGCCAAAGAAGAAGCTTAATAAAAATGTAGTAGAACATCCAAAAGATGATCTTAGAAAAAGAAAATAGAAGGTAGGTTTCAATACCTGACTGCTAAAAGGAGAATACACAGTAAGGAAATCATGTGAATCATGTTCCTTATAATGTCTGACTTAGAGAAAAAAGTGATTTTATTTCCATGTGGAATGAAAGGTGAATATTTACCCTCAAACTAGTCGTTAATCAAGCTCCTCTTCAAGTGCACCTTCGATGATTCCCTGTGGTTGCCTGCTGTCTGATGACTAATGTTCTCCCAAGCTTCATATTACAGCACTTTAATTGGTTTGAATAAACCAATCATTAACTTGCTCATTAAAGCTTATTGTAGCGCTGAGACCATTGTGAATTGATCAGACCAAACTTCTGTAATTGTTCCCAAAGCTTCATCGTGGTCCTGTTTGCCCTAGTTACTCAACACCAACATCCTGACTCACTGGTTCTTTAAAGATTCCTTAGCACTTAGTGTCAGTATGCTCCTGCACCAGCTTCGCTCATCTGGCCAAAGCTTCCCATCTGGACCCACTCTTCCTGCCATCTGCTCTTCTGTTTTGCTATTGGCCATTTGTGATGCTTCTAGTTCAAACAGCCCCCGCATACTTTTACTGGACGAAAAGAAGTAAGAAGATGGAAGAAGTAAGGAACAGACAAGGAGGACAGAGAGGCAGAAAGATTTGTACAGCTTGGGGTTTAAGCTCGATTCACCACTATGTGTTTCTTCAGTGCGGCGCCACTTTGCATCTCAGCAGTTTCCATCCAGTCAGTGTGTATCCTGCAAAATGCTGACTGGCATACAATAGGGATCACTAAGAGAACAACTCGCAGTTTGTGCTTAGTCAGAGAAAGGCTGTTTCCCTGAAATTAATAGTTACAGAGAGAATAAGGGACAAACAGAGGCTGCAGTCGTAGTGCAGGTGTATGGATTACTGCCCGGGGAGAGTGACAGCATGATGTAAATGCTGCCGCCGGTGTTACTGTTGTAGATGGTGGTGCAAGTTTGACCTGACTAACTGATGGATATGAGAAACGTTAACTCGAGGGGAATCATCTGTGGTTATGCTGTGGCCTGAGGTTTAATACTCACTCTATACTCATATTAATGGCATCATCATTGGTCTTCTGAAATAGCATTTTTATGTTTATGAAAATGCCTTTGAACACACACGGACCCATGGAGCACATTTTAACATCCAAAATATCTCAAATGGTCATAAAATGCCAGTGAAAGCATATTCAATCAGCCTGGGTGAGAAGTCTATGCACTCATGGCTCTATGATGGTAAACGACATGGATATTTAAAGTACTTCATGCTTAGCTTAAAGTTTCTTAAAGTTAATTAATTTTACGATATTTAAAAGTGAATATCGCAAATGCCACAAAATTACATCTTTATTTTAAGCACTATTTGAAGAACTAAACATGACTTATATACACAACAAATGACTTAAGTGTCTTAGAAATGTAATTTGATTGAGTTGAACAGTATAAAAATATATGTTGATATGATGTGATGAGCCAGGGCCCATATAACAGAGATATTTAGTCAAAGTCAAAGTAAACTATATTGTCATCTCTGCTATATACAGTACAGTATATAGAGAGATGAGATGATGAGGCTCCAGTTCCATTCAGTGCAAAAAACAACAATAAATATAAGAAGAGTAAGAAATAAATATATACTTGAAGACTAAGGTAAATATAAAAGGAATAAATATACACTTTAAAATTAAGGTAAAAAAAAATATCAATAACAGTCTAAATGTACAATTTACAGTTGAATGATTTAATGTGACCTTGAAGTGGTTTAAAATGACCAGCGTTGCAGCTTTACAGTATGACACTGAAGTCATGTTTTAAAATATGCTGAAGTTTGAACTGAGCATAAAAATTGGAAATAAAGGTGATTTAAAGGAATTTCAATGTAGACAAAAGAGAAATTATCCAACGAGCAGCAGATTTCTTGGAGAAAATGTCTTTTTGATATAAAAAATCAGGGGAGAATGGTCAGACAGTAACTCACAATAACCACTTGTTACAACCGAGGTATGCAGAAGAGCATCTCTGAATGCACAACACATCAAACCTTAAAGCTAATTGGCTATTGCAGCAGAAGACCGTAGCCTATTTGCTATGGTCTTCTGCTGTAGTAAATCGGTTACAGCAATTTGCTGTATTTCTGACAGCTAATAACAGGAAAATGAGGCTAGAGTTTGCACAGACTCACTAAAATCAGACAACAGAAGGCCACAAAGCCATTTCTTGGTCTGATGACTTTTGATTAATGATGTGAAATTCAGATGGTGGGTTCACAGTTTAGCATAAACAACATAAAGGCATGGGCCCATCCTGCATTGTATTAGTGGTTCCAACTACAACCACTACAGTGGTTCAAGTGGTGTAATAGTGTTAGGGATATTTTCTTGGCACACTTTAGCCCCCTTGATGTCAAATGAACATTGTTTAAATGCCACGGCCTTCATGAGTATTCCTTTAAGATCTTCTACGGCTAATTCCAACAGGACAATGTGCCATGCCACAAAGCTCACATCATCTCAGTCTGGTTTCTTGAACATGAACAGTCACCTGATCGCAGTCCAGTACAGCACCTTTCTAGGGATGTTGTGCATCAGGAGAATCATATCATGAATGTGCAGCCAACAACACTGTGTAATCCTTTCATGTAATTATGGACCAAAATCTTTGAAGAATGTTTCCGGCACCTTGTTAAATTTGTGCCATTAGGAATTAAGGCAGTTCTGTCTAACTTGGTAATGGCAAGATGAAAGATAACTTCAAACATAATTTCTACATTCACAAATTGAACCATTAAATAAATGTTAATATATAAACAGTGAATTATCTGAAATAAATAAAATTATATAAAATATTTTCATTAAATTTTTGGATCTTGATATTAATTCAGTCTTAGTTTTTTTTTTGCTTTTGCTTGACTTCATTTTAAATAATGCATACTAGATTTTTAAAAAATGCATAGGATGCGGTTCTTGCTCCAAGGTCTTCTGTGCTCTTTGTCAGTACCCAAAGGCATTTTTTTTTACTGATTGGCAGTTCTCACTTGATACCCAGGTTGCAGAGAAGGGAGAAAAATGCATAAAAAGCAGACAGAAATCCCATCACCCAAACACCCTCGATCTAAATCCAGAGACCTTTGCTATTCTATGTCACCTCCCCATTCCATGAATTTTAGCTGTCGTCTTAAGAAAATATCTAAATTCAGACTTTTCCTCTTATTTTATCTTTTTCACTTTCCCATTTCTCTCCTCAAATCTCATCTCATGAACTCATATTATACCCCCTTCAACTCCAATACGATTTAGATTGTATAAAAACAGTGTGAACCATATTTCTTCTTATATTTGCATTTTCACTCTATGATTTGGGAAGTTTGGCCAATAAAGTGATCTCTTCTCTCTTCTGTTGGCTGAAGGAGGGTTTCTCAGGAGGTTTAGGATTCAGTTTCATTCAGACAATTTCAACCAGGAGAAGGTGATTATATTGTAGCTGAGTTTTGATTATAGTTGCCAGTTTAGGGTAGCTAAACTGTCCCAATAGTCACACCACAGCTCTGCAAGGCTGTACTTCTGTTTTTTTTTTTTTTTAATAGAGATGCTATGAGATAAATCCTAATGTCAGGTAAAAGCATTTTTAGCATGTTCACAGTCCTATTCTAACACATGCATAATGCCAAGAAATTTTGACTTCCCCATGGTTGCTAGAAGTGAATAAAATTCATCCTGAGCGGAACAGGGCATGTCTGTATCAAATATCGTGGCAATCCATCCAATAGACATGTTTTATGCAGCCCAGGGGTTCATCAGAGGCATTGGGAAAGCCCTTTTAGAGACTAAATGGATATCCACAAATCATGTTGTGCAGGTAAATGTAAAACTATACTGAAATCAAACACCTTTCATTTTTGTGAAGCTGCAGGATAATTACTTCACAGATAAAATCTTTGGTTTCCTCCTATGAGCTCTGCATCAATGTGGACAGCTTTGACAACACGAGAACATAATGCGGGCAAAGTTGTTAGCTATTATGCCTCCCTTTGTAAAAACCACTCAAACTCAAATACTTCTGACCAACAAATCTGCTCCAAAGCTGCAGCACCTGCCTCTCATCAACCCCCTCATCAAGCAAAATAAGATCACTGTTAATCCACTTGTCTCAGCCCAACAGTGCTTTCTCTGCAGGCTCAACCATTCCCTCTGGGACTCCTGGAAGCCAAGAAGAGTATAGAAAGGTGCTCACAGCCTACACGCTCACTTTCTTTTTCCATCTTTTTATTAACGCCTTCATTTAGGTTTTTAACTTAATGCAGTTAGTGGACAAGTGGTATTCACTTAAAATACGTAGAAGTACTTAAAAGTACTTAAAATATTACCTTATTTGAGTATTTATATTTTCTACTTGGCTATGATACATTTTTAAGATTAAATTAAGGTTTTCCTTGCATTTTGCATATTTTTGCTTTTGCTAAAAATAATAATTACATTAAATTAAATGTGTTATTTGTTAGCAGGTCTACAGATGCAATAATGCTATACTAAAACTTAAATAGAATTTCTGAAACTGTATTTCCATATTGGAACAACAATGATTGCATCTCTGATTTGGCCATTATAATGAGAAATGAAGGATTTTGAATACTGATGACTTTTACCGAAGTAAATGTCAGAGTACCTGTAAAAAAACAAAAAAACAAGCGCTTTCTATTTTTGAATCAAACTTTATTTGGTGTTATTTGGTCAAAAACTAATCGTACCTCATCATTTTGGACTTCATTTATATTTATTTACTTGCTGTCCCCCGCTAACGCCCCCAAATGTTTCTCTGACTCCTTCTGCTTGTGTTGATCCCTGATGGCAGCTGCTAATGCTGGCCCTCTCATCTGGCAGGGGAGATCACAAAGGTGGAGGAGTTACGGGAGTTATTTTGGCTGCAAAGTCCTCCAGAGCACCATCAGGGGAGATCCAGTAACGAGGAAGTAATTGAATTTGAGGTTTCGGCTAATGATTTTTCCAACAGCAGGACGCTCCCCCATTCTCAGGGCTCGCAGCGTCATGCATGGTCTCCGCAGAGCGTTGCTCAGGCAAGCCCTAAATCATCCATTAATGACTTTAGAGAAGCTAAGTACCTCTTACTCTTTTAACAGACATGATTTAATGGCACTTGTTAATCCAACAACATACAGAGCTTTCCATTTTGCGTCGCTTTATAGGCTTCGCTGAACAGATGTTGTAGTAGATTTATTGCCTTTGGACAAGAGCAGTACTGTTAAAAGCCAATTAGACTGTAAAAATCTCAACCAGATCAGGATGTTTTATTATACCTTTGCATTTCAATTTGTTTGTTTTCTGGCTTGGATCGTTGTGTCTGTAAGGGAATTTGTTTAACCAGTCTGCTAATTTCTACCTTTTGCTCCACACCTATGGATTTCTAATGATCTTTTAGCAGAAGAGTGAGTTGCTCACTTTGTATAACTTTGCAGTTGTAGTTATCATTTTGACACCTCAGATTACAAGGTTACATTAATAGTCAGCTTTCACATCTGTAAGAGTATATCAGTGGCAAGATAAGTGTAACAAATTTCCCACGTGTGGGACTAATAAAGGTTATCTTATCTTATCTTATCTTAATGTAGTCTAAGTACAAACTCTGTTAGACATCATTCTTTCACCAGACAGATTGACAGATTTAAAGCTCTTAAATCTGAAACTTGGCAACTTCGAGGCTGATTGGGCTCCATTTGTAGTTCAGTCAGGAACGGAGACTTCTCCCCTTGGACCCCTTGTCTCCTCACCTCTGTTGGTATCATTTTTATCCTTTTTATCCTACCCTGCATAATCTCCATCTCACTGTCTGCCTTTTCTTACACCAAACCTTATTCAGTTATCTACCCTCTATTAAGGTGCTTGATATATTTATTTTTCTTTCCGTCTGGGAAGCCGCTCTTATCACAAAATGAGGTATCATAATTGTTCCTCTTATTTCACCCTTTGTAAGCCCAACGGTTGCTCTCTCTCACACACACCAACACGCGCACTCACTATATTTGTCCCCGGTGCTATAACCCATTTAAGTCCGACGTCTTGTCACTGCCCTTCAGCTGCAGAATCCCGGCTAATGGCCACCAGGTTTTTCTCATTAGTTAATTATGTTTTGTGATAATGTCTACAGCTTTGAGCTGCTAGCTGAATGGCTTTTAGGCTAATGGTAACTGATCGCCTCGGTACACGGATCAAGATTGGCCTGCTTTTTTATTATTCAAGCAATGTCACAGCCATCTTTTATTCTTCATTTAGCCACACAGACTAGCTGGTGTTGGTCTTATTGTGCTGCATCATATCGCTTGTGACTAAAGGTCATAAGTTAATAAAAAAAAAGGCTCTATCAGAAATAATGGTAGCCACTGCTGGTCTATATGTAGTCTTTTTTTTTTTTCTCTCAGCAAGTTTTTCATTCATGCGAGGGTTAACAGATTTGCATTTTCACTGGGAACACCTGTAGCACCGTTAGACCATCTCACCCCGGTTTTGTCTGGCTCTACTGAGAGCTAATAAATTTGTCTCATCTTGTTGTGTGCTTCTTTTGTCCTGTCACAGTCAACTTGCATTTTTTGTTTGCTGGCGTGAGTCATTACATGAGGTCCATTGTTGAGTCGCTCCACAAAGCATGGGTTTTGGGAAAGTGCTACAGCAATGACAGAGGGTGTCAAATGAATCATGCCTCTATTGGCTACTTTCTCCAATCTTTTGATTTTGGGTAATTTATATATTCAGTTCTGTGTTTCCTTTGTGTAAAACCCGGGTCCAGCGGGGAGCAAATGTTGCTAGTGCACATTGCTATCTGCACAGAGGTCTCTGTTGCTTGCTTTTTGTTTACAGCAAAAATGATGCATCTACTACTACCTCAGTGGACCACCAACTATTTGCTAGAAAGCTGTGTGAAAAGATGTGATTTATTCTCCGTTGTACCACTTATACTTAACTGATCACGGCTGCACTGGGAAGGTGATCCAAAACGTTGCAAAGCACTCACACAACTAAGCCCTGGTCTGAACATGAAAAGACGACTCTTCGTATGGACAGCACTTTACACATGCACTGTGAGAAGTAAATCCTTCCCATATGGCAGCATCCACACATTCATCAGCCCTTCTGCGTCGGTTTAAAAAAAAACATTGCGGCTAGTTCGCTGCCAGTAAAAGGGAGATTATGGAAATATATTGAGATTTTTAACATTATTTCTGGAGGGAGCGATGAGATTGTGAAATTCATAGAGTGCTGTAGCATCATAACCAACCAGTTTCAGAAAAAGAAAAGGGTTTTCTTTCTTGGCCTTAAACATATTTCATCTTATATAATTCATCCCTTTAGGGGTGCACATATACTGGTGTTTCATATGTGTGCAATTGTCAGCGCCGGTCGTAACCCAATGAGCATAGCTGTAGGTTGTATAATAACACTGGGTAATTACACAGGAAAGAAGTAACACGATGAAATTGCTTTTTTTAAGGGAACTACAATTAAATCAGTATACCCCTATGTCAAGTTCCTCTCTGAGTTGTGTTTAATCTGCAGTGTTGCACCGTTTTATCTGAACTTATTGTTAAAGCCAATAAAGCTGCTGTCCAAATGTGCCCCATTTCATTTAGCTCTGGCACATTTACTGCCCTCCCAACAAAATAAATGACAGCGTCAGTCATTTGAGGGAGAAAAACATTACCAAAAACCAAAACTGAAAAAAAAACTCTAGAAGGAATAGAGACAGGTGCAAAGGAGTGAAACTCTGCAAAGGGAAGGGGTTGAGGAGAGGAGATTGGCAGAGAAAAAATAAAAGGAGAAAAAAAATAATAAAAAAATAAAAAATAAAAGTTTAACAAAGGTGACCAGCCCTAACTGCATTATCTTAATTGTAACCAAACCAATTATCTGAACTCTAATTTAAACAAAAAAACCCCAAGAAAACTTGCTTATTTGAGAAGCAACAACATTTGTTTTCTTCATGGAAACGTTGCACATCGCTTTGTTTACAGTCAGTGGGAGAAAGGACAATTGTTTCAGTCATACATGCACCTAGTTTGTAAATCGTTATGTAAATCAGAACTTACATAATAGCCAATATAACATTACTCCCCACCTTAGGTTTAACCGCAAAATTACATACTGCCTTGACTCAACAATAAAACACAGCAGTGACTTCCTCATTGCTCTGACCCTGGAATCCTTTGTAGTAATGGAGCAATCCGGCAAAACAACAAGCAATTTAAAGGGGTTCGAGCCCTATTCCCTCACAGCATCAAGACGGCTCTGGGATCTGGCCGACCTCTGATGCTCCGCTGAAGCTCTCCGTGCTTTTGTGGCTAAAATGTTGTTGTATTACAGGAAAATGGCCCAGCTATGTGTGTTCATCTTCTCTCTGCCATGATTTTTCATGTGAAGAGACCAGTGGGAGGATGTGTAAAAGTGCATAGCAACAGACTCTTTCTCTCGTGTTCTCTCGCTCTCTCTCGTTCTCACATACTCGCACAGGCACATTAACACACACACATGCACAGACAAACAAATACAAGGCAGCACAGATATAGCGCACATGTACCCTCTACCCCACCAGCAACACAAGGCGCTGTGGAATAATAACGGTCCCATATTAAAGAGTACACCCTCAGGCAAATGATGTAAATGGCATCACACACAGGAATTAGCCTCAGTTTATGAATCACCAGCAGCTGTTGAGGGAAAACATGCGCCGTTGCCCGCCCAGCTGCCCCACTTGCACAGGTCACAGGCTCGGTCTGGAGACTGATTCACTTTGTGTGTTTATATGTATATATATATATATATATATATATATATATATATATATATATATATATATATATATATATATATATATATATATATATATATATATATATATATATCACAACTTCAGATAGAGTCACTGTGCCTGTGGCAGCCCATCGCTCCTCAGAGCTCTGCTTGTCATCGTACCCGATCGCACCTGTCTGTCTGATCATTCGTTAAAATTCCAACAAATACGAGGATGCGGGCAGTATCCATTTCCATTCCCCCGAGTCGCCGGATGGTGCCTGTGCAGCGGTGTAGAGTGTGATTCGCCTGTTGAAACCCTGCAATTCTATTTCAGGCCATCCCACACACAGTGGGAGAGGAGCAGAAATGTGTCACCCTTTAATTACAGCTTTTCAGGTTCTTGTGAAATTTTGTGCATCTGTAGGTAAAAGAGTCCTACTTTGGATTTCAGAAACACACCTCCAGCAATTAGCACATCAAGAAAATGAACAGTGTGTGTGTGTGTGAGAGAGAGAGAGAGAGAGAGAAAGAGAGAGAGAGAGAGAAAGGGACAGCGATAGAGAGAGTGCTTTATTTGCTTTAATTTTAAGCATTTTGGTCTAGTCGCCTGTACTTTTTAGGATCCAAAGCTTCAGCACATGAAAATCCTGTCCCTCCAGCTATTGATGACAACACTGCGTGAAAAATGCAAACAGCCAGTCTGAGTGTGTGTTATGTTCCCAATTATATCACCAGTATTGTCACTTACTCAGAGCTTTTCTCAGTCTGTTCTGCCAGCTGAACTGCAGAACATTATTCCTATAGGGTCAGCCCCTTTCAATTAATTTCTTGTTAGTCCTGATCCAAATAAGCTGCAGTAAGAATTTAATCCTCATAACTGGATTATGAGCTGATTGGCACTACAAGAGCCGATTGTTATTGAAATGAAGGGTTATATAATTGTGGATGGATGACAAATTGACAGCCACCAATCGTTCATGTGTAAAATCATAAACTTCTCTTCAAGATTTCTAGCTTCTATCCGGAGATGAGAATTAGCAGTGTGTTGGCTGTTTTTTATGAGCGTCCTTGATAATGATTCTTCACGCAGGCCTCAGAGAGCCGTTGAACACACAAACACGCACACACACCTCCCCGTCTGTGCGTGTGTGGTTTAAGAAACAAGATGGAGGAATGAAGGATGCTGAAATAACTTGAAAGATTGCATTTTCAAGATTTATTCCCAGTAAAAGCTAATCTGAAATTTTTTGCCTTCTTGTCATCCTATTCATCTGTGTATCTACGTTTAGAAAAACAAAGAACACATTTCCTGTGAAGCCTCTTGCCCAGTTGCCATGCTGTTGCAGAGGCTTTCCTTTTCATTGAGTGTATACATCTAAGAGTTTCTGTATTTGCACAGCCACACTTACCTTGTGACAACCTGTTGCCGTGCCATTATCCCCTATGGAAGGTAACTGTGCTCTGGCACACTTGCTTCCTGCTGCTTCAGATAATTCCGTCTGTCGTTGGGTGACAGGTTGGAAAGGCTGTGCGTTCAAGAATCTCAAATGTGTGCGAGCAGACTGTGCATGTGTTTATAACCCTTTATTATTAATCAGGGATAACAGTGAGGTCAGCAGGGGAGGGGAAAGAGGCCAAGGGTTGACATTTTGGGCTGTTGTTAGTCCAGCAGGGAGGCTCACACACACCAGCGTCAGTGGAGCAGTAGGTTACTATTTCAGTCCTGCCAAAAGTGCTTTGTTGTGTCACCATGAATCTGTCTGAGTACAGTTAAGTGTTTGTGAAAGGACATCACGTCGTGGCTGATTTCAACACGAGTAAGAGTTCTTCTTGCGTCTTTGAGTGTAACCGAACACGCTCAGTCAGTGCCAAACCAAACTATACCTGCCGAGCCGCTGAAAAGCCATTTGCATGAGGAAGCCGGTCGAGGTGAGGAGGACGATACCAGATTTCATCCATCTGTGGTCCCGTGAAATTGATTATATCAGCTGATTACGCAAGCGAGGAGTGAGATGAGCAACCAAATTAGTTTCACAGTGCAGCACCGGGTGCAAGTTCGTAGGATCCGGATGTCAATGGATGAAACCAACAAACTGACAGCATAGTTTATTTAACTACTTTTTTACTTTTTAAATTTATAACTACATTCTACTGTCCAGTTCCTACACCTCCATGTTTTAAACCTAGACATGTAAGGGCCTTGGGCAGATAATTACCAAAGAACTCTGAGAATGAGGGTCACTAGAAAGTCACTAGAAAATTATTAGTGACACAAAGAGACGCCATCTTTGGATGTCCTCCTCATCGCGTATGATGAAAGAGCTAAGACGAGATGTCTGAAGTAGGAAAATAACAGCGAAGCTGTTTAAGAAAATTTGCACAACTACTTAACAAATATGAGCAAAGTAAGCCAGTGGTTCTTTATCAGTTTTCCATTTTGCATTTTGATCACTCGGTATCTGCATAATTGTGCCACCTTAGCAGTATCCGTCTAATGAATGGGTAAATGAATGAGGCCTGGCTGAGATGTTTAATTGCTGGTCATCAAAACCAGCTACTTTGTATTTTTCCTTACAGCTCCACTGAAGCCAAAAAGCAAATGTGTTTCAGATTTTCCATAACTGGCCTCTACTGCGTATAGCATGCCAATTTGTGTATTTGTGTACCAAGCCCTTCCCAGGGTATTGTCTTATGCATGTAGAAAGAGGCTAACTAAACCACTACCCATTCTTTAACATATGTATAGCTAGTATATATACACAGCAGAAAATGTGTGAGCAGCAAGCTTCAAACCTCCCACTGTACTCTGCCCTTTAATATTTAATCGGATGTGCTGAGTCTTTGAGAACGTGATGCTGTTGAAAGTGGCAAAGTGCTGCCATTACCAATAGAGAGGAGAGGATATGTTGCATCTGATTTTACTGATTGTTTCAAGCACATATTTAGAGGTTTAACATTGTTCCTAAACCCTGAACAGTTTGCTGAAACACTGCAGCAGAAGCCACAACAGGCAAAAGTGATGAATTACTTTATGCTGGGATTATAATTCTGCACACTGTTTGTTTACAATGACATAATTGTCTGCATACAGCACTGATGGTAGCTGACAATCAAGATGCTGTTGAGACAATTACAAGCCTCTTTTGTCCTGATTTTGTGTAGTAAGGGAGTGATTGCATTCACTTTAAGACAGTTTTTTCAGATTGTAAGATCTAATATTCAGACTAATGTCTTGAATATGAAGAGCTCCATTAAAAGCTTGTTGTTTTAAAGAGAGGATTGTAAACGCAAAGAGGCAGGGAATTTGTTAGCTAATGTAACATTGTAATTACTCTTGGCATTCTGTACATCGGGAACAGATAAAGAGATTAAAAGTCAGCTTAGCATCTTTCTCGCCGGCATGGAGGTAGTCCATTTTAATTGGCATTTCTCTGACCGCGAAGGGTTAACAGAGCTTCGGTCAGGCTCTGTGCTTCAGCCGAGCACCTTCTCTCATGTCAGCTTTTACATAAATAAGAGCTTTTTCTCTCCATCACTCCCTCTCCTTCTCTTTCTCTCATGCACACCCACACAGAGCCTGTCAGAGGCACATGAGGATGGGAGGAGGAAGGAGGGAGGTGGGTGAAGCATGACACGTGAAAAAGGAAAAGCATTGCTCTTAACGCTGCATCTACAGCCCTTTATCTATTGTTTCTTTGTATCTTGCCTCTTTCCTTCGGTTTCCCGATAACGTATGCTTTCAAGAGTCGCTTCTCTCAATAATATTGGAGCTATTGTGCGTCGAGCCTCTTCTCTTTGTTCTCAAAATTACCCAATTTGTTGTGAGGATCTTCTGTCCTCTGGCAAAGAGATGTGGATTAATCTCGATTAATTTATGTGTAAATGAAGGCTCCGCTAATTGGATTCGAGTGAAGAAGAGGCAAATTATAGAAAAACTAAATTCAGGTTCAGAGATTATTTAAGAGTGAAACACAGTGTGCCTTGTCCATTATTTAATAATGTCAACATAGTTAAGAGAAAATATAGTGAAGGGGGAGATTCTCCATCTTTGTACGTTATAATTAAATCAATAAAATCATGGGCCTACATTTCTACAGGCACGCATTGGATGGGTGTTGTTGAAGACTTTGCACACCAATTGGTTGCTATGGCAACTTGCAGAGTTTTTCCAAATGACCTACAGTTGGCTGACTGCAGCCTCTCTGTGGTACACTTCAGCTGAGTTGTCTTCTCTTCTGTATACTTGCCGCTGCACCTGGTTAAAATAACATTCGTCAGTATCTGATATTTATATTTCTATGTATCATTGCCAGTATAGCCCCCCCCCCCCCCCCCCCCCCCCCCCCACACACACACACACACGCACAAACACACACACTTTTAAGTTTAACAACATTTAATACATGTGGAATTAAGTTCCCTTTTTTAGATCACTGTGATAATATCTCTGCTTAATTATCCCAATTAATTACCAATAAGAAACACTTGTTTGCATTAGTGTTCCCCGTATTTATTATGAAGCTCCAAATGATCACAGATGCAGCCACCAGATTTTAGATGCCATATAATTAGTTGTGGGTGCCAAGGTGTGTCAGTCTGATATAGTCCACAATAAATCTGACAAGCTCAAGTGAGGTCATGGATACAAGAACATTTCCAGCTCAGTGAACCTCCCTAAATAAATTATTTAGAAATGAAAGGATTACACTCAGATGTAGTTCTGCACAAGGCAGGCTGTCCTCACAAGGCAGGCTGTCCTCACAAACTCAGTGACCTTTTAAGAAGAAGACCAGCGACGGAGGTCACCAAGAGACCTGAAATGACTCTGAACGGCTCTGTTTGGCCTGGGGCTTCACCAATCACAGACTGAAATCATCAGAGAGTGAAGAGAAAGCTTTTCTCACACTCACAATAACACTGAAGGGGTTTTAATCCACATCAAACCTTCTTCAGTAAAGCTCGAACTTTTTGTAGGACCATTATTTTTTAAAGTATACTACAAATGTGAATCATTGTGGGATTGTGGAAGCATGACAATATAAGATATTTACATTTTACTGTAAGGAAAATGTGGTATTTGTTTTAGTCTCTGTTTTCTTCATTTGTTTTAATCTAATCAGCTCCATATTGCATTATTTATGTTTATGCAGTGTTATAGTGAAAGTCAAGAAAGTCACATTGTAGGAATAATGTAATGATTATTCCTGCAACGTGACTAATTTCTAATTACCTTTTTCTATTTCAGTGAAAGTGTATCGATTAGATGGCACGTCATTTCTGCCTCAGATCTTCACACACTGTTAATTACAAAAGCCCTTTAACATCTATATACTTAAAAACCCTCAAACCTAAATAACACTAAATGTACATTAAGTAGGCTTTGTGGTATATTTGTAGACCTATTATGCTCATTTCCAGGTTGTTATTTTATACCTTGGACTCTATTAGAGCAACCACAACATTCTTTATTTATCCCAGAGGGGCTCCTTTCCCTTTAAGGCTGCCTGTCTTCTGATTGGCTCCCTCTCAAAACAGAAGGTTTGAACAGGAGAGGGGTGGAGCTTCTTCTGCTCTTACAGCCAGAGCTGTGTGACTGAGATGACAACATTAGGCTAACCTTCTCCTATTGTGATCTGAAACAGAGCTTTAGGAACTAAAAACTAAGAAAAGCCATTATAGGGGCAACTTAAATGGTTAATACACATCTATGAAAATGGTTTAGAAACATTTAAACTTTGTACTTTCTCTTGCAATAAATTGCAAATATATTTTTAGTGAAAAAAAGATTACCATCATGTTTTGAACTGGAAAAAAAATGATTGCAGTACATGATAATTTTCTAAAATCAAAATCAGCCATTAGAGTACTCTCTTAAGAGGCAGGAATATTTACAAAGGCATGTGAAATAAATGTTCAAAGCCTAGAAGGCAATTACATGTAAGTTAAAAAAAATAATAGAAAACTTTGTTAAAATGTTTGTTTCGTCTCTAAATACATTACCCATTTTTTCTGAAAATGCATTATGCCGAAGTTGCCTCCTCCAGGAAACAGAACTTCACAACTTGTCTCTCCTCTCTCTCTCTTTGTGTTGCTGGGGAAGAACAGAGGAGAGTGCTATGACTAACCAGTCGGCCTGGCGAGTGTGTATTACGTCAAAAAGTCACACACTCATCAGCAGGCTTCTGTACCAGCTGAATGTGCATTCAGTCAAAAGTTAGAGTGTAAAGACAACACCCTGTGTTGTCAAACAGTTGGACACTGTGTCTTTGTTTAATAATGCACAGTAGAGACTTACAGTACATCTTAATAAGTGGGGTGTGAAGGGACCATTAATCGAAGCACTGGTGCGAACAGTGACGCTGTCGTCCTCTCAATCTAACAATTTGTGCTGCAAAATGAATCCCAAATGCTCCTCAGTAGCACAAATACTGGGCACAGGGAACAGGATCACTATTGCATGTTTGTTTGTTACGCCTTATGTATGTTTTGTATTCAATTTTTAAAATATAAGCTGCTTTCTTTTACACACTGTAAATGACACACTGTATTTGTGTAATGACAGCATAACAAAGGAACAGAATTAAAATCTTCTGCACTTTTACGTTTGTAAAATCTGAGTAAAACCGAGTTTATTCTTCTGTAATTATGGCTGCCTTGTTAGCTTAGAAGACACAACATGTAATTAAGGTAATATTGGAGCTGTGGGAAGTCATATCATTCCTCATTAGATTAAGGCTAGCTATGTTTCCCCCTGCCTTCAGTCTTTATGACATACTTGGCTGAACCAAGCCAATCTCTCTTTAGATAACTCGGAGATCGGGGTCTCAGAGGTGTTCATTACGTGTCCAAACAAATCACTGACACCAGGCCCATAAGATCAACTGAAGGCGCTATCAGCAGACATGTGTGCTGCTTTGGGATAAGAGGTTCACTTAAAAATGTCAAAACCAGAAACAATCAGCGCGTCATCACAGTGGCTTTGTCTTACTGATGTATATTTTATGCATAGAACATTAGAATGAGATCTATAGTTGTTTTTAATTAACAAAAAGTGTTGTCACTAATCCCTAGCCAGGAACCTTGACTACTTGGAGTGCTTGCTACTTTTCTTTTACAGTTATAACAGAGGTGTCGTTGCTTATTTCCATGTAATAAACTTTCATTTGATATAAAAAAGACAGATCTGGCTTTTGTGACCTCAGTCATTGATTAGTGAAGTCACCGTGTGAAACCTCCATTGGCATCATGCTGTTTAGAAGCTAGACAAGCAAGAAGGTAGATCTGGCATAGAAGTCTAATGGCACCATCTGTTCATAGGGAAACTTATCAATGACAAAGCAGACCTGCCTTGTACTTTTTGACTCTAGTGAGGACTGTGATTTATCAATTTAAGATCATATTGTATTCAGTACAGCTTAAAACTAGCAGATGAAATACTAAAATTATCAGGAAAGATTAAGAGAGCAATTAGTGCTGGCCATTTGTAAGGTTACAAGTCCAGGACACCTCTGTGTTGCTTTTGCTTTTTATCTTTTATATACAGTCTATTATGTTTTTAGTTTTCTTGAACCTCTTTCTAACTTTGAACTATACCTCTTCCCCCCAGCTGCTGGCTATATGTACAAATCAGTCTACTTGCCTTTTGATAAAGCTGCAGTCACACAAAGAAAGCAATTTTGCAGTGACGTGGTGACCAAAGATCACAGAAAGTCAGTGGGTAAAAAAATGCTGGCAGTGCAAAATGTGGGGGTCCTGAGATAGACTTTTGAACACACAGGATACCGATGATTGACATATGACAGGGTACTAAATACCAGAGCCTTCGAATGAGTCATTCCATTCAACAGCTCTGTTAAACACATTAGAGGGTTACCTAGGCAACCAGAGCCTGGGCTATCCACCAATGACCAGCTGATCCTTAAAAGTAATGTGCAACAAGTGACGCCATATGTGACTGTGGGCGCCACTTAAATAAGAAAACAACCATAATAAAAAACAATGAAACAACACATGGCAGTCAATGTGATATATATCGACTGCCATATCAGACTGATCATAATCTCATATGACTTAGAGTACAAATGACGCTTTAATATTGACAATAGAAACAATGGTATCAAGAGAATTTGTCACCATATAAATAATAATGACAGAATCTTGTTAAAATTCAGCACTGAATCACTGATCTGATTTCACATTGCCAGTGGACATCACATTTGAAGTGATGCCTGTCTGGAGCAACAGGCTGCAGGTTACCCAGCAGGCCCACTCTTACTCAGCCTCTGTGCACTAATGACGAACAGCCTCGGGCCAGGCTAGAGGCTCAAGGTTACATACCTGCGATCTTTCTTCACAAAGAAATCAGCAGCACCCATCTTAGAGAGATAAACAGTACTCAGCTCTGCTTGGAAGGAGGCTGACTCACTGGCTCAGTCGGTAGAAATGTCTGCTGTTCCTTGGCCACTGCTTAAGCTGTGTTTTTATGTGATTTCTAATCTGCAGGAAATGGTGTTGCTCTCTGAAATTGCCAGAGAAGACCTGTATCATAGTTTGGGAAAAATCATTTTGAATCACAAATGTCAGGGCTTGTTCACGCTTTCCCGCGACCATCATCTAGTGTTGTTTTCCTCACTCAAGTGCTATGACCTTGATGCACGACCTACAGACACAGAACAAATGTGTCATCTGCTGTCTCATCTTTATGTACATGTCCGCATTGGTCAGACAGCACTATTTAATTGCAACACAATGGGTTTCTCATTTTTATATGAGACATAGACAGCATTATAAAGAACAATTGTTTCTCCCAATTTGCATTAATTAATTGTAATATCTCTCCACTCATCAGCTTTTGAAATAACAATCCATGAGATGTAAACACACCTCCATCCTGTGCTCATTGCCGGCTCACTAAATATCCTGCGAAATGAGTTGCATTTCATTTTCATACTTTGCTGGTGGAGGCGATTTTTACTGCTGTTAATTATTCATGGGCCAGTAATGTGTGCAGCTGTTCTCCTCTCAAACAGAAAGAAGGAGGAGAAGATTGAACTGATCTGTTGTCCATACCTCTGAGTAACACAGTAAATGCAGATGAAACACTGTCTGCTGATAATAAAGTCCTGGGACTGGCGAGCAACTTTGATATTTGTAAATTTCTTTTTGGAATAAATTATTCTGAATGTGTTTCACAGACTTGATTAAAATTTTAAGCTGTTGGTCAGTACACCGCTTACAGACTGAAATATTTATATATTGGATGGATTGCCAGATTTGAAGACTCCCGCAGAGCCAGCCATGACCCCCAGCAGATCAATCCCACTGACTTTGGGGCTCTCCAAACTTTATCTCTAAAAGATCTGTACAAAGATCCCACTGACTTCCTATTAATTCTACTTACTTTGTGGGGCTTCTAGCTTTATCCACTGTGAAGTTTACATTTATGTTTTTATTTTTGTAAAAAAGGGTATCTTGTTGGCTGGGGACCCGAGGAGCTTATGTAATAGCGAGGTGTCTGTCATCTGTCCACAGTTTGCAAGAATCGTTGCTCATCCAAGAACACTGGTCAGGATTTAGTCAAACTTTCACACAGTGGTCATCTGATGACTGCGCTCAAGGTCAACGTCATATTGTTTTTTCTTGTTTTGTCAGCACTTTTCTATTTTCACAGCAGTTGCTGGACTAGTAGTAGTCTTTAAAATCAGACAGTACTATAGGTCGTGGTGCATTGGTCAGATTTGGGTGAAGTGACATTAATTTGGCCTGGATGTGACCGTCAGCCTCCTTGACTTCTTAGTGGATTTTAATTAGTTTGTGCAGTACAATCACCCAGTGACAATAAAACTTTAATCTGTGAAACCCATCAGGAGCTAGTAGTGGCTGCAGACTGATGTATTGATTTGTAAAAACACAAGAGATAGACAGACAGCAAATATTTTTTCACACAAACTCCACAAATTACTTATGGCTGCTTCTTTATTCAAAAAGTGTCACCATGCCGGGTAGCTCCACATGTTTGATTGGGCAGATTTTGTTACCCGTCAAGAAGGATGCCCCATTTGTGTCTTCTACCAGGAATAAAACTGGGAATTCTTAGGCAAACGTGCAAACCACTACACATTACCACTACCAGTTCCTTCAATGCTAAAGTTTCTATCCCTTGATTGATCTGTCTAGATCAGCGGTCCCAAACCCCCGGGCCTCAGACCGGTACCGGTCCGTGAGTCGTTTGGTACCGGGCCACCAGAGTTGAGGCTCAGGTGTGAAATGTATGGTTTTCAGGGTTTTTATCGGTTTTCAGCGTTATTTTGTTATCATTTTTATCGTTAACTCGATTTTTTCACGTGTCTTATAAATAAATCTTCTTTTTTTCGGTACCGGTACTAGTTTTATTTTGTTGTATTTATCTGCGACACCTTAAAGGCCGGTCCGTGAAAATATTGTCGGGCATAAACCGGTCCGTGGCGCAAAAAAGGTTGGAGACCGCTGCTCTAGATCATCTGTCTTTTCCTTTCTTTTTTTGTTTTGTTTTTTTGTTATTGCAATCTCTTTTTGCCTCGCCCTCATTCTCCTGCCTGTTTCCTCCACAGGAATACCTGTGTCCACTCAAGCGGTTTGGGTAGTGGAGCATGTTGTGACAGCCATGTCTCTGGAGATGGAGAAGACCATCACCAAGCTGATGTACGATTTCCAGAGGAATTCCACCTCTGATGATGACTCTGGATGTGCACTGGAGGAATATGCTTGGGTTCCCCCTGGCCTCAGTCCTGAGCAGGTATATAGTTACAGATACAAACAAACTATGACGCGAATAAGTACTTCATTAGATATTCTCTGTTGTTGTTCAACAGTGCCAGACCATATCAAATTGAACCAAGTCGGTCAAGAGAATTTAATTATTTGGATAATAAAGTATCTATCGAAGTAATCCCGAGCTGGAAAATTCACTCATCTGAAAACACGACAACATATCATCATTGTTTGAAATCCCCTTCATGGTGCTGTAGTCTCTTACGGGTTAGAGTGGGGAGAAGGGCAGGGATGACTTACAGTAGACTAAGGCTATGCTGTCAAGCATTTCAGGGAGCAATAATTGTAAGGACATTTTACAGCTGTCAGTGTTAATCTGACTTTGTGTAGAAACCAAATTGAGAGTCAGACAGACTGACAACCATGACTGAAATCATGAAAAGCAACCACACACTGATTAGTTGATTGCATTGTCTGAAGAACAGATGCGAAGCAGCAAAAGATTTGATGAAATGTTGAAATGCTCTCTGATGAGTTTAAAGTACAAGAATTTCAAATATATAGGAGGATTCACTTTGAAAAGGCTGTTTCACTGATCAGTATCGAGTAAACATGATGACTATGTGGTCTTCTAGGCACACTAAGCCTCAGTCTGCTCTGTTTTTTACTGTAACTTAGCAAATTTAAACCCAGAGGACTGGAAGTAATTTGAGTCAGTGAATGTTTGGATGAATCTAATTGGAAATGTGTGGCAGCATGTTTATGCGTACCAGTTTCGCAATTCTCTGTCTGGACTCATTTGCAGTTTAAATGCCTTTTAATTGCATGCATGACCAAGCTAATGCAATTGGCTCTGTAAATCCAGAGGAAGATATTTCCTCCTCATTTTTTATTTTTGCCTGTTGTTTTTGTCAGCTCTGACATAAGATAAGCACGGTTGTGTTCAACTATATTCGGTATAAACACTTCTGTCTTTATTTAGTATGAGAAGGACTCCAATGCAACAGGCCTCCTAGTACTCTGTTAACAGATGACAGGATGGGCTGATAACAGTCATTTTCTCCAGTCAGCCATCTTGACAGGATGCTGAAAGAGGCTGCAGCCTCTGTCATCCAACAGGA
Source organism: Rhamphochromis sp. 'chilingali' (assembly GCF_963969265.1). Lineage (NCBI taxonomy): Eukaryota > Metazoa > Chordata > Actinopteri > Cichliformes > Cichlidae > Rhamphochromis > Rhamphochromis sp. 'chilingali'. Next base: position 24,828,714 of record NC_137939.1, on the reverse strand, counting down.
GGTGCAGGCAATTTGAAGCTGCCCGTTTCTTTTTTTTAATACACTTGAACGTAATGAATTTTAAGCCCGTCACATCTGATTTCTCTCTGTACAATTAAAGAGACTTGCATTTTAAAAGATAATCACAATTTTGCAGCATAGTTCATCAAGCTGTCAGGACTCAAATTCCCCAGCTGAAAACATTTACTGTTTCAAAAATGTTTTGTTGTATCAGGATTGGATGGGAGGAATGAACTTTGTTAACAGTAGATCTTTTCAATATTTGTTGTAACATGTTTTTGCTTTTTTTTTGTCTAAACAACTTCCTTTAAGAGCTTCAAGTTAAAAAAAGAAAAAAGAAAAAGAAAAGAAAGGATTTGGTGGGCTAGAGATTCCAGTAAATTCAGAGCTGAATAACTGCTAGTTTAATTAGTTAGTTTATCAATTTTGCATTTATTGTCAAGGTCACTTGTTCCTGTTTACCTGTGGTTTTTGGACTGGACAAGATGACTAACATGGTAACCAGTAATGAAAATAAGCTGCATTCCTATACAAATTTGCATGAAATGGATCACATTTAAACCATTTAAAGCAGGTATGTAAAACCTAAGGCCCGAGGACCAAAATCAGCCCGCCAACGACTTCAATTTGGCCCACTGGGCGGCTTTGGAAAGACATAACTGAAGGCATAAATTTCAGCATTTCCTACTAAAAACAGCATCCTACTGGCTATTTACACACCAAAGTAAATAAGTAATAAACAATTAAATAACACCAAAAAAAATCAATTTTACATTTTATAATTACAGGACAGTCTGTAGCTTCATCTGTCATTTTTACACATGTATTTCTTACAACTTGAGCCAAAAGAGTCGTCATTCATTTACTCCAGCAGCATTTCTACGTTTAACATGTAGAAAATGTCTTTACACTGAATGAATGTGAAGTTTTATCCCTGATTTAAAGTATTTTTGCTTCCCGATTAACAAAGAAATTTCGAAGAGAGTGAAGAAAGTTCTTATTCGTCGATGTGCTTAATATTTTAAAGTCCACCTGTTGCACAGTTGAGAGACAGTTCTCAGAGAAAAGTGGTTCAAGGCAAATGATTTTGGCTCTCATAAGAGTCGGCGTCACCCTCCTCAGCACAGAGTAAAGAGCGAGCGTGACGGGCAACACGGAGAAGAACCACCTTTCTCCCTCACTCTCCACCCTACTGATTAAGTAAATTGAATGAGCAGAAACTTCAGTAAAATAGATCTTTACACTGCACTGAACACTGAACCACTTTGCGTTGAAAGCCTGTTTTGTTGAAAATCCGAGACAAGTAACAAGATTGCTTTCTATCCTTTCAGTGTTTACTTCTCAAACACCGTTCAAGGCTTTTTCTCTGTTTCATCGGCTAGCATTTAATTACAAAAGAGGGTTCAGGGCACGGATGGCAAGTGCTACTGCATCATGAATTATAATTGCAGTGCAAGTTTAAGATTTCCTTTAAGCAATGCGAATATTAGCTGCTGAAAATTTAAAGAACCTGGTGCTGTTCAAGGTTGTGCCTGCAGCAGCAGCACACATCTCAATGTGCTGAACACTTTCAATTCCAGACACCAACTTCCAAGGGAAAGACATAAAAATTTTTCCATGAATCAGTGAAATAATGTAGATTATTTAAAACAGCCAACTTTTATCTTTGTATAAAGAACAAATTGTGGATATTTGGATGCTATTGTATAGGCCAGCTTTAAAATATACTTTAAATTTGACATAACTAAAGAAATTATAGTTATTTCTTCTGTCTATCATAATTTTATAATTAGAATTCACAGATCAATCACGATTTAAAATTCATTGTTGTAATCTATAAAAGCCACAACCCCAGGCTTCAGACTAAACGATCGGTTTCTACTCTTACCTCTGTATGATGTGAAAAAGAGTAGATATCCTCGACATGGTCATCTCAGACACACAGTTCCAGCTGTGAGCACAGCAGCCCAAACTCATCAGCTGTTTAAACCATCTATTTGTGAGTGCCAGCCGAGCAGAAGGAAGTTGTCTTTGAGGAACTAGAAACAGAACTAAAAATGTTTGTTAGATGAAGAGTGAACTGAGGAGTTCCATCAAGGAAAAGTCTAAATTAAATAAAGATTATTTTGAACTGACTCATGCAAAGTACTCTATGAAAGTTCAAGATCAGAAACAGGAGTTTAAAATGAGTACAGTACTTTCCATTTAATATTTTTATATTTACAGTGGATCACATAAGTGCTTTATTCTTGCTCTTTTTCTGCCCACCTTTACTATTGTGGTTTACTCTTATCAGAGCTGCACTGAATAGGAATTCCTTTCTCATTTCTCTACTGTATTGTTTCTTTCGATAACAATGCGGTAAATTTTACAGTATATAAATTTACAGAACATAAATACAGTATCAACACCTTTTATTCTTCAACACAGTCGCTCTTAGACAAGCTTTCATTTAATTTCTTTAATCTGCAGGGGAAGTTTAGCAGGCTTCTTGAAGGACATTCAAAGCTTGTTTTGAATATTGGCTGCCTTTTTTGCTCCATTCTCTGTCAAGATCATCCCACACTGCTTGAATAATATTGAGGTGTGTGAGGCCAATCCATGACTGATAGGCTTTTCATTCTGTGTTGTTTTATTTTTTGTCTTGTTTTTAACCCATTACTTGGCAGTGTGTTTGGGGTCATTGTCATGCTGAAAAATGAAGCTGCTGCCAACCAGATGCTTTCCAGATTTGTTTTGCATGCTGGATCAAAATAGGATGGTACTTTTCTGCATTCATCCATTAGTTTTGCCAAGATCCCCAGCACCACTGGCTAAAATGCAGTCCCAAAGCAAGACAGAACCTCCACTGTGTTTTTAAAGATGGCTGTAGATGCCCACTGTGGTGCCTATCTTTTGATATTGATGACATTTTGAAGCAAAATTTTGAATTTAAATTCATCACTCCATAAGACCTGTTGCCACTGATTTTCAGTCCAGTTCTTGTTTAATCAGCTTCTTGGATAGTGGTTGTTTTTTTTTGTCCAGTTTCCTCAAATTTTGTAAGGACACACTGCACCATGCTGATCAAGTTTTTGGCTAATAACTGGTATTCATGTTGTTGGTGCAAAAATACAATTAATATGTGTCGAACAATGTTATCTTTGGCATGTTTTGTAGATTTAACTAAAGATGTTTTTTGCAACAGGCTGCAAATGCCCGATGATAAAATTCACTAACTTGCTTTTATGTGTAGACACAACACTGGTTCGTACCTTGAATTGGGTGCCCTTTTTTAAGCTTGAATGATTTATAGGTCAGTGTTAAGTTGTTCTACAAACAAAAAAGACTTCTCCTAAAATGGTGAGGTACAAGACCTGGACTGGAAATGAGTAAAAAAAAAAGCAGTCAATGTCCAAAGAAAAACTCTGAAACAACTCCTTATCCAACAAAACCTTATATTTTAGTGCAAATTAAAATAAAAAAGAATTGTGTGCAATATGCAAATTTGTGTCATAAATCAAAACTTTCAACCTCCAAACAGATGTTTTTACTTCATCCATCATGCTTTTGTGTGTGATGTAAAGAACTTGGCAAATTATGTAGAAACATTTTCTCTGACTTTCCAAGTTGTTATGAGCACCAAACAGCAGACAGATGAGGTTAGCAACTAACATAATCAAGGATTTTGTAACAAAACGCGTAGAATATTTATATCGGGGTGAGTTGAGACTAAGCACACTGAAAAAGGGGTAGAAAATATTTACTTTACCTTTTGTCAAATGTGCTGAAACACATTTTGAAATTGAGAGGTCACTCAAGAGCAAAACCACATGTTTGATTTTCTGTTTCAGGTGCATCAGTATTATAACTGCTTACCAGAGGAGAAGGTTCCTTATATCAACAGCCCTGGAGAGAAATACCGCATCAAGCAATTGCTTCACCAGTTGCCACCACATGACAATGAGGTAAAACTACACAACAAAATTCTGAGTAATACATGAAGGCTTTTCTTTACTCTTATGATTTCCAGAGGTTAGGTGGCGTTTCAGCTCTAATGATGAGTCGTGTTGTTTCAGGTACGATATTGTAATGCACTGGACGAGGAGGAGAAACGAGAGCTTAAGCTGTTCAGCAATCAACGGAAGAAAGATAACCTGGGCCGAGGCAATGTCCGTCCTTTCCCCCTAACTATCAATGGGGCCGCCTGTGACAAGGTAAACCACGCAACCAACATCTTTTCATTCCTTACATAATGACCTACTTTTTCCGGACTTGGGCCATCGTCTGTGTAGCAAATATCTTTAATTCTCCTTCATAAAAGCATGTTAGTCTTGAAAATATTCAATACTGTCTCTTTTCACACCTTACAGCTTTCATTCTTTCTTTGTCTGCCTTTTCTTCCAACACTACCTGACTCTCTCACTTTCTTTCGTACCTTTCATTTGATTTTGTTTCTTTTCATTGAATTTTATTTCTTCTCTTTTCCTTTCCTCTCCTACAGTGTGGGGGTCAGATAAATGGAGGGGACATTGTAGTTTTTGCACCAAGGGCGGGTCATGGAAAATGCTGGCACCCTCAGTGCTTTGTCTGCGGCACATGCGAGGAAGTATTGGTGGACCTCATATACTTCCACCAGGATGGCAAGATCTACTGTGGCCGGCACCATGCCGAGAGGCTGAAACCCCGCTGCTGTGCCTGTGATGAGGTGCGCCTGTCTGGGCTTGGAGCCCTTTGGGGTTGGAAATGGCTGAATGGTTCATGCTCACAGACTTGGATGGGGTTGGAATCAGTCTGGAGGGAAAAGATGTCTCAGTGTCTTTGCCACGTCTTGGAAAGTCCGCTGTAATTTATAGTGAGCGGGCTTGAATAATAAGTCAGGCCACAGTGCTCTGCAAGTATTGGAAAGAGAATTTCTATTTGATTAAACTGTTTAATTATCTTTAACTGGAAGATATAAATCTGATGTCACGTACATACCTTTTAAGTTAGTTTCTTTATAAGGTAATTTTGTGAAATAATTACATGAATATTATAAAATGCAAGCACAAAGGATGCCTAGATCATCGTTTTTATTCAGCTGAAATATGCCTGACTTTTACACTTAAGAACACTCACGCTTTGGTGGAATTTCTAACAGTTTACTAATCTACCTGTCAGTTTATGTGGAGGTAGATGATCCTATTAAGGGGTAGTATGTCAAAAAGGATCCTATTCTAGGACGTGACACGAATAAAATACAGGACCCTGAGATACAGGATAGCAACATATGTAGATATTGTGTGTTATCTGCTTGCTGATAAATGTAATGTGTTAATCATATAGATCATCTTTGCTGATGAGTGCACTGAGGCGGAGGGCCGGCACTGGCACATGAAGCATTTCTGTTGCTACGAGTGTGAGACCACCCTTGGCGGGCAGCGCTACATCATGAAGGATGGACGACCACACTGCTGCAACTGCTTCGAGTCCCTTTATGCAGAGTACTGTGACGCATGTGGAGAACACATAGGTACAACTTTCATTGTTGTTTCAAGTCCTCTGATATCTAAATGAATTGCTATCAAGAGTGACAGACATGCTATTCCTGTACTTGCTTCGTGGAAAAAAAAAACTCCAACAGCCCTTTATTGTAAGCGTGACTCTTATCAGCTCTGGAAGCCTTGTGTGCCGCAGCTGTGGAGAGGCGGGTTCAGTGCAGTGAAATGCGGATAGTTATTATCATCCCAAGCTTCAGTAACAGTGAAAGAGTGTGTTTCAGAGGGTGCTCCCATGTTGTATCCAGATGGAAGCTGTGAAAGATGATTGCTTCCTCTTGCTGGGGAGTAGTGCTGGTGAAATTTATTCATGCTATCTTACAAACTGAGTGATCATCTGTGGGCATGAAATCATAAATATTTTTACTTTAAGAGACAAAGGGCTCTGTTCGCTCATAACGTAAATAGTGCCTTGCAGCATATCGGATAAAAATTAGGTATCATATCAACATATCTGACAAAAATTTGCTTAATAGCTAAAGGTTAACATCAGTTTTTGATGTTTTTTCGTCATGTGTCGATACTAAAAATGGTCAAATGTTTTTGTTCCCATCTTATTAAAGGCATTGACCAAGGTCAGATGACTTATGATGGACAGCACTGGCATGCAACTGAGGAATGTTTTTGCTGTGCCCGTTGCAAGCGCTCCCTTCTTGGACGCCCCTTCCTGCCAAAGCAGGGGCAGATTTTCTGTTCACGGTCCTGCAGTGCGGGACAGGTGAGGAAACTGAAAATACATCTGAAGCATCTCCTCATTTAGTTATGTATATACCCGCTGTTAATTAGTATACATTTTTAAGAGTTTTCTAGTTATGCACATATATATTTTGTTTATTTTAACAATTAAGGATCCCGAGGAATCTGACTCCTCAGACTCTGCCTTCCAAAGTGCTCGCTCACGTGAGTCCCGCCACAGCACCAAGATCGGAAAGAAAGAGCGCAGGAATGCTGAGCAGGATAGGCGAAGCACCGAACCCCGCCAGTCAGCTCCTCCATCGATGCCCGACCGTCTCTCTGCTGATATGGATCCCCTCTCTGGTCAGATGGATCGCTTAAGCCTCACTTCTAGTCAGACTCCAAGCAGGACGCCTAACCGCACCCCTAGCCGCACTCCAAGTCGAGCCCCAAGCCTAAACCAGGTGTGGATGAGCCGAGATGACCCCTACATCCCTCCTTCCTATGAAGGCCCTCAGCGGGATCCCTCCCCTAGCCCTACACCCATTCATCTGCTGGGTCAGTGTAATGCTAGGCAAGGTTACAATCCTAATGCGAATGCTCATCCACCAGCCCAGAGTCCTGCCAACCCAGGAAAGAGGCCTGATTCCTGGGGAAAGGAGCAAGGGAATGCCAAGAGGACCCCTATGGCTGCCCTGAGAGGCTACTCCTTTAATGAAAACTGGATGCAGCACAGCCAGGATGAGTTCAGACCCAACAAGCTGCGCACCCAGATGAGCTTCAATGAGATGTCTAGCCAGAATCAGGGTTTCTCTGACAAGAGAAGTATCAGTCTGCATGGATTCCAGAGAAATGGAAGACCCCCACTGACCAGGAGGAACCCTATCAATGCCATGAGCTTTAACGAGCCCCTCACTCCTCTAGAACAGACCCCTCGTGGATCCATGGACTCCCTAACTATGTCTAATGCTACAGGTATGGGGTTAAAAAGCCTAAAGTTAAGGTCATTTATATGAGATTATATAAAAAAATGACATTTTATTTTTTTATTTTTTCTTGTAACAGGTAACTCTCTAGATGGAGTCAGCAAGCGTCAGGAGCATCTGTCAAGGTTTTCCATGCCTGACCTGAGTAAAGATTCAGGTGTAAATGTGTCTGAAAAGAGCAACATGGGTACCCTCAGCTCCTCAGTCCAGTTCCACAGCACAGAATCGCTGTCCTCCTCCCGCCCATACAACAACAACAACATGTACACCCCTCTGAGAGTCGGCTACCCACTGCAGTACTGGGATGGCCCACAGCCGCTCGGCTTTGATGGTAAAGGTCGTGTCGGGGTGATGGGCAGCAGTGGGAATCTGCGGATGGCTCCCATGAGTGACAGAATGCCCCGCCGAAGCTTAAGCGGGCAGGAATCTGTGACCCAGAACCAGCAGCCACAACCCAGACGCCGCAAACACCATCGTGGGAACAACGGCAACGGCCAGCACCGCAGTGGCCGCCACCACAAACGCTCTCGCCGCTCTCGCTCTGACAACGCCTTGCACCTGGTGGCAGACCGGCCTGCTCAAATGATGGAGCCGCCGTACCGTCGCGTTCAGGAGGATTATGATCGTTTCCCCTCTGGTCATGCTGCACGGGAGTTGTTCGGGCTGGACCCGGGCGGGTACAGGCAGCAGCTTCACCGGCCCTGTCCCCGCACCACTTCTGATCTTACCCTGCAGAATGCTGGCTGGCAACCTGTCGGCCTGGGCGGGCCGTGCTGGGGCGATGGGTACATGGAGGCTGCTGACCCCTGGTGCTCTAGCTGCTCCTCTTCCTCCGAGTCTGAGGAAGAAGAGGCTTATTTTATGGGAGAACCAATCCCTCGGCCCGTGCAGCTGTGCTACATCAATAACGAGGAGCGACGCCATCGCTACAGTCCCTCTGGGATAGGTGGCCATCACGGACCTCTTCACGGACCGATTCATGGCCAGCTGCACACCCGCCAGAGGAGGAAGAGCAAAAACTGCATCATTTCGTAGATATAGAGCAAGGAGTTGGGGAGGGATGAGCAGGAGAGTGAAAGATATAAGAGAGAAAGGTAAGGAGACGGTGTAAAGCAGCAGAGATGGTGGAACAGAGGGAGTGGGAAGGTGAGAGTGAGACAGCTGAAAGTGAGAGTGAATAGAGAGTTTCTGTGTGTGTGTGTGTGTGTGTGTGTGTGTGTGTGTGTGTGTGTGTGTGTGTGTGTGTGTGTGTGTGTGTGTGTGTGTGTGTGTGTGTGCTTTTGTGTGTGAGTGGTGGGGTTGAAGAGGGAAAAAAAGGCCTATTTTTTGTGCTTGTGAGCTTACACAACTCTACACCATGTAGTGTTTGTGTACACCTACACAGAATGATCTAATCCTAAGAGGAAGCTCAGCTGGCTTACACAACGGGAGTGTTTACGCTGATGGAGATCAACTGATGGTACCGGGAAGCACTGAAGAATTTGACAACTACAAAAACTGTGGTCAAGGTAAAATAACATGGCATGTGTGCGTGTCTGTGCGTGAACCCCATGTTACAGAGAGATTGAACTATTCCAGCTGGAAAAGGCCAGTGGTCAAACTACAGTGACATGACTGTTCACGTCGCCGCTCAGTGATCCAAGCCCTGGGCAGTAAACTTATTCTGTGTGGACAAACGAGAAATTGTATTGGGATAGTGCAAGCTATGTGCTAGATTCCAAGCTGTGTCATTGTTTACCTCAGTGGAATCCAAATGCTGCTGGAATATAGTGTTGGCTCGCTAGCCCCGTTATCACCTTGTACAAATAGTCTTTTAAACCTTGTGCTCTGCATAGCCGGCTCTCCATTGCTTCACCAAGGACAGAGCGCCAGACAGCCTCTGCTCCTTGACCATTCAGGCACAGTAACGTCAGGTATGGTCCCGTTTTCTCTTCTGCAACATGCTTTGTTTTGGTTTTTTTGAGAGTTACCTATAGTTGATTAATACTACCACTAATAACACTAACAATAATAATGATAACACAAATAATAACTATAAGAATATTAAAGAATAATACCTACTAGATGTATATATAGTAATAAACTTTAATAATGGATGTAGTAATGTAAATGTCCTGTACATATGGTCTTAAATATTTATATATTTTGTAACTAAAGAACCATTATTTGTATAACATGATGTAGAGATAGGGAGGCTTGCATGTTAATTTGTTGTTGTTGTCTCATACTGAAAATAAAGTGTATGTCAATGAACAACCAGGAATATTTTTTTTTTGGTTAAAGTGGTTTTGAGTTCAGAGGATGTTTCACTAAGCCATTCTACCATTCCTAAAGAAAAAGTAACTTTCCTTGCAAGGAAAGCTCTGCTGAATAAACGTTCCATCAAGTGTCTTCCACAGCAGTGTTACTGTCAGTCAGATAATAACCACCACAAGCCTTTCCACAGCAGGTCAAGTGTCCTGACCCGACCCGAGGAGTCTGAAAATGAGAAGTTCACTGTCTTATTTCTCGCACATCCAACAGGTTAACTACGAGAACCGAGCATTCATTTACCTTCTAATATATTCCAGACCTTCAAATGCGCCGTTATAACCAGGTAATGACTTGAGCTGAGTGGTTATAATGTTTTGGTTCAGTCTACAGTACTGTGCAGTTTGGGGCCTCCTTTCATTTCTCTATATTTTGCTTTCAAGGAGCCAGAATTTCTTTTCATTTTTGAAATGGTATTGAGCAAGAGTTCTCCAAGCTTTCTTAAGGTCTTTCATATTTTTTTAAATATTGGCTACTTTATCTTCAGTCCAGTTCTTGTACTTGACCATTTTTAAAGGAATTTCTTTCATTTATTTGTTTGTTAAGCCACTGATCCATGACTCATTCATGACTCAAGCACAAAAGTTTGACTTTCAGGCATCTTAGAACTGTACAAAATCTAAAATAAAATTAAAAAAACAACCAAAAACGGGGTGACTCAAGACTTTATATAGAGCTCGACATTTTACAGTTAATCCTGTTACACTAGCGCCTGGAAAAAAGTTAAAATGTATCTCTTGCATTATTGTGCTGCAGTTTCTTGTCACTGGTCACATTTAAATGAATATCAATACTTCAGTGATAATCCAGCCTGAGCCGTGTCAGTGTTCGAGTCACAGAGTAAATCAGAAATACTTTGACACTGGCCACTTCAGCAATATAACAAGGACCAGTTAATAAACAAAAAAAATAAATTTCTAACATAAAAAGGTCTGAAATTTGGCCTATTAACTACATTCGTTTTTTACAATGGACCTATAAGATTCAGTATATGAATTTTAGTAGCTACAACTATAATTGAGTTGGAAATGGTTTGAATACTTTGATTACATCAAATATACAGTCACGATAAAAAGAAAATACATCTTCCTTCAACTCTTAATGTTTTACATAGGTAAATACAACCATATTATGCTGAAACATTGTTTAACAAAACCAAAGTAGTGAAGAAGTATTCTGTAAAATATAAATTATACCCTCGCTGCTTCCAGTTTAAGCAGGAGCCAGTGCTGCTTATCAGATGCAGCTGATTAGCTGATCATCAGCCAGTGTGATAATCAGTGTGAGCGCTTCTATAAAAGCAGATATTTTGGCAGTTTGCAAGTCTGGAGCATTCAGGTGTGTACACATGGAGAAGGAGTTTTAAAAGTGGAAACATTCAAGTGAGTTACCAGTCTTCCCGCAAGTGAATCTCCCAACAAATTCACCCAAAGATCAGAAAGATGACAACAAACCCAAGACCTACATCTCAGACCTCAGGTAGCTTGTTAAATATTAAAGTTCATGACAGTACATTTAAAAAAAAAAGAAAAAAAAAGACTGAAGCTTAGCTCATTCAGAAAGGTTGCCAGTAGAAATAGACTTCTTTAAAAATAAAAAAGGAGAGGCAACAGTTTAGCTCAGAAGCAGGTGACCATATGAGTGCAGCAATGACTGAATGCAATCCCTTGCTACATGTCTTCCCCCCACACTCTCTCTCGTCACTGTGCTATTTAATAAAGGTTAAAAAGTAATTTAAAGAAATCTAAGCTCTAGATTTGTAAAGTTGCATGTGAACAAACCACAAGACCTGTGGAACAAATGACCAAGACCAAAGTGAAGATGGTTAGCCAAAATGCACAGCACCATACTTGGTGAAAATCAAATGCAGCGTATCACCTTCGAGGCACAGAGATGGAAGGGTGATGATTTGAGCTTGTTTTGCAGCCACGTGATGTGGGAACCTTGCAGTCACTGAGTCCACCATGAACTCATTCAATAGCAAAGTACTCTAGAGTCAAATGTGAGACCATCGGTCTGACAGCAAAAGATTGCTCCAACTTCGGTGATGCAACAAGACAATGATCTAACCTGATTGAAATACTCTGGTGGGACATTAAGAGAGCTGCATATAAAAAACAGCCCTCGAAACTCAATCAACTGAAGCGACCCTATAACGAAGAGTGGGACAAAAAGTGTTCATGACAACATAAGAGACTGAACAAAGTCACAGAGAACAAGATTCAGATTATTGTTAATAAAGTTGGTTGTACACACTACTGAATTACATGGTACACACAGGTTTTCACTCACCGCTTCTGGATTCTGGGTTAATTTTTGTTAAATAAATAATAACATGGTTTATTATGTCATGTGTTATTTTTCTGAGGTTAAATTTAAATAATTTTAGAAACTGGTAAAAACTAGGTGGTGCTTTTTTTATTATTATGTCCTGATATGTAAAACCTTAGAACTGAATGAGGGTCTATTTTCTTTTTCCACACATCCATAGCTTGAACCTCTTCACACAATTTAGTACACTGAACAATGATCGGCAGAGGGGCCGTGATTCAGGCTGTAAGACGAGCAACACTGGTCTATATCAAATATCACAGAATCTACAGGTGTTGAAACCATAAACAATAGTGTGTGTCCAAGTCACCTACTGACCTATTAATGTATTTCCTGCTGTGACCTGAAGTGATCTATATAGCCATGAACACATCACTGAGCATATTTTTGGACCACATAATGTTTAAAATGCTGTAAACAAATTTATTGCAAGCAAAAATAAATTATGTCAAAATATATCTCAGTCTATATGAGACCTTTTTAAAGCAATACAACCAGTGCATCGTCATCATCACCAGCACATTTTCAAAATAACAAGCATAATTAAAACGTTTTCACCAGTGTTCAGAATTACACTGCAGACAGAGGGGACTATTATCCAAGCAGCAGACAGCAATGCACAAGATTATTACAAATAAGAAAAAAGCAGCAATAAATCAAATCAAGTTCTCAGCACTTTAAAAGACTAAGAACACAGGCAGCATGGCGTGTCTGATCAGTGTGACAGCTCCCTGGAGTCGTAGTCCTCGATAAATTTCTCCATTGCTTCTACGCAGCGTTTGCCGATGTCCCGGAGGTTCTGCTGTAAAGAGGACTGGATGGGACGCTCCAGAGATGGATCCTTTTTAATCAGCATCTTTACTACAAAGCCAAACATTTCACACTCCTGATAGTACGCCTGAAAGACAAATGCAATCATGGTTTTAGGACAAAGAGGGGGACAAAGTGGGATTGTTGGAGGAAAGGAAGAGTGCATTTTCAATTACATTGAATGGATTATTCCACCGAAATGCTCGCACGCTGACTGCTCACAATCTATATGTGCGCACACGTGTGCGTACAGAGTTCTGTGGACATTTTTGCATCAGCTACCTGTTGCCAGACTGTTTTTTTCTTGCAGTGCTTCTATAATCCTGCAACCATGGAGATATGAAAAGCAAGAGGCCATCTTTTCCGTCAAGTGGGTGGAAGCACGCGTACACTCTCTCATACAAACACAGATAAGCAGAACCTCAAGTGACGTCTGTCACATTGAAGGCGGCATTAAAGCACGTTGCCTGTGATACAGGTGAGCCGGCCTCACTTTACATTGAGGATCAATTAGAGAAATAAAAATAAGAATAACGAGAAAGAATAACACCATCTATCATGTAAAATAGTGAATAAAACCTTCTTTGTCAGGCCTGGCAAAGAGAAGCCAGTAATGAGACTCATGTTGCCTCTGGCTCTGCATTTCAAAACTAATGTTTATACTACAACAAACAAATCTTTTTTCCTTGTCTCACGTCTCCTGGCGCTTTCCTCAGATCTTCCCTCCGTCACTCTCGCTCTAATCCCGGCTTTTCTTATCTTTACTTTTCTGTTTATAGCTACCCCTTCTCCCAACACGTGTATGTGCGTGTGAATGTGCATGTGTGTGTGAGTGTAAGGGCACTCCATCCACCTCATCTATCTCTTTCCTCTTCTGTTGGATGGCTCTGTCTCGTGCCGCCGTCTGGCTCACAGTTGAAGGGAGCTCCCTCTCTCCGCTTCGTTCTTTGCTTTTTGTCCCCTTGTGATCTCTCTCCCTGCTTTGATTCCTGTTGCTCTGGCGAATCAGAAATTGAAATAAAAGGGAGAAAGAAAGAAAGCAAAGGGAAGAAAAACAAGAAAATTAGAGGCAGCAGTTGGGCTGTAGTATTCAGATAGTTAGCCAATGACATGGAAGCAAACACTGATGATGAACGAGCTGCTTATGACCGGTAGATAATAAAGCGTAGCGCCACATGTTAACTTTTAACACAGAGGCAAGCAAATTCTTCATTTGTCAACTCTTCTGACTGAGTTCAGGGGCAGAAATACACAACAAAAAAGTGCAGTTCAGTAATGGCCACACTTGTACTCACAATTAAGAAGAAAGAAAGTGTACTTTATTGGTCCCCGTGGGGAAAATCCCTCTCTGCATTTAACCCATTCACTCAGTGAAGCAGTGGGCAGCCATTGGGCGCCCGGGGAGCAGTGTGTAGGGACGGTACCTTGCTCAGGGGTACCTCAGGGTAGCTGTTCAGGGGAATCGAACCCCCGACCTTCCGATCATGGGGCCACCACTCTACCTAAACAACCCGCAGAAAAAGACGCAGTGAAGAGCAAAACTTCAAGTGACTGTTGAGTAACTTTTTAAATGTCGCTTTAAAAGGTCTCTCTGGTGATGCCCAGCTCTTCTTCCCCACCCAACCCAAAAAAATAAATAAAAGACAATATAATGATAGAAACTCAATCATAACAAGTGTATATGGCTTTTTACTTAATTAGCTGTTAATGTGAATTTAAAAAAGAATCTACAAAGAAACTTGCACTAGAGAGAGAACAACAGCCTCTAACCAGAAGTCTTGCAAAGTGGTGACCCCAAACTACAGGTCTATAAACACCAACATTTCCACCTCTTCCCTTTTCACTTCAACTTCACTGCAGCAGCAACCAGCTGTGATTCATCATGTGCTGCTCTGCTCCATGCTGTGCTTAGGTCAGCCAAGAGATTTATGCAACTATTTGATTTCAGGCCTTTCTGCAGCACCTGGGCTTTCTGCATTTGAGTCTACGCCCTGAGCTCACGTTGGATGAGCAAACAAACACACCATCTACCCGGACACCCACATGTTACTACTTTAATTGATCGATAAACAGGGGCAGGGGGGAATCTTGCTCTTTACTTCGAAAATGTGCATTTTTCAGCTCTTTCTGGCATTGTAGAGCAGGAGATTAATGAGGAAAACGGTGTGCAGATAATATGATGATGAAAAGAGCTGCAAGTGGAAGCCCTTATTTGCAACAAACACATGACAGAAAACCAAAGATTCACACTATGGCTTAATCTATTGATTCTTTTTTTAGATCATTATTATCAACTAAGCTGCCAGTTTTGACTGTAATAACTCAATCGACATACAAAATATTAAAAAACTGAATAGCAAGCGCTTCACAATGTAAAACAACACAAGAAAACGCTTTTAAATACTAATTTTTGTCTCAAAAAATACTCCCAAATTTATAACAAAGTTAAATGTATAAGTAATATTCTCACATTTGAGATGGTAGCAACAGTTATTTCACATTATTGGTCCAGTTGCTAATTAATAGTCTTTAAAAAGACAAATTAAGTAAGTGTGGCAATAGTTTATATATATATACATACATATATACATATATATATATATATATATATATATATATATATATACACACACACACACATATATATATATATATATATACACACACACACATATATATATATATATATATATATATATATATATACACACACACACACATACATATATATATATATATATATATATATATACACACACACACATATATATATATATATATATATATACATACATATATATATACACACACACATATATATATATATATATATATATATATATATACATACATATATATACACACATATACATATATATATATATATATATATATATATATATATATATATATATATATATATATATATATATATACACACATACACATATATATATATATATATATATATATATATATATATATATATATATATATATACATACACATATATATACACATATATATATATATATATATATATATATATATATATATATATATATATATATATATATACATATATATATATAGCAGAGCACCATTCTTACAGGTGAACTTACGGTGAACTGCATGTCCTTGTCTCTACTGGAGGAGGACCTTGAAGTGAAAGGTCTAGTAGCTGGAAAAACAGAAAAAACACGAGGTCAACACAGAACAGAAGGGGGAAAGAAATGTTATGTCCACTATCTTATACCAAATCGGGCCCCCTTTTTTTCCTATTCCCAGAGTACCCTATCTTTTAGTCGTCATTTACGCTATTCTTATGCCTCCTTCTGCTTTGTTTTGTTTTTTTTGTTCTAAGTATCAGGATCTGGAATCAGAGAAAGTTTTGGCAGAATCTGCTGACATTTATGTGATTTTGGACTGCATTGTTTGGCTGCAGCGTCCCTATGTGAGGCAATAGCTTTGTCATGGCTCATTATATACCGCTGGCTAGTCGCTCCCTCTCTTTTTCCTCTCTCTCGCACTCATATATACACACAAATCAGCGATGAGTCACCATCATCGCACCATCACTCAGGCGCGCGCACACACACTAACAAAAAAAAACAAAAAACAAACCTGTTCAGTACTCACACATACACAAACACACACCTCCACAGTGCTGCAGTGTGCACGCAGATACAGTGCCTGCGTGCAAAATAAAAACATACAGTAGCTCACCCGTTAAACAGAAACAAAGCATACCGCTTTATACTAACAACAAAACAGGAAACGTGGACTTCACAGTTAGTGTTAAAACTGAGCGGAACATGACCACAAGATATTTTAAACCTCTGCCATTTACTTCCTATGTCACAAAATGATGAAGTAAGTAATTAATCTGTTCTATCTGACTAACTAAATCACACAGTTACACTGTCAGCAGGCCATATGACATAATCCATCTATTGAGTCCAATAAAAGTTCCTTAGTTATCAGCATTATGTAACGTTGGTTTGTTGCTACCAGAGTGTGACTACCTACCAACCAGCAGATACACAATGAGCAAATGCCCTCCAAATATTTGTAATGCAAAGTGCTTCTGAATATGTGCATCTGCCTCTGCTTGCCTATACTGCCACCCAGTGGTTATTTTATAGTGCAAAGAGGGACGTGTACAGCTTGTGCAGTACACTGTGGATTATGTGTGAACATGATAAGAAATCCAGGAGGGAAAGGCAATGACAGTGACATCTTTTTCATGTTTACAGCGCTTGATTTCTCGTTGTGTCAGAGGGTTATTTGTTTCATCGAGTGGTTTGTAGTGTTTTTCTAGCTCTGCCATGTGCCTGACCACTATTTACAAGTACAAAAGAGCCTGTTCTCCCACTGACGGTGCTGAAAATAAATGGCGTGGCCATAAAGAAAGCTGACATCTAAAGATATCCGATTGCTGAACGTCATATTCCTCGACTGCGATTTTCCACTTGACTACAAGAATTTTGTCCCAATTAGCCACAGTATCTCCAAATAAATCCATACAGCTTAACACCATGTGGTTTGCAATATTTCAAACATGATTGTTTGGACATTAAATAGTAATGACTTCAGACTTTCATAGCTTACACTGTATTTTACCATCAGTGTTATTTAATGCGCACCTTCTGATAGTCACAAACTAAAGTTTAAAGTTTAAAGATGTAAAAAAAAAAAATGCTTTTGTTTAAGATTTCCATCATATGGAAATCAAGCAAGAAGAATACTGGAAGCTGAATTATTAATAACAGTCGAATTTGTTCCACGCCAAAGTCTTTAAGACATGTCTTTATGGGCCTCACGTATATTTTTTATGACCTTCACATGTAATAAACACCTTGCACAAGTCCTGACTTTATGTCTGTGTAACTGTTTAAATAAAACAAAGGCAGTGTGTTTGTGTGCTATAACCGTCTGTATTATCACAGACCTCTTCTGTAGAACTTACTGTTTTCTTGCTTTGGAGATGAGCTTCCTTCGGTGCTCTCTCTCCGCTTGTACTTCTCCTTCTCCTGCTCCTTCAGCCTGACCCTTTCCTTCAGTGGAATGTGGTGAAGTTTAGAATGGAAGTGATCTCTCCGGTGGACGTAAGCCCAGTGGCTCGTGTGGTGGTGCCGCTGGGTGCCAAAGCCGGCTTTGTGGAATGCATGGTCATCCCTTGTAAAACTGCATCATTTAGGGGGTTAAAAAAAGATGTCAGAGCAGACAAAATGATTCTCAGGCTAGGTATCAGTACTCCCAGTTCCCACCTAGGCATTCTTACCGAGGCTTGTGGAACCACCCTGCAAACTTTGGTTTGTAAGAAGTGGACAACCATGCCCTCGGTCTGGATGGACTTCGCACTCTTCTGATCGCCCTCTTCTCATCCTGAATTGACAGGGGTTACCCAAGTCATCACAATCTGGTGTTTTACAAGAACAATCTATAAAGCTTTTTGGTTTTTGTTATTAAACACGATGTACCTTAGCCGGAAACACAGTGTTGTCGGTAGCCCTTTTGTCAGTGGAGTCATCACTGTGTTCCTTGTACCGCTGTGACACTGACCCCTGAAGACAGCATCACAGTTAATCACAGTTATAAGGGTGTTACATAAAAGTAGGACATGATTTTATAAGAGATGAATTAGTCTGGGAAATAATAAATTCCTAAATATTTGACATTTAAGCTTCTTATATTTGCAGCATTTTAACTAAAATTAAATCTATATACTAAAATGAGATTGACGTGACTAAATTTTCTAAGTGGACAAACAAGTTGATTATAATAATGATAATTATTATTATTAGTAACAAACGCCACTCCCTAAGAAGAAGTAATAGTAATGGATTAAGTATCTCCACGCGGAGCTTTAAACACAATGTCATCTATCCGGAACACTTTCGATTTCGTTTTTGGAGTTCTGAGATCAGGACAGGAAAACCTTGCTATACCACATTCAATCAAACATTTCACACATTTAAGGGGGGAAAAGACTCTTGTAGGTGAAATAAAATATTGACGCTTATTTGTATCACTGGCTTTCTGGAAAATTAACAAGATTTTAAATAGTGCCCCCTGTGCTTACAAACGAGTCTTCCTTCCTGTTATATTTGGAGTTTTTCAGATATCGCAGCAGTACTGCTTGTGTCATTTCCTGACATTTTGATTCCTTTATTCTTATTGGAAATGATTGGAAAAAAAAAAAAAAAAAGGAAAGGTCAGTCGAGTCTACGACACTCAAAGCATGCGCACAAGAAGTGCATTTTGACAGCTTACCGTTTGTAACTCATAATTCCGAGGGGGGTTTTGCACGTTTGTTTCTTTTACCTTGCTTTCCTGTGTGGTTTGGGGTCGTGCTTGATCCATTTCTGCCCCTCTGCAGAGTCTGGCTTATCTTTATGAATGACACGCGGACTTTTATTTCTCTTTGCGTCCAACAAACCAGGAAGCGGCGTCTGAGCTCTCAAATGAATCCCGAGTGTCCATATGTAAAGTGAACCTTTTGCATTTCCAGCTCTCGCACGCTGTAAGAGCTGGCCTGCAGCTGGTAAAAAGGGTTTAGCGTGCAGTTACTTATTTCACATTGTCCACAAATATCCTGCGTGCCCTTAGTTAATCGTGCTCGGAAAAGCGCAACATGTTTTCACTTCCTTTTTGTAAAATGACCCAATCAGGTTGAGCCTACGGTCGCACAGGCTTATCAAAAACAGAAGAAAAAAAAAAAGAAGAAAGAAAATCGGGCGTTTCTCCTGAAACCACGCAGGCGCAGTCCATGTATTATATGCATGTGAACGACTCTAAACCCTTAGATTATCAGGATTTACAAACTGATAAATGATAAGATGTGGTCTGACACACACAAATAGTTGTAATGGGGGGGGGAGTCAGTAACAGTAACCATTTCCTGCCTTACTGTTTTTAGGGGCTGTTAACATCTGTACTGACAACTTTTTCAAAGTAATGAAAATGAAATTTGATGTGTGGATTGAAGAAGTATAAGTAAAAGCTGCAGCTTTTCTCCAGTTTTGTGCAGTTCTACATGCACAAAGCTGGAAAAGGCTGCAGCTGCATTTCTAAAGACGCAGGTGTTCATAAGTCCACAAAAAGATAAACTGGCTACAAATGAAGGAACTTCGGGAATGTTGCTGCTCTACCTTTGTGTGGATATTCTGCAAAGATCACACTATGAAAAAAATAATCCTTGCAGTGCAGGTAGAGCTTTTGCTGGGTGTCATAACGCAGGAGGCAGTATACACCCTCAACAAGTCACGAGTCCATCTGAGCAAACTGCTGAACTCTTTATTTAGTGGTCACCATACACAAATAAAGGAAACCACTCTGCTCGAAAAGAAAAAAATATACATCATTATCCCAATTTAGCAAAAGACCATCTGGATGATCTGCAACCATTCTGGGAAAGTGTGGACAGAACGATGAGACAAAAGTTTTTGGGCATATGCACAGTACTGTGTTTAGAGTAAAACAGAGACATGTTCACAGATCAGCACCTAACCCTTCTCCCAGCAGTGAAGCATGACTGAGGGAATATCATAGTTTGAGGCTGTTTTGCTACCTCAGAGCCCTTTGCATTCAGAGAGTGAACAAAGTATTCAAAATCAGCATAGCAGTTCACGACCTTAAGCTTAGCACAGACTGGGTAATGGGACAAGCATTTGAACTACAGAACACAAGTAGAATGCTTGAAATAAGCCAGCCAAGATATCCCAGAAATAGTGATAAACTGAAATGTAAGTGTCAGGGAAAATCTGATTGAGATTATTGCTGACGTTCTAAAAATTAGCCAACTAAATTTTACACGTCATATGTCAAGCTTGCACTGGAAACTCCCTATCTACCTACCTACCTACTTACCTCCCTCCCTCCCTACCTACCTCACTACCTACCTATCTATCTGCCTGTAGATTTGTACTAAGAAGATTACGTTTAGAGGTTTACTAGAAGTGAGAACATTTTGTCTCTCAGGTACAAGGAATTTTATGATGTATTCAAAGAATCGCTGTGGTATACTGACATCCTTCCTCTGAAATTTAGTGTTCCTCTCTCCACCCACTGTCCCTAACCCTTCCCACTTCTTCCTGCCTGAAGAGAAAGAGGGACAGAGACGGACAGAGGGAACATAATTAAAAGCAGACACCTTTAAGATACCTTGGAGAACTGTAGTATTTTACTCTTTTTCTTCAGCGGACCGTGGCGGACTTAAAACATTTATCTGAGGCCCATTTACAAAGGTAAGCCTGAAAAAAAATACAAGACACTAAAGCTTCTGGGACTGTGTTTTGTGCTTCTGCTGTTGGGTGTTTGGGGTTGACAACTTGTTGGAGCAGGTTTTTCTTCTTGTCAGCTGAGTAATACTAATTGTTCAGTGTGAATGCTGGGCTGTGCTCGACACGCCAGCACGGCCTTTTGTCTTGTGGCAATAGGAAGAGACGCTTTTTGTACAAAACTAATAATTTCTGAAAAACCAAAACTGTTTCCTGGTGTCAGCTGTCTATCTTGCAAAGGTACAATTAGTTTTAGTGGATGAGGTGGGAGGAGAGGGGGAAACAAAAGGTAAACACAGTGTTGACCGCTTTCAGTTTTTAGTTTTTAACATTCTGTTCTTAATTTATCTTGTTTGTTTTTCTTTCTTTTACAGGATCAAAACTAGAGTCATCTTAGTGATATTGACGCTCAACTTTTTTTTTTAAAGTGCGGGATTTCCTGAAAAGACATGAGGTAAGGATATAAAGAGTGCTTATAGGATCATGAGAATATCAGCTGAGAGACTATACTTGATGATGTTGTACATTTTTCTAATCCAATACAAGACAAAAAAGAAAAACACTACATTCTACTCCTGTCTGTGACATTTTAAAGAATGTGTAAAGTAAAGTATGTTTACTGGGAGCATTTTCCTCACACGTTAATGTTTACAACAGCTGGTCAGCTGTTCTATCATGAATATAGGACAATGACAAAAAAAAAAGAGAAAGGTTAACTGTTAGTTACACAGTGATAAGTTATTTTTAGTTTTTCTTTAAAAAGTTGTCTTTTACAGGGTGCAAACTCTCCCAAGAGCGCAAATTTTGCAGGAGTTTAATTTGCAGTGCCAGGCATTGGCTGCTAATAGCTACAGAGGCTTTAAACGGGAGTTTGAGGTAACTCTTAAGTCTAAAGCTTGAAATGCAAACAGATTTATGATTGTGCTTTCATGCATGTTAATGTCTGTGGGTCCATGCAGGAGCTCAGTGAAGTTGGAAAAGATCTCCCCACCAGGGCTGGGGACTCTGAGGTCAACAGGGAAAAGAACAGATACCCATTCATTTTACCGTGTAAGTGCAATGCCTCTTATAATACAAAGAATAACAAGAATGCGTAGCAACATTTCAAACTTTTGTCTGTTTTTCCACATCTGGTTGTAGATGATCACTGTCGGGTCAGGCTCTCTGTTCAAAACTCCTATCCACACACCGACTACATCAATGCAAACTTTGTGCCTGTAAGATCTCATTTACTTCCTCAACTTCAATCACTTCTTCCTACCTACATCTGTCTGCACCGGTTGTTAAATGTGTGCCTGCATTCAGGGTGGAGGATCAGAAAGAGACTTCATTTGCACCCAGGGTCCTTTGCCCAACACCATAGCTGACTTCTGGAGGATGGTGTGGGAGCAAAACGTCAGGATTGTTGTCATGGTGACAGCTCTGAAACACAAAGACATAGTGAGAGACACTTACTCATTTTGTGTTTGTGTGTGTAGGTGTGTGTAGGTGTGTGTGTGTGTGTGTGTGTGTGTGTGTGTGTGTGTGAAGCTTATTTTATTGTTACATTAGAACTTCAAAAAAACAAACAAACCATTTATTTATTCATTTCTTGAATAAATAAATAAATGGTATATAAAGACTAAAAAGATAAATTAATATGTAGGCAATTTATTTATTTATGACATTCAGTGTTGTATGCCAAATTATTTAATTAAAACAAAGTGAAAATAAACCATGTACAACTTAAAAATTAAATCGATTGTTTATCTATATAATTTTTTAATATGCTCAGACTTTTACCTATGTTGCAAAGAAGAATGACCCAAACTTACATATAAATCTGTGCACTGTTTTAGCTAAAAGTACATTAAATATTCAGCAAATGGAAAAGTATGTGGACCACAGGATTAATGGCATTAGCGGCAGATAATATGACGTCCAGTCTATAATATAATTAGACTGATAGTTGGAGCTGATCAGTTAATGCAGGTAACCTGGTTATTCTAGAGGATTCACATTCACTTACATAGATAAAGAGGACATTTGCTCTAAACTTATCAATTCATTCTTTGTGTGCAGGTTTTCTGTGACAAGTACTGGCCACTGGACCCAGGGACAGTTTATCATGGACTCATCCAAGTCACAACAGTGACTCGCAAACAAGGGCCAGATTATTTTATCACCACCATTAACCTCCGGCATGTAAGTGAAAGACGCATGCATTATGCTCTGTGCCCTCTTTAACCTGCCGCAGCGTACTCCTGTGTGCATTGACCATACCTGTAATCCATCAAAGAGATAAACGCTTATGGTGTTTGTGTTTCAGAGAGACTGTCCAACAGACAGGATAATCACACACTATTACTACCCCTCCTGGCCTGACAGGGGAGTCCCTAAGAGCCCATCTACTCTCTGCGTCTTCACTGAGCATGTGCGGCAGCATTTGGAAACCATTCCTCGTATGGGACCGGCTGTGGTGCACTGCAGGTGTGACCTCTAACAATGTCTTTGTCAGTATTGTTCTTGTCGTTTATAATGAATTATCAGTCAAATGGTGAATTGTTTTTGTGATTTCAGTGCAGGTATTGGCCGGACAGGAACATTTGTAACACTGCTCTGGCTGCAACAACTGTGTGCGAGGGGTATCCGGCCAGATATCAAGGCTGCTGTGCAGGACCTTCGTCTGCATCGAATGTGGATGGTCCAGACTCTGGTCAGTCCTTCTTTTCATATTTTATAAATTGATCAGATGTTCTGTCTTTTAGATCTTGATCTGAAAATGAAAGCTACGCCAGATTAAATTGATTAATGTCTGGTTAAAATATAAAGTACAAGTAAAATGGAAATACTTAAGTACAAGTACAGCCTAACTGCAGCTAAACGAAGTACTTTCTGTACGCCCCAAGTCTGCTCACCCGTACAAGGTCATCAAACATAAGAAATCTAATGTCATAGATTATTAATATTAAATTAATCTTGATATGTAATGAGGCATTGCAAGTATTAAAATACATACTTGTATTTATTACTAATCTGCACATTTTGCGCACTTTTGAGTCATGCCAAATATAAGGATGAGCATCCACATAATTTTCCCATTGTTCTGTGTCTATTCAGGAGCAGTACGTGTTTGTTCATCAGTGTCTGTTACACTGGCTCAGTGGAGGAACCTCAGCATGGTGAGCATGGTGGAAGTGTATCATTTATCTCTGTATTGTATTGCGACTTCTAAGTGGGAACTTGTTGTTTATAGGAGCTCACAGATCCAGAGAGCCAGTTTAAATGCCAACAACGACATCCAGGATCGGCCTAAGAGCTCCTCAGCACGGAGAGCGCGATCGGGGAGGAGCCACCGTCACCAACCCCGACAGAAACCTGCAGCTGACCCACCACAGAACACAATGCAGCAGATTTTAAACCCGGGCAACCTACTGAGGCGATTACTTCCTTCCTCTTCACTGCTCAATCCAGCCACACACTTCAACTGAACAGGCATGCTGGAAGATGTATATATGTAAAGAAAGACTACATAAAAAATTTTGCCATCATACATCAGCTCAGACAGAAGGACGTGTATACTGTATGCGGTCGGGCCCTGCAGGCAGAAAACTGGCCTGACAACATGCAGATAAAAGAAAGAGCAGCTTCTATCGTCATTAGAAGAGAATGAATTCAAGGAAGAAGAAATCAGGTCAAACCTGTTACCCTACCTATCGTGGCAAAAAAATATTGAGGCTGGTACCTGTATATACTGGCACATACTACAAGTTACTGACAAAATATTTAATGTTAGCACAGCATGTCTTTCTATCTCATTTTTAAAGTTTTTATTTTTATTGTGACTACTGATAAAGTGCCATTGTAAGATGACTTTTATTCAGCTCTTTGTTTTTCCTGAAAAATCATTGTGCATCATCTTATAATCACACAATGCAGGCTATCGGTACTTAAAGACGCATGTGCAGACTTCATACTGGACTGGCTAGAAAGGCAGACACATGGTATAGTGGCTGTACAAAAAGGTCATGTTTCAAAAAACACCCAGGCACTGCCATTCTCCTTAGATGAACCTATTACAGTACATGAAGGAGGCATGAGTTTTGTACATTATAGAACATTAACGGCTAACCCACTTTTTTAGAGTCTTTCACCTCTCCTGTAATAGACATGTATAATACAACAGATGCCTCGTCAGGTGAATTTTGGGAAGAAAAGAAGGTCCAGCAGCAGTCAGCATCCAAAACCGCACCTCCAGCGTGTAGCAAATGCGAGCAGAGCAGTGACGCATTGTTGCAATCAAAACAGGAGCAGATTAAAGTCCTCCTATTTGATGCTGCTGAGCGAGTCCGACAGGTGGTGCTGCGGTTTAAGCAAACAATGTAAGTCACCTCCCAATTCAGAGTGTGTGCATTAAAACTCAGTTCCAGACAGGCAAGAGTAAAACACAAAGAACTCCCACAACTTGAAAATGAGCTCTTAGCCTACGTTTGGCTACTTAATGCAGTTTTAATACCACTGAGGTATTCACTGTGACACTTAATAGTGACCAAGGCAAAAGAGGAAAACTAAAGCAACAAAAAAGAGATGTCTAAGAAAAGCAGCATAGCGCAGGCCAACCCCAGTGAAAATATATATATGAAATATATTACAGGTTAAAACAAAACAGGAAAGAAAATTATTATTAAGCTGTTCCAGACTGTTGGTAAAGAGAACCAACAGTTAAAAATAACACTTAAATTAGAGTTCAGGTCCAATAAAAAGATTAGATACTAAATCCTTTGGCCAAAACAAAAAAAAATGATTGCCTCAGTAAGACAAACAATCTATTGGTTGTACGTGTATTTACAGTCCGTATGTGTGAGATATGCTGACACATAATGAAAATAAACATATACAATACATGCCACCCTTAAAGACCACAGGAGGGTGTGAGAGTATACAAAACTACTCATAAAGAGCAATCAAAGGCTTGGTGAAGAAAGAAGAGCTGAGTTCGTTTTTCATTCTCCTTCAGTCCAACTAGTGCACGTTCTCGGACATGTTAATGGCTTCCTGGATTTCACGAACAACAAGGATGCGGGCGAGCATCTGCTCCAGCTGTTCTTTTGGGATTGGCTGAGTTGAGTACCAGATGGGGCTATTTGGAGCCACCACGGGCTCAGGTGTCAGGTAGAAGGTGTCATTACGACCTTTAGCACTCTGTGGACTGAAAGAGACAAAGAGGACATGGTGAGGACATTTTCAGGAAACGCTTCATATAACAAATCAAAGTTTCGTTTTATTCCCCCCCTTACAAAAAAAAAAAAAACTGCATACAATTCTTTTCTGTGTGGGAACAGAGGCAAAAGGTTTAGTGGTGAGGATTGCTTTCACAACAGATTTTTACCTTTTAACAGGACAGCAGGTAAGATTCAACTTGTCCAGAGTACCTTATATGCTCAAAACAGTACACAACAATGTCCACAATCTTAAATTTAGTAATATGTCAAATAAATTAAATAAGCTAAATTAACCAAGTGTAACACACTGTGTCACAATCAGAACAGTGGAGAGGCACAGGTGTACTCTCGCTTCTCTGGTAAACCTTAAGAGGAACCAGAACGTCAGTAGCTCATCTGGCTCATGATCTGATCACAATTCTCATGAATATGTGAAGTACAGAAAGAAAAATAAGTTTTGTTGTCATTGGTTGGCTGTACTGCATGGACTAATAACGATTAAAAGCCCAGAGTAGTTAAGGAGTCTAGCACAACAGTCATCCCCAGTCACCTCTGGCAAATGTACATTAAAAAAAAAAAAAATCCCCTGGAGTTTATGCTCGGTGTGGGGTCAGTTTGAAATCCAGGCATTAATCTTGTGAATTACGGTACACATACTGATTACAGAGCACAGTTTGGGATCATATAACTGCAAATTTTGAAAGTCCATAAATACAAAAAAGACAATATCCATACAGCCCCTTGAATCCAAGAATTTTCACCATTTCCTGAAATAAAAAAGGTACCAAAATCACATATTAATGTGATATTAATAACATAACATTTGTTAACAATGGAGTGCCACTGCAATGTAATGCCAACGAAAGCCAAACATTTGTAGCTTTTATCACTGGTAATGCTCAAAAGTAGGAAACAAAAAATTAGTCACCTTTTGGAGAGAAGAGCAAGAGAAAAGTTATATAGCATATATATATTTTGTCAGTTGCCTAGCAACAGTGTTCTCACACCTTTAAGAACCTCAGCACAAACTGCTCTATATACTCCGCTTCCCATATGATTAACAGAAATGCAGTTTTATTTAAAGGAGGCAACCACTAACCACGGCCAGAGTGAAAAAGCATGAAAAGCACCACATTGTTTAAAATGTATTTACTTTTTACTGGTTACATAGATTATCTCTTTGAGGTAACATTTTACACTTCTTAATATCTCATTCACCGATTCCCTTCAGTGTCCTTCATAGTGTTTTGCATTTACCATTTGAAGAGGTAGAAATCATAGAGTTTGATGGGGCACCGCAGTGGGTTCTCAGGGTCCTCAAGCTGCTCTGAGTACATATCATCTGTCACTGAAAAAAAAAAAGTGTTCATACAGTCTCCATTAGTTTGTCCTTAGAATCAAGGTTTCCTGTGAAATGCAGCACAAATGCAATCCCAGCATGCTCTTACCTTTCTGCCCTATGAACCTTTCTGTCGACTTTAGGTATCTAATGCTGGTGCTCTTATCTTTAGGATTGTTGGGACTCTTCCGGGTGTGCCTGAGCACCTTTGAAAAGGCGACTTTTAGATGCTGATCCACTGTTTTCAGGTGGAAATACCTGTAGAAACAGAAAAAAAAAAGGAATTGCAAGCAACCATGAAGCCAGTACAGGAGGGTGCAGAATCTCGTTTAGTATTTTGTAGCTCTGTGGGTTAAGAGTTATTTGTGCTGTAGATGAAGAGTATCTCTTATTTACAGGGGTTTATCATGCCCACTTAAGCATGAGACAACCACATAAAGTTACTCCAGTAAGCATAACACTTCAGAGCACCTAACTTGGTACTCACTTGGTATTGAAGAACATTAAAGTTGTTAGCAGTGTCGAGGGAGAATGAGCTCCTAGTTGTTTACATTCCCACAACATCTCCTCTGTCACATGACTGGGAATAACATAACCTGTCAGGAGAGGACAAAGAACACATTAGAGCAGCGGTCCCCAACCTTTTTTGCGCCACGGACCGTTTATGCCCGACAATATTTTCACGGACTGGCCTTTAAGGTGTCGCGGATAAATACAACAAAATAAAACTAGTACCGGTATCGAAAAAAAGAAGATTTATTCATAACACACGTGAAAAGACCCAGGAAAACAGAGTTAACGATAAAAACGATGACAAAATAACGCTGAAAACCGATAAAATCCTGAAAACCATACATTTCACACCTGAGCCTCAACTCTCGCGGCCCGTACCAAACGACTCACGGACCGGTACCGGTCCGAGGCCCGGGGGTTGGGGACCGCTGCATTAGAGGACCTGTGTGGTCTTTTTTAAAAAAAATTTTTTTAAAACAAAAAAGGTGCTTCATCGCCTTATAACCACCACGAACAAAACTTTATGGTAACTGCAATTAGAAAGTTTATAGATCTAAGAAACAAAGCCCAGATCAACAGTTGGAGGTCTGGAACTTAAAAAATAAACTGAATTGCCACCTTACATTTACATGCTTTGCCAATCAGTGAAGTTACAAATTACACTGACATCTGATCAGAATTTAAATCTACCTTCAATTAAGAGTTCAAAAGGAACTGAATCGAGATCTTTCAGCAGACAAACATTTGATCAATAAAACTGATTCTGACAAAACACGAAGTTGAAGCCATGACACACAACAAAGCTTCAAATATGAATTTTCCAGAAAAGAAGCTATAAATACTTGAAATTGATGTAGCAAAAAAATTCTATACAATCCACATACCTATCATCTTACTATGTGACCTAAGGCAGCGGTCTCCAACCTTTTTTGCGCCACAGACCGGTTTATGTCCGACAATATTTTCACGGACCGGCCTTTAATGTGTCGCGGATAAATACAACAAAATAAAACTAGTACCGGTACCGAAAAAAAGAAGATTTAGTCATAACACACGTGAAAAGTTCCAGGAAAACTGAGTTAACAATCAAAACGATAACAAAATAACGCTGAAAACCGATAAAAACCCTGAAAACCATACATTTCACACCTGAGCCTCAACTCTCGCGGCCTTTTACCAGACGACTCCGAGGCCCGGGGGTTGGGGACCGCTGACTTGAGGTCACCATGTCACCTTTCTCTTATACATTTAAAAATTGTAATGTATAACACCATAATGCATAACAATATGATGGTCCAGTGAAGCTGACTTGGATTTAAAATAGCATCACTTCATTTTATTCTATACATCGTTTTCAATTGAATGACCAATTCACTACTCTGGTGGGCAAGCATGGCTCCATTGTAACGGCCAATAGTGGACAGTTGGCAGTACTGCGGGGCAAGAGGTTTATTGACTCTCTTGAATCTCAAGCCAAGACTACTTATGTAAATTTTATGGAATAAATATTCTGTTCTGGCAGCTTTATTCAAGTCCATAAAAGTGGCGACATCTCTCACACAGATGCAGTTTGTTGACATCTACGTGTAAAGAATCTATCACCGGGATAAAAGCTTTCAAGGTGTGTACATCTACATGTATTTTGATCTGGATGGGTAAATAATTCTGTCATGTGAGAGGTGAAGAACAAGAAATTTTTCAGAATTAACGCTAGGGCTGAACGATATATCGCATTTGCGATAATATCGCGACATGATCAAGTGCAATTTTCTAACCGCAAAGGCTGCGATTATACTGCGATTATAAGGCTGTCCAAATTACTACCATATCCCAGAATTCATAGCGCGGCCCAGCCAAACTCCAGTTTCCAGCAATGGCGGCCGCTACTAAGTTTTAAAATTACTCATACTAATCTTTCTGGGTCACAAAATAAACTTTTAACATATTTTCAGGCGAGAAAGTAGTTGTGTAAACATCAAATATCTGCTCGGTTTATCAAGATATCCCATATTTGCAAAAGTGCTTCGACGTTTTCAGAG
Source organism: Rhamphochromis sp. 'chilingali' (assembly GCF_963969265.1). NCBI lineage: Eukaryota > Metazoa > Chordata > Actinopteri > Cichliformes > Cichlidae > Rhamphochromis > Rhamphochromis sp. 'chilingali'. The sequence goes on along the minus strand of NC_137939.1, from coordinate 24,798,712 downwards.
GCGTCTGCTACTCACCAGCTCGACAGCTAGCCGGGAGCTCGAGGATTACTGATGCGGCCGAGAACGGCACAACTCCCGGCACATCATTTTCAGATCACCGCGGAGTTTCGCTGCTCGGGTTAAACGTAATATATAAGTCACTTAGACAACCTAAAAATGTTATTGTTGGGCTTTTTTCAGTGTTTTGTTTGTTCGTGAGTAAATCGGTTTGGCTGAGATTAAAGTTATTAGATTAGATAAAATAAAACTTTATTAATCCCCCGGGTGGGTTCCTCCTTGGTTTTCACACAGCTGACTAAACGTCAAACAGAAAACTTATTAAACAGAAGTATGAGACAGTCGAGAATTTACACCAGTGTCTGGTTATATTTTAGATAGCAAGAAGCAGACGGCCGAGTTTATTAAACTCCACCGAGACAGCGGTGACGCTAATCAGAAGGCTAGACCGTCCAATTTCACACCTTTAAACTTTAAAGGCGTGTTTGTGTGTGTGTTTATACAATTGCTATTATGTTTGCACTTTATGTGTAATGTTACTGACTGCAGAGATCAGTAAGATGTGTGTATTTTTTATTTATTAGTTTTATTTATTTAATATTATTTTTTAATTGAATGACTGTCTAGTAGTTCACAGATGTCGAAAAACTGAGTGTGGTAAAGCCACTGATTTTTTTTATGTATATTTCTGCAATCTGCACATTGTACTGACTTTCATTTTAATGTTTACACCAGGGTTCCTTGTCAGCACTTTATGCTCAGATGTTTGTAAGCTAAAAATAAACTATTGTGTATGTTCAAATATACTGTTGTGATTGAAGAAGTTAAATAAAAATGTCAGTCATCAATTCATGCATCACCTCATGTCATCATAACAGAGGTCTGTCTTCCAGGAAAGAACAGTTTAAAATTAATGTAATATAGTATTGGCCATACTATATGATGTATTGCTTGTCTTTGTTTAATAATACAGAAGACAAAGACCTTAAAAAATAATCGCATATCGCATCGCAATCGCAATATTGGGGCAAAAAAAATCGCAATTAGATTATTTTCCATAATCGTTCAGCCCTAATTAACGCAAAGGTAAGCGCTACATAGCTAGCTCAACCCCCCCCCCCAAAAAAAACAAAAAAAAAAACAACTACAACACATAAATCTTACATTTTGTTGAGTTGAGAAAAGTTACACTAGGATTAATTTGTCACATTAATGTCGTGTCATAACAGTAAAGCTGACTGAGTGTTTTTCCAACGTCAGGTAGATCATTGCTACAGTTTACATGAGCCACCACTGACAGTCTGGGTTGCTGTGGAGAAGCAGGGATTGGTGCAATTTGACCTGTCGGTGCCATACTCTACACCATTCTGGCAGCTATAAACAAATGTTGCTTAATGCATCCGATAGCCCAAAGTCCCACAGAAGAGGTCAAGGGACCGCACAGGACCATTTTGCCTGCCAGGTGGACAAGTACCTGCTCTGACATCACATGAAAACTATGGATTAGAATGTTGTAACAATAAACAGAACAGAGATCAGACTTTTAAAATAACAAGCATCTGTATGTAGAACATCTTGTTAGGTATATTTAGGGCTGCTCGATTATGGCAAAAATGATAATCACGATTATTTTCACTGAAATTGAGATCACGATTATTTGACGATATTTATTTAACCCTTTAAGACCTACTATAAACCAAGTCCACCAGAGCTTATATTATTTTTTTACATGCTGTAGTGCCATTTGTGGGAGCATTTCAAGTTGCTATACATCAATACAACTGTTATAGCCCATATTTTAATAATATGTATGCATTAAGTCCATAGTAATTACATAAATTGCAAAAAAGTGCAATAAACTACAAAAAAATTTGAAAATCGCTTTTGTTTTGTTTACATATATTTCTACTTGGAGAAATTTAAGAGGTTTATCCCTCAAAACTTTAAATACAATAAAGTTGCAAAAAATAGTTTCCCACCACAGGAAATTTATTTTGAGTGTCTTCATAGTTTTATTTTGGAGATACAGCAATTTTTATATACTGCAGGAAAAACAAAAAACAATCCTATGATGCAGATTTGCAAAGAAAACAGCATGTGCATCATTTCAATGTGGGAAGTGTTACGAACAGCTGATCGGATCGGCAAAGCGTGTTTCTGGAATATTATGTTTTTGTTCCTGCAAGCGCTTTTTATGCAATTTTTGCAAAGCTATATGTGGAACGAAACCGTGACCGAGGACAAGCTGATGGCATAAGATGTAAGTACAACTCCTCCGGTTTCATATGCAAAACAAATTATTGTGCTAGCTTACACGGTTCAGGTTCTACAGGGATTTAAAAATAGTTACACAAAACGGAGCGTGCTGCTCTGACCGGCTTTAAAGGGTTAACAATGACTTTAAAAAAATTATATAAAAAAGTGTGCAACACCACTGAAGTTTTTTTTTTTTAAACTCTCTTTTCAACCAACGGCAGTCACTCTCCAAATAACTTCTGCTTAGCTTTCCGAGCTTCCCTCGGGTCCTCTTAATCAGCGGTCTCCAACCTTTTTTGCGCCACGGACCGGTTTATGCCCGACAATATTTTCACGGACCGGCCTTTAAGGTGTCGCGGATAAATTAGGGAGGGGCTAATAATCGGCTCAGTCATTTTTAATGATCGTTGAAAGCCCAGATCGTAATCGTGATTAAAATTCGATTAATTGAGCAGCCCTAGGTATATTACATTCTGCTCTTAACATGACCACAGCAGCAGTTAAATTAATATGCAGTTCAGGTCAGAGCCTGTATGATATATCTGTTGATTTTTGCTAGGTTTTAATATATCACTATCAGCATTTATAACAACCAATAAATAAAAATGAAAAATGTAAAGAAGAGATATGAAGAAAATGCTGTGTGTTTATTATGTTGCATAGCTTATCCACCAGAGGGCACTCTGCCATTTGCCCTGTTAGAAAAATATACTTGGAACACTGCAAACAACAACCAGCTGATCTTAATGTATTGATCAGAGCCTAAACGACTAGTCCCGTGACGAAGTTAAGCTTATTTTTAAACTGCACTGTGATCTTATCTTAGTAAAGACTCATAAGTAACTGCACATAACAAATATTTGGGAAATATGTTTATGATTTGTGAAAAAAAAAAAAATTGGCTGACAGATTATTAAATCACCAAATAGGGGTATCGGTCTTAAAAGATCCTGTATTAGTCAAGCTCTAGTTCAGGGTTTCTGCCAGTGTGCTGCAAGCCTGGCAGGTCCCTGAGCCTAAGTAAATACAGACACACTAGAACCGTTTGCACTACACTGAGCTTTTCTAGACATTACCAAACAGAAAAAATGCAAATGTCAGATGAGACATTAAGCTGTCTTTACACCACCACCTCATTAGTGCAAAATCTGTGTAACGTCCAATTGCACCCATGTGAGAAAAGCACAAGTAATTGTCTGGAAAATTTACACCAAGCCAAGGAGGCACTGTGCACTGACTCATGCACGCTCTTTCACCTAATCCAAACAAAGGATTCCAATAGTGAGAATGTATCTGAAGCAGATTATCTTCTGCTGTGCTACCCGTGAGATATAGCAACTTAGTATATTATCCCAGGCTGATTCTCTGACACCATCCTGAGTTCATGTGTGAAAACAGCTGAGCTTTGGTAAACACGTGCTGCTCTCACCTAGTGGATGGACAGATGGCCTCCAAGGCTCCAGGATCTGGTGTAGACTCTGAGCAAAGCGGGTGTAGTACTGATCTGAGAAAATGTCATCCACACGACCATTATCAAACATGTACTGTAAGAAGAAAAAAGAAAAAAGGAGGAGTCAATTGTATTAACACACCAGATAAAGATCAACAAATATTTAACGGGTGAAGATATGAAGATAAGGGGCAAGCCTGCACAGTGAACTTACTTTTTGTATGCACAGAAAAACATAGTAAAGAACATCAGCCTCATAAGTCTCCCCTTCCAGTCCCCGGGCCTCTGTTGTCATCAAAGAGAGACCCATACAGAGCTCAGCAACTGCACATGACACCAAATCCTCCTGAAAACGCAGGGCCTGCCGTCCTAAAATACACAAAACAAAAAAAGTGACTGGGAATAAAAAAAAAGAAAGAAAAGGAAATGGCAACACATGCCTTATCTAAACATTTTAACTCATGTATAATCACTGGGTATGCACACTTACTGCCAATTGGCGCAAGTTTATTTTTGTCTGATTTGTCCAATTCTGCATTTTTACGCTGAGCCCAAAGCCGCCACACCTCCAGCCCCTCCTCTGGCTTCAAAGTAGCAGGCAGCAGCAGTTCCTGCACCTGCACCTGCTGCTGGCCTTGACCATCTACCTCTGCTACAACTGTCTGACCCTGCATAGGCATAAGCACATAAACAATGTTATCTCAATCACTGAGGACTACCATATCTACATTTCAAAGTGAAAATAAACATAGCTGAATACCTGTGTTATTACCTGTAGCTGCTGTGCGTCCTGTCCTGTCAACCCCTGTGTATGCAGCACCTGCTGCTGTGGGTCCCAAATAAGGGACTGTGTAGCATTTGAGTAGCCCTGTACTGCCACGGGGATGTGGATGTTTCCATTCATCAACTGAGCAGGGAACAGTGTGTTTGCGGCCAGCGTGTGCACCACTTCTTCCTGGCTTCCCATGGCTCCAGAGCTTGTTATGCTGGAAACAGCCTGTGCTGTCTGGCTTTGGCTGGCAGGGATTTTCAGCTTGTCATTTTCAATAGTAACTTGTGTTGGCATTGTTGTAGTGTTTGTTCCCGCAACTTGCACTGTTCCATAAGCCTCCTGTGGGATGGCAATATGCGTTACCTGCTCACGGCCTCCAGATGCAGTGGGTGCAGAATACACAGGGATGGTCCAGGTCTCCCCTGTGGGACTGGTAATAGTACCTGTGGCACTGTAAAGGTGGGAGCTGTCCACAGTTAGGAGGTCTGGCCGCAGAGATACATAACTTTGCTGCTGACCTTGTGCCTGAGGGATAGCCAGGACTGTGGCTACCTGCTGGGCAGGTAGGGCATAGGAAACAGTGATGGGCATGTCCACTTTACGCTTCTTAGCTGGCTGGAGGACACCTGCCCCCTGAGATGTGGCAACTGTAGTTCCCATTACTCTCCTCTCTGCACTGTCTTGATGCTGGGTGGGAGAGAGGGCCCCCACTGTCTGAATTTGGATCTGCTGTCCCCCTGCAACAGCTGCCACCAACTGCGCTTGCAGCTAATACCAGTGTAAAGATGAAAAATATTAAATTCAAAGTGACTGACTAAATATTTGCAATCCTGAGAATTTGTTTTGTACTTACTTGTTGGTGCTGCTCTTCTGTAAGCTCCCCAGACTGAATCAGCTGTGCAGTAGTCACACCTTGTAGCTGTTGATGGGAGCCAGAGGGCACTTGAAGAACCTGGCCCAGCATCTGACCTTGCTGCTGACCCTGGATCTGCACCTGAAAATAAAAGCCAGCAGTTCGGGAAATTAATTATTAACAAGTTTAATGATATACACAGCACAAAGACCTAATAGAAGTACAGACCTGTACTATCTGCTGCTCTGTATTCTGTTGCACAGGCTGCTGCTGAGACGTGTTCTCCTGTATCTGTTGCTGCTGTGGCTGGACCTGCACCTGCACCTGCATCAGAAAGCAGTCCAATCTTCATTTTTTAATCTTTTTAAAGACTGGGTTTTAATCATTTAGAGTAGTTATTTACCGGACATGCCAGCTCAAGCAATGACCCTGCCACCTCTGTGCTGTCTGTGTAGATGCAGTTAGTCTCTTGCTGGTACACCATAGTAGTGGTAGTGGTTGTAGTGTCTCCGCTTTGTTGGCTGAACTCTTGCAGGGCGTCTGGACCTTTGCTGGCCAGGGACTCCAGGAACTCCTTCATGCGATGCTGAGGAATGCTACGAGCTTTCTGCCTAACTAGCTCCTCATAGGAGCCTGTACCGTCCAGTGAGTTATTCATCGCTGCTGACAGTTTTCTCTCCTGTGAAGGAAAGTTAATTTAATTTAGCACAGTTTTAAATCAAAGCCCATTAATAGTAACATGAACAGAAATTTCAGTAACGCTTGACAACACAGATGTACTAAAGATCATCCTTTTTTTCAGCCGCTCCCTCTTGGGGTGGCCAAAGCAGAGTATCTTCCTCCATCTAACCATAGTCCTTGCATCCCCCTCCACCACACCAATGCCCTGCATGTTCTCCCTCACTTTAGCCATGAATCTTGTCTATGGTCCTCCCCTTTTCCTCCCATCTGGCAGCTCCATACTGAATATCCTTTATCCTGTCTACCAACTATTCCTCTGCACATGTCCAAACCACCTCTCCAACTTTGCCTCTTGAATCACTCATTTCTGATCCCGTCCTTCAGTGCCAGTGTCTCCAAACCATCCATCATAGCAGATGTCACAGCCATCTTGTAATTCTTGTCTTTTACTCTTCCTTCTATCATAAATCCTGTGCTCTCTTCTTCATTTCAATGGTGCATTGTCCCTTGCTTTGGATGGTACACCACAGGTATATAAACCTATCCACCTTTACTGCATCTCCTCCTTGCGGCTTCATCTTTTCATCTGTCTCCCCCTCATTCACACATATGTAGTCCATCTTCCTTGAACTGCCTTTCATTCCTCTTCTCTCCAGATCATACCTCCACCGGTTTCCTGCTCTCACTACAAATGTCGTCTGCCATCACAGTGCACGGAGACTCTTGCCTGACCTCATCTGTCAGCCTGTCCATCACCAGTGCAAACCGTCTCTATTACGTCGTGATCAACTCCTTCAAGGTAAACACCCTATAGTGCTCTTTCGTGGGATGAAGTCATAGAGCTGCTCGCCGATGGTCCCTCTCTTTAACAGAGCTTCAACAACTCTTTCCCGTATCTTCAAAGTACGGCCTATCATGTTTATCCCTTTTATATTTTACAGCTTTGCACATCACCCTTATTCTTAAAATCGGTACAATACACTTCTCCATTCATTTCTCAAATGCATTAAATACAGAAGATGATAATCGCTGCGCTGGCATCGGTTTCACTAGTGTTTACAAACTGACCTACAGCTCACTGTCCAGCTGCAGCGCACAGCGATAGTAATAGGAAAGGGTTAATTCTGACTGACTGAAAACGAGCTGGGACAAAAGCGCGGTCACTTTCCAAATCTGATGCAGTATTCAAGCCACCGATGGAAAGCGCTGCATAAGGAAAAGATGCAAGTTTTAAACAGTAACTATGTTATTATTAAACGTATGGGTCGATATTTTGAAAGCAGCCAATCTAACAGCTGATTACACAAGGCGCTAGGTTAGCCAGGTGCACTGCTAACTAGCCGCGTGTTGTTTGCAAATCAGATGCAGTCACAGCTGTGTTTGGAAACGCGTATAAACGCCACCGTGCACACAAACAGGCACACGTCGGCATCCACGCGGGCGACATCTAAACAGGAAGCAGCGGCAGCTCGGCTAGCTCTCTTGTATCGGTAACGTTACACCGACTACATTTTTTCTGTTTTCTCTAAAGCCAGCAGGCTAACGTTAGCGGGCGCGTTAGCTACCTCTCTTCCTCAACCGGGCCGAGGTCTGAGCCGCTTCTCTGCCCTCGAAACGCCACTCCTCTTACAACAAGCAGGAAATCGAAGTGATTTCGGTGTTTTCTGTGGCTGGGTTATTCTTTATTTCCCCTCGATTTTCGTTAGATGGTTAGCTGCAGTTTTTCTTTCTGTAGACCACTCATATTTCGTTGGGCGCCATCTTACAACAGTACCCTCAGACCAATAAGCAAACGAGTTGCAACTCGGTCGTGCTATCGCGGGATCTCCTCTTCAAGATATCGCGGTAACTGACACTTCTAGGGTTGTCTGTTAAAGGCGACACACACAGTGGAGGTAGCTGGCAAGATCAAGTAGATGTCAGTCCACCTTAAAACACAGTTATACCAGACAGACGCTCCTAGTGGTTCACTGGCTTCTCAATCTTTTAAGGTGGTCCCACGGAGATGTGCTGAATACCTGGGTGGTATTCAGAGGGCTCTGGGCAACTGAGGGTTAATTCCCACGCACTGCTCTTCAGCATGGTCTGCTGCTCCCACACGGACATTTGTTATGGACCACATCTTCTTAATTGTATGCTTCAGTTTTCTCTTACTAGAAAAGTGGAGGAGAATGAAGGTTGGAGTCTGTACCAATACGTAACATCCTTTTACTTTTTATACTACTTTGCTTGGTTAGTGTGTCTTATAGTGAGACAGTGGTCAAAGGCTAGATGGGTTCAAGGTGGTGATGGGATTACATCAGGAATTGGCTCTCTTTATTTGCAGTGATGATGGACAGGTTGACAAATTAGGTCAGGAGTCTCCGTGGACTATGTTTTCAGATGGAAGAAGAATATCCAGGAAGGCGAGAGCTGCAGGTGGCAGGATTGAAGATGCTAAGATCGGGAGTGACCAGGATGGACAAGATTAGAAATGAGCACATAAGAGGGACAACTCGGGTTAAGCAGTTTGGTGATAAAGAGGCAAGGCTGAGATGGTTTGGACATGTGAAGAGGAAGGACAGTGGCTATACTGGACAATGGATGCTGAATATGCTTCCCGGCAAGAGGAAAACCTCAGAAGAGGTTCATGGATGTAGTTGTGGTGAACATGCAGAGGGCTGATGTGAAAAGGACAGCTTGGGATAGTGGGAAATGGAGGCTGATGATTTGTTGTGCTGACCTCTTAAGGGAACAGCCAAAAGAAGTTTCTTAGCCATTATTGAGGTTATTGTGTTTACATTAAACTGTCTGCTATAACAGCTAGTGTAGAAAAACTGAAGGCAGCTGTTGTCTTAGTCTTGAGTTTTTGCTGCCATGTTACAACATGACATCAACTGTATAGCAGTTCATTCTTGCTGTTGCTCACAAGCAATATAAAAATGTCTCCAAGGTCCACCATGGGCTCACAGGTTGCACTGCAAGCACCACTAACATGCTTAGTAGGTATCAATAGTGGTCCAGTATTATATTTTTTCTCAATGGTTATTGTTATGTTCCTTCCTTCTTAATAAGCATTCCAGCTAAGAAAAATACTCAATATTAATACTGATAGAACCCCCGACGCGCACGCACACACACAAAACTAAGTATCCCGAACCAGCATGAATACACATGGACGCTGCAGTTTGTAGAATTATTTATTCTTTGCTCCAGTCCAAAGGACACATGTTCAATCTGCCTAGTCTTAAAAAACATGATGCTTTGGCAGCCTCTGAATCTATATATATAAAAAAGTCACGTGTGGCATTTGAGAGCATCACATATGTGTAACACCAGCTTCACATAATATACACAAACAGCCCTTGTTGAACAATGATGAAAGCTTCATCCATTCAAAAAACAAGAGAAAACACTGTAAGTGAATATTATTGTGGCAAGTATAGAAAAAAAAAAAGACTTAATGATTACTGAGCAAATGAGCTAGGTCAAAGTCATGCTGCAGCGCTTTTGTGATGAATAAGATCATAGCTGAGGAATATAATTTTGTTTCGTTTCTGAGTGATAAATCCCTGAAAAAAAATATTCCAGTATCTCATCTGACTCAGTCTGTGCCTTTGCTGATATTACACATTGATGTAATGCAAGCAAATCTGAACATGCATCTCTGAAGCAGGAAGAGTGGCTTAATCTCAAGTCAATCAGATCTTCCCAGGGTCTTCTTTCAGGGTAACTGTTCTGTTGAAGATGAGCTGCAGTGAAAGAAGGAAAAAGGTTTCAGCTCATATTGCATAAATGTTTTTAATCCAGACCAAGACTATCAAAGAATTAACTAAAGTTAATTGAAATAGAAGCTTCCACAAATTTGTACAAACCTCGTTTTAAATAAATAAATAAAAAATAAAAAAAATCTTTCCGTACCTTATCTGCAGTGCTGTCTGAGTCCACGGAGAAGTAGCCGACTCTTTCAAACTGGAATTTATCAAAAACCTTTGCTCTCTTGACTGAGGTGTCCACTAAGGCACTACTGATCACTTGCAGGGAATCCTAAATTTAAAAAAAAATGAAGAAACAAATTAAGAAATCGATGTGACTGCTGACACTTCAAAAGCCTTCTGTTGTAGTTCAGAGATACTCACAGGGTTGATGTCACTCAGGAAGCCATTAGGCACTTCAGATGGATCTTCTGGATGTTTGTGCAAGAAGCTACGGATACAAGGAGATACTTGGTTAGGTGAATTCTCTAGTTATATTATTTGTGAAATGTTTGTGAATGATGGGTAATTGTTTGTGACTTACAGTCTATCATAGAGGCGCACTTCACACACCAGTGGCTCACTGACCCAGTGGATAAAGGCCTTCGGTTTCTCTGCGGTCTCAGAACTGCAGCAGGTCACCTCCAGTTCCACCACTTTGCCCTGAGTGTCCTGAGAAATGGTTCAGAGCAACATGTGTGTCATAAACCAGATAATGAAGTAATAATGACATTTTACTGCCGCAATTGAATATTCTAGAATACAACCTCTTGTTTAATATAACTAGATCATATTTTTATAAAACTATGTCGTTTGACTGGACAGATATATGTAAAACCTTCACAAATATATTGTGATGAAGAAAAGTTTGAAGGGCCTGTTTATGTTTTTACAGGATTAGAGCATGGAAAACACATTTTAATTTTATTTTATATTGTCTACTTGGTGAAACTGAGTTTTACCTTGATGATTTTCTGGACAGAGATGACATACCCAGCATGCCTCAGGCCTACAGGTTGTTCTGGAGTCAGGCGCTTGTAGCCCTTTTCCATGACCTGCCAAAGAAGAGAATAACCTCATAATCGTTGCCCATCTCAAAACCAAAAAGAGCACAAAGAATTGCTGCTTTTTAAAATCATTTATTTGGAGGTTTCTCCTCTCTGACCTCTCTGAAGTCACTTTGTTCAATGAAGACTGTGCGCGTGAAAGGAACCGTGTGGCTGCCCTTAGCTTCGTCGGCAGGGAAGTCCGGGACTCGTACATCTGTCTGAAAGAGAAGACAGAAGGATTATTTTCTCCTAAAATATAATGTGAAAGAATATACTAGGTCAAGCGATTTGTTTTATAAGCAATGTACAAACCTTGAAGTTGTCAGGAAGGTTCGTTATGGTGACTTTGAGTGGTTCTAGCACAGCCATGGTTCGAGGTGCTGTTTCATTCAGCACATCCCTCACACACGCCTCCAGTAAGTGGGGCTCGGTCGTCGTTTGGGAAACTGTGACTCCCACCTGTGAGATGTGTACAGTGTTAGCACAGCACTTATGAATGGGACTTGTTGTGGCATCCAAAAGTTCATCATTGCATTCATTTTGCCTACTCGTGCACAGAAGTTGTTGATCGCTTCTGGGGGAAACCCTCTTCTCCTCAGTGCAGTCAGAGTGAAGAGTCTGGGATCATCCCAGTCTCTGTAATTAGAAACAAATATTTAAGAGTTACTTAACGCAGGCTATGCACAATGAAGACATCACAACAATAGCTGTGGTCAAAAGGCTGCATCAATTCCCTACAATGAAGTAATTAACTAGTTTGTTTTAATAGCTTTTAACATGCTTGGGGAAAACTAAGGTCCTACTCAGATATGGAGTTTAAAACATTGGTGAATCCAGAGAGCTGCTGAAGTCAGCTTTTGTTGGATGTGCTGCTTTCGGATAAATGTCATGTACAGGTTTGTCCCGATATTTTGTCCTGTTATATCAGGGAAAAACTAAGTCTGGAAAAAGTTTTTTTGCATTGCAAGCCTTAGAAATGTTTCTATTTAGAGTGCTACACAATTAAATGATTTTCGAATTATACTAACTGAATACAGTGGGGCTGAATTCTTAATTTGAGTGGTCTATATCTGGTGGAAGCTCTGACGTAAGGGTTTTTACTCTTAAGCCTAAATTATGGTCCTGCAAACGTGTTCGTCTCCGTGCATGTTTCTGTTCAGACAGCGAGCGGAAAGGGTTTTAAACCAACACCAGACCTGCTCCTGTGCAGTCTTCCAAAATCCCCACTGCACATTACTGGACGCAAATGATGTGTCTGCCGAATGCTGATTAGTTTACAAAGCTAGATCAAAAATCAGTACGAAAAGCAGAGACAGCTGCTGCTCAGTTTCACTTCAGCTCTTTGTATGTTATAACTTCTCCATGGACCAACAACAGCCCACAGACTGGTTATACCACATACTTTGTACATCGCCTCCATAGAAAACAGAGCTCTGTGCAGATGGACAGGCCATCCCCAGGCTACGAAACTGCTACCACTGCTGAACCACAAAGTCTGCTTTAGTTTGTCTAAACATTTTGTGCAATACAGCATCTCATGCAACATGTGAGGGGAAAAAAACCAAAACAAAAGCATACAGCTAACTTTTCTGTAAAAGTTTTGATTTCTACAGCTTTTTCAGTTTATCTCAAGGTATCTAATTAAAAGGAAATAGTGCATAAAGCCTTTTATGTTATTCTAACAATGAAATCAGAAGTGACTTTAGAGTTTATCTCTATGACAATTAAGTAAAAGGGCTTTAGTTGAATGGTAACAAAAAACTGGAAATATAAAACACTTTACCAGGTAGGGATACACAGGTAGACATTTAATATGTAGTTATATGCCAGTGTTGACTTTCAACACAAAGTTGATATTATTCTCAAATCTAAAAGACAGACTTTCAGCTACATTTTATGTTAATGACATAAGGCCACTGATTTAAATAACTAAATTAACCTCCTAGGACCTGACGTCCACATGTGTGGACATCACATTTTGGGTTATTTAGACCAAAATACTCAATTTTGCTCTACAAGGGCCTAATATCCACTTTCGAGGACATTATACTGCTACTGTTCTATCAAAATTTTAAACGAATATCCTCATATGTGGCTTTTATTTTTCTTAAAAACAAAGGTAAAATAAATAAATAAATCTGGTAATTCTTTGTTTTTACATTCATCGGGACCCAATATGCCCAAATATCAAAGAGAAATTAAAAATGCATGCCGTGGAAGAGTTCGGGTCTTAGGGGGTTAAATAAATAAAATTGGCTTTATCTATGGATCTCCTTATCCAATTCAGGACTGTGGGGCTGAAGCCTATCCCAGCTATTACTGGCTAAGAGTTTGGGCAAATCCTGGGCAGGTAACGAGCCCTTAATAGTGATTAATAACCAGTATGTTCAGTTTTTTTTGCCATGTTAACATAGCTAACCTTGTGTTTTAGATTCAGCTCTGTGCTTAAAATAAGGTTATTTTAAATTAAATTATGAATAGAAAAATAAAACTGTTGAATCATAAGCATAGTATGTGAATATATGTACAGTCTAATGGTTGAATTCTAGCCTTTTTATTATGATCTATTACAAATTCACATTTATTTTTTATTTTTCCACACTGCTTTGTAAAATATTTTTTATATAATTTCTTTGACATGTGAGGGTCTTTGTTCTTTGATTACAATCCCCTCTAGGGGTCACATACCTTGCTGCAGATTTTTTGTTACCCATGGCCTTTAATCCTCAATGACTTTATGTTTACCAGACTCTGATTAACACTTAAGAGTTGAAACACGTTGGTCTATCTTTTCCTGCCTACACCTAAAAATAAACTTGTTACATTATTTTACAAAGAGATGGAGTGCCTCAGCAGCCCTTAAAAGCAGCATATTTCCTTGCCACTTCTATTAATTTGCATTACAAAGTAAATAATTAAGTCTGAAAAAAAAATGTCAAAAAGAAATCCTACTTTACCTGACAACGCCCGTCTCGACCAGTTTGATGATTTTCCTCTTGGACACAACAGTGTAGGTGAGGTTCAGCCGCCCATATTCCCACTGCACAGGGCAGTACAGATCCAGAGCGTTACACAGCCAGTAATATGATGAACGCCTGACAGAATCACAAAAAGGTCAACAACAAAAACAGTAATGTCATTCTATAAGAATCCAGCAAAAGCTAAAATGAACCTAATGAAGATGGGGGGAAAAAAGTCCTGTATACCTGGCTTGAAACTCTTTGGTACACAGTGAGTGTGAAATATTTTCAATGGAGTCACACAGACAGTGAGTGTAGTCATAGGTAGGATAGATGCACCTGCAAAGAAAGATAAAGCAAGTTCACTAGGAATACATTGTTGTGAGAAAAGATGTTGTGGGTTTTTTTTATTTATACCATTCATCTCCTGTCCGATGATGCGGTGTGTATTTTATTCGGTATGCCACAGGATCCATCTTTCCATCCTCCATGACCATCTTCATCCTGAGGGTGGCCTCTCCCTCAGCAAACAGGCCCTTCTTCATCCTCTCAAACAGCACCAGCGACTCTTCGATGGGTCGATCTCTCCACGGTGATTGAGGAACATTATGGCCTTTCAGCTCCTCGCCTTTCTGATGGCACACATACGCGTGACCCCTGAAGGCGGAGAAAAGAAATGAGTCAAACACCATCCGTGCACCAACATCTCCACATATCCTGCACTCACCTGCGAATAAGATCCACAGCAAGGTCATAGAGTTGCTGAAAATTGTCAGAAGCGTGTGTGACGGCATAAGGTTTGTAGCCTGTGTGAGCAAAACAGGGATATGACAATGGCTCCATGAATGTAGAGAATGTGCCCAAGAACATCAAAACATTTATGCACAAAAAACTTACCCAGCCACTCCACCATATCCTTGATGGCAGTGAAGTATTTCTCCTCTTCCTTCTCAGGATTTGTGTCATCATACCTCAGGAAGCAAATTCCATTATTTGCCTATGGGGGAACACAATGTTTAGAGTAAACACCTGCACAAGAGAACATTCAAAAGCTTATATGGTGTTGAAGAAGAAATTAACTTACCTTTGCATAGCCAAAATTAAAGTTGATAGCTTTGGCATGCCCAATGTGAAGGATACCGTTGGGCTCAGGAGGAAAACGGGTACGTATCTAAAGACATGCCGAGACAGGTAAATGGGATCAATGTTTTTTTTTTTAACTATGTAAGATTTGTAACAGTTCATTCAAGTCGCGAAAATATTATACCTGTCCACCTGTGAACTCCAGGTGCTTTTTAAGCAAATTCATTGTATTCGGTGTGATCACGTAGCCCTCAGTTGTATAATTTTCTCCTGCGCGGTCAAGAACAAAGAAATAAACATAGTTCAAAGTCACAATAACCAAGTAGACACATTGACAAAAGTCCCCCTTTTCACATGAATGCTAGAAAAGCTGGTGGTGAGGAGTGCTCCATTCTTACATGGGCTCAATCTGACTTTTTAAACCAGGAAACCAGCAAGGGAAAGTCTGTCTAATGTCCGAGCACATTGATACACAAATAAGCATTCCCATACACATAGCTTTGTTGGTTAATTTTTTAAGAAACATTGAGGGCTGCAGTGTGAACAGATTAAGGAAACCTTTTTCAGGTGCAACAAGATCATTTCATTTCTAATTGTCCTCACCTGGTTTATGGAACTTCAGTGCCTCTCCTCTGAGCTGCTCCATTAGTGACTTGCCCTCCCCAGAGACTGCATCACCTAAACAATCAATAAACAGTTTTAAAAAGTACTTCAAGACAAAAGCACCCCTGTCTGTTTTTGACTTTGCTGCTTACCGTTCACCGCCACCTCCTCTTTCTTCACCTTCACGTCATTCTCTGTGACTTTAGCTTTCTGTGCCTGAAAGATGATTATATATTGGTAAATGGTAAATGGTAAATGGCCTGTATTTATATAGCGCTTTACTAGTCCCTAAGGACCCCAAAGCGCTTTACATATCCAGTCATCCACCCATTCACACACAGGTGATGGCAAGCTACATCGTAGCCACAGCCGCCCTGGGGCGCACTGACAGAGGCGAGGCTGCCGGACACTGGCGCCACCGGGCCCTCCGACCACCACCAGTAGGCAACGGGTGAAGTGTCTTGCCCAAGGACACAACGACCGAGACTGTCCAAGCCGGGGCTCGAACCGGCAACCTTCCGATTACAAGGCGAACGCCCAACTCTTGAGCCACGATCGCCCCCATATTAATTACAGACCAAAAAAATCATGCAATGCATTTCTACCTCAGCTCTACACAGAACTTACAAAATTAACTCATTCTGAAGCTTAAACACACTACATATCATTTAGTTGATTGGCTTTTTGTGTGTGTAGATTAACTATCTGCTGGACAATGTTTTACCCCAAGACAGCAAAGAATTTGCATAAAAATGGCTCCAGAAATGTTCAACTTTTTAATAAGATACACCACTTTTACCTTGGGCTTCTTTTCTAGGTCAGCCTCTGTTTTGGGTCCTAAGAGGTGCAGAACCTTTAAGATGAAAGCCAGAGCTTTATTATTTGAAAGAATCCCAGCGACCTTCACTGCAAATACTTAACCACAATGACATTGCAATAACAGAAGGATCTTTTCCCAGACATACCTGCATGTCCACCTCATTCTTGATCACCTTGCCATCAGCCCATTTTAGAGCAGCGCGTGCTTCACCTGCACCAGACACAGAGGCTCAGTGAGAAATTATTTTTGGCTGATAGGCTTCAGCAGCTGCAATAATATTTAACCAAAAGGTGGGAGCTCATACCCATTAGCAGTCCCATGTTGAAGTGGTACCTCTCCTTTAGCAGTTGATCCTTGTGCTTTTTAATCACAGCTTCTACCTACAGTACATTACACAGTTACAGTGCATACCACACCCAGTACAGCACGTAAAAAGACACACTTTTGGCTAGAACACTCACTGCTTCCTCAATCTGCTCAGGTGTTATGACTACACCCACTCCACATGCTTCGTCAAACTCCTTCTGGTTGATGGGGTCTTGTGGATGACCCTTCACAAAGTCCAAAGCAGCTACAAAAAAAATATTCAGAAAGTGGTTTATGTAATCTCGGTTTCATATACACGCGCGCGCACACACACACACACACACACGAGTAGTATCTGACAAGTCGAGGAACCCCACGACTGAGTGTATCGGTGCAGCACGGAGAAAGAATGCCTTTGGAATCAAACACATAACTCGTTTTGTGACACTATGATCAGCTGACCTGTGCTGATAATCTGGCATTCACTACTTCTGGTAATTTTTTTCTCAAGTTTCATAGGGTATATTGCTGATTTACCAACACCTAGATACTATAAAACTAGTACAAAACATAAAATTTGGTGAGTGAACCTAATCCATTCATCACCTTAAAATAATCATTTAAATAGGCGAAATCACAATGTTTGTGTGTTTGCTGATATTTGAGCAGCTTGAAGAGTTACATTTCAAATTACATGCCACTTAAAAACAGACAAACAAACAAAAATGTTATGATGTTTATGCTTGCTCCTCCTCAGTTGCTTTCTAGATATTAAAATACTGCAACTGCAACTTTACATGTGCACCATGAACGCATCACAAAGACGAGAAGCAATAAGGATATAATGATGATGTAACTGAGCTGTGGGATGTCATTATTTTCTAATTAAGGATCTCAAACCAAACAACCAATTTACAATCAGAATATACCACTCCACATAGTAACAAGGAGAAAAGATAAGTAACTAAAATAAATTAGGCAAAAAAATAATGGATCCTTTTTCAATTAACTCCAATTTCATTCACATTCTTCATATTGAGTTATCATTTTAGACATGTAACACTTTTTAAAACATTTAAATGTATACAATTCTTTAAATTATAATGAAGAGAGTTCCACAGTCGTATACCCCTAACCGTTGGACTCATTCATCTTTGTGTAGTCCTAGCTGCTTAAAATAAAATTTCCTTCTGCTGTCTTCTCCCCCCGAACACATTAAAAATACTCTTTGTAACTTAAAAGGCAAAATATTATTTTTAGCCTTAAACATAATTAATAGTGTCCGTAGTTTCACTAAATCTCCTAATTTTAATAATTTTGATTTTATAAAGAATTTATTTGTATGTTCTCTATATTTAACGTTATGAATCATTCGTAGTGCTTTCTTCTGTAATAAGTTTAGAGGTTTTATAGTATTCTCATATGTATTCCCCCAAACTTTGACACAGTAACTAAAGTATAAGAAAAAAAGTTAAAAATATAAAATGTGCATTGTTTTGTAGTCTAATAAATCTCTTACATTTCCCAAAATATAAATGTTTTTAACCATCTTCCTTTCTAATATACTAAATATGTGATTTCCACGTCAAATTTTCATCTACTATTACACCCAAAAAGCGAAATTCAGTAACTCTTTCAATCAATTCTCCATTAATGGACATAATGACTTCTTCCTCCTTTACACAATTGCCAAATAACATGAATTTCGTTTTTGTCAGATTCAAAGATAATTTATTTATATCAAACCATTTTTTTTAATCTTAACATCTCAGAAATCATAATTTCAACCAAATCTTTCAAATTCTCTCCAGAGCAATAACAATTTGTGTCATCTGCAAATAAAATAAAATTTAACCTTTTTGATACATCACAGATATCATTAATATATAAATTAAAAAGTTTAGGTCCCAAAATAGAACCTTGAGGAACGCCACATACAATCTTCAATCTTTCAGAGGTATTGCCGAGATAATGTACATATTTTCTAAATAACTCCTTAACCAATTCAATGCCACTGATCTCACACCATAATTATACAATTTAGAAATCAAAATAGAATGTTGTAACGTGTCAAAAGCTCTTTTTAAATCAACGAATACCCCAACTGTGTATTTATTATTATGGGTTGCAGATGAAATATCGTCAATGATGCTAATGCCGTTGATCTATTTTTACGAAATCCAAATGGATTTTCATTTATTAGTTGATTTTTTTTCAATAAAACTATCAAGTCTTTGCGCAAAACGTTTTTCAAGCACTTTTGAAAACTGTGACAAAAGAGACACTGGCCTATAGTTGTTAAAACTATGCTTATCTCCTGATTTATATAAGGGTATCACTTTTGCCACTTACGATCAGGAAATACTCCTGATTGTAACGAGAGATTAAAAATAAAGCAAAGAGGAATACTTATACAGTCTAAAGTCTTTTTAATTATAACCATGTCTATACCATCACAGTCAGTAGATTTTTTATTTTTAAAGTTTTCTACAATTGCTACTATTTCTTTTATGGTAATATCAGCTAAGAATAAGGAATTAACCACTCTACTTTCTCCTTTCCAGACTTCCTCATAGTCTGGGTCGTCATATTTTCTAATTAAATTTGCTAAAGTAGGCCCAACATTTACAAAAAAGGAACTGAATTCGTTTGCTACTTCAATCTTATCATCGACAACTTGATTATTCTTAATGAAATAAATAGGCCGATCTGAGGGTGTGTTCTTGTTACCCAATACTTCTTTAAAAATATTCCAAATGCCCTTAATATTATTCTCGTTTTCCTGAAAAAGTTTATTATAATAGTCTTTCTTGGCTTTCCTCAATATTAATACCAACTTATTTTTATAAGTATTTATATCACCTCCTGCAACCACTTTTCTGAGTATACGCACTTCTTTTGCGGTTCGGACTCTTTCTGGCATTTCTTTGGAGGTGGAGGACCACCAAAGAGAACTAATGGAGTGAGAGATTCCCACCATGCAAGCTCCTTTAATTGCTTAAAGGAGCTTGCTTCTTTGACATCTTTAAGAGTTCTAATCAAATGTCTGTCCTCCTCCAGAAAATCTTATGTACGCAAACTGGCGTTGCAACTTCTTATCTGGTGCGCGTCTTTTATTTTGACAGCGAATGTGCACCTGCAGACCACTTATGTGCACCCCTGTATATAGTTTAATCCCACACCCACACACACACACACACACACACACACACACATATATATACAGGGAGTGCAGAATTATTAGGCAAATGAGTATTTTGTCCACATCATCCTCTTCATGCATGTTGTCTTACTCCAAGCTGTATAGGCTCAAAAGCCTACTACCAATTAAGCATATTAGGTGATGTGCATCTCTGTAATGAGAAGGGGTGTGGTCTAATGACATCAACACCCTATATCAGGTGTGCATAATTATTAGGCAACTTCCTTTCCTTTGGCAAAATGGGTCAAAAGAAGGACTTGCCTTCTTCTTAGTTCTATTTACAAAGTATAAATCGTACCCTTTGATACAAAAATGACAACCCCTATTCTCATCTAACCATGTTTCAGACAGAGAAATTATTTGGAACTTGCCTCAAACTATACAGAAAATCTTCAATCGAAGCAAAACTTCTATAAAGACCTCTGCAATTAATATGAATTAATGAAAATGTATTAGCTATTTCAACCTTATCCCTGAATTGCTCCTCTGTATAATCTTTACATGTGACATTAATTGTATTAAGCACATTCCTTTCAGGGTCAATACCTGCTTCAAAATCATATGGTTTATGATCTGAGTCATCGAGCATTATGCATAATTATTCTAAGAATATCTATTTGACCTCAAAAAAGAAAGGGATCCTTAACAATCGCACATTTATTTATCGACATATTTTAAAGTCCGTTGATCTTATCTTCTTCCATGTCCAATTTACAACTTCCTTTTGTCCTTTTCCACCCGAAGTAGCATCTGTTCTTGTAAAGGATGAACTAATTGTTTTTAAGCTCATAGTCATGATTGGTCGTAACCGTCTGCCTATCTTGGTAATGTTATCTCGTATAAATGTCCAATTCCCCAAGATCCTTAATCGTTATAACCTTGGCTTCTACTGGTGTTCCATTAAGTTTAATCATCACTTTACAGTTCCTGGTCCAGGTTGCTTGAATCTTTGTCTCCTTCCGTAATATGCGAGCTTGTCTAGCAATATCTGCATTTCTTTTTATAAGATGTTCATTCAAATATACTCCGCTTCCTCTCAAAAGGCTGGACTGCCTCAGCAAGTCAACTTTGTGTTTACGGTTTACAAATCTCACTACAATTGCTGGAGGAGCATTAGTGTGCCTCCTAGGAAGGGTATAGCATGCAGATATATTATTACTATGCAGGGGAAGTTTTTTATTCGAAAAGAATTCCACAACCTCCCGTTCCAACGACTGTAGCTCCTCCGTCGAGGGCTCGTCTTCTCCTCTTTTTGCACCGGTCCCAGACTCGGTGACTCTCGCATAACTCCTGTGTTTAGTTTCCAGACCCGTAATAATCACTTCCTCAAGTCGAGCCTGCTGTTCTAGATCGTCCACCTTCCTTTCCAAAAACTGGATTGTCTTGTCTTTCTCCTTAATTGGGTTTTTTAGTTCTTTGATTTGGTCCATCATCGACATTAGTATTCCTTGTTGCTTTCAGAGTATTTTTTCCTGAGCACTTTATATTTATTTCACAAATATTGTGCTTAAAAAGAATTTGTGAAAAAAATTTGCAGTAATTTGACTCAGATCATAATATAATTGGAGCACAAATTATGTTTAAAATATTTTTGGAAAACTTTGCTGGTTAAAACTGGGTCCACAACAGACCTTCTTTCAGTCGCTCTCTTTAGGGGTCACCACAACAGATCATCTACTTCCATCTCACCCGATCCCTAGCATCCTCTTCTATCACACCAACCCTCTGGATGTCCTCCTTCACTACATCTATGGATCTTCTCTGTTCCTGGCAGCTCCTCTGCTCACTGCACACTCAACCTGACCTGCTCTTCTGATATACTTATTTCTAAACCAAATTATCACATCATCTTGAAGTTTGCCACCCCCAGCTCGACCTCTTGTTATCTTTGTGAGTACCATAACTTCCAAACAGCAGGTCTCACTAGTATCTTGTAGACATTCACTTTCACTTTTGCTTGACTTCCAAAACTTTGATAATTTACCTGCAAGCTGTAGTTCTGTGCAGATCTTACGCTGAGCTATACTTTCTGAAAGAAATGCCAGGCGTTTGGTGTCTTTAAGGCGAGATGCCATACTGTACAGCAATGTACCCATGGCTTTGTCCACTCCTGAGGCCCCATGGACACGTTGGGCCTATTGAAAACAGAGAGGAAATTTAAGAATTATTAAGAATTTGTTAAAGACAAATAAGGAAATTGCTAATAATCACTACTTTCCTTATCTTGACCCTGGGGGCCTAATAAAGATAAAATAATGGATGGTTTACTACCAACTAAAGAAATATGAAAGTAAAAGTGTAACTATGGCGTAATGTACACAAAAGTTACAAGAAGGTCAGGGTAGGTCTATCTAAAACTATAACCAGTGTAGCATAAATAAATGAGAAGTTTGTATACAGCTGAGCTGTACAGTCAAGTGTCAGTCGTTTTCACAGCTGTGCATTCAGGTAGTTGAGTTACCCCATAAGCGTTAGGACCAACCTGAGTAATTGCCTCCTTCAGGGAAGAACTCAGCGAGTCATTCTTCAGAGTTTCTTTCGCTTTCTGCTCGCTGAGTCCAATGGACGTGAAAAGTGTCAGCGTATCTGCCATTATCCCGCCGAATTCACCGGTTAAAATCGGAACAGCACAGACACACCACCGCCACACACGACTTTGCTTCCTAAAGAGAGACCAGAGACCACTTCCTCTGGAAAGAAAAAAAACGTGAAGTACAAAGAATATTAGCCAATAGAACTCTGCGGGTTTGGATCTCACTGACCAATCGTGAAGGAGATTTACTAAGATTACCGCCTACTACGATCGTAAGAACCAATCAGGATTTGTGTTGACACCAGTGAGGGACGGGTTACCGGAATCTGGGTGATGTTGCATCAGATTTTAGTAATTCCTGACAATATGAATTTTTGAGGATCATTACTTGTTATCTATACTAGATAATATTTTAAACAATTATTACGGAAAATTTATACTTTTCACAACTTTTCATATAAAATAATTGCGCCTTTCCGACTCAGTGTAAGGTCTTTGTCGTCCATCATAATCTATGCCAAAACATCTCCGTGAAAGTTATTTACTGGAATGCCGCGTAGCTTCCTGGAAAATACTTCTGTATTTATTATTGTAACCTACCATACACGCCGGATTACACTACTATGCGTTTAAAAAGACTTTACTTTACTGTAAAGTTTGTTATTAATCACTAAACAGAAACTGTAAACAGCAGAATTATGGCCAAACATGCGGTGCTGTCATCTGGATCAAAAATGTGGAGGTCTATGTCTTGTTCGAAGTCCGAATTGCGTCTCGATCTCACTCTTGCATGTGGACAATCCTTCCGGTAAGATGGTCAAAATCACGTCCAGCCTTTAAACATCAAATGCAAGTTGAAGCGGTTTAAAGTCTTTGAATTAACTCACATCTCATTCCCGCAGATGGAGGGAAACAACAGAAGGACACTGGACCGGTGTGATGGGAGGGCGTGTTTGGACTCTGACCCAAACAGATGAGACTCTTTGGTACCACGTGTACAACAACCAGGACAAGCAGAAGGAGGGAAGTGACAGGAAGAGAAGAGTTGGTGTTTCTGTCTTGGACAAAAATACAGCAGAGAAGAGATTCAAATGTGCTCCAGAGAAGGAAGAAGATGAGCCTTTGGCTGTTTCTTCAGTACAGAATAGAGAGCTGGACGAAGAGATGCTGAGAGATTACTTCCAGCTGGATGTGAGGATGGGGGACCTGCACAAGGAGTGGGGAGCAGCAGATTGTCACTTCAAACACATTGCAGAGGTCTTCAAAGGTCAGTGTGTGAGTTTGTGTTTGCACAGCCTTGCTACTACATATCACTTATTACACAGTAAGGTGTTACTGCTATGTTTTATCAAATTTCATAAATACTTTTTTGTGGGGGGGGGGTTTCCTGCAGGTGTGCGAATGCTGCGCCAGGACCCCACAGAATGCCTGTTTTCCTTCATTTGCACTTCCAACAACCACATCTCTCGGATTCAGGGCATGGTGGACAGACTGTGTCAGGCTCTGGGCTCACCCCTGTGCCAGCTTGATCAGACCTCATACCACGACTTTCCTTCCCTGTCTGCGCTTGCAGGTGCTTGAAAAGTTTTGCCACAGAACTTAAATCTATGTTTGTAATCTTATCAAAACCTTTACTGTCAGATGAAGACGATACTGAGAGTCTGAAGATATTCATCCCACTAGTTTTTTTTATTAACATTAACTGACTCATCTATTTTTATATTAATTTTGTTGGCATTTGCCTTTAATGATAGTAGAAACAGATAGGAAAGTGGAGAGAGAAAGGAAGACATAAAGCAAAGGGCCTCAGGTCGGGCTGCTGATTTCTGGCCATATGACTTATGGTCACCTGCTCACTAAACCAGCACCCAGTGTACATCTTTAACGACTTTAAAAACAAGAATCAGGTGGACAAGTTTGAATTTAACTGTGTTCAAGTTTCAGCTGTTGATTTGAGATGAAGTTGAAGAATTTGGAGGTAGTCCTCCTCCATATTAGTCCATCCACTTTGTGCAATGTACCAGTATCATTTGCTGCAAAACAGACCCAGAGCATCATGCTGCCACCACCACGCTTGACAGCTTGTACAGTGTTTTTAGGTATGAAAATCTCACCTTTACTCGTTCAAACATAGCTACTGTCATTGTGGCCAAAAAGCTCAATCCTCATCTCAACGGACTATAAAACCTTTCCTGCAGATAGCAGTTGGTTTGTCCATGTGAGCTGCAAATTTCTGAATGTCCTAGCCAATTTCTTCTCATCCGAGGGTGACAGTTTGGGTATTCTTCCAGGCCTTATAGTAATAGAAAAGTAAATAGTGTTTCCACATCTGTAAAAAGAACAGTTCAAAGAAATCCTTAAAAGCCCCAAATTACCACGATATTCATGCCCATGATGAGTTTGTGAAAACTTCTGACCACAACTATGTTCTATGTTGTTTCATTTACTGTTCTTATCAGACAGCAGCATAGAGGCACGTCTTAGGGATCTTGGTTTTGGATACAGGGCTCGGTTTATCCAGCAGAGTGCGAAGCAGATTCTGGACAACCATGGGCCTCAGTGGCTTGAAGGTTTACGCAGCATCCCATATCTAGAAGCCCGTGATGCTCTTCGCACTCTTCCTGGCGTTGGTACAAAGGTACAGCAGATATTTTTGGGGGGAGAAAAGGCAAAAAAAAATGTGATGTTAACTGCTAACATACAATCAAGGCTTTGTGTCATATTTTAGGTGGCAGACTGTGTATGTCTGATGTCCCTGGATAAGCCAGAGGCTGTACCTGTTGACACACATGTGTGGCAGATTGCTAAACGTGACTATAAATACGCTGCCAACAATGGACAGAAGAGTATCACAGAGAAACTAAACAGAGATATTGGTCAGTATTCACATACCTGTTTAATGGTATGGTTTAAGCCCTGGTTTTAAACACTGGTAATAAAATGTTCAATCTAATATTTCTACACAGGAGATTTTTTTCGAAAGCTGTGGGGACCCTACGCTGGCTGGGCGCAGTCTGTGAGTGTCAATTTCTGCAAACTGTCTGTCTCTTATAGCAGGTCCCCTGTAACCACAGAGTGTCTCTCTTGCTTCAGGTTTTGTTTTGTTCAGACCTCAAGAAGTTCCAAAGCCTCAAAGAGATGGCACATCTAAAGCAACCAGTGAAAGATGAAGATGGTGAAGAGGAAAAAATGCCATGCAAAAAGACTAAAGTAAAAACTGAATGTACAGGAACCGTGGGGAACTTGAAAGCCAAGCCAGCATGTCACAAGAAAGCAAAGATTTCTGTTAAGAAAGAGCCGGTAATGTGAGGTAAACACATTACCGGCTTTGTAGCCTGAGATTCAAATCAGGCTACAAAACCACACATTTGCACACACTGTGCTTGTTCAGCATCATGTGACGTGAAATGAAATGTGGAGATGATTTATCTTTCAGAAACACGACAGAAAATGGATCATTATCTCTTTCTCTGGGTTTTTATATAATTGTGTTGTAGCATCACTTCACTGTAACAAACAGAGCACACTAATGATTTTTTTACAATAAAAAAATAAGTACCTCGCACTCTTTTTCTTCTCTGTAAAATGTTGATACCAGCAGAATCACAGCCATCATACATACAAGTGTGAATAAATTTCACACTACATTTTTAGGCAATAATTTACCAAAAAACATGCTGGATATAGAAATATGATACAAATTAAAACTAATATATGCAAATTCATACTTAATTTATATATTTTTCAAAATTTCATCAGAAGTTTGAATTTTCTGGCTTTTGCTTCATGGTTCAATTCTGAAAATACTAAAGTCATCATGAGCATATTGGCATTTAGTTTTGCTAAAACGTTGTCAGAAGAGGGCCCCTAGATGGCAGTACACAATGGAAGATGGTGCTCTCCAAGACATCATATGGTGGGGAATTCAGTTTTAGACAGTGTTTTAAAATCTGAGAACAAATTGCACTTTCTTCCTGGGTGAATACTTTCTCTCAGGCCGCCTGGCTCTTGTTACAATAAGTACTAATGCGTCACGGCAATTGCGTGCACGCTGGAAAAGGTCACAGCATGGCAAAGTGGTGCTGTGTTTCTTTAAAATGCATTCCTTACACCAAAATAATATTTTTGTCTGTTAGATCATGAAATGCCATTAGAACGGGCTGCTGTGAAGGGCTGTAGGGTCTGTATGTTATGTATAGGCACTGGCTGACTGTGTCAGCTGGTCTTTTTATAGCAGGGATTGCAGTTATCTGCTGTCAGTGCTTGGGGTGACTGTGACTGTGTCTAGTGACGGCATGTTAATGTCTCTTGGGCTGCCTGACTTCACTGTCCCTTTACAGCAATGACTATGCATTATTCTTGTTTCTTGAGATTATACGCAGCTGCATACTTTAGTGTGAAGCTCCAGAAATTATTTCTCATATGTACGCTTAAGCGTGTAGGTGCATCATATACAAGTATGTCCAGTTTTGGCATATGTGCGCGCACGTGCGTGTGTGCGCGTACATCCATAGAAGTGTTTTATTTGTGGACGAGAGTGCAGCCATGTGAGTTAATGAATATGTGAGTCAGCTTTCGTTCCCATTCCGGTTGAGCTGGGCAGAAGCTGGGCCCCAGCTTTAGGGCAGAGTCACACTGAAGAAGAAAGACAGAATAAAAATAGAGCCGAGAGAAGCAAAAATTAATAAAAGAGCACAAAGGGGAGATGGGTGAAAGTACGCTGGAGGTAGGGGCAGGATATTCAGTTGACACACAAAGGCTAGAACAACACAACAGTGGCCTGTGTATTATGTAAGAGATGGGTCTCAGCTTGTGTTCTGTCCTTGGGGTATTGTTCAGTTAAAAGGACATCATCATGTGCCTACTTTCTGTAATAAGAAGGTCATTACTTTTCAGAAGCACCAGAGGGCCCCACATTTAGAGCTCAAGTAAATGAGGAAGGCCTAACTCAATTTCCTGAAACAGATCATAAGCTGCATATAGTAGCTTGTTTTTATCGCACCTGATCTACAGAGAAGTTTGGGAAACCTGTTGTCATATCAGATTCCCAGATTAATGCATGATAGTGATGAATTATAATTATACTACTGAATTTTCTCTCATATAGGTACATTCATAGATTTTAATCCGATCCAGTACAGAAGCTTTGGCACACTTGTATAGTTAGTAGTTTATACCATAATTGTATACATAGACCTAATTCACCTGTGATTTTATTTTAATTTTGCAGGTTTTGTCCAGATGGTTATAAATCAAAACTAATCTTACAGCAGGAAATGATTAACCACAGTATAAAAAAATATGTCATTTGAATATAGACATTTCAAGTACACATATACTATTAAGAATATTTAAAAAAATGTGCGTAGCAGTGCTGTGAAAAGTCTCAAGCCACCCCTCATTTCATTATATTTTGTTAGGAAAATGATTGGAGTGATTTACAGAAATGAGCAAATGTGGAAATTTAGTATATAAGACAAAAACAGGGCTAGTATAATTCTAACTGAACTCGCTGTCATTTCTTTAAGTAGTCTTCAGGACTAGTTCTGCAACATTTTGTGTACCATGCAGGTTTTTCCACTTTGGAAAAACAACTGCCTGGAGGGACAATAAATCTTTTGTCCAGTATAATGACCATTTTCCCGAAGCCTTCGTTACTCACTATGTTTAATGGACACACATTTTTGGCCAAAGGAACGTGACTGTGTTGAAGATTTCAGTGCATCTTTGTGAGGTGGATGGAAACATCGTCGTATCGTACTGGCACACTTTTATGTTTGTCTGAGTTGATGCTGGACGATTCACGTTAGCAAACACTGCACTGTTTTACTTAGAGACAAGCTCTTCAGCGTCTGCTTTGCAGGACATTTGAGCTTTGGTGTATATTTGTCTTTTTTCCCTCATTCTTAAGGAAATGACTTTCAGATATCATCAGCTATAAATATGTTTGGAAATCTTTGGAAATTTTATGCCAGTGGCATTTTTTGCAGATTTGGTGAGAGAAAATTTGCAACAAATGATGTGTTTTTGTAGCAGATTGTTAGTAACAAATTGAAGAAACTTTTTTTCCCTGTTTGCTAGGTTTTCTGTTATTTGTAGACACAACACTGGTTCATTCCAGTTGAGTTTTCTGTGCTTTAATGATTCACAGGTCAGTGTTAAGTGGTTTAACAACTATAAAACATTCCTCTGAAAATATTCAGGTACAAAACAAAAGCGAAAACCAAAAAAGGTGAAAAAGCAGCTAATGTCTAAAGAAAAACTTTGAAATACTCTGTCTGAAGAACTATTTTTATTTGAGCTCTGATTCTGTTTCTCCTCTTTGTGAGCTCAAAAGTGGTCTCTGTGTGCTTTACCTCCACATTTTCTGTCTCCCACTAAAAGTGATGGATGTTATTATTTCTGATTAGTAACAGGCAGTATTATATAACAGTATCTGACAGACTAGCTAAACTGGATCAAATTTAAAGAGAACTGTGTTGATTTACTAGATGTGGTGTAATCTAATGCTGTTGGATGCAGCTGTGATGGACAGGATAGCAGTCCCCACATGGAAGTCTGTTTTGGGGGCCCAGAGATGGGGAGATTATTCTTTAGAGCCTAGACAATCTTATGGGTGAAGGGAAGCCACAGAGAGAAAGAGAAATATGACCCACAGTATTTATGGGTGTGGGGTAGCAGGAGCTTTATGTGTGGTTTACTGTTTGCCATTAAAGGCAAGTTAAATTAGTGAGGTTTAAATACAACCCTCCTCTGATTGTATTTAATGCCCACTCAAAATCTCTCATATGATTTAATGGCTTCCAGCTCCATATACATGTAATCTACATGGTTTGCTTGTTTTAATGGAACAGATGTTGTGGATGTAAGCATAGTCATGCAATTTGGGTCATTTCTTTCTCCGTCAAGGGAAATTATAATTATTTAACTGAAAATGAGAACATGTTTTTTCAGAGTGGTTCTCGTCTTTGTGAGGAAAATCAGTAATGTGATACTTGTATAAAAGCAAACGTAGAGGTATGTCTTAAGCAAATAAAATCTTCATGTTTAGACAATTCAGGTGAAGATGACAACCACGACCACACCTGGCAAGTCTTCTGTGTCAGCTGCTATTAAATGCTTGTGAATGCTGTGGGTTAATGTCTAATGGGGAGAACCGTTGAAAAGACACTTCTTGTTGGGGCATGCCTTTAAAAAAGAAGAAGAAGAAACTTTCAGTTTAAACTCAACATGATTATGTGAGAAACCGACCTCTTATGAACACCCCTGAGGTCCCGCCCGTTCAAAGTTCAGACGAGAGAAAGCGAAAGCATCTAGGCATTTTTTTTTTATTAGTTGACATACGCAACATCACAATGATAGAAATACATCTTTGCTAACAGGAATACCACAGCCTCCATATGAGCCAGAAAAATACTGCATGAAAGTAGCAAGAAACATGAAAAACTCATATGTCATGTTGAAAGAAAAATATGAATACAAATGTACCTGAATTTCAATTTGAATTTCTTTTTAAATAATCAACAATAAGTAAACTCCTTATAATACCTGTAATGACATAAAATTGGTATGAAAATATTTTAGAGAAAACTGTTTTTTAAAAAACGTATTTTTTTATGTGCCACCCCAGAATTTGATCGCACCCCTGCTGTGTAACCAAGGGTGGAAATTATAGCATGGCCAAAGAGGTTCATTATGTAAATATGTGATTATGTAATGATGAATAATTATTACATGCAGTTAAAGTGACAAACTGGCAAATTTTGCGGGGTGTACCCTGCCTGCCTTCCATGACAGCTGGGATAAGCTCCAGAGATGGACTCCCACTCATATACTTTGCAGTGGTTTGGTCCACTATAATTCCCTAATTCCTTACTTTGAAAGCTGTAAACAAAGAATGTGTAAGACACTGTTATTTACTTTTACTTCTAGTAGTAAAATGACACACATTTACTCTTGTAACCACACTATATTTTATTAGCTCCATTACAGGGTAGCTGTGTCTCCTAATGCGTTTTTATGGAGGCAGGTGGTCTGTGCACATTAAAATCAAATTTTCAGCCAGTTTCCAACTGCTTTTGTTTGCTTTTTATATTTTTTCAAGTTTTATTTGTTATTTTTAATTCCCGACCTGTTTGTTTGGACTCCCTAGTGCCACCTGATTGTAAAAAATTCTGGAAACACCCCTGGGTCCCCATGTCTGGTAGGAAGTGAAGTAAATAATAGAGAAGGTGACAGACCCAATAAGAATATATTATATTGGCCACAAGTTATAATAAACGTGTGAATTTAATCCCTTACTTACATCGGCAACACTCAATTCAGGCTATATAGTACTCGTGAGACGCAAAAAATACCTGCTGTACTTATATTCTAATCAGGCTGACACCCATTGCCTAATCTTCTATATTTGGTTGGTGCTTTAAAGTATGCAGGGTTAGGTTACTCATTCCCTACCTGGATTAGATATAATCCAGGTAGTGTACAATAATGTGATAACAATGCAGAAATGTGTGTGCGCCACCTGTCCAACCCTTACGTGTCTCCTGCTTGCTCAGTAATAATGTAATGGCATTAGGAACAATCCTCTGAGCTGCACAGGATATTTTAGGACTCAGATGTACTGTCCAGACAATATAGCGAAAGTGACAAATACACAGGTGATTGGGAATGAGACCTGCTCCTAAGCAGGATTAATGTCTGCAGTAAACTTGTCAACTTATGTCTGTGTTTGGTCTCAGTCACCGCAAAGCTGCAGCCTCAACAGCATGTCCAAACTAGAAAATGTTTTGTTTGTGCAAGAGAGAGAGAGAGAGACAATCAGGCGAGGGGTGGGTGAAGGAAAGGCACTGAGCCAGGGTGCAGCACGAGGAAACTGTATCAGCTTGGCTCAGGCTGGCTTCCTCCCCTCTACAAAAGCCCGGTTGGAGGGCAGTGAAGAGGAGCTGGAGGCTAGAGTTTCAAGCACCGAACTGACAGTCCGTACTGCACAGAGAAATGTCAGGTGTATCCTCACCTGTCCACGCAAATATGAATTCGTTTCCACTCCTCTTCCCGGCCACTTTATCGGCTAGGTTTAACGCATAACAGCCAATTTTCAGCTATAATCCAAGGAAAAACCCCAGAACCTGGATACTACAGCAAGCTGTGTGATGATGTCAGTGGCAGTGTCGTCATATTTCCACTGGGCATCGTCTAAACACGCTGCTTTGTAAAGGTAGACGGGGTGACAAGGAGCTCAGGTTCAGCTGCGCGTCCTATTGCTATTGCGTAACAGGCGTGCCAAGCGGAAGGTTGGCAGGTAGGCCGTCGCGTTTATCCGCTTTTGAGAGAGGAAAAAATGAGAGGGAGGGAGCGATCTGGAGAGAGATGGAGCAGTCGGAGGGGGCGTACATCTCCTCAGTCGCTCGTGGCTAGAAAGCTGGCAACGATACAACGCTGCTGAAAGGCAACCTCTCTTTGTGCCCATAGAGGAGCGGTTTGAACCTCCACCGCCGGCGGTTGTTATCCTGCGTGCGAGGTAAACCCGGACGACACCTTTGCTTTCACTTCAGGATGTCCTAGTCCTGATAGCCCTGCCGCAGCGGACGCCATCGACTCGGAGCCTCGCAGACCCGCAGGTATGTTTGTTTGTTGCTTGTAACGGACAAACCCTCACGGTAACAGTTATTGGTTGACTGCTATGCGGCTAGACGTCTTTGCGCAGTGATATGCGTGACGCTGTCTCTACCGGTGCCGCGATGTCAGCCGTTGGCTCGGGTTTACAGGCGAGCATACGCTGCACGTTAATCTTTGCCCTCTACCTGTACCTGGTTTCCTCTGCGGTACTGAACTTTATGTGCGAAGTTAGAGGGAGTACTGCCTTATCACCCCCATCTCACATCGTGTAAGAAAAAGCGGCAGTTTGGGTGAATTTTGCCAATTAAAGCCATTCGCGACCGCGTGTCCCCGCAGTCAGGACGGCAACGTGACGTCGTTACTACTGCTCATCATAACCAACAACATGAAATATATACAGCTGGTCTTAAATCACCCCTATCAAGTAATAATAATAATAATGATAATAATAATAATAATAATAATAATAATAATTGGGACGTAAAAGGAAATTGTTTAGGCTCAATAGGCAGTAAGCATGCAAAAAGGCTGTTTTCTTTGGTGACACAGCAACAAGTGGAGTGCGCCCTGTTATCTCTTTATTTGTCCCTTGCTGCCAGGTGCTCGACATGTGTTTTTAAGTGTGTTTACACAGGATAGCAGGCTCGTCCAACAAAGCCATATGCGCAAAAGAGCTGCGGCCCTAGTTTAGATGGTCTGGATTCACACCCATGCCTCATCGGGATTTAAGTGGAAGGTGAGGAGGAAGAAGTGGAGTGCGTCTTTCAATGAGCTGCTCCAGAGTGCTGGTGGATGTAGTCGAGCAGAAAGAAATGCAACAGAACTAATTTTCAAAAAGGAACCAACACACAGAGGGGGAAAAAAGGCCTATCCTTTTCCAAAGAAGCTCCATAAAGACAATAAAGCCCATAAAAGGTGCGCTATAACTACAAGTAGTCACTCATATTCGACCAGAGAACTTTAAACAAGCAGGACAGTTAAAACATCCCATAATTATACAGCCCTGAACTGTCAGCCTTTTAGAAAATAAGGCATAGCTTAAGATATTAGTGAAGCATTCATCCCAGAAGATGATCTGCCCACATCTCTTATTTGGGTCTTTATTATCTGTGGGAAGATAAAAGATGCAATAAATGTTTTGTAACTATAAATCAAAAATGTCCATGCAGATGATAGCTGCTTACATTATTTTGCACACAGCCTGCTTGCAAAACTCAGTAATTTGCCACGCAACACAGTTTTATTGCATGCATGTAACAATGTGAGTGTCTGGGGTTTAAGTAAAGCCGCGGTTCAGTAAAAGGCCAAGAGTTTATGACTTGCGATGCCTGCAGTTGATTTTCCTGAAAGTGTTTTGCGGCTTGACACGGTTTGGCAGTGATCTTAGTCTGTCATCAGACTCGCTATCTTTCAGGGCGTGTTTAGTGTTTAACGTGTGAGTGCTAATTTGAAATTAAGGTTCCTCCCAAGTTGTGAATATTTGTCCAATCTGGTTGACTTTTTCACCATTATCACCTCTCAAATATTAATATTGGCAATCTGTGTTTTATTTTTGTGTATCTAGATGTGTCTCTTTGTATGTGTGGAGTGCGGTTTGGGGCCTTAGCCTTTATGCCTGACCTTCAGCCTTTGATCTGTGGCTCGTGTGAAGGCGTAACATGACTCAAAGATGTTGTGGGGCTCAGCAATTTTAAGCGGGACATCCGCTTCAACTGGGGATCAAAGACATAGGCGATTGGTTCAGGACCCTCTCCTCCTCATATAGCATGTCTATGGTGTGTGGTCGGTTACTCTACTGTAGTTTAGACCCCCCCCCCCTCTCCCCGAGAGAAGCATCTTTAACAGGCTGTGGTTTGCATCAAGAGATAAATGGATGGTGTTAGTCTATAATGTATGTAAAGAGTTTGGTCATGGCTTTAAATGTATCAAAATAGTTTAAAAAGATCAGTTTAGGGACTTTTTAATAAATAAATTTTATGTGGTGGCAAGTTGAGAGTTGTTTGTAATCCATATGTTGTTTCAAGGTGAGGAATTTTTTAACGGTCAAACCAGCGACCTCCCCCACTTGTTGCATACCAACGTAACCACACTTACTCCCTCTTTCATTTCCCCCCTCTGACTTTTTCTCTCTCTGTCTCACATACACACTAATTCACACACACTGCTTCACAGTCCTACTTCTCCACCCACCAATATGCAGTACAAACAAGTTATACATCTGTAGAGTATGCTGATGTGTGAGCAGTTACACAGTGACACACCAGTCTTTGGTTATTCATTCAGCCTCTTTCTTTCTTTCTTTCTTTCTACAAGTTACATTTTTTTTAAAGTTTTCTTCTCATGAGATTTTCATTGGGAGTGGCCAGTTACCAAGCAAATCTGAGATGGTTTGGGTATATGCAGAGGAGGGATAGTGGCTATATTGGATAATGGATGTTTAATACTTTGCTACCGGACAGGGGGAAAAGAGGAAGACCTCAGAGGAGGTTCATGGAGGTAGTGAAGGAGGACATGCAGAAGACTGATGTGACAGCAGAGGATGCTGAGGATAGGGTAAGATGGAGGGAGATGATTCGACCCCTGAAGGGAGCAGCTGAAAGAAGAAGAAGAGGGTTTTTCCAGAACGAATCATAACAAAAACGTTCATTCTTGGCTGAGTTCTTCTCTGAGGATGAACGCTTCACTGATAAGTAAGCCTTCTTCACAAGACGCTCACATCAACACTGAATGTTACAGGTCAACTAAGATATCAGAGATCTTTGTCTATAGTTGAGAGGTCTACCTATACCGACATAGATGTAGCACAAGTGATCGTATCTTCACATATAAACAGATTGAGACTATGTTTGATTTTAAGCCATACGAATGGCAGTGGCAGTAAGCTCATTCCATTTTTTTCCACTAGCGCCACAGGGAGGTTGTATCTGAAATATCTTGCCAACTAATGGATGGCTTGTCATTAAATTTGACTTATTTTCCCTTTTAGACTTATTTGGGTTCAGAGATGACCCAACAAACAGCCTGGTTGCTTGAAGGTATCAGTTACTGAGAACAAAAACATTTTTTTTTCTTTACAAATCTTTTCAGAAGAAGTACGAGCCAGCATGAAAGACTATCACCTAAAACAATCTACTCTAAATAAATAAAAAAATGTGATTTGATTTGGAAAAATTCAAGTAAACACAAGTGCAAATCAGACCTTGGTGTTTGAGTGCTCACTTTCAGCACTGGACAGTTATCTATACTCTGTCCCGATGAACACGTTGCATTAAGAAGTATTGAAGTGTGATACCTGACAAGTGCACATTAGACTGAAAGACACAAATCCTTCTGTTCACAGGCTTACACTGAAATGTCCACTCAAATCAGTGGGAATGTTGCTCTGCCAGACTGTCTTCAATCTGGCAGCAAGTGAGAGAGAACATAAGCAAGAAAGAGGGGGATTCTCCAAAGACTTTAATGCTCAAAGCCCCCGCCCGGTTCCCTACACAAACTTTAAGCAGTAGCTTGCATTGTAATACATTACTGTAGACGTGACATCACAATTGCAATGGTTAGTAACTGATTAGTAACAGCTGTTGTAGTACTGAATCATATGATTGTATAACCAGCAGGTCTATAGTGTGGGCAAGCAGTTTACAGTAATCTTCAGATTGTTGCATGCTGCTGTACTATTGGATATATAATCCATGGGCATTTCCTGCTCTGGACAAAGCACACATTGTGCAGGAAAGCGTGACGACATCTACACACCATGCTCAACACAGTGCAGATGAAATACAGAGTGATGTGTTCTGTCTGTGGCCCCCGGGGGCTGAACACGATAAAAATACTCAGACCATGCACACGTCTGCCTTCCCTCCATGGACAGTCACAGAGAGATGCACTGTCTTATTTGTGTATGTGTGTTGACTGTGTGTTAAAAATGGGCTAAGAGGATGCAGTATTCACACTAGCCCGGAATTGATGATCGCACTGATCTAGGCTTTGTGGAGTATGTGCTTGTTCGTAGGCTTCGAGGAGGTGTCTTTCTGCTTAAATTTACTCCACTCGTATTAGTTCAGTGGAAATTCCTAGTCACGCTGCTCAAATCCAGTGAAGGAGAACATTTTTGGAGAGCCGCTTCAGTGTGTGTTACTGTGTTCTTTTGGATGATGTGTGGAGATGAGATTAATGCTGACAGCGTTTCAAATACAGCAGCAGAATGTTACTCCCTCGCCACTAAAGCCAAATGCCATTTGAGACTCATTATTCTGTTCTGCTTCCCCTCATACACACAGACTGACACATGTTGGTTTGCTTTTAGATCAAGATAATGGTATGTTTACTAAACGATATGTGGTAATAGTCAGGTTGTTCATGTTCTTGTGCCAGAGATTGCACACCTGCCAGTTAACCTCAGAAGAAAGGTGAAGTAGGATCAGTTTCTCCACATGGGTTCCTGGATAAATGGCCGTGTCAGCTCTCCATAACAAACCCGTTAATCCTGAAACATAGTTTCTGTGTGACTCTCTTTTTTCTCAGATATTTATATCCTTACTATCGGCATTCACTCAATCTTAGTCTAAATTTTACAGCTCTCACTGCTTTTCTCAGTCTTAATCTTGTCCCGGACCCCTTTAACTGAGGCATGTCCAAAGTCCGGTCCGGGGACCAATCGCGGCCCTAGGTCAGATCTTTTATGGCCCCTCGATTTTCAGACCATGTGTTTTATCTAAGTCTCGTTTAAAATTGACCTGAGATACTGATATTCAGCGGCTTCACTGAAGTTACAGGTATTCCCGACAGCTTGATCTTTATGTTATTTTCTCTCCATATGTGAATGAAAAGTACATTTTTTTTGTTAAGGCTTAAACTCTCCTGATCACCGTAATGACAGCTCTTGTGTTATTGAAAATAAATTGTATTTATGCTTCCAAAAAGGCAAGAAGAATTGTTGGCCCCTGGGTGATTTTCCATTAATAAATATGGCACCCTTGGAAAAAATTTTGGACACCCGTGCTTTAACTTATCACGCCATCTCCCCTCCTGGCCAAACTCTTTTTGAACCACTTTCCTATCTCCACATTCTTACATCTACCATCTTTTTTCCCCCCACTCATCGCTCTATTGTTAGGACTCTCTCAGTAACCCCTTTGCTAAACCAGCTCTGGTTAAATAAGGGATAAAAAGAGAGAAAAGAAAAGGGGGGGAAATTAGAGTTGGCCAAAATCTGACAAGACAGAGCAGAAGAGGTGGGTGAGACTAGAAAGAAAATAAACAGAGACTGCTGTGAGTGGGTGGAGATTGAGATCTATAAGCACTTATGTTACCATACTCATTGACAGTTTTTTCCCTTCAGAAGCTCCCGTGTGAGAAATTGTGTTTTGCAAAAGACCAGTATACGTTTCCTCACATATCAACAGTGTGTTGTCTCACCCGTGGTGCAGACTCACACATACTTATACACATTTTCCGTACACTCACACAGATTACTCATACACTACATATGTTCATGAACACAAAATGAACGTCAGCCGTGGAGCTGCAGTAATTCCTCTGAGACCTAAACATTGTGCCTGTGAATGGACCCTAGGTGATTCATCAGCAGCAGAATGAATTCCCCCATAGGCACCGATGTCTATTTTCTGTACTTTCCCTCCTAACGTTTCAGCAGTAGTGTCCTGACTCTCATCCCTGAGGTTGTCTTCTGCTGTGAGTCATAGGTAGAAACTGGTGTGAAGGGAGATTTATATAAGTAAGAGAGAAAGAAAAGGGGTGTTTTTTTTGGACAAGAGCAGCTTGTTTAAGGGACGTGCCTGCCAGCTGTTTGGCAAGATGACGCGTAGGATTGTGTAATCCTCAAGGGCCTGGGGGTTTCTACGTGTCACTGGGCTCCCTGAGCTTCACCACACTCGGTGTTACAGCTGTCAGCTTCTGGCATCCACGGCTTAAACATAACAGCAAATAAAGAAAGCAGAGTCCTGATGCTTGGACCGAAGATTATTAAGGAGAAAGGAACTGATACTCTCCCCAAAGAAGTATCAGTTTTATGGAACAGCTAGTGAGGACAAAAGTTAACAAGTCCATCTGCCACGCAGTAAAACCATCTGTGACTTGATTTTCTTTTCTGGCTCGATCGTTTTAATGTGACTTGTTATATAACTTACAAGCTGAACTTATGCTTTTATGTGTCCCATGTCCTCTGTAACCATACACCTTACCACACCCTGTGTGTCTGCTGTTGTCATGCTCCTAAAACAGTGGGAGTTTCACCGACCTACCTTCTGAATCAGTACAACAAAGGCTACAGCACATAATCTTTAAATCAGATATGACCAAAAATTCTTGCTTCGCAATTCCTGTTATGACGCGCTTCAGACCTCTGCTGGTAAATCAGTAAGAATACTGGAATCGCCACTCAGAAGTTAAACCTTTTAGAATGATCTGATGCAATATAAGTAGGTTTTGAAACACCTTTCCCGCACCTGTGTGGTGTGTCTACATATTCGCAGTGCTTCATATATCTGTGCTTGTGTAATGTGTTCATGAAATTAACACAATTCCTGTTTTTCTCAGCAGAAACGCAGTGAAAGGATGGTGTGACAAACAGACTTCCAGAGGAACCAGTCACTGCTCAGCGCTCAGAGGGAGACCATGGCTCCCATGTCCCTCATGCTCCTGGTCTTGCTCACCTCCATCATCGATTTTGCCGATGCTCAGACCGTCATCGGCTACTCCTCCTCCTTCTCTTCTCTGGACCTGCCTAGCGATTCTTCACCTCCACCAACCAAGCAGACTCCTCGTTTCTGGCCATCTTTGCCTCCCAGGGGACGCAGTGATGTGCCCATCAGAGTTACAGGACAGGACAGGTTAACAACTACAAATACAGTGGAGCAGAGGGAAAGACTCCATCCATCGGTGACACAGTTCAACCGCCCTCTTCAGTCTGCCCTTCCCACACAGAACCTTAGCAGTGGACTAATTGTAACCCAACCAACTGCCTCTAGGCCCAGAACTGACACAGCCAGTTTAGCATTCAGCAGGGCTTTCAGAAAGGGAGTTGCCACTACAAAAAGCTCAACTCCACCTCCACTTGCGTTGGACTCTGCCGAAGTGGCTGAGCCTGCAGGTGATAAGACAGTGACAGGAGCGAATCCAAAGGAGGAAGCAATTAAAGAGAAGCAGGGTGTTGATTCACAAGGGTTGGGATCAGGTATTGCTCCAACAGTAATGTTTGTGAAGGAGGAATCACCCGATCCTCTGTCAACAGTTGATGATGAAATGGCACAGTATCGACCGCAGGCACAGACCGCGGCCTCTAAAGTTTCTGATGTAAAAACTCCACCACTGGACAGTCAGACCGTGAAGCCTCACCTGTTTGCGTTGACAACCACCAGCACAACCAGAACCACTTCTACAACAGTAGCGAGTGAGAAAGTGATGACCCCACTGTCCTCTGTGGTAACGCAGCAGACACTTAAGACTGTGCAATTAAAAGGTGAGAAATCGAAAATGCTTGGTTGTTACATGAGAATCATAATCATGATTATGCTAGTTAGTATTAAGATTGGGATCATTTACTGAATCAGTTTATCTCAGTTATCTTGTTTTTAACAATTGTTTGAAGCCTTAAATGTAACTGAATTTAAGTTCAGGTAAGGGGTTAATGCTCGATGTGTTTCCTTTCCTGGAAAATTCTAGGTGAACTGGGACCAAACACTCCTTCCACTGACAGAGTTACTCCAAAGCAGGACTCTGATGCTGAGATGTTACCCCAACCAACATCTACCGTGACTGGCTCTATTGCTAAACAGCTCCAGCCTGGAGCACAGCCGGTTACTACCCAAAGCAAGAACAGTTCGCATTCAAACACCACAAAACTACAAGTGACAAATACTTCTACACCCAGTGTGCTTCTTTCTGCCAAATCAACGACTCAGCTCAGCAAAACAGTACAGCGAGGAAGACATGCTGCAAGCACAACAGTGCAGTCACTGAAGATAGGTAAGAAACGAGAGCCTTGTGTTCTCTGTTTCCTGTGTCCTCTGGTAATTCAAAATGGAATTATTTGTGCAGCTGGGACTTTTTTACTGGAAGAATTAAAAAAAAAAGTCTTCAAAGGAGGGGAAAAGTAGACACACGTTTCCATGGAAAGTGGGGTTGTAATGTGTGGGTAGACACAGCAAGGGAGGTGAGAGAGCAAGCTTAAGAGGGGGTGGGCAGAATTTCAGCCAGGCAAAGAGATAAGAGAAAAAAAAAGGAAGGGGGGGCAAGGGCCTAAAAAAGAGACTATTGGGAATACCGATGAGAGAGTAGACGGTGTGGGTGAAAGCAGAAGAAAGGTACTGGCATAGGAAATGCAGGGAGTGGAGATGGCAATGAAAACCAGATGCAGAGAGGAAAGGGGATGAAGGGAGAGGAGATGAGGAAAAGTAAATGGAAAAGGAAAAGCTTGACACGTGGGACACATGACCCAGTCTCTTAGATACCGTAAGAATAACATCATTATGACTTTTAAACAGCAGGACTCTCCTTCAGAGCACCTTTAAAGGAAGCGCACTCAGGTTTTTGTTCTGTAAGCATGAGCCAACTCTTTTTCTTTTCAACATTAGCTTACGTTGGTTCAGCCAAAGCCATTTGGCCGCTCTTTAACCGTGACATAATGGGCAAGGGTCCGAGGTCTGTTTTGCTCTTTCATACTCAGTCATGACAGCGGTAGCAGCTGCTGCGCTCATAATAAAAAGCAGAACACTGGCTAGTTCTATCATATGAACCTCAGTTCGTGCACGTACATTAGACCTGCAGAGATAACCTGATGAGCACAAACAACGATGCACTCAGACTCAAAACCCATCC
Source organism: Rhamphochromis sp. 'chilingali' (assembly GCF_963969265.1). Lineage (NCBI taxonomy): Eukaryota > Metazoa > Chordata > Actinopteri > Cichliformes > Cichlidae > Rhamphochromis > Rhamphochromis sp. 'chilingali'. The sequence continues at coordinate 24,757,957 of NC_137939.1, read as the reverse complement.
GTATATCAAACAGTAACGTTAACTACCATAATGAACATGCTTACAGTTATGTACACACACACACTGGGAAGCTCCTCGAAGGAAATTGGCTAGTTAGGCTACAGCACAAGTGCGTAAATGAAAACTTCACCATAACTGTGTTTCTAGTGATTATCGAAACTCCATCAAACTCCGTCTCTCAGGTGGAGAAAGGGAAGACTGAAGTGAGAATCCTTCTCCCATTTACTTGCAAAAAGGATTAAAAGTAAAATAGATTTTAAGACTTTTTTTAGTTTACAGGAGAAAACTGATCTGAAATGATGATAAAAATGTTGTGTTCACTGTTTTGCAGCCACTCCTTTTCCCATAGTTGTGTTTGGAAATATACCTTTTTTAAACATGTGAGTCATGTGATGATAAATTTAGGCAGATTTGTCATACCAAAGCATTAATTTTAGGTACGCTGTATATATTATCAAGTAGTTCCTGAAGTGCTTACTGAAACAGGAACTACCACAACGATTATTTGTGTTCTTTGTGTCTACATACCTGACTGGGGACTGATTTTGTCAGCACAGTAGATTTTCAGTAGTGCAAGATGCAAAAAAAACTTAAGTGTGTGCTTGAAATTAAAAAAACAAAACAAAACTCCTTGCCATAGATTCTTTTTAATTTCTAACGTATCTGTATCTTCCTTATACGAGGTATCTTTATCCGGTGTTCAAACATAAAATATTCCCAAAGGTGGGTGTGGTCCGAGAACTCACAGACTTCTTGGCCTGCGTTATCCAATCACATGGTGGTCTCCAGTTATTTTTCACCTCATTTCAACATGTGGACATATGAAGCCATGTTGGCAGTGCATATGTGAAAGAGGAAAAAAAACTCAAGGGCAGGGGTAGGTTTAAATGTATCCAGCTGTGTAATGTGATCACAACATCTGGAATGTGTCTGGATCTCGCTCCTGTTAGAAAAAAAAAACTAGAGGAAAGTAAAACATAGCTTTTGTATAAATAAAGAAGTGTGCCTGTGATCTGCATGCAATGCTCAAGTATGCAAAGCATTTTTGTGTGTGTGGTGTCTGCGTGCGTGATAAAATGAGGCAGCGAGGGAGAGGAGTGAGTCATTATTTAGTGTGGCAGTTTTATGGTTGTCTTCTACAGGGTGAGGGCGAGCTTAAAGTCTTCCAAGCAGTTGATGGTTTGAGTGTTTTATTGTATCGTTCCACCATCCATCAGATTTAAATGTGTGTGAAACAACTCCACATATTGTGTATCTTTGCTGTCTTTCTTAAATTATTTCTAAATTGTTACACATGGTAGTATTGTTACTGTGATATATGTACATAAGTGGCTTCCAAAGACCTCGGCGATGAATGAACCTTTGGTAATGTTGTTGTGTGTTTCAGAGTCATTCCAGGAGGAAAAGGTGGAGTGTATTGAACAAACAGAGTGTGTGTGAACATGACAATATTAAAGAGAGAAAGAGAAACACAGACAGAGATGTTATATTGCCAAGATGTCTTGTCTCATTAGGTCATTTTGCATTGTATAATACTTTAAATGTGAACAGCAGTTTCCCTGGATCATACATGTATTGTGACACATCACTGAGTTGCATAACACAGATGTCCTTGTTAATTACATAATCTAATCCAATTAAGTCAGACAATTGCTTCCCGGTTATTCAGAGGAGCTCTTTTGTTAGTCAGATACATTTACAATATAAACAAGAGGATCGGCTTGCAGTGCTGTTCACATAGAATATTAGGGTTTTTGGGTGATTGACATTTCATCTTTAAAACTGGTTTTAGAAGAGGTGCCTTGTCTTTGGATTCCATATTTATGTGCATTTTTACTAAGCGATATGCAGTCTCTAGACTTCTGTTTTTATACATGAACACTTTGTTATTTCCATACTTAGAAACAGTTATACATCTGATGGTAGTGAAAAGAGAGATGAGAGTGACACGAAAACTGATGCTAATGCAATGGTGCACAGGCGATGTTGCTCCTCACCTTCTGGTGACCCTGAATTGGATAAGCAGCTGAGGAAGTGATTTCAGAGATTTTGAAGAGAGAAACGTGGCGCTCAAAAGATCCTGATTTTAGGAGATCTCCACAACAGCCAAGATTTGAATAGAGGTAGAACACCCAGGACTTTTTTATTATATTGGATGGTGATTCTAAACAAGCAGTTTTTATGATCTGGAGCCTGGAAAATAAAGTTGATTTGATTTCACAGTTTGGCGTATTTGAGTAGATAGACCTTGGACAATGCACCTCTGCAGAGCTGATTAGGTTACTCTGCACAACTGAAAGGTCTCAGCTGTCTAGCTCATGACTGTGGTGGTGAACTAAACCCCTCTAGTGGTTGTCCTAGGTTCTACATCTGTATTAATATCACTTCAGAACAATATAGCATATTTTGTGCATTTCAGCATTTGAAAATCAAAACACTGTTCTTCTTTTTTTTCTAGGGGTCTCTTCCAGTCTTACAGCGAGTGTTGTACCAGTCATCCAAACACGGTTTCGTCCCACATATCGGAATGGTATTATTCAGAAGAACCACTCTCATCAGCTATCGAGGAACCCTCACTCAGCTCCTTATTCCACTTCTGATCCAGCTCCCTCTCCCAGTGCCAATTCCTCACCTAATGCCACACTTCTTTACTGGGGTGATCTAAGCCGGACACTTGCTTTCGCCTGGGAACTTCACGTCTACGGATCTGCAAGCCTCTTCCTCTTGCTGTTTGCTGGAGCTGCTCTTGGCCTCACACTGTCCCCTGGCGCAAACTGTCCTCATCGTGGTGCTCTTGCACTGGCCAATGCTCTGCTGTTTCTGGCTGGAGGCCTCAGAGCAGCTCTATTTCTCATTGATCCCTATGGCACACGAAAATTCCTCCCTCGCCCTGCAGTTACAGCCATCTACAACCTGCCTCTGCACCTCCTGGTATGGACACATGCTGCCCTGGCGCTGCTGGCACTGAGGGTGGCAGGAATAAGTGCGTTACCGCCAACCATGGAGCGGCCTCCTCTGGTGGCTGTGCTGACTGTGTTGCAGTGTACCCTGCTGCTGGCAGCTGATCTGCTCTCCCCAGCCCTCTCTCCTGTGGTGCCTGTTACCCTACAAGTCCTGTCTCTGTGTTGGGGTCTGGGTCTCTGCCTGGGCTTTCTTTGCTATGTCTTCCCACGTATACGCTGCCCTGCTGTTCCTCAAGCCGGAGTTTCCGAAGAGGTACGGAGAAAGGCTTGGACAGGGAGCAGGAGAATAGGAGTGATTCTGGGAAGAGTGCTGGCAGTGTGTGCAGTTCTTGGGGCTTTGTGTTTTGGGTTGCATGCCCATGCTATCTTGTGGCTTTATGGACTGTTAGGTGACTGGACACGCTTCAACTGGGGATGGTGGCTAGTGCATTTCTGGGCCCGACTCCTGGAACTAGCCTGGGGGTTCTCCCTGCTCCTCCTGAGCTCGTGGGTGTTCTGGAGGCCTCAGAGTTGCCGTGGAAGGGAAGAAGGTGGCCAGGATGGAAGAGCAGCAGGAGACCTGGCATCCCCTAGTGATTCTGCAGGCTCCCCTCAAACACACACCTGCTGGTCCAAGATAGTCCAGAGCCTGAAGGGTAAGCCCTGCAGGAAGTCTGACAGTAATGGCGTAGGAGGAGGAGGAGGTGGAGGAGTAGGAGAAGTGCCTAACAACTGGGCTGGCCAGGAGCGTCCTGGGGCTGATATCAGCAAGAGTCTGATTAGAAATCAGAACCATGAGCAGGCCGTTTCACAGCCACTTGTCAAAGACAGCAACCGGGGACGGAACCATAGGGGCCACTCTGCAGAGCGAGGCACATCTGACGGCTCTACTGGCTCCCTCCTAAGACTGCAGACGTTTGGCCAGCCTCCACAGCGCTCGGTGAGCGGCAGCCTGGATCAGGATAGGGATACTTCCCTGTCTTTCTATGAGTTTGACCTGCGGCCGCCCTCCCCCATCGACCTGACCCGCAGCATCGATGAGGCTCTGCACAGAGAACACCTGCTTGAAGGAGGGAGCCTGTTTCATCCTTTGAACCAGACCTTACAGTCCCCTTCCCCAGGCTCAGGGGTCAGTCAGGGGCCCTGGCTCCGCAGGAACAGTGATCCTCAGTTGCTCTCAGAGAGTAGCGAGGCTCCAACAGAGTCTTCCATGCCACTGGGGGGAAGCATTCTCAGTAGTGTACCCAGTAGGCAGGTGACTGCTCCCCCAACGCCATCCCACCAGGGTCACAGATGGGCTGGAAATGGGACAACAAGTGTCCCTTCATCAGTGTCCTGTCCTGTGTCACTCCGTCCCTCCAGAACCTCAACGGGGCATTTGGGAGACGATGGAGTGGACGACACACGACCGTTTATCACCCCAGACTCTGAAAGTGTGCGAGGGAGAGCTGCGAGGCCAGTGGGGTCACGCAGTTACCTGGAAGTCAGTCGACATGACGATTCTGCCAGTGTCAGCAGTGAGATTATTGACCTATGAGCCTAACCTTGGACATGAGGACCAAATGACTGCACATCTAACGCATTCATTTAACAGGAACTAATCCTAACCAGGGATGCTGCAAATATTGGGATAATAGTATTATTAAACTGTGTAATAATACTTTTTGTCAAAAGAGTGAAAATATAAAAACAAGGATCTGGGTGACAAACTTAAAAGGTGTCACCTAGCTGCCTTTTGTCTTTGTTGATCAGATTAGCTGTTGATTAGCATAATTTATAGACAAACAGCACGCTCACTTTCCCATCTGTCTATCTTTTTCTTGTCTGTTTAACACTGGTATGACTTCAAGTACACTGAGAGCACACTTACATACAATTCCTGAGAATGGCTCTTTAGCAGGTCCGTGCTTGTGACTGGCTTCAGACTTGTGAAGCTGATGAATTTAATCTTTCAAGAAAGTAAGTAGATTTAGATATTCAAGTTCTTGCTTGGAAACATTACTTTAACAGCGTTAAGTTTAAAGGGTAAAAGACAAATGATGCTCCAAGTGTCTTTGTGTCCTGTTCAAATGGTTTCTGCAAAAAGAAAAATACATGACTGCATATGATTGCTCATCAGTTCGATTCCTTTACTAGAGTTTCTTTGCTGTCTTTCATATTTCAGTTTGCTTCGTGATGTAAAGTTGTGCCATACGTAATCAAAGTTGGTTTCTGTGCTATTATTAATGGTTTTATAAACCCATTATTTGGGTTAATGGTCTCTAGCATCTTAGCATTATGACTCAGCTGCAGATTACTACATCTAAGCTCTTAACTTGCTGCTGCCATCATTGTACTTGTCCAGTTTGCCTTGTATTTTAAAACCGGTTACATAAAGAGGCAGGCGATAAACAACAGCCAGAGACACAGCTGCGGAGCAGACACCTGCTAACATGTGTTCCTGAGGTTTTTAGCTGTTGATCAAATTGACAGACTTTAAATATGGAACTCAACTATGATGCATTTTGTTGAAGGACAGAGCTTTGCAATCAATAACCATGCTTAACGTAAGCCTCTCAATAAAAAGCTGCATTCAGTTCAATATGTTTGGTATCTAATTACATGCTTCATAGCTTTGCAGGGCTGCAGCACACAAGACCGGCTTAGCATGAACCTCAGAATTCCTATAGTTAGGCCTGACTCAATAACGGAGCACTTAACCCCAAGCCTGAGCACTAGACTGAAGTATTTTATTACTAAAAAGGAAAATATCTTTGAAATCTATGATGTATAAGCAACAATGTAAATAGTTATTTTTGATGTTTCATGAATAAAGGTGTATTTGAAACAGTTATAGTTGTTACTGTGAAAGACAATCTAAGTGATATTGCTTATGCGTCTGAGCTGTGCAGACAGTTTTGCTATTTCGACGTCAGATTGTGGCCTGTTTAGTACATGCAGAGCTGTGACAGCTGATGCTTGACTGCAGATGTTATGTTAAGGACTTTTTGGGCTATGCTCAGAATTTAAAAAAGATGGAGGTTTAGCGAAGTGTACAGTTGACGGTCAGGATCGGTTTGATTTTTTATTTTATTTCAGCTTTTCCTGTCGTTAGCGGTGACAAAATTATTGGGGGGAAAACAAACAAACAAACAAAACAAAAACAACATTTTGGTGAAATCATATTTCGTCCATTAATTCATTTGAACTGTTTCTGATCCCAAAAGATAGCCCAGTGGTTCCCTCTGAAACTTGAACGGTTTTGCTCCAACTTGAGATATACTTTATTATAAATGAAACTTACAGATTTATCATTGTGATTCAGTCTTTGAATGTTGTTTTGAATATGTGAGGATAAAGTGACATTTTGTTTTGCATTATTTGGGAAGAAACATAGTTACTCATGCCTCTGTTCCTGATTAGAGCCAGTCCCTTACTTGTTTTCCGGTTACCTCAGGGTGACTTGCAGCACCTCCCAGTGATGTGAGACGCTTGACTTATATAGTATTTACAGTACAATGGCCTTTTGTTGCTGTCTACATTCCAGTGAACCTGTATAATTTTACCGTATCAGCTCTCGCCATTACCGCCATTACCTATTTTACTTCATGGCAGCCGTGGTTCCTCCAGCAACTGTAGTGTTGTCCTACGGAGCAGTAAGTCCTGTAGAAAATGTGCCCCTTTTGGTCTTTAGCCATTTTGCAGAAGTGCAGTGTTAGCGTCATCTGTTTACTTTGCTCACTGAACTTTTGTTCTCGTATTTCTTGCTGCATTTTTTGTTTGAATTTAAATAAAAATGATAAAACTCAAACCCACCTTTGTTATCATGTTTTTCTTTATTTTTACTTGCATATCTAACACAATGGCAGATATACTGTTATACTGTTCTGTATAATCACCTACAGAACAGTACGAAATTGAAGATCAGTGTTTTTCATCTTCTTCTTGTAGTCCTCATTAAACTGTTCATCCTGCTGTACAGTGAAGTGATTATTCCAGTCGCCAACCCTTCCTGAAAATAGAGAAATTAGGAGCAAAGTTAACATCTCCTCCTTCACCTTTCAGCAAACAAACTTACAGGCGAATGTACCCGACCTTTGCGCATGAAGGGGGAGATTTTTAAATCGAAGACTTCATCAGCGGAGCCATTCACCATCTTGTTGTTCTTCATGTTGTCAAATTGAACTTTTTCTGTGACTTGTTTCTTCAGCTCTGTGGTAGGAGACAATCCCAGGAATGAGCAGATGTGGACGAGTTCTTGTTCAGTATCCTGCAAAAATAAAACAAAAAAACAAACCCACAACCCCTTATTATGTGTTTATGTCCACAGCCTCACAGACAGTAACTTCAACACTCACCTCAATCAGGTCCTCATAGAACAAATACAGGATATTAGAACAGGTCTGTTTCTTCTCCCACCATCCTCTTACATGTTCGTACCAGGAGCCAAACACCACTGACAGATGCCAGAAGACAAATCATAAGTGATAAAATAACCTTTCGCATTTAATGTATTCAGTCATTCATGCTTATGGTTTGTCACTCACTTTTTCCCTCCATGAATCTCTGGAGGAAACTCTCCCAGCTGCCAGGCTCTGGCTGGACCTTGTTCATGCGATCAAAGTGGAAATAGGATACGGCACTGTCCTTGGCATTACGAGCCACATAGATTATCTAAAACCGGAAAGAAATGACAAACAAACACTGAGAAGATTGTCTCCGTGAATCGTACCAATAGCTTACTTGTGAGCCATGTACCTTGGAGTTCTGCTCCCAGAATGATTTGGGAAGGAACTGAACTGGTAGGTGTGTCTTGATAATGCGTGGAAAGCTGGTTAATTCATTCAGCACATCCACTCCTAGTAAAAGAGATCATTATGTTAGCGGAACGTCACAATGACATTGATCTATATCACCAATATTACAGTCACCAGTTACTTTGCCAAATACACTTTACTATTATTAGGTTAGAGCCTAGTTTGCCGTCAACTGTCTAATTATTCATGATACAGATTGAACGAGGTACTAGAAAGATTCCTCAGAGATTTTGGTCCATATTAATACATCCCAAAGGTGCTCTATTAGACTGAGTACTGGTGACTGTGAAGGCCTAGTCCTAGGCCTTCATGGTCAAGAAACTAGTTTTATATGATCTGAGCTTCATGACAGTAGCCATCAGAAGATGGGTAAACTTTGGACATAGACGAAAAACAACAAAAAAATACTCAGGTAAGCTTTGGTGTTAAATATGATTGGTAACCATTCCAAAGTGTTTCAAGAAAATATCCCTCACACCATTGCAGAAGAAATCAAGCGTTATGAGACCAGGTAACATTTCCACAGTCTTCTATCACCTCTTTTGGTGAGCTGTTTGAACTGTAGCCTTAGTTTCCTAAATGGAGGGATACTGTTAGGATGCCTGGGTCGTTGACCCAGGGTTTTTGAGTTTATTATATTATTTATCATTTCTAGTCTTTGGTTTCTTTGTTAGAGTTCTGTCTTATGGTTTATGTCTCTGTGTTCGCTAGTTGCTCTGTCTCCCCTGTCAGGTGTATCGCTTTGTCAAGTTCGCGTCTCTGTGTTATGTTTCCTGTTTTACTTTGAAAGTCTGTCTCATGTATATGCGTCTGGTTTTGCTTCCTTTGTCTCGTTAGGCCTGATTTGCCCCAGCTGTGTTTCCCTCCTGTTACCCATTCCCTGATTGCTCCCTCTGTGTATTTATGTGAAGGCTGCACACAGCTGTCACATAACAGATACTTGGTGTGCTCCTGTAGCACATCTGCTCCAGGGTTGGATGCGTTGTCAGGGGCGGACCTAGAAGGGTGGCATGGGGTGGCAAGTGCCACCCTAAAATGATCCCTTGCCACCCCAAGTGCCACCCCATTTTTGCATATGACAGTGTTGTTTATTAAAATAAGATGGCATTAACACTTTGAGCATAGTTACAGTCAACAGTGAATATAAATGCTAAAACTGAATACATTCCATAGTGTTCCCCCCTCCACCATTAACAAATGGATCAGCCCATAGCAGGACTTTTTTCTTGTTTTCAGTAGCAAGCATGCTTATGATTGTGCCAGAGCACATTTTGAACAACACCATGGGAATTTCGCTTTTTACACAGGTGGTTGGATGTTACACTCTGGAAATGGAAGGAAGGTGAGTGTTATTAACCCTCCATGGTCCACGGACATGCTGCACCTCCAAATCACATGACTATTTTAAGCTGACATAGCAACAAGCTGCAGCCATGCTGAGTCTCTGTTTCAGCCCAAATTGAAAGTTCGGACTTCAATGCAATGTTTTTAAATTTTAATTACAGGCCAGTAAATCCAGAGTTATGATAATATATATAAGCCACGCTTTTTTCTAAATACTGTTGTCACGTTTTTGTGTGTGTGTGTTTTAAGCGTTTTGTAAGGACAGCGCGAAAACAGTAAAGAAAGGGGAAAAGCCACCTCTTTCCTATTGGTGGAAAAATGTACCATGTCGACCAATTTAAAAAAAAAGTCAACACGTGGGATTTGGTTGTTTAGGAAGAGGGGAACGTTTTGGGAGTGACGGTAACAACAGAGCTAGCGAGTGAGAGATTTTAGATGTGGGAGATTTGTGATGTTTAGTGTGGAGTGTATACTTAGTGTGTTGTGTTCTGTTGTGTAGTCGTTTTGTTTTGTGTGTCGGTGAGGGCACTAATGAATGTCACAAAGACACATTTGTAAACACTGTCACCAAGTAGAAAACCAGCGGAGTGATACACCTCCTGTTGTCAGGCCTGCAGGTTTATCCCTGTTCTCCTCTGTCTTCTGGTGGACAAACTTATTTTTTACTGGCACACATCATTTGTGGGGCATCTTATTGTGACACCTGATTGTTCTCTCATTTTAGTTTTAGTAATATTTTTAAATGGTTCCATAAAATGAAAAAAAAAAACAGCAGGTGTATTGGCTGCATTTTTAGATAAATAGTTGTATATGTTTACAAAATGTACAATTTGTATTTGCATTTCAAGTTATAAAAATTTACTCAACATGTCTGTGGTTTTTTTTACAGTAAAAAAATACTACTAGGATTTTAAGTTCTTTGTGTGATTTCAGATCAGTAATACTAATGCAGTATGTCAGTGAAAAAACAACTAAATTCAGTTGAGCGGAAGAGATACCAAACAAGGCAAGGGGGGAAAAAAATAAAATGAAACAATCTGAGGGTGAAATACAAACGTAAACTCAAAAGGAATCAAAAAATGCCAGTTGTATTTCAGACCTCAGTGGATTAATCCAACAAATCATGAAAAATTAGGTTTCAATTTTTGTTCATGATAGTGCAGATTTCTGACATTTTGTGTAATTTAAGCTGTAACAATGTGATTGTTTTCTAACAAAAAACAGCGTAAAACTAAAGTTAGACTTGTGTTTGTAAATGAACCACCCATGTTGTGTAGCTTTCTGGATTTTATACTCATTGGGCTACATATTTATTTATTATACAGGCTGTACAGTACATAACATCAAAACTCACATGTTTTATGTAACTAAAGTGTGTAATCATGTGGGCTACAGACAATAATTAAGTTATAGACTATATTTATATGAAAAACGTGTATACTTACTGCATTTGAATCATTTGACCATATGTAACCACCTGCATATGTGTTTGGGGGGGGAAAGGCTTTGATTTTGCCACCCCATTTGATTTCTTTGCCACCCTAAGAAAATTTCTCTAAATCCGCCCCTGTGTGTTGTGTGTTCAGATACTCTCATACTCTCAGCTTGCCTCTAATGAATGGTTGTTTGAGTTACTCTTTGCCTTCCTATCTGCTCAAAGCAGAATAGTGACTCTCCCCTGACTCCTGGCAGCAACAAGGTATTTTCACCTAGAGAATTGCAGCTCACTGGATATTTTCTCTTTATTGGCTCATTCCCTGTAAACCACAGAGACAGTTTTGTGGGAAAATCCCAGTAGATCACTATTTTCTGAAATACTCTGAGATACCAGTCCATCTGGCACCAACAACAAAATCACCCCCCCCCCCCCCTTCTGATGCTTGACCACGTCTACAATCCTAAATGCATTGAGTAGCTGTGATGCAACTGACTAATTAAATATTTGAGTTAATAAACAGCTGCACAGCAGCAGCTGTACCTGATAAAGTGTCTTTATTAGAGTGTCTAGAGTTTATCAGAGTGTCTTTATTATGCCTGTCACACTGTGAGCCTTTAAAACAACTTGCCTTAGGGGTAACCAGACATTTGTATCTCCAGGAATGGCACTCGTTCATGGAGTGGGACTGAGCCTTGACGCTCAGGTGAAGTCTGGCCAAAGTACAAAAGGTCCAGGATGTAAGACACCCATGTGTTTCCTCAGGAATTAAAAAAAATTGACAGAAAAAACACAAGTACTTCCTCAAAGATGTGAACAAAATGTGTGTGTGTGTTTTTTTTTTGTTTTTGTTTTTTAAAACCTACCTGCTTTAGGGTAAGACGCTAAGACGATATCATCTGGTCTTGCTCTGAAATTCTGGACGTTTTCCCAGTTGTCAGTGAAGTAATTGGTCATGCAGACTCCATGGAAGTCAAATAGTGTAGGTCGTGATAGTGACTCCATCTTTTTTTTAAAAAAAAAAGAAAAAAGAAAAGAAAGAAAAACAGCGTTTGTTTACCATCTACAGACCAATTCAGAGCAAATTCGACAACACTTTGTTCCTTGTAGCCACATTACAGAAAACAAAGCTTACTAAGTTATTGGAAACGCCCTTTAAAAGTAAAGTATAAGGTTTGACTCAAGGACAAATAGAAAGTCTGTGTGTGTGTGTGTTTCTCTGTGTTTGGATCTATTTATTTTATTTTATTCCTTTTTTCCCATTTTCATTCCTGTAAAGTATAAATAAATATGGGTTCTGATCTTATCACACCAGAAGAATGCATGTTTGATTGATTGATTGATTGATTGATTGATTGATTGATTGATCATACTTTATTCATCCCGAGGGAAATTGGGTTAAGGCTGCCAGCCGTGCCAGCGCCATCTTACCCTTCCGACCATACATACATTACACAAACATCACATGGGTTAGACAGGTCAGAGAGGTATAACAATGGAAAATACACAACATGAGGAAAGACGAGGAGAAAAAAGAGCTCCCCCCAGACTGAGCTCCAACAGGGAGATCAGTTTGAGAACAGAAAAACAAAACACCTCAGCGCATACAAAAAGCACATGACTATCAATACACCGTAGAAACACAAGACAAGCAACAGGGACGGGTAAAGGGTAATAGAGAGCCGGTGTAGACAGCGCATTGTGCCCATCCAGGCAAAATTTAATGGTGAAAAATGAATTAAATTATCAAATTAATTAACTGAATTATTAAGTATAAGAATGCATGTTTTTCCATTTTGTAGAGAATGAGCATCCTCTACTCTGAAACGCTAGGGGGAGCTGGTCGACAGTATGCACGTCAGCCAGAAGCCTGGCTGCAGACCCCATAACCATTACCGTTAAGCCTTGATTACATACCGCACTATGGAGGCAAACTGGAAAATACCACTGGGGCCGCTTACATCGAGGGTTAATGGGAGGATTAGTACGTGCAAAGTATTTAATGGATATTTGGACTGTACCCCCGGGGGCGTCAATTTGGAACCCTTCATAAAGCCTTTTTAAAATACCTCCCTATAGCTATATTGATCCAAATATGAAACGTTTACTGTGGACTAGGACTATTTTACTAAATATACAGTGGGGCAAAAAAGTATTTAGTCAGCCACCGATTGTGCAAGTTCCCCCACCTAAAATGATGACAGAGGTCAGTAATTTGCACCAGAGGTACACTTCAACTGTGAGATACAGAATGTGGAAAAAAAATCCATGAATCCACATGGTAGGATTTGTAAAGAATTTATTCGTAAATCAGGGTGGAAAATAAGTATTTGGTCAATAACAAAAATACAACTCAATACTTTGTAACATAACCTTTGTTGGCAATAACAGAGGTCAAACGTTTACTATAGGTCTTTACCAGGTTTGCACACACAGTAGCTGGTATTTTGGCCCATTCCTCCATGCAGATCTTCTCGAGAGCAGTGATGTTTTGGGGCTGTCGCCGAGCAACACGGACTTTCAACTCCCGCCACAGATTTTCTATGGGGTTGAGGTCTGGAGACTGGCTAGGCCACTCCAGGACTTTCAAATGCTTCTTACGGAGCCACTCCTTTGTTGCCCGGGCGGTGTGTTTTGGATCATTGTCATGTTGGAAGACCCAGCCTCGTTTCATCTTCAAAGTTCTCACTGATGGAAGGAGTTTTTGGCTCAAAATCTCACGATACATGGCCCCATTCATTCTGTCCTTAACACGGATCAGTCGTCCTGTCCCCTTGGCAGAAAAACAGCCCCATAGCATGATGTTTCCACCCCCATGCTTCACAGTAGGTATGGTGTTCTTGGGATGCAACTCAGTATTCTTCTTCCTCCAAACACGACGAGTTGAGTTTATACCAAAAAGTTCTACTTTGGTTTCATCTGACCACATGACATTCTCCCAATCCTCTGCTGTATCATCCATGTGCTCTCTGGCAAACTTCAGACGGGCCTGGACATGCACTGGCTTCAGCAGCGGAACACGTCTGGCACTGCGGGATTTGATTCCCTGCCGTTGTAGTGTGTTACTGATGGTGACCTTTGTTACTTTGGTCCCAGCTCTCTGCAGGTCATTCACCAGGTCCCCCCGTGTGGTTCTGGGATCTTTGCTCACCATTCACCGTTCTCATGATCATTTTGACCCCACGGGATGAGATCTTGCGTGGAGCCCCAGATCGGGGGAGATTATCAGTGGTCTTGTATGTCTTCCATTTTCTGATGATTGCTCCCACAGTTGATTTTTTCACACCAAGCTGCTTGCCTATTGTAGATTCACTCTTCCCAGTCTGGTGCAGGTCTACAATACTTTTCCTGGTGTCCTTCGAAAGCTCTTTGGTCTTGGCCATGGCGGAGTTTGGAGTCTGACTGTTTGAGGCTGTGGACAGGTGTCTTTTATACAGATGATGAGTTCAAACAGGTGCCATTCATACAGGTAACGAGTGGGGGACAGAAAAGCTTCTTAGAGAAGACGTTACAGGTCTGTGAGAGTCAGAGATTTTCCTTGTTTGAGGTGACCAAATACTTATTTTCCACCCTAATTTACGAATAAATTCTTTACAAATCCTACCATGTGAATTCATGGATTTTTTTTTCACATTCTGTCTCTCACAGTTGAAGTGTACCTCTGGTGCAAATTACTGACCTCTGTCATCATTTTAAGTGGGGGAACTTGCACAATTGGTGGCTGACTAAATACTTTTTTGCCCCACTGTACATATGTGTGTAGAAAAGAAGACAACTTAAACTCAGTAACCATACTGCTGCAGACGTCGGGGAGGGGGTCCTTGGAGGTAGATCACCAGTAACAGCGGATCCGCGAATCTCACCTTACTCCAATAAAAGTCAGTTTTTTTCCGAGTAAAATGGTCACTGCACAGAAAGCTGCTAACTGATTGTGATCCTCAGTTCTCCATCATTGTGGCTCTTTACCAAAACAGTCAACCTCTTCTTCCAAATAAGGAGACAGAGCTGTTGTGCAGATTCCGCAGTCCAGGAAACACCGGGAGGAAGGTGCAAGGAGACTAACTTTTTTCCCTCTTTAGTCAAACTTTATTTAAAACATATAACGGTGGTCATGTCCCAGCAAACTAAATATGGGGCAAAGATATGTTTACGTGAAGTGGGACATTATTATATTATTCGTGGTGGCAGGTAGCCTACTGTAGCAGGAAACAAGATAAAATCAAACAAAGTCTGCAAGTTAAGTTTGGTATTGATCGTCATTGATCATAGACAAAGGCTTTTCACACGTTTTCTTTGATCATTTTCTAACGTGAACAGTTGGTTTAAGTTAAGTTGGTTCACCATGTTCAGCTGGATGCAGTCACGTGGGGTACTGTACTTACTTTTATGGCTGCATTTGCAACGTAGACTGGTAGGGGCAGATAATATTTAACCGAGGAAGTCTGCCTTCAGGAGATCACCAATTCGCTACTACACTTTATTCAACTGGTCAAAAGCTGGAATTCAGCTGGAAGATCCCATTTATACAGCTTGTTATCTGACCTACAAAGCCGTAGATTTCATTAGAGGATATGTGCAATATGACTGTAGATTATTCGTTAAATGAAAACAGAACTATTAATCAAAAAGTATCTAACACCTTCATTCATATTGTTTGATTTCACTGTGATTGTTTGTGTAGAAAAAGGTTATTAACATAAAATTTCAAGTGCACAACACACACATGAACATAGCGATGAAAGGCCAACACTATTATGATATGAGGTGCCAACAGTTTTATTGTTCAATTACAGAGTTTAAGGGTCACCATAAGATTTGCTTTAAGTCAAATTTAACAGACTGTAAATTATGTATTTAGCCTTATGTAATTTAGAAAAGTAAATAAGCGTTAACTCACCTGCAGTTCTCTTTATCTGTGCTCTGCTCTAATAAACAGTCCAAATTCAACTTTGTACCTGACGCACTGCAGCTTAAAGCAGATGTTCAGTGTTTCCTTTGCCTTACAGGATGTGACAGAGTTCAAAAAGTACTATGAACCATCTGCACCACTCCAGGGAAATATATTACAAGTAAGACTATTCACGATGGGAAGGACCGCAGACTATCTACTGATTCAAAATGAATTTAGCTGTTGCTCTTTTTGCAACAGAGGAGCAATGAACATTAAAACGTCTGTGAAAATATTTTGTAGCGTGAGAAAATTTGTTTTGATTATAGTGTTTAACTCCTTAACACCTGGTGTGAATAGTCATCATATCTTTTCTTGTTGCTGTTATTGCTGAGTCACAATGATTAAACTGAAATGTGATCACACTTATCAACTGAACTTTGACTATGAGAATTCTTTGACAGCATGTTCAAAACTTAATTTTAATAGTGGGGATAATCACGCCCGTTCTGTTGCACATCACACAATCAGCTGGTCGTGTTTCCTTGTTTTAACTAAATAAACTGTAAATACATCTCACTTCAGTGGCTGTGACTATTTCAAAATACATTTGTTTTCAGGAGTTACATGCACAGACTTTATAAGCAGACCACTTTAGCATTAACTACCCACCAATAACAAGTTGGATGACTACTGTCCTGTAATAAATACTAATTTCCAACAAGTAATATCAAATTGTGACTTGTGAAATCCCAGGATAGTTTTTTACCTTTTCTCAGTAAAGTGGATCATGTTTGTTTTGGTTTTCTTTCTTTTTTTCTTCGTCTAAAGGAGCTTAATTTCCACTTGACACTGACAGTGGTTTTCAGAAGTGTCCCTAAGATCACAGTCATCTACTTTCAGTGCTCTTTCAGCAGCTTGAAGATCTTAACCAAGTATTTAAATCTCTTAATGTACCGTACCACAGGTTATGAAATCCCTAAAACAGAATTGTAAAACTATTTACATGAAGTTTTCACAAAGTGGGGAACTTCTACTGACTTTAATTTTGAAATGTCTGGCCTCACTGTGGCCCTCCTCCAGTTGCCCCTTTCCTGTTTTTCAGCTGAAAGGACATCTCAGCTGAGCTTTCTTTAAAAGGAGGTCATTACTTTCCACAAACACCAGGGGGCATCGCTCTTTCACTTTTGGAGCTGAAGTGAAAGAGGAAGGCTTACATCTATTCCCTGAATCTGATGTTATTTATCTGTGTTCATAAATCTCCAACAGCATTGGCTAAAACGCAGTGCCAAATGATGCCAGAACCGGCACTGTTTCCTTGTTTCACTTCCTTGGGTTTTTGACAGATGACACACCTTCACATGTCCAGCTTCTTCAGATTTGTTAAAGACACATGGCGCACTCTCCTGAGATATAACTAGTGTTCATTTGAAGACTTGGTAGATTCAGCTAAAGAAATTGACTACATAGGTGTTTGCGTGCATAAAAGAAGAGGCTCCTAGTAACAAAGTGCCAACAGATACAATTTCTAATCGGTTCTTTAATAAGTTATCTGTACACAAAAGACTGGTTTATCCCTTGAGTTAGATGGCTTTTTAATACTTGAATAATTCACAAACACACAAACACATTCCTCAGTAGCTGATGTCCAATAAAATACTTCCAGAAAGACAACAGAACTACTGCTCAAGATCTCTTCAAAATTACAAGATGGTCTGGCTGCTTGGAAGCGAAACATAAAGAAAATAAGGGGTCACATCACTGGAAACTCATAGAATCAAAGAATCAAATTAAACACGTGGTTTAACATCGAGAGAAAGGTAATCTGCCTCACCGTGGTGGGACGGTGTGGTGAGAAAATTAAAAGGTTACAGTCTGAAACCTGCTGTGTCACGGGACTCTTATACCATAGCTACGTCTAAGGACAAAATTTCTGCTTATGAGCAAAGAGGTCACAGTGTGTTTAGAGAGAGAGAGAGAGAGAGAGAGAGATTCTTAATAAAGATTTGTTTTAATGATCTGATTTGTACACATCAGCATCACAATATAAGGAAATTGTGTTTTTTTTTTAACTTATAATTTGATTATTTGTTAAATATTTAATCACATATTACTTCTGAGGACTATATTACACCCAGCCAGGACTCTAAATTTCAAAGCGAAACTTTAAATCAGGATACTTCATCTTCTTCTTGTAGTCTTCATCAAACTGCTCATTCTGGGCCACAGTGAAGTGGTTCTTCCAGTCACCAACTTTCCCTGGAGAAAGGAAAATATTTAGAATAAATAAATAAATTTGATTAAACTAATGAAAAATGGAGCACACACTGCTATACATATAAAGAAAAAAATGTTGCAGTTGTACCTTTTCTCATGAAAGGAGAAACCTCTTGGTTCATCACTGGAACTGTGGAATAGTTGGTCATCTTGTTTTGCTTCATGCTGTCAAACGTCACACTGGTTATGACTCTTTCCTTCTCTTCAGCTGAAGCAGAAATACCAAGGAAGGAACACAGTCGGTCTATTTCCTGTCCACAGTCCTGTTCACAAAAATATTGAAAATATTTCTTACTCTTAAAAGAACCCCAACGATTGTTTTCGTCCCTCGGGTCTGTAGTTCTATATTCATCACTGTGGATTTGGTGTTTAAGAAAAGAAAAAATAAATCTGTTATTTATAGAGAGTCATTCTGAATTAAAAGAAGTCATTGGTGTCTTTGTGGAAAAGATATTTACTTGCATCCTCTTCAGGGAGTAACATGAGAAGACTGATACAGTGATGGCCCAAATATACACTTCTTTTCTACTGCTTTAATAAGTTTGATTCATGCTACTACTTGTACAGGAAATACTGTTACATCTTTTGTGTGCATTTCCACTTAACAAAAAGCTCTTATTTTCTGTCATTCACACTAATGGAAGAAACACAGCCTCAAACTTCAGACACAACTAAAACAGTTTCTTTGAAGCAGTGCATGAACGCAGTGATGGATGCACGCTTATTCAAATAGCTGGGTACTACAATAACAGGACCTTGAGGAAACTGTAGTTGTGATTTTGTGCTGTATAAATAAAATCGAATTGAAATTAAAGTGGATGCAGCTGATCTTTCAGAGTCTGTTGTAGCTCCTTGTTCTATTTTTTTGACTTTTGTCATCTAAAGATAATTTTTCTCATGTAACATCAAAAAAATGGATCATGCGGTTTTATTTAAAAGCACTCAGTGACAAATTTGTGACACGCACAAGGTGTGCCAACTAGTTTCCTGCTTCTGTTATCATCTAACTCCTTCCAGGAACAGAGTTCAGCGTGTCTCGGCTTGGCGTCTTTACAGATAGCACCTGTTGTGTTTTGTTTTTTCAAACCACTACATTTATAACTAGAAACATTATTGAAGGCTTTTAAACATATCCTCTAAGAGATATGAACAATTAAAACATGTAAATGGAAAGAGTCAAGACAATTTTAAACATGAAGAACAAATGTTACACATGTTAGCCCAACTCACCGCACCTCAATCAAATCTTCATAGAACATGTAGTGAAGATTTGAATAACTTTGTTTCTTCTCCCACCAGCTGTTCACATGGTCATACCATGATCCGAAAACCCCTGAGGCCACAGAACAATACACAAAGTAATATTAGTAAGTATACAGACAGGAAATTAGATCGCATTGTGATTCTTTTACATTAAAACTAAACTGAACTCACTCTTTCCTTCCATGAAATCCTGCAGAAAGGTGCTCCATTCTCCTGCTTCTGGCTGAGCATTGTTCATCCGATTAAAGTGGTAAAAGGACACTGCATTGTCCTTTGGATTGCGGGCCACATATACTATCTACAGAAAGAGACAACACAATAATCTCAGGGTTTCATGAATTGCAAATTTCAATGGCTTCCAGGCAAGGCAAGCAGCTGTTTGGGGCCCCAAGTCAGTGGGAGCACTCACAGGGGTGACACACTTTAAATTAAAGCAGTGGCAATTCAGCAGAGAGAGTAAGATCGATCTGACCTCCCTAACGTTCCCCCACTTCGCTCCATTCATTCCTACTACAGCTTGAATCATTAAATTTGACAAAACCTAATGACAACAATCGAAGCTATTCTTATAAAATCAAATATAAATAAAATATAATCCAAAATAACTAAATGATGCTAACTTAGCCTCAACTATGGGGGAGAGTCCCAGCAGCATCACACCATTTTTTTTTTGCTTTCTCTGACACTAAAACCCAGTTTTCTCCACTGGCAGAGTAACCTGGTGTTTCCAGCTCTTCTGGCTATGATGTGACTGAACTGAGTGTGCGACTCTTTTATTGGTGTCACATTACTTATAACATAATTTATAAAATAACAGTGATAAATGCTTAGTTGGAAGGGCGTCCTGAGTCTTTTTGCATAAATCTCCACTGCTGGCTGTGGGTGTTTGTGCATGGCTTTTACCCTGCTGCCCTGCTCCCAGAACGACTTGGGCATAAACTGGACTGGTAGATGACTCTTAATGAGACGAGGAGTGGTGGGAAGTTTGTCCGCCATTTCTGCACCTGAGTGATAAGAAGGATTAGTTTGCGATTGATAACATGCAACATTAGACTTATTTAGATAGCACAGAACAATAAAACCGATTGCCTAAAAAATTCTAAGGTGTTTCTGAGATGTTCTGATTCACCTAACACATTTACACACTAATAAAACTGCTACATTTTAGGAGCTTTTACATTTTGTAGCTTCCTTTTCAGCATTTGGCAGAGAAAGATGCATGCAAACAAACAGAATGCAACAGGTTGAACCTGTTTTCAGCACAGTTTCTAGAAACTGGTGACTTGCAATAATCCTCTGAATGAACTGAGTACACGGACATAAACTTGGTACCTAGCGCTTTTTATTCTGGCGTATTTTAAATTCAGAGTGGCAACATAGTTCAACCTATAAGCATAGGAGGTACGCAGAGCTCCAGGAAGGGCACTCGTTCATGAAGAGGGAGGGATGTCTGACGGTCTGGACCCATGTGCCCAAAATACAGAAGATCTAGCATGTAAGAGACCCACGTGGTTCCTGCAGTTGAAATGAATAAATGTTGTTAAGCTGTAAACCTATCAACTCAGACACCAACAGGAAATTGTTTATGAAAAAAATGTATTATGATTACATAAGCTACACATGATTAAATAACACATCAGTACCTGCTTTAGGGTAAGTAGCAATGACAATATCATCTGGTCTTGCTTTGAAGTTCTGTATGTTATCCCAGTTGTCAGTGAAAATCTTGGTCATGGAGACTCCATGGAAGTCATATAGTTTTGGCCGAGGTTGCATCTCCATCTGTGGAAATTACTTGCCTTTAAAATCCTATATGGGTCACATTTTTTATACATTTTTCCTGCCTACATACTGTTCATTTCTCCCATTTTTAATTTACTCCATGACATCATATGTCGTGAAATGTACAAAATAATCTATTATTACTAATTAAATCTTAGATGGGACTTGAAAACACGTGTGTGTGTGTGTGTGTGTGTGTGTGTGTGTGTGTGTGTGTGTGTGTAAATAAATACAGCATATTTATTGTTGGCAGCCAGTGTTTATGAAGCTTTGATGGTCGCTTACATGTATAAACGGAATCTCAGCAGTGACTCAGGCACTTAGTGAATGAGCTTAACATTTTCTTTGTAAAAGCTGAACTAACTTTAGCAGCATGTTAGAAAAATATATTTGTTTTCATTTACTGATATGCCAAATAAAAAGTTTTGCACATTTTAAAACGTGCACAGCTGACAGCTTGGTGTGTTTGTTCGTAAACATTACTTAAAGGACTCCACACTCACCCTGATGATTAGTATTACACTTGGGCTGGATCCGGATCTCCCAGAAGTCTGCTTGTTGCGTAACACTCGCTGTAGCACACACGCTGCACAGCGTCCTGAAATCTGCGTAGAATTACGCAGACTGTTGTACCCTTACATTCATACTGAGCCTGACAGTTCAAATATGAACACATGCACCAGTGATATAAAGTCACATGATTGGGGTTAAATAAGTTCATCCAAACTTGCCAGTAAAAATATCAAACAGGAAAAACAAGAAGTTTGATTGTTTTGTTGTGCTATGCATCCTGATACTGGTTTTCTGCCATGTTTTCGGCTCGCTGTTTTTTCTCAATCGCTGATTGGCTATAAATATTAACCAAATTTTGTATAAGGCTTGAAAAAGCAGAACAAGAGCTTTTTCTTTCCCTCCCCCCTCGCTCTCTCTCATCTCCACCAGCACCAGCGTTAATTTACTGGTGTCAAGCCAGCCTCCAATTCGAGACTTGCAGTCAAGCCAGCCTCCAGATTGTTTTACGTTCCCTGTGTATTCAAAGTATTACGGGAATGGATGTGGAAACCGGATTTCAAAATAAAAGCCAACTTCGAGTGAATTAACAGATATGTTAAGAACATAATAACATATAATTTAGGCTTTTTTTTTTTTTTTACAAACTCTAATGTTAGATCTATATGACACAGCCTTGTACCCTAATTGTGCCCTGTCACTATCAAGGCCATCTTATTTTGGATTTCAAAGTAAAAGCCCTGTGAATCTTCATTTTTGAACTACTCTTTCAATGACTTAATAATGCTCTTAAAAGCAAAAGTCGTATTTCCAAATACTATTTGAACTTTATATCAACACTTTCCAACCACAGTCTTTTTACAGTGATACCATATCAATATCAAGTCAGTCTGATTTTGCCTTTCATAGTAATGGCCCTTTGAAATTGTCCATAATTGACTTAATCTTCTAACGATTCAAAATGCTCTAAAATGAAAAATTCTTGTTTCCACAGGGTAATTCCACCTTAGATCAACAGTATACAGCCCCACAGTGATACCATATCAATATCAAGTCATTCTGATTATGCCTTCCAAAATAAAAGCCTTTTTAAATTGTCCATAATTGACCTAACTTTCAGTGATTTCAAAATGTTTTAAAATGGAAATTTCCTGTTTCCACAGGGTAATTCCACCTTAGATCAACAGTATACAGCCCCACAGTGATACCATATCAATATCAAGTCATTCTGATTATGCCTTCCAAAATAAATGCCCTTTCAAATTGAGCATATACGGCCTACTTTTTTGACGATTTCAAAATGTTCTTAAACAGAATTTTGCTGTTTCCACAGGATAATTTCACTTTAGTTCAACAGTATACAACCTCACGATGTTACCATATCAATATCAAGTCATTCTGATTTTGCTTTAAAAAATAAAAGCATTTTCAAACTGCCCATATCTGAGTTGCTCCTGGAACAATTTCAAAATGCTCTAAAATGGCACATTCCTGTTTCCACAGGGTAATTCCACTTTAGATCAACAGTATACAGCCCCACAGTGATACCATATCAATATCAAGTCATTCTGATTTTGCTCTCAAAAATAAAAGCCCTTTCAAATTGAGCATATATACGACCTACTTTTTTAATGATTTCAAAATGTTCTTAAAAAGAATTTTGCTGTTTCCACAGGATAATTCCACTTTAGGTCAACAGTATACAACCTCACGATGTTACCATATTTTATATTTTATATTTTATACGTTTATATTTTAAGTCTGTGGAAAGATGTCATGGTTGGTTTGCAAGCTGTTTTGTAATTTCTTTATTTAGAATGACATCTTTCCACAGACTTAAAATATAAACGTACTATCAATTACAACCTAGTGGCAATTTCAGCTTCCTTTTACATCATCTTTATGATTCAATTCTGTCATAATCAATTGAGTCTGATTTTGCTTTTCAAAATGAAAACCCAATATGTGTTGAAACAGCAATTTTCATTTTTAAAACATTCTGAAATAATTGAAAGAGTATATCACATATGGACAAATTCGACGGGCCATTAATTTGAAAGGCGAAATCAGACCAACATGAAATTTACATGGTTTTACTGTCGGGTTGGATACTGTTGATCTAAAGTGGAATTATCCTGTGGAAACAGCATCTTTCAATTTAAGAGCATTTTGAAATCGTTAAACGAGTAGGTCGTCTACGGGCAATTTGAAAATACTTTTATTTTGGAAGGCAAAATCAGAGTGACTTGATCTTAACATCGTATCTCTGTGGGGTTGTATACTGTTGATTTAAAGTGAAATTATTCTGTGGAAACAGAAAATTTCCTTTTTAGAGCATTCCGAAATCACTGAAAGTTAGGTAAGTTATTGGCATTTTCAACAGGCCATTATTTTGGAAGGCAAAATCAGAATGACTTGAAATTGAAGTAGTACCATGGTGTGGATGTACACTTTTGATCTAACATGGATTCATCCTGTGGAAAGAGCAAGTTTCATTTTTAGAGCGTTCTGAATTCTTTAAAAGAGTAGGTCGTATATCGGCAATTTGAAAAGTCTTTTATTTTGGAAGGCAACATCAGACTGATTTGATATTGATATGGTATCACTGTGGGGTTGGATACTATTGATCTAAAGTGGAATTATGCTGTGGAAACAGCAATTTTCCATCTTAGAGCATTTTGAATTCGCTCCAAGAGTAAGTCATATATGGGCAAATTGAAAAAGCTTTTATTTTGAAAAGCAAAATCAGACTGACTTGAAATTGACATGGTAACATCGTGAGGTTGTATACTGTTGATCTAAAGTGGAATTACCCTGTGGAAACTGAAATCTTCCTTTTTAGAGCATTCTGAAATCACTGAAAGTTAGGTAAATTATGGGCATTTTCAACAGGCCATTATTTTGGAAGGCATAATCAGAATTACTTGAAATTGATATGGTAACATCGTGAGGTTGTATACTGTTGACCTAAAGTGAAATTATCCTGTGGAAACAGCAATTTTCACTTTTAGAGCATTTTGAAATCTTTAAAAGAGTAGGTCGTATCTTGGCAATTTGAAAAGTCTTTTATTTTGGAAGGCAAAATCAGAATGACTTGATATTAATATGGTATCACTGTGGGGCTGTATACTGTTGATCTGGAGTAGAATTATCCTGTGGAAACACGAAATTTCCATTTTAGAGCATTTTGAAATCACTGAAAGTTAGGTCAATTGTGGACAATTTGAAAAGGCTTTTACTTTGGAAGGCAAAATCAGACTGACTTGATATTAATATGGTATCACTGTGGGGCTGTATACTGTTGATCTAAAGTGGAATTACCCTGTGGAAACAGGAAATTTCCATTTTAGAGCATTTTGAAATCACTGAAAGTTAGGTCAATTATGGACAATTTAAAAAGTCTTTTATTTTGGAAGGCATAATCAGAATGACTTGATATTGATATGGTATCACTGTGGGGCTGTATACTGTTGATCTAAGGTGGAATTACCCTGTGGAAACAGGAATTTTCCTTTTTAGAGCATTTTGAAATCACTGAAAGTTAGGTCAATTATGGACAATTTGAAAAGGCTTTTATTTTTGAGAGCAAAATCAGAATGACTTGATATTGATATGGTATCACTGTGGGGCTGTATACTGTTGATCTAAAGTGGAATTACCCTGTGGAAACAGGAATGTGCCATTTTAGAGCATTTTGAAATTGTTCCAGGAGCAACTCAGATATGGGCAGTTTGAAAATGCTTTTATTTTTTAAAGCAATATCAGAATGTCTTGATATTGATATGGTAACATCGTGAGGTTGTATACTGTTGAACTAAAGTGGAATTACCCTGTGGAAACAGGAAATTTCCATTTTAAAACATTTTGAAATCACTGAAAGTTAGGTCAATTATGGACAATTTAAAAAGGCTTTTATTTTGGAAGGCATAATCAGAATGACTTGATATTGATATGGTATCACTGTGGGGCTGTATACTGTTGATCTAAGGTGGAATTACCCTGTGGAAACAAGAATTTTTCATTTTAGAGCATTTTGAATCGTTAGAAGATTAAGTCAATTATGGACAATTTCAAAGGGCCATTACTATGAAAGGCAAAATCAGACTGACTTGATATTGATATGGTATCACTGTAAAAAGACTGTGGTTGGAAAGTGTTGATATAAAGTTCAAATAGTATTTGGAAATACGACTTTTGCTTTTAAGAGCATTATTAAGTCATTGAAAGAGTAGTTCAAAAATGAAGATTCACAGGGCTTTTACTTTGAAATCCAAAATAAGATGGCCTTGATAGTGACAGGGCACAATTAGGGTACAAGGCTGTGTCATATAGATCTAACATTAGAGTTTGTAAAAAAAAAAAAGCCTAAATTATATGTTATTATGTTCTTAACATATCTGTTAATTCACTCGAAGTTGGCTTTTATTTTGAAATCCGGTTTCCACATCCATTCCCGTAATACTTTGAATACACAGGGAACGTAAAACAAACTGGAGGCTGGCTTGACTGCAAGTCTCGAATTGGAGGCTGGCTTGACACAAGTGTTAATTTGCAGCTGCTGTTGCAGTGCTGGTTATTGTTACTTGGATCCGGATATCTTGTTTATGGTTTTGGTTCTTTTTGTTTAATTTTGCTAATAGTAGTTTGGGGATTAATGTAGAATCCCGATCGCCAAGTGTCTGGTTGGTTGATGATCTTTCCCTTTTGTTTGTTTATGCCCCAGCCTCCCATCTCGGTCTTTTTATGTAATTATTTTTCTACTATTAAATATTTGTTGAACTATAAAAGCGCGCTGGCATCTCATATGTTAGGTCCCCCTGAGCCATGGCTTCAGGGATCATAACATGTTGCACGAAAGATAAAATACAATAATGACTGGGATAAAATGTAAATATATATATCACCAATCAACACAGCCACGAGGGGGCCACAAGCCAGAGTACTCCCAGTGCCGGTGTTCCCCGTCACAAATTGCACCCCCATCTTCGGTCGGGAAGGGCATCCGGCGTAAAACCTTTGCCAAATCAAACATGATGATCATCAATTATGAGATTTCCATACCGGATCGGTCGGGCCCAGGTTAACGACGACCACTTCCAGTGGTGTTGGTTACCAGGGTGCCGGCGGAAGCTATGTTACTATTGACCGAAGACAAAGGAAGAGCAGAGGGGGAAGGCGTGTTCAGAGGCAGCGAGAGAAAGAGAGGCAGGAATGCGGAGATGAAAGTAGGGACTTTAAATGTCGGGACTATAACTGGTTAAGGAAGAGAGCTGGATGATGTGATGGAGAGAAGGAAGGTAGATACTGTGTGCACAGGAGACCAGATGGAATCAAGGCGAGGAGCACTGGAGGTGGATTCAAGCTGCTCTACCATGGTGTAGATAGGAAGAGAAATGGAGTAGGAGTAATGTTGAAGGAAGAGTACATGAATAGTGTTGCAGAGGAGAAGAAGAAAGTGTCAGACAGGATCATAAGTTTGAAGCTGGAAATTGAAGGCATGATGTTGAATGTTGTCAATGTGTATGCCTCACAGGCTGGATGATAGAAGAGAAAGAGGAATTCTGGAGTACGCTGGATGACTAAGCTTGATAACTGGAGCAGACGTCAATGGATATGTAAGTGAAGAGAGCAGGGGTAAAGAGAATGACAGATGGTGGCGGATATTGTGAAAAGGAAGGAAATGGCTATGGTAAACACATATTTCAGGAAGAGGGAGGGACACGGGATAACATATAAGAGTGGACACAGACTATATCGTAAGCATAAGGTGAAATCTGAAAGAGAAAGCTGTCTGCAAGGTGGTGACAAGGATAATGTAGCTAGGCAGTACTGGATATGGAAATTAAGATAAGGAAGCAAGTGAAGGTCAGAGGCAAGGGTGTTGAAGAAGAAGGAATGTTGTGCAGAGTTCAGGGAGGAGTTGAGACAGGCTCTGGGTAGTAGAGAAGAGTTATCACATAACTGGGAAAGGACAGCTGAAGTTTTAAGGACAGAAGAAAGAAGGCAAGGACACTTGGTGGAGGAATGAAGACGTTCAGGAAAGTATTCAAAGGTAGAGTTTAATGAAGCAAAAATGGGGTAAGTATAGAGATGAAGAAAGTAGTCAGGAGTACTGGGAGGCTAAGTGTATGGTTAAGGTGAGAAAAGGGGGAGAGAGGTGACAAAGGAAAAGAAAGAGGCCTGTAGCGAGCTGTAAGTGAGACTGGACAGGCAAAGAGATTGAACTGGAAAGGATGTGCAGCGGGTTAGGTTGATTAAGGATAGAGATGGAAATGTACTACTGAGTTAAGCTAGTGTGCTGAGAAGATGGAAGGAGGATTTTGAGGAGCTTCCAAAGGATAAGTCAGGAGGAAGTGAGGGCAGCACTGAAAAAGAATGAAAAGTGGAAAGGCAGGTGGTCCAGATGACATACCTGTGGAGGTGTGGAGAAGTCTAGGACCTTTTAATCAGATTGTTTAACAAATATCTTGGAGAATGAGAGTCACTTGAGGAATGGAGCAGAAGTGTACGTTACCACTTTTAAAGCACAAAGGTGATGTGCAGAGCTGTAGTAACTACAGAGAGATAAAGTTAATGAGTCATAGCATTAAGATATGTGAAATAACTGTGAATCTAAGTCAAGAACAAAGGAGATGATCAATGAGCAGCTATATGGCTTCATGCTGAGACAGAGCACTGCAGATGTTTCTCTTGAGGGTGTTGATAGAGAAGTGTAGAAAAACATGCAGAAGGACTTTCACTGTGTCTTTATGGATCTGGAGACAGCATTTAATATGGTGCCAAGAGAGGAACTGTGGTACTAAATGAGAAAGTCAGGAGTGACAGAGAAGTATGTGACATTTATGAGGACATTGAGATAGTAGTGAGCAGTGGAGCTGGAGTGACAGTTAGGATTAAGGCAGGGGTGGGATTACATCAGGGATCACCTCTCAGTCCCTTCTTGTTTGTAGTGGTCATGGGACTGAAAGCTGAACTGCTGACAGATGAGGTTAGATGTGAGTCTTCATGGACTATGATATGATCTGTAGGGAGAATAGGGAGGAGGTAGAAGAGAGCCTGGGGGAGGTGGAGGTATGCTCTGGAGAGAAGAGGAAATATAGTCAACAGAAGCAACCAGTAGAATACTGTGAATGAGAGGGAGACACGTGGACAAGTTTAAATACATGGGGTCAATCATCCAAAGGAAAGGATGGTATAAAGAGAGATGAAGAGTTTCACAGGTGATTTGTGACAGAAGGATAACAACAAGACTATGATGTATAGTTTGATGTTAGTGGCATCACAAAAAGAAGATTTGAGGCTGTGGTTGGTTAGAGAGGAAAAGCTGAGATTCTTTGGATATGTGCAGAGGAGGGATAGTGGATATGTTGGGCAGAGGATGTTGAATGTGAAGCTGGGCAGGGCAGGATGAAAAGAGGAAGACCACAGAGAGGATTCATGGATGTTGAGAAGGAGGACATTGCTACAGTTCTACTTCGTAGAAAGACAAAGCTTCGTCATAAGTTCACCGTATGTCTCGAGAGAAAGTTAAGCTCGATGGTTAAAGTTTAATTTCAGTCACAATCATTGTTTATGGTCTGATTTATGTCTATGAGCATAACATTGTGGATACATGGCCTCCACTAAGTCTTTATGTTATATAGTTGTATAGTTATGTTGATAAAATTAAAAATGTATTCCTTGACACAAATATCACATCAGAGCTCCATCATGCCCATCCATATTTCATAAAGACACAGTCTGTGTATTTCTTGTTCAGAGCCCTGTTCATATTAAAGAGTTTCATCATCAAAAGGCTGTGGCCCAAGTAGAAGAGACATACTGGTGATTTTTTTTAATTCTTTATTATTCTGGTTAAACCTCAGTGTCAATGAATTGTTTTTCATGTTTTGTTATTTATATGCATCTGCATCACAGTGGAAGAAAATTACATAAATCAAGTATAACATTTGATTTTTCTTAACTTACATCAGATCAGAACTCCATCATGCCCAGCTGGGGCTTTAAATTTCACAGCGAAACTTTAAATCAGGATTCTTCATCTTCTTCTTGTAGTCTTCATCAAACTGCTCATTCTGGGCCACAGTGAAGTGGTTCTTCCAGTCACCAACTTTCCCTGGAGAAGGAGAACATTCAGAGTATTTGATTAACCTAATGATAAATGGAGCACACACTGATATAGATATAGAGGAAAAAAAATGTTGCCCAGCAGGAAGTTGTACCTTTTCTCATGAAAGGAGACACCTTGTGGTTCATCACTGGAACTGAAGTATAGTTGGTCATCTTGTTTTGTTTCATGCTGTCAAACGTCACACTGGCTCTGACTCTTTCCTTCTCTTCAGGTGATGGAGACAAACCAAGGAAGGAACACAGTCGGTCTATTTCTTGCTCAGAGTCCTGTTCACATTAAAATTAGATATGATTTTTTTCTACCCTTTTGTGTTTCCTAAATTTCAGAACCTTTAGATTAGCATGCAATAAATTAATTTACTTTATCTGTGGTTTAGTAATGTTGATAATAGATAAATACTCACTTGTAGCACATTCATAAATGTTTAAACTTTTGGTAATAAGTCTACAAGGTTTACAACAAATCATTGATCCAATACAGTCCACACAGACGGTTAGCATCTCAGGCTAAAAACTGATATGTTGCCAGGAACACAAGAGGAAAAATCTTGCTGGCTGACTGGCCAGGTCCCACATTTTAGTGTGCATATGTGTATGCTGAGTGGGGATTTCCCCTTCACATAGCAGAGATGTTTGCTGGATGAGGATTTGGTGGAAAATAGTGTGTTCTCTATTTGTTACTTATGCATCAAAAAGGATTCAATTAACAAAATATACTGGACATGGTTTAGAGAAATTTTTGCAATCAGTGAATTTCAGAGATACCAAACATTATAAAGTCTTCACGAGTCATAGCTTTTTTTCTTTGTACACCCATCTGCAGCTCTGGCTGGCTTTTCTTGCACTGTGGAATTAAAATGCACACCACCCAGTGCTCGAAGAACGAATAAAATACAGCCTGGTTTGAGAAATATTACCACGTATCATCAGAAAAATGTAGTAATTGGATTAGAATATTGATGCATGTCATTTTTAGACAGTATTTCTGAGTTGAACTGAGAGTTTGGTTTGGCATTTTAAGCATCTTCTAAAAGGCGTGTGATGATTAAACAAAGTGTTAGAGCTCAGTTGGAAATGGTACACATGTTAGCCCAGCTCACCTCAATCAAATCTTCATAGAACATGTAGTGGAGATTTGAATAACTTTGCTTCTTCTCCCACCAGCCGTTCACATGGTCATACCAGGATCCAAAAACCCCTGAAGCCACAGAACAATACACAAAGGAATGTTTATACAGGAAATGAAATAGTGTGGTCTCTTTGCTGTAAAACTACACTGAACTCACTCTTTCCCTCCATGAAACCCTGCAGATAGCTGCTCCAGTCTCCTGGTTCTGGCTGGATAAGGTTCATGCGGTCAAAGTGGAAATAGGACACTGCATTGTCCTTTGCATTGCGGGCCACATAGACCACCTACAGAAAGAGATAAAACTAATTTATGGTCTGGGAGTTTCATAAATCACATATCTGTGTGGCTATGGGTGTATGTGCAAGACCTTGCAGCGCTGCTCCCAGAAGGACTTTGGTACAAACTGGACTGGTAGATGAGTTTTAATGAGACGAGGAGTGGTGGGAAGCTTGTCTGCCAGGTCTGCACCTGAATTATCAGGAGGATTAGATACCACAGGTTAATATACTAAACATTGTAATTGTCTGATGTATTTTAAAGTGACAGTGGACATGTGATTCAACCTGAAGGTAGAGGAGGTGCGCAGATCTCCAGGAAGGGAACTCTGTCATGAACAGGGATGGATGTCTGACAGTCTGGACTCATGTTCCCAAAATACAGAAGATCTAGGATGTAAGAGACCCACGTGGTTCCTGAGGTTGAAATGGACAAAATGTTTTATGTTTAGCTGTAAACATACAGTGGCTTCCAAAAGTATTCGGCCCCCTTGAACTTTTCCACATTTTGTCACATTACAGCCACAAACATGAATCAATTTTATTGGAATTCCACGTGAAAGACCAACACAAAGTGGTGCACACGTGAGAAGTGGAACGAAAATCATACATGATTCCAAACATTTTTTACAAATAAATAACTGAAAAGTGGGGTGTGTGCACACACAAAAAAATACTATGATTACATAAGCTCCATACTTTTATATACAGATCAGTACCTGCTTTAGGGTAAGTTGCGATAAGAATATCATCCGGTCTTGCTTTGAAGTTCTGTACATTGTCCCAATTGTCAGTGAAGATGTTGGTCATGGAGACTCCATTGAAGTCAAACAGTTGTGGGCGAGGTGGCAGCTCCATCTGTGAGAATGATTTGCCCTTAAAATCAAAGTGTATGTCGTGTTTTCTCCAGTCCTTACTTGTGCAACAACATAAAGCTATGCTTAAAACATTTTTAACAACTGCGTAGGCTGACTTCTCCCCCCACAGATCAGAAGTGATATTTTTAACTTCCATCGGTCTAGAAAACATGATGCTTTTTTGTTCCATAAGAGAGGCACTGGAAGTTAAAAAAAAAGGTCCTTGGGAACTGTCCACATTTAAAAAACTGTTTGTGGGTCTTTGATTGAAATAACAGATTATCTGCAAAAGTAAATCCTTAAATCTGTATTATTTTTAACGGCCAGCAGAGGGAGGTTTTTGGCAGAAAGTGGCACGATAGCACAGAAGTGTAAAAGAAAATCACTCTAATCCTAATATATGCCTTCATTTAACACTTTATGTTATAAAAAAAAAAATAATTTAAACAGTATATGCTTCATGCTGTGGACTATTGACTGATTATCATCATGCAGTGGCAGATGTAGCTCTAGCTTGTGACCTCAGGTTTTAAACATCAGAGGTGATGAACAAAATGCTAAACTGGAATTTGCATGTTAAAGGCACCTCTGATATACATTTAATGGCTATGATTCAGTTTAAAGATCAGTTTAAGGATCAGAATCACATCCAGTTTCTCGTTTTAATAACAGATCTCATAATCTGATAAAGTGTAAATCCCAGTGTTAGAGTTTGCTAATCTAAGATTCTGGAGCTGCTGTTTCTGCTTGATCCTGCACCACTAATCAGCTCTACAGTAATTATACCTGTAAGTTCACCAACACCACCTTTGCCACTTTAACCTTTGTGACTGCAGTGTTACTGCTTTTTAGTTTTTATGTTTTTACTAGGACTGCTCCTGCCTCAGCCTTCTGTTGGTTTGCTCACGTGGTTTTGTGTTGCTTTAAACTAACTTAACATTATTTTGAAATTGTGAATATTGGGCATATTGACATGATGCAAGATGGTATAACGAGTCATCAGTAAAATTAAACTAGTAATTGCAATAAAAAAAAATCAGTAGTTAATGTAATAATAATTATTAATTAGTTGATGATTTTAGGGTTAACAGAGATTTATAAAAAATAATAAATAAATAATAAATAACAGCTTGCCATACAACCAGAGGTCAAAGTACACACTGCAGCATTGGTAAAACTGAGAAACACAAGAATTACAACATTTTCCTTTCAGCTGTGTTCACCAACCACACTAAGCAAGACACATGGTGAAATTTAAAGAATAACTTAATCAATATTCAAATTAAATAAAAAAAAAAAAGAGATAATAAACATTTATATTTATTTTGTTTTCTAGATAAAATAACTTGTATATAAAGTAAAAACCACAGATTTATTGTTGGGGACTAAACATCCTGAAGCTTGCTTACCTTCTTGCGTTACTCCTGCTGACTGACATAATCTTGAAATTGTGAACAAGAGGCGTGACTCGCCGGTTTAACCATTAATGTCAGCAGTGACTCAGACATATAGTGAGTGAGCATGAAGTTAGAAAAGTTTGATTTTTCTGGCCATTTACGCCAAACAAAAACAAAAAAGCACCACAGTTTTAAAAGATACACATCTTTCAGTCTAGCATGTTTGTTCTAGTGAATATTACTTGATGTACTACACACTCACCAAGCTGAGTATTTCTGTACTGCGGTTGGGTCTGGATCTTCCAGAAGAAAGAAATCTGTTTGTTGCACAACGTTCACTTAAACACACTGCACAACTTCCTTAGATGTGTGTCTGTGAGTATTGCTGTTCAAACATGAACACAATAGTATACAGTGAGATCAGACCAAAGAAAAAAGCAACAAAACCTGTATGAGTGCACAGGTCTTATGAAAGGCAACACAGTCTGGTTCATTGTTTGGAAGGTGGAGTAGTCGGTCATTTTGTTTTGATTTATATTGTCTAAGGTCACACCGGCTCTGGCTGTTTTCTTTTTCTTCAGCTTATGGAGACAAATCAAGGAAGGAACACAGTCCGCCTATTCTTTCGCCACAGTCCCGTTCACATTGAAAAGTTTCAGCATCAGCCTTGTTTTGAAGAAGTGCAAGAGAGGTTTTCATTATATTTTAAAAAGCTGTATGTAATTATTCTGAACATCCCAACATAACAATAAGAAGATGAGAAGACTGAGAATGCTAGCTCTCTTGGTCTATGTGGCCCGCAATGCAAAGCACTCTTTTCTACTTCTTTTGCTTGATTCATACCAGGTCTGTGTGTTGTGTCTATATTTACAACTCTATTTACCATATACCTTTTTATTCTTTATTTGTTACTGAATGGTTAGTGCAAAAACAGCAAAACGAATGTCAGTTAAATTGTGGTTAATTCTGATGATCCATACATATATTTTTATTTATTTGTTGGGACATGCACACATCTGTTCAATGCTCCATCATGCCTAGCTGGGCTTTTTAATGCCAGACCCAGTAGTATAAATTCAGATAAACCAGATTAAATCTGTTAATTCAATGCTATCAGCAAAAATCGCAAACAGTTTTGGTTATTTTGTTGCACAAAACAGTAAACACACTACTGAACAGCATGCTATCCAAGGATAATAACAATAACAGACATAATAACAATAACAGACATTTTTGCATCTCTTTGAATACAATCAAAATGGGAGCATATCAAATAAAAAAATCAAATTAATTTCAGTTAATACGTTATTTGGCACCATGGTTGTGTGTTGGTTAGCACTGTTGCCTCACCCTATGATAGCTGAGATGGGCTCGAGTCGCCACACAACCTTGAACTGGATAAGCATTATAATATAGGAATACTAATACTACAATAGGGATACTAATTAATCTGTCTCAACACTTGATTTATCCTCAACTAGTTAACTTCAGAGCTCCATCACGCTCAGCCAGGGCTCTAAATTTCACAGCGAAACTTTAGATCAGGATTCTTCATCTTCTTCTTGTAGTCTTCATCAAACTGCTCATTCTGAGCCACAGTGAAGTGGTTCTTCCAGTCACCAACTTTCCCTGGAGAAAGAGAACATTCAGAGTGTTTGATCAGTCCCACAGTCATACTTGTCCTGTACGCTCATGCTCCACGACACACCCACCTAACACTCCTTCAACATTAAGTGTTTGTGTGTGTCATGTGTCATTAGTGGGTGAAAGTGAGTGAGTAAATGGTCTCTGTGTGTGTGTGTGTGTGTGTGTGTGTGTGTGTGTGTGTGTGTGTGTGTGTGTGTGTGTGTGTGTGTGTGTGTGTGTGGCTGGGGCTGGGGCTGGCACCACAGTTCATTTAGATCACAATTCTGATCACAAAAGCTGCCAGACGGGACAGGGTGTAAGAAAAAGTGTATTTGATCAGCACTACTGGACTGCGCAAATACTGAGAAACAAATGTTGCCCAGCAGGCAGTTGTACCTTTTCTCATGAAAGGAGACACCTCTTGGTTCATCACAGGAACTGTGGAATAGTTGGTCATCTTGTTTTGTTTCATGCTGTCAAACGTCACACTGGCTCTGACTCTTTCCTTCTCTTCAACTGAAGGAGACAAACCAAGGAAGGAACACAGTCGGTCTATTTCTTTTTCATAGTCCTGTTAACATCAATATTGAAAATATGAATAAGTTTAGAAGGGACAGTTCACTCCAACATGGAATGTATGTTTTTTTTTTTCTTCTGCTCTCTAGTGCTATTTATTCATAGCACTAGGGAAAATATAAATTGACATGTGAAAACACATTTTAGTTGTCTGTGTCTTTGTTCATTCTCTGTGACTTTTCAATTTAAAGACGTCAGACTTTGACCATTCTTTGTATTTTATTTATTATTATTAAACCTCGGATCTGAGGTTTTCTTTTTTTGCAGTTTATGCATCAGAAACAATTCAGCGAACTACAGTTTTCAGACATAACCCAATCTTTGCCAGATCAAATATGCAGATTTTCAAAATTAAGATTTCCATACCAAACAGGTCAGGGGCTGGGTTAACAATAAACGCCTATCGATTGGTTAGGCGGGCGGTTAAGGATAGAGACAGAAATGTATTAACAAGTGAGGAGAATATGCTGAGTTAATGAATGAGGAGAAGAGAGGAAGGAGATTGGATTGAGGACTTATAGTGAATCAGGACATGCAGAAGAAGTAGTGCATCTATGAAGTGGATGAAGAGTGGAAAGGCAGGTGGTCCAGATGACATACCTGTGGAGGTATGGAGATGTCTACAAGAGAGAGGAGTGGACTTTTTAATCAAATTGTTTAACATCCTGGAGAATGAGAGTTGCCTGAGAAATGGAGAAGATGTGTTTTCAAGAACAAGGGGATGTACAGAGCTGTGGTAACTACAGAGGGATAAAGTTAATGATCCATAGCATGAACATATGGGAAAGAGTGACTGAAGCTAGATTAAGAAGAGAGGTGGCGATCAACGAGCAGCAGTGAGAGCAGCAGACAGAGCACTACAGATGTAATGTTTGCTTGGAGAGTGTAGAGAAGGTCAAAAGTAGTTGCTCTGTATCTTTGTGGATGTGGAGAGGGCATATGTGGGAGACAAGAGAGGAACTGTGGTACTCTATGAGGAATTCAGGGGAGTAGTTTGTGAGGGTGGTGCACAACATTTATGAGGACAGTAAGTCGGTCAGTAGGTGTGAGAAATAGGTTCAAGATGCAAATTATTTCAGGGACTGACTTTGTGCCACTTTTTGTTTGCAATGGATGACAAAGTGGATCATCTCCCCTATCCCTAGCATCCTCCTCTATCATACACATATGTCCTCTTTTACTAAATCCATGAATACTCTTTCTGGTTTTCACATTTTCCTCCTGCCTTGCAGCCTCATATTTAACATCCTTTGTTATATGATAATTTTAAATATTAAGATCTCTGTCAAAAATGGCACACATGTTAGCCAAACTTACTGTACCTCAATCAAATCTTCATAGAACATGTAGTGAAAATTTGAATGAGTTTGTTTCTTCTCCCACCAGCCGTTCACATGGTCATACCACGATCCAAAAACCTCTGCAGACACAGAACAACACACAAAGGAATGTTTATACAGGAAATGTGATAATATGTTTTGTCCTTAACACTAAAAATAAATTAAACTCACTCTTTCCCTCCATGAAGTCCTGCAGGAAGGTGCTCCAGTCTCCTGGTTCTGGCATGCCACTGTTCATGCGTTCAAAGTGAAAATAGGACACTGCATTGTCTTTTGCATTGCGGGCCACATAGACCACCTACAAAAAGAGGAAACGCTGAATTATACTCTGTGGGTTTCATAAATCCCATGTCTCTATGACTACAGGTATGTGTGCTTTTACCCTGCAGCGCTGCTCCCAGAAGGACTTTGGTACAAACTGGACTGGAAGATGAGTTTTAATGAGACGAGGAGTGGTGGGAAGTTTGTCTGCCAAATCGGTACCTGAGTAAGGTAGAGATAAGAAGGAACCGTTTGCAACAGAACATGCAAAGATAGATTTCTTTATAGACCACAGATCAACAACATGAATTGCCCAAACATTGTGTTTTTGAGGTGCTATGACTAACTTAACAGATTTACACACCAATAAAACTGCCAGAACCATCACAAAGCTATTGAACAAGGCTGTATTTGTAGTTGTAACTATTTGTAACCTGATTCAGAATGTTTTTTGAATTTCCTTTTGACTGAACAGTTCTAATGACAAATAAGTACCAAAGTGAAATTAGGACATTGAGCTTTTGGATCTGGTCTAATACAAATATGGCTAATTGAAGGTGGTCACAAGATTCAACCTGAAGGTAGAAAAGGTACGTAGAGCTCCAGAAAGGGCACTCTGTCATGAAGAGGGATGGATGTCTGACGAGCTGGACCCATGTGCCCAAAATAAAGAAGATCTATGATGTAAGAGACCCATGTGGTTCCTGGGTGCGAAACAGATAAATGCATATTGTTTGGTGTGATATCAGCACATGATGATATAAGCCCCATAATCCAAATGAACACAGTCAGATAGCATCCTTATAGTGTCTTTCAGCCAATGCACACTGTAAAGTCGGAAACCTATTAACTTGCACGTTAACATTAAAATGGGAAAATGTTATTTAAAAAGCACTAACAATTTTATAGCCTAAGTAAGTAACTAACTAACTAACAAACCTGCTTTAGGGTACGTAGCGATAACAATATCATCTGGTCTTGCTTTGAAGTTCTGTACGTTGTCCCAGTTGTCAGTGAAAGCGTTGGTCATGGAGACTCCATGGAAGTCAAACAGTTCTGGCCGATGTAGCCCCTCCATCTGTGAGAATTACTTGTTTTTAAAATGAAGTTGTCTTTCATGTTTTCCCCATCCTTCTGTTACTTGCACGGTAACTTATGTTTTGCAACCTCTGGTTTTTAAAACCAGAGTTGATGACTATGCTGAAACTAGAAGTTTCATCGGGACTCTTTCGGTCACACACTGTTGCAGCTCATCTGTGATTTAAAGTCATGGAAGAATCCAGGTGCTTGATTTGGTTTCTTCTTTTAATAAGAGATCTGATGAAGGTCTGCATTAATCTATTAATTCAACATTCTGGAGTTGCTGTCTCTGCTGTTTGTTTGGTTGTTGTTTCCAGGTTTAGTGAAGACGATTTGTTCCTGCACCACTAATAAGTCCTACTGAAATTATACCTCTAACTTACCATCATCACCTTTGCCAGTTTAACCTTTGCAACTGTAGTGTTTTCTTTTTTATGAGAGCATTTATGTTTTTAGTATTCACTTTCTGATTGCAGTTTGGACCTTGTCTGTCTGGATTCTGCCTGAGCTTTGTGTTGCTCACCTTGTTTTTTTGTTTGTTGTACTAGCTTAATAAAACTCTGAATAATATTAACATTGCTCTGTGAATATCGGTCATGTTAGTCACAAAGAGGTTCATTCAAGTAAGTGCAAAAACAGTCAGCTGACAGTACATGATAAAAAACAAGATGCAGTCCAGCATTGGTAGAATCAGGAAACACCAGAATTACAACATTTGCCCTCCAGCTGAGTTCTCTAACCACAATGAATAAGACACATTTATTTCATTCGTTACATTTTAGTGTTTAAGTATTTAAAACAAGGACATTTTAATGCAAACAAAATATTTTTGTAAAGTAAAGGCAGAGATTTAATGTTGGTAACACATGATTACAAAGCTTGCTTACCATCTAGGATCACTCCTACCAACTAACGTAATCCTGAAATTGTGAAGAGGGCACGTGACTCGACGGTTTAATCATTAATTTCAGCAATGACTCAGACCTAAAGTGAAGGAGTTCAGTATTTGCTCAGTATATTTGGACCAAACTTTAGAAGGATAAGGTTAGAAGTTAGAAAAATAACATTTTTATTACTGTTCATTAACATGTCAAATGAAAAAGCAAAAATGCAGCACATTTAAAACATATACATCAGACAGCATGGCATGTGTATTCTGTTGAATATTGTTCAAAGTCACGTGTAAGCATTTTTTGTCTTCCAAACAAAAGACCATTGTTATTCACTGGAACACACCGCACCATTTTCTGAAATGTGTGCATTTATACTGATCCAGTGCTATGAAGTCAGATAAGCTAGGTTCATTCAACTCGACCAAAATAAATAAATCAATAATGAACAGGGTGCAGGCTGGATTGATTGTTTTGCTGTACAAAAGAGTAAACACAGCAATAACCTGCACATCGATGACAGAAGAATAAAAACACAAGTCTTTTAACAGAATTAAAACGGCTGTGTTTAATAAAAATGAAATCCAACATACAACAGCAGCCTACTATCTCTACACAGCTGAGAGCTGCTTGCCATAACTGTGTGAATGTAAAAAGTTTTCTGCTTCTCTTTTTTGATTTATACCAGACCTATGATTCTATATAGGCAACATTCCCACATTACACTTTATGTGTGGCCAAATTATTAAGTACTGGAACATATTCATTTGAGAAATAAACAAAGTTTAGTTTATTCAGGTAGTGTAGTTTTTAAGTTGAGGATAAATGTTTTTTAAGCTGGGAAATTACACAGAATGAACTCTGGTTCCTGTGTGGATTCGCTCCTGGTACTCCAGCTTCTTCCCACCGTCATGCCCAGCTGGGTCTCTTAATTTCAAACCCAGTAGCATAAAGTCAGACAAACTAACCATTAACAATCAGTTAGTTAAATATGTTCAGTAAAAATGACACATGTTCCTTCATCCTCCTTTTTCTTAACCTCCTAAGACCCAAACTCTTTCATGGCATGCATTTTTAATTTCTCTTTGCTATTTGGGCTGATTGGGACCTGATGAATGTAAAAACAAAGGATTAGCTGATTTTTTTTTTTTTTACCTGATTTTTGTTTTTGAGAAAAATGGGATCCTCATAAGAGGACATTCATTTTAAATTTCAATAGAACAGTGGCAGTATAATGTCCTCATTAGTAGATATCAGGCCCTTTGTAGAGCAAAATTTAGTAGTTTGGTCTCCACAACCCGAAATGTGATGTCCACAAATGTGGATGCCAGGTCCTGGGAGGTTAAGCTGATACAGTGGGGCAAAAAAGTATTTAGTCAGCCACCGATTGTGCAAGTTTCCCCACTTAAAATGATGACAGAGGTCAGTAATTTGCACCAGAGGTACACTTCAACTGTGAGAGACAGAATGTGAAAAAAAAATCCATGAATTCACATGGTAGGATTTGTAAAGAATTTATTCGTAAATTAGGGTGGAAAATAAGTATTTGGTCACCTCAAACATGGAAAATCTCTGGCTCTCACAGACCTGTAACGTCTTCTGTAAGAAGCTTTTCTGTCCCCCACTCGTTACCTGTATGAATGGCACCTGTTTGAACTCATCATCTGTTTAAAAGACACCTGTCCACAGCCTCAAACAGTCAGACTCCAAACTCCGCCATGGCCAAGACCAAAGAGCTTTGGAAGGACACCAGGAAAAGCATTGTAGACCTGCACCAGACTGGGAAGAGTGAATCTACAATAGGCAAGCAGCTTGGTGTGAAAAAATCAACTGTGGGAGCAATCATCAGAAAATGGAAGACATACAAGACCACTGATAATCTCCCTCGATCTGGGGCTCCACGCAAGCTTGATTGATTGATTGATTGGTAATTTATTTCAACATGTGAACAATATACAAGTACATTTAGAAAAGAAATAAGAGAGAAAAAAAATACTATACAAATTACATACAAAAAAAACATTCTGATTAATTTACATGTTGAAAGGGAGTGGGAAGAAGTATACACTTATTTAA
The DNA here is from genome assembly GCF_963969265.1 of Rhamphochromis sp. 'chilingali'. Classification (NCBI taxonomy): domain Eukaryota; kingdom Metazoa; phylum Chordata; class Actinopteri; order Cichliformes; family Cichlidae; genus Rhamphochromis; species Rhamphochromis sp. 'chilingali'. The sequence continues at coordinate 24,717,083 of NC_137939.1, read as the reverse complement.
TCCCACCCCTGTCCCATAAATTATCAGTGAATATTTAGTCAGCTTCCTTACTGATATAATTTGTAATAAAAATAGTGAACAGATTTCTGATATACTATATACTATAATATCACATCATGAATTTTTTGTTTGTTTGTTTTTAAATAGAGACATTCACTTAATTTAAATATTTTCCTTTTCTTTATAGATCGAGAAGATCATATTTTTATAACTCTTTTTGAACAGTTTTATGTTTGGACATTGCTTTAATTCCATATTCAGTTTGTTCCATAGTTTCACTCCTTGAACAGAAACACAAAAGCCTTTTCTTGTAGTACGTACCTTCATTGTTTTGAAGTTACAAAAACCCCTTAAATTATAACTTCCTTCTTTCAAAAAAAAACATACTCTGAATATTACCTGGCAGTTCTTTATTTTTTGCTTTGAATAGAATTTGTGCTGTTTGGAATTTCACTATATCGTCAATTTTCAATATTTCAGACTGCAAAAATAGTGAGTTTGTATGTTCCCTATAACCTGCATTGTGGATGATTCGAATTGCTTTCTTTTGAAGAGTAAAAAGTGAATGTAATGTGGTTTTATAGTTATTGCCCCAGACCTCTGCACAATAGCTTAAGTATGGTGAAACCAGTGAACAGTAGAGAATATGAAGTGATGTTCTGTCGAATACCTGTTTTGCCTTGTTTAGTACTGCAATGCTTCATGATACTTTGGAATGAATATATCTTACGTGAGCTCTCCAGTTAAGTTTTTCATCTATTATTACCCCCAGAAATTTATTTTCACTGACTCTTTCAATATCAACACCATTTATTTGAATCTTTGCATTTGTATTTAAACTACTATTTCCAAATAACATCAGTTTAGATTTATTCAAATGTAATGATAATTTGTTTTTATCAAGCCAGAACTTCACTTTACTTATTTCATTAGTCATATCCTCCAATAAATTCTGCAGATCATCACCAGAGCAAAAAAATGTTTGTATCATCAGCAAAGAGAACCATTTTTAATACTTTGGACACTTTACAGATGTCGTTAATGTACAAGTTGAAGAATTTTGGACCCAAAACTGACCCTTGGGGTACACCACAAGCAATGTCCATACATAAGGAGCAACCACCATTTATTTTCACAAACTGCTTTCTGTCACTTAAATAACTCCGGACCCAATTTAAAACTACCCCTCTGACACCATAACGTTCCAGTTTTCTTATTAATATATCATGATCTATAGTGTCAAATGCCTTTGTCAAGTCTATGAATAACCCGTGGGGTCAAAATGATCATGAGAATGGTGAATGGTGAGCAAAGATCCCAGAACCACACGGGGGGACCTGGTGAATGACCTGCAGAGAGCTGGGACCAAAGTAACAAAGGTCACCATCAGTAACACACTACAACGGCAGGGAATCAAATCCTGCAGTGCCAGACGTGTTCCGCTGCTGAAGCCAGTGCATGTCCAGGCCCGTCTGAAGTTTGCCAGAGAGCACATGGATGATACAGCAGAGGACTGGGTGAATGTCATGTGGTCAGATGAAACCAAAGTAGAACTTTTTGGTATAAACTCAACTCGTCGTGTTTGGAGGAAGAAGAATACTGAGTTGCATCCTAAGAACACCATACCTACTGTGAAGCATGGGGGTGGAAACATTATGCTATGGGGCTGTTTTTCTGCCAAGGGGACAGGACGACTGATCCGTGTTAAGGACATAATGAATGGGGCCATGTATCGTGAGATTTTGAGCCAAAACCTCCTTCCATCAGTGAGAACTTTGAAGATGAAACGAGGCTGGGTCTTCCAACATGACAATGATCCAAAACACACCGCCCGGGCAACAAAGGAGTGGCTCCGTAAGAAGCATTTGAAAGTCCTGGAGTGGCCTAGCCAGTCTCCAGACCTCAACCCCATAGAAAATCTGTGGCGAGAGTTGAAAGTCCGTGTTGCTCGGCGACAGCCCCAAAACATCACTGCTCTCGAGAAGATCTGCATGGAGGAATGGGCCAAAATACCAGCTACTGTGTGTGCAAACCTGGTAAAGACCTATAGTGAACGTTTGACCTCTGTTATTGTCAACAAAGGTTATGTTACAAAGTATTGAGTTGTATTTTTGTTATTGACCAAATACTTATTTTCCACCCTGATTTACGAATAAATTCTTTACAAATCCTACCATGTGGATTCATGGATTTTTTTTTTTCACATTCTGTGTCTCACAGTTGAAGTGTACCTCTGGTGCAAATTACTGACCTCTGTCATCATTTTAGGTGGGGGAACTTGCACAATCAGTGGCTGACTAAATACTTTTTTGCCCCACTGTAGATAGCCAACAGCACCACAATGTAAGAGAATTCAGTTGTTCAGGCTTAATATTTGATTTATTCTTAACTATTTAATTGCATATCACTTCTCAGCTCTAGCCCCCTCTTTGAATTTCACAGCGAAACTTCAAATCAGGATTCTTCATCTTCTTCTTGTAGTCTTCATCAAACTGCTCATTCTGAGCCACAGTGAAGTGGTTCTTCCAGTCACCAACTTTTCCTGGAGAAGGAGAACATTCAAAGTATTTGATTATCCTAATAATAAACTGAACATATATTGGTGCCTATACTGAGAAAAAACTAAAATTTCCCAGCAGGCAGTTGTACCTTTTCTCATAAAAGGAGAAACCTCGTGGTTCAGCTTGCGAGCTGTGGAATAGTTGGTCATCTTGTTTTGCTTCATGCTGTCAAATGTCACACTGGCTCTGATTCTTTCCTTCTCTTCAGCTGATGGAGACAAACCAAGGAAGGAACACAGTCGGTCTATTTCTTTTTCATAGTCCTGTTCACATAAATGAAAATATGAATGAGTTTAAAAGAGATGTTTCATCTCTAAATTTTATTAATTTTTCTTCTTTTGGTCTGTAGTAAATTTGGTGTAAGAATTTCTCCTTGGGAGATATTAGGATTTTACAGACTTCTCTTTCAATATGTGACAATTTTGATTTTGATTTTTTTTTTTATGCATCTTAAAATTTTAAACCTTCGAGATTAACAAAAAAACACAGATTTCATTTATGAGTTTCTTTATTTTCTATGAATTTTCAAATTGAAGATGTCAAATTTGATCTTTTTTTTCTTAATTATTAGTAATGATGGCAATGAATAAATGCTCACTTGTAGCTGGTTAATGTTTAACTGATACTACATCTACAAGGTTTACTACAAACCATTGATCAATCACAGTCCACAGAGCCACAGGCTATTACCTCAGGCCAAAAACTGAAAAAAATGCACCATTACCAAAGAGGCAAATTTCATTAACTGGCTATTTTGCACCGTTATGCATGTGTGCATGTGTTGTGATAAAATAATGTCCTCTTTATTTGAAGTTTATGTATCAGAAACAGATAATGAGCACTACATTTCTTTGACATTTCTTCCTTTCTTCCTCCACTGTATTTGATATCTGGGTGGGCAGCAGAACACCACCAGGTCATCTTCACCTCAGTGATGGTAATCAGACTTTCATTGTTAGAATTCTGCACTTAGTTTCCTATGAATCAATATTGTGTTCTCTCTGCTGTAGCCACTTCATTCCTCATCTGGATTCCTATTCTATGCTCTGTCTGGGACTTTGAGGATTTCTGTCCTGCCTTCAGTCCCATCAATACCTGTAACCTGTAAAAGGACTTACTGGAGCTGGAACACTCACCTGCTTGCTAGAAGGATCTTGCTGGAAAGGATGTGTAGCAGGTGAGGATGATTAAGTATCGGTATCGAGATGGAACTGTACTAACAAATAAAGATTGTGTGTGGAAAAGTGTAAGGAGTTCTCCGAGGAGTTGATGAACGAAGAATATGAGAGGTAGCGGACAGATGGAAAACAGGTAGTGAATCAGGAAGTTCAGAGGATTAGTGAGGAGGAAGCAAGAACTGCTATGAAGAGTGAAAATGTGGTTGATGCAGATGACATAACTGTCAGTCGGCACACGTTAGCCAAACTCGGTGCTGTACCTCAATCAAATCTTCATAGAACATGTAGTGAAAATCTGAATAAGTTTGCTTCTTCTCCCACCAGCCGTTCACATGGTCATACCACGATCCATAAACCCCTGCAGACACAGAACAACACACAAAGGAACGTTAACATGGGAAATATAATGATATTATTTTTCCTTTACACTGAAACTAAACAGAACTCACTCTTTCCCTCCATGAAGTCCTGCAGAAATGTGCTCCAGTCTCCTGGTTCTGGCAGGGCACTGTTCATGCAGTTAAAGTGGAAATAGGACACTGCATTGTCTTTTGCATTGCGGGCCATATAAACCACCTACAGAAAGAGGCAAAACTAAATTATGCTCTGTGGGTTTCATAAATCCCATGTCTCTATTTCTACAGGTTTGCATGATTTTTACCCTGCAGCGCTGCTCCCAGAAGGACTTTGGTACAAACTGGACTGGTAGATGAGTTTTAATGAGACGAGGAGTGGTGGGAAGCTTGTCTGCTAAATCGGTACCTGAGTAAGGTAGAGATAAGAAGGAATCATTTGCAATCAAGCTTGTCTGCCAAGTCTTTCCCTAAATGATAAGAAGGAGTAACTTGTAACTGTTAAAATGCAATGATTGGCTTTTTTATTATAGCATAGATCAACAACATTAATTACTACACATTATACTATACTACCTTATACTACATTATATTATAACTAACTCTGACAAAACGTGTCACAAAATGATGGCATGCAAGCAAAACAGATGTCAGACAAAAAGACTGAACCTATTTCAAACATTTTTGGAATATTTTTCTGTCTGAACAATTCTAATGATACCTTAATGTACAAGTACACCAAAGTGAAACTAACTTTTGGTTCTGACTTAATACAAATATGGCTAATTGAAGGTGGTCACAAGATTCAACCTAAAGGTTGAGAAGGTACAGAAATCTCCAGGAAGGGCACTCTTTCATGAAGAGGGATGGATGTCTGATGATCCGGATCCATGTTCTCAAAATACAGAAGATCTATGATGTAAGAGATCCATGTGGTTCCTGAGGTTGAAACAGATAGATGCATATTGTTCAGTGGGATACCAAACTATGAAGATATAAGCTCCATAACCCAAATTAAGACACTCAGCATCATTTTAGTATTTTTCAGGTCAACACTGAACTCGTGGATGCATAGTGTTTAGTGGGAATCCTATGAACTCAGACACCAACATTAAAATTATTTTTTAACAAAAAAAGTTATTTTATAATTAGATAAGCTCCACACTCTTGCACACACCACATCAGTACCTGCTTTAGGGTACGTAGAGATAAGAATATCATCTGGTCTTGCTTTGAAGTTCTGTATGTTGTCCCAGTTGTCAGTGATGACGTTGAGCATGGAGACTCCATGGAAGTCAAACATTTCTGGTCGACGTGGCACCTCCATCTGTAAGACTGATTATTTTAAAAGTCTTTCATGTTTTCTCCAGTCCTAAAAAACGATGAAATTGCAAACTGGATGTTTCATGATGGTTGATGGCTGTGATTCAGTTTGTAGGGATAGATTTTATAGGGACGCCCTCTTTTGGTCACACCTGCTGTCCTGTTGTCAGGGTTTAAGGCAGGTTGACCGGTGGTTCTTTTCCTCACAGGTCTAAAGAATTGATATACATATCATGACATCTGTTGGGGCTCATCTTGTCCTTTTTGTTTGGCATTGCAGTGTTGCTGGTCTGCACACCTAATCAGTCAGACTGTCAGGATGCTGAATTCTCTCCCTGCTCTGTCCCTCTCCAGTCTGACACACACAGAACTACAGACCTGCATCCACCTCTCCCCTCTTAACCCTGCCCACCCCCAGGACATACAAAACTCTCAACCTCCACCATCGCCCCTCACTGACTCCCCCACCCCACTTGCACACAAACTCTTGCCCACAAGCACTCTGACTGTGCTGGACACTGTTTTGTATTGTATTGTGTTGTACATAAGACTTATTTTAATCTTTATATTGTTTTAGTGTACACCGAGGGCTGTGGGAGCATTGAAACTTCAAATTCCTGTGTATGACCTGTGCATATGGTTTTTGACAATAAAGCTGACTTTGATGTAAATTTTTAGAAATGTAGTTCAAAGTTCATTTGAATTGCTTCATTCAAGTAAGTGCAAAAACAGTCAGCTGCCAGTACGAAAAGGATGACTAATTACGACATGTGCACTGCAGCATTGGTAGAATCTGTAAACACCAAAATTACAACATTTCACCTCCATCACTCTGATTCAGACACACAGTAACATTTACTGAATGTATTTTAAACAGAACATGTTTAATTCCTTTACAAATTTTTGTAAAGTAAAAACACATTAGATTGTTGGTAACACAAGATTATGAAGCTTACTTACCTTCTAGGATCACTCCTACCAACTGACATACATGATTTTAATCTTACAGAGAATGTGATGATTTTATGGATAATTAAAGTCAGTCATATATCCACAAACACAACAAGCTGAAAGTCAGTGATGCTGCTCGGTTTGCAGTCCTGAATATCACGGCACAAGCAGGATTCACTGGACTGTTAATGTTAGCTATGTTATATTGCTGCCTCTGTTCGGTGGTGTCGAGCCAAACGGACTTTAACGTGTGTTTGAACAAGCTGACGGTTCACTCGTTAAGCTGAAAGAAAGATGCTTTAATCACAGGAGTCACACATGTGTCCACTGTACCATCTGGGAACTCTTGTTTAGCACTCGTAATAACACAAACACTAAATCCTCCTGTTTGTAGCAGTGTATACACCTGAGACTGTCACCTGTCTGTCTGTCCTGCACTCTCTCTCCTTTTCTTTCTCTCTGATTGTGTAATAAAAGTACGAACATGTGTTTATAAGTCACACTTGAGTTTGAATCCTGCAGCTTATCACACATTTGATTTCCATGTGTGACAACTGCAAGTGTCCAGAGTGAGGACAGTGAGGACCCACTGCTGCACATCATCTGTGAGGCTTTGCAACCCCTGATGATCCACCAGGACAAACTCAGCAGTGTGTGAGGAAGAGGAGGAGGAAGAGCCAGCAGCAGCTGACAGATGGAGAGAATAGACAGACTGTTCCCTGTTTGTGAAGGACTGCTAGGAAAGTTTAAAATAACTAATTGTCTGTCCTGAATCAGTCTTATTAGGTGATGTTAAAATAATTTTATAATTCCAGTGTTTTCAGTGTGGGAGTAAGTACTCAGGGCCTTCAAGATACACACTATGAAAGGCAGCAACAAGTTTAATATTCAGAAACCTAAAGTATGTATCAGCAGCAGAATGGAGCTAAAAATAAATGCCCCTGTTTGTTTCAGTTCTATGAAGCTGTGAGTATTTTGGATTAGTAGCACTGCTGTGTTTGTTGCATCATATTGCTGTAATTGTTTATGTGCTTTATATATTCTGAGGTAAGTTGATCTATAGTGTTACATTATATTCTATAAGGATGTTATGTGTTTGTATACTTTCTACCCAGTTTGACCCATTTAGCAGAAGTCAGCCTGTTTAAGGCTCTGATATCTATTCTGTATGACTGAAAGCAGTTATGACATGGTCTGATTTTCTCACCCAATAAAGGAATATTTAATATATCAGTCTACTCTTCATTTTATCAGAAACAGTTATCACAGCTTGTACATTTTCTTTTTATACTTATATGTAAGCATTGAGCCAAATTTAGTAATGCCAACATACTGAAAGAACAATATTTGTCTCATATATATGATATATCTATATATACACTGTCAAAGATACTTGTCTTTGAGTGAAGATTTAAGGTGATAAGAAATATAAATAACTGCAACTTGAATCTTTATTGATGCTCATTGAATGACACAGAGTTCAAGCACACTGCCGTAATGACTACTACTAGTAATGACTAGTAATGATTAATATAACTATAATATTGGCCATATTGGGGCGATCGTGGCTCAAGAGTTGGGAGTTCGCCTTGTAATCGGAAGGTTGCCGGTTCGAGCCCCGGCTTGGACAGTCTCGGTCGTTGTGTCCTTGGGCAAGACACCTCACCCGTTGCCTACTGGTGGTGGTCAGAGGGCCCGGTGGCGCCAGTGTCCGGCAGCCTCGCCTCTGTCAGTGCGCCCCAGGGTGGCTGTGGCTACAATGTAGCTTGCCATCACCAGTGTGTGAATGTGTGCGTGAATGGGTGGATGACTGGATATGTAAAGCGCTTTGGGGTCCTTAGGGACTAGTAAAGCGCTATATAAATACAGGCCATTTACCATTTATTATATTTACATTACCAAAGTAAGATGACTGTAGTCTCATGAACAACATGAGCTAATTGTTATTTACTTATTTAATCTTAAAATGACTGTTCAGTACAGAAATAAGGCCCAGCAATTATGTTTTTATTGTCCCGTGGTCTCAGCCTCAGATACTTATCAAATCACACAGCGCTCATGTAAAAACAAATAAAATATTTTCGCCTTCATTCGTGAAAAACAATGCTGTATGAAACTTTTCCAGCGGATAGTATCATGGTTGCTAGGCAACCTGGGCAGCGCGACGTAGGCTAGACCGTCCCATTTCATAAGCCTACAAGCCCCGCAGTTCCAGCCTTAGCGGTCTTTGAGTATGCGGGCCTTGTGGACCGTTAAGGCTGCGTACTTTAAGGCTGCAGACCCTGAATTGGGATACAGCCATAGTAGTCGTGGTAAGCCAATCACATGACCACTTCAAGATGACAAAGCAACAAGGTGATATATACCAGTTTTTAAATTGTGTTGATAGGCCACGTGAAACCAGAGTCATATACACCTTGTAACACCTTGTGGTTCATCACATGAACTGTCATTTTATTTTAATTTGTATACTGGTTCTGACATTTTCCTTCCCCAAAAGGAAGGATACCCATTGGTCTATTTCTCTTTAAAAGTCTTGTTGACATTAATAAGTACTCTTCAAATAAAAAAAAATGGATTTCATAAAAAAAAGTATTACACTCTCAACAAAACCTTATTGCAAAAATATTTTTAATTACAAATAAAAAAAATTATAAATCTTTTAGAAACTGCAATTTCAATGGATTCAATAATCTAAATACAAATATAGCTTTCTTTCTAAAATTTAAAATGAAGTTTTCACTAAATATTCTTCAGTGATAAAACAACTGTGTCCAGTTGAATTGAATCAATGTTTTGAGGTTAAAGAAAGAGTTATTAGATGTTAAAATACTCCCTAATGCTGAGGGAAAGTAAAGGTCCTTCCAATGTATATGTAAAACTGACCCTTTTCATGAGTATTAGTGCCCTAACGAATTTTTACATCATTCCCTGAACACCTAGACTTTTGTTTGTTGTTTGCCTTTTTAATTTCTCCTATTTGAGTTTAGTTGGATCTTGTAAGAATAAAACTATGAATCGCCTTTAAACAGAAAGTGGTTTTAAAAAGGTGTGCTGATATGAGGATAATGGGTTAACTTTACAGCATACCACAAAGTTGCCATTATTTAACAAAGTTTAAAACATGTTACTGAGCAGAATGAAGGTGCAGAAAAGCCAAAAGTATAATATCCATATACGATAACACATGGTGTCAGACAAATCATACCTGACCATCATTTTTTAAAGAATGGAAGCTATCATATATAAGTTGGTACTGTTTCTGGAAATTGTTCTGTCGAATTTATCATTTCTGCAGGACAGCTCAGGGTTGTGAACTCTGCCACAGCTCTCTATCACCTACCTGAAATTTAGTTTGTTTAAATTTCATATCAAATTTGGCTTATTTCTTAACTATTGAATCACATATCAGTGCAGAGTTCCATCACACCCAGCTGGGGATCTAAATTTCATAATGAAACTTTAGATCAGGATTCTTCATTTTCTGCTTGTAGTCTTCATCAAACTGTTCATTCTGGGCCACAGTGAAGTGGTTCTTCCAGTCACCAACTTTTCCTGAAGAAACAGAGAAAATAATTCAGGTTATTTGATCAACCTATTCATAAATGCAGTACACAGTTCTCAGAAGAAACACAGAGGGGAACAAAACAACTTTTAGGTTTAGACATTTATACCTTTTCTCATGAAAGGAGATATAGTCTGGTTCATTGAATCGAAGGTGGAGTAGTTGGTCATTTTATTTTGTTTCATATTGTCAAAAGTCACGCTGGCTTTGACTCTTTCCTTCTCTTCAGGTGATGGAGACAAATTAAGGAAGGAACACAGTCGGTCTATTTCTCGTCCACAGTCCTGTGTGAAGTGTTATTTTATATTTCATTTATATGTTCTTCAAAGAAAATGATACAAAGGCAAAGAATTTGAAGTTAAAATAACAACTGCATAATGTTTCTTTTGGTAAACATAGAAAGCGAGTCCCACAGACTAGAACACCAGACGAAGGCTAAGTATTTCCTAAAAGCTATTTAATCTTTCAGCAAGGGCAACGTGTTTATTAACAAACTCAAGACACTTTTTAATGTAATGAGCTTTGTTGTAAATGGCATTCTTTAGCACAGCTCATGATACCTCAATCAAATCTTCATAGAACATGTAGTGAAAATTTGAATAAGTCTGCTTCTTCTCACACCAGCCGTTCACATGGTCATACCACGATCCAAAAACCACTACAAACACACAACAAAACACAACAGAGTGTTTACATGAGAAATAAAATGAAAACAATGTCTCTTCTTTCTACAGTAAAACTAAACTGAACTCACTCTTCCCCTCCATGAAGTTCTGCAGGAAGGTGCTCCATTTCCCCGGTTCTGGCATACCACTGTCCATGCGTTCAAAATGGAAGTAGGACACTGCATTGTCTTTTGCATTGCGGGCCACGTAGACTACCTGCAGAACCAGACAACAACAAGTTCTAATCTGTTTCATAAATCCCATGTCTCTATGGTTACAGGTATATATGCATTTTACCCTGCAGCGCTGCTCCCAGAAGGACTTTGGTACAAACTGGACTGGTAGATGAGTTTTAATGAGACGAGGAGTGGTGGGAAGTTTGTCTGCCAAGTCTGTACCTGTAAGGTAAGAATGATTGGTTTGCCCCTAATAAGTTGGACTTTTCTAGATGTCAGAGGTCAACATGGCTAAAAGGCCAACATTTTAAGGCACTTTCGAGTGAGTTTGCAAACAATTTTGAGTGTCTAATAACCAAATAGATTTGAAAAATAACCAAATATCAAGCAAAAAAAAAATTATATCACTCTGTTTAGACAACAGTGAATGTGAAACACACTGAGGTTGCATTTTAGTAGCTGCTGTTTCAACATGTGACACACAAAAAATTTCTGCAATCAGAACTGATCTGAGACCTTTGGGCATAGGGGGTTCGCATATCTCCAGGAAGGGTACTCTGTCATGAAGAGGGATGGAAGTCTGACGGTCTTGACCCATGTGCGCAAAATACAGAAGATCTAGGATGTAGGAGACCCATGTGGTTCCTGAGGTTGAAAGAGATAAAACCATGCTGTTCAGTGGGAAATATAGCAATCCATGAAATTATTTATTTAAAAAAAATACTATAGTAACTAGCTCCACACAACCCTTGTACATGCCCTTAAGCTTTATTTATATAGTGCCTTTCAGCACAACATTTAGCTCAAAGGTTTTTTAAAGCCAATAAAACACACAGAGAGATAAAGAGAGTCTAAAATAATTTCCAAGGCTTTGATTTGAGTTTAAATCAGTTTACTTTCACATGTCTTCACTTTCTTATGTTCACCCAGGCTGGCACAATTCTGTCTACTAAGGTTAAATTAACCTTACCTGCTTTAGGGTACGTAGCAATAAGAATATCATCTGGTCTTGCTTTGAAGTTCTGTATGTTGTCCCAGTTTTCTGTAAAGTCTGTGATCATGCCAACTCCATGGAAGTCAAACAGTTCTGGTCGAGGTCGCACCTCCATCTCTTGACTTTTTTTTATTATTAGAATAACTGCCTGAGTTTTTATTCCACACTTTAGAGTATCTTTCTCACATATGATGTAATTTTTTTGTCTGCTTTACTGTTTTATTCTCTGCTCCTCCTTGACATCAGAAATGAGTAACCTTCAGTAATTACACCCTCAGTGCACTTTGCTTCTGAAGGTTGTGTTACTGATTAATGATTAGTCAAAGTGTAACCAATATGTCCACTCACCAAGAAATAATTAAAAAAAAAATATTGATAACAACAGATAACAGGGTCTGATTTAGGGTCTGATGGCAGTTTACCATCGGTGTCCAATACCTCAAAGTAGAGCTTCCCAAGGTGTGGGGCCCGCCCCCTGGGCATGGTATGAAAAGGGAAAAAAAAAGATTGTTTGGACACTGCTAGCATAGCATGAAAGGTTTTTGACGGGGCTCCCACACTAACGCAAAGCAGGAGATGAAGCATCGCTGAATATGTTTCCAAGCAAAGTTCATTCTAAGCCAAAGACTAGAAAATATGGTGAAGCATGTCTTCCCTTTGGCTCCACCTGCACAAGTGCCAAGGTAGGTCTTATTACAGTTTTTTCTGAATGCTTAAACCCTAACTGTGATTCCTGTAGCACAATCTCTAAAACTATTCAGACTTATAGCAAAACCACTCACTGAGTTTGCAAAACTAAAAGCACAAAAACTGCTTTGCACTCAGTTTGCAATTTTGTAACACACACTTTGCAAAACTGTAGGCACAATTCACTGCACAACACTCAATTACCAAATTTCCAACACACTCCCTAGCAAAAGTATACACATGTATGGCTATCATTAACACTAATTTGCCAACTGTCTGGCACACTTTCGCATGTGAAAACTTTTTTAGATAATTAGTTCACTTTGCAATCAGCCTAAGCACTATAATACAGGTAAGCTGTGTGTGCGGAGTACAATGGAGGGAGCAGAAAGAGTGAGAAGTAGAGGAGGCCGAGGAAGAGGACGTGGAGGTGAAGAAGTAGGATGAAGAGGACGACAAGGACAAGGAGGAGCAAGAGGAAGACGAGGAGGGGGGAGAGGAAGGGTAGGAAGAGTAAGAAATAGAATTGCTGATGACATCAGAGCTACAATAGTGGACCATGTAATCAACCGTGGAATGACCCTGAGGGTAGCTGGCCAACGGGTTCAGCCTAACTCGAGCCGCTACACTGTAGCAAGTACCATAAGGACATCTTGAAATGAGAATCGGTTAGTACAGTCACTTCGCACAAAGATTTGTAGCACTGCCATATGCCAATGAGAAACACACCAATACCACTGATGTAAAAATACTGAAATTGTTACTTTACAGAATTGCTAGATGACCAGATGCTGGGGGCAGAGGAAGCATGTTCACTGCAGACCAAGTAACCCATATAGTCATTATGGCGATTGCAAATAATCCTATACTTGGAAATAAACACTTGTGTTTGTTTTGATGTGTTTCAAGTACACCAGTACTTGAAGTTTGGATCCCTCTATGCTTATGGATCTATGACAGAAGTATGAGCTCAAACTGACATAGCCTACCTTGTGCACAGAGAAAGCAAAAGCCAGATGTGTTTTGTATTCATACCATCAGTGTGCAGTTGGCGCATTGTGTGCTTAGGAGATGATGGCTTGTGTGTACTGTTTGATACGGAAACACCATTTTTACGAAGGTGTGAAGAGTTAATCTGGCTGTGTTTGCTTTTGCAAGAGAACTACAATGTTTTGATTATTGGGTGACAGGTTTTCTTATTTGTGTGAAGAGTTTTGCAAAATTAGCCAATGGTTACAAAAAATGTGCTTAAGCAATCAGAAAAAACTGTAAAGAGTTGAAGTTAATTAATGCAGAATTGGTTTTCCCTGCATCGGGAGCACACGCTGGGCTCTCATATCAGCATCCATGACACACAACGTAATGTTCGATAATGTGTCATGCGCAAAAGCAGGAGGCAGGGCTAGCTGGGGGTAGGGCTAGCAGTAGTTAGTCCTACCTAGTTTTTGCCCCATGATCGGAAGGTCAGGGGTTCAAATCCACTGAACGGCTACCCTGAGGTACCCCTGAGCAAGGTACTGGCCCGACGCGCTGCATTGGTGGCTGCCCACTGCTTCACTGGGTGAATGGGTTAAATGCAGAGGAGTAATTTCCTTACGGGGGACTAACACATACACATACACATAAAAGCATCAGCTCTAAGAGCCGATTAGAAGCGTCAACTCCCATTGAGCGAGAGCCGGCTCCTCACTTAATTTCCTTTCGCTGCTCAGCTCTCACACAGTGGCTCAGCTCCAGTCCCTATATATTGTGGCCAATCACATGGGAGGATATAGGCCAGGGGTGTCAAACTCAAATACACAGTGGGCCAAAATTCACAACTGGAACAAAGTCGCGGGCTAACGTTAATATTTATTGAAATATATTTATTCCTCCAGATATAAGAATGAATCTTTTCTTATGGACTCAAACACGTTTTGCTGAAAAACTGAATATGGAACAAGCAAAGCTTAATACTAAACAATATATATATTAGCTGTATAATACCAGTAGGCCAGCTCTAATAGTAATTTGGTATGGCTTCGCGGGCCAAATGTAATTAGGCTGTGGGCCAAATTTGGCCCGCGGGCCAGAGTTTGATACCTATGATATAGGCTGATATAAAAAACAGAGAGGGTGAGAGAGACACGACAGTCAAGTGGAGCGTGCGTCTGTCCTCTCAGTAAGTGAGTGAGACAGTAGACAGCGGTGCGGAGGACTATGCAAGTGCATCCCAAAAATACATAAATATGCCTGACACCCGTAAACGAAGCAGCGTCTGGCTGCAGTTTAAAGACTTTTTTGTCTCGGTCTTGGTCTCATCACGACTTGGTCTTGGTATTGTCTTGTTCTTGGTTTAGGCGGTCTTGACTACAAGTCTACTAAGTGCAGTGTTGGGCAAGTTACTTTGAAAAAGTAATTAATTATAGTTACTAGTTCCTTCTTCAAAAAAGTAACCAAGTTAGTAACTGAGTTACAATATTCTAAAAGTAATTAATTACTTGAAAAGTAACTCTTGCGTTACTTTAAAAAAAACATTTAACCCTCTGGGGTCCAGGGTATAATTGGCCATTTTTAACTACTTTTGATTTTCCCTCGACATTTCACCTTTAAAAACTATTTACTTTGCCTTGTTTGGTATCATTCTTTTCAGCACAACCTCACGTGTCTGAATTTACAGTCATGTTTTCATTTTGACGTACTGTATTAACACAATTAATCTAAAATCAGACAAAAAACATAAAATCAGAGTAGAAAAAGTTGTATTTTTTTTTTACTGTAACAACCACAAACATGTTTAATGAATCATATTTCATAACTTTAAATGCAAATATAAATGGTAAATATAAAATCCTATGCACAAGTTTTGCAAACAACAGTTATTTGCATCCATTTACCTTTTACCTTGATTTTTTAAATAACCATTTCAAACTATTTACAGAACAATCAGCTGTTCTGCATTCAGTAAGATGCCACACAAATTATTTGTGCCACTCCAAAAAAATAATTTCTGTCCACTATAAAGGAGAACATCACAGCCTGATACCTGCAGGTCTGACAGCAGCAGGTGTATCACTCCTTTTTCTATTTGGAGACAGCAGTCGCCTCATTGTTCTGACACACAACACAAAACTATCCACAACACTTTACACTAACTACACAAGACAACACATTAACTACACACTCCAAACACGCTAAACGTCATGTAACAAGTGTCACCTGGCAGTTTGTTGCTTTCTGCCAGGTGATTTGCTGAAGAGCTGTGAAAAGGTAGTGGGTGTGTGGGGTGAAGTCAGCGCTTTTCTGTGGAAAAAAACAGAGGCGATTAATTCACTCGGATGCGAGTGGGTATACTAAGTAAGAGCCTTTTGCCATTTTGTTTGGATTATTTGTTATTGTAGGTGCCCGTTTTTAATGTGTGTCGCTGGACTTTTTTAGTGTGACCACGAGTTTTAATAGAAGAATTGATCAAGCCCTAGATCGACTGCGCGCAGGGAAACTGATCAGTATTGTAGGTATATTAAGTGTTTGTTTTAGCTTTGTGATTTTGAATGTTTTCATAAAATTTATATTTTATTGGGTAATATTTTAATCGATAATGCGAGTTGTGTAAGGGCGGACTAACCTCCTTTTTTGTTTTTGTTTATTTGTTTGTGCCACTTCCCTTTATATCCCAGATTACAGGTCATGCATAGCACTGCTTCCCAGCTGTGCTGAGACCCAAATTGTTTGCAGTGCGTGCCACAGGTAAATCGATTGCAGTGTCGCTAAACGGGGTGTGACGGTTTGCAGTGTTGTGTTAATTTTCGCACCATTTGTGTGGTAAGTCTCATGTGCAGCTGGGATAGGATGTGTTGTAAGTCCTGTCTGGAAATAACTGGGAATTTGAGTGTCTAATTAATGCAATAAATACATTATCAATTTATTTCTTTGCCCCGTTTACTCGAATAAATGGGGCAAAGATCCCTTGTCCTCGGTTACAAGAAAAAACAAAAAACAAACAAACAGGGGAAGTTTTAGAATTGACGGCGAGAGAGAGAGAGAAAGAGAGAGAGAGAGAGAGAAACAGCAGAAAAAGAAATAAAAGAGTCTCTCTCTCTCTCTCTCGCCGTCACTCCTAAAACTTCCCCTGTTTGTTTGTTTGTTTTTTGCTCATAAGCAGAGAGTACTTGCTAGCGCTGTCCTTAGACAGTAAACGTGACGAAACTATTGAGGAAAAAACGCCGCGTATATATTGTTTATCATGACTCTGGTTTTACGTGGCCTATCAACACAATTTATAAACTGGTATATGTCACCTTGTTGCTTTGTCTTTAAGTGGTCATGTGATTGGCTTACCACGACTACCTTATTCTTCCTCAGTCAAACAGCAGCACTCATGCGATTGTTTTGCCCCCTTAGCTCCAGGTGTTGTGCTAGAAAGTGATCGTGATTGCCGTCCGCGGGAGCGCGCGCAGCTGCTTAAAGCTGTAGCGTCCACATTACTTCCGTGCAACTGATATAAGATGCGGTAAGCTGAACACAGCTTCAACCGTCTGTTTATTGAAAAATAGTAACGGACCGCATTTTCTTATTAGTAACTGTAACAGCGTTGTAACGATAGGAATAGTAATTAGTTAGATTACTCGTTACTGAAAAAAGTAACGCCGTTATCCCCATCACTGACTAAATGTAAGTAAGTCGGGTGGCTAACCAACCGGACATAGTGGTGGTAGACAAACAGAAGAAGACAGACGTAGCAGTTCCCAATGACAGCAACCTCAGAAAGAAGGGACATGGGAAGCTCGAGAAATACCAAGAGCTCAGAGAAGAGGTTGAGAAAATGTGGAAGGTGAAGGTAGCAGTGGTCCCACAATTTTGAGAAGCTATTGGACATTGACCGAGCACACCGTTTGGGTGGCCACACCCCCAGGGAAGGAGACCATCCTCGGGTAACTATAGCGCAGATTCACCGCTTCCAAGTGAGAGAGAAGATACTACAGCTTGCTCAGCAACAGTCTCCCTTGAACTACAATGGCAAGGCGATTCACATCTTCCCTGACTTCTCGACAGAGGTGGTGAAAAAGCATCAGGTCTTCCAGGACGTGCGTAAACGCCTAATGGATGCTGGAGCTCGGTGTAGTTTCTATTATCAAGCGCGTTTACGAGTAACGCATGGCTCCATGGTGAGACTAAGGATTTTTGGGAACTATAAAGGAAGACTGTAACTAATTTATTATTGCTGATATTTCATTTGGAACTCCTTGCATCGGGATGTATGTGACTATTTCGTTTTTCTGTCAACTATGTAGACATTGAGGGTATAATTATTTTTCTTTTTTTGTGGGGGAAGGCTGGAGAGCTCGTTACCTTGGACGGTTTAGTTCATAATGGTCTTGCGGACCCTCTGTGAGTATTTGGGGTTTATTTTTTGTCTGGGAAAGTGGGATGGGGGGGAAGAGGGTTATGTTTTTTGTCTTTTTGGCATCAGTGTTATACAACGGCAATTTATGTGTACAGTGCTATTTTTTTCAGGAGGGAATCCTAATCTATCATCGCTAAGCGGTGGCAATAGATTTGTGAGATGGAATGTGTGAGGACTTGGGCATGTGCACAAACGAGCTAATTTATTACCTAATCTCTCTGATACTCATGTAATTTTAGGAGGCAACTTGACAAACACTTGGACAGATCTACTCAAACCTCTCAGTTGTTTAATTCTTCAACTGTTCTGAATAATGTCTTGAGTTTCATTAATCTAGTTGATATTTGGAGACATCAAACCCTGTGCAACCCTAGAGATTATTCTTTTTTTTCACAAGTGCACAAATCGTACTCCAGAATAGATTACTTTTTGCTTGATTCCAAATTGATTTCTAAAGTTATATGTTCAACTTATCACAACATCTTGATCTCAGATCATTCTCCAACCTCTTTAGTTCTGGAATTCTGTGTTATGAAACTGGCGTTTTCACCCATCACTCCTGCCTGAGGCATCCTTCTGCCAATTTATGACAAGTAAATATCAGAATTCTTGGAAACTAATGATAAACAAGATGTTTCTGATTCAATTTTATGGGAAACATTTAAAGTGGTAATGCAAGGAGAAATTATGGAAAAGTATATATCATGGGTTGATATGATATATAGGCATCCCACTTCTTCCATTCTTACTAATCAAGATAAATCTGCACTTTTTTTCTTTTTTTTTTACATTGCAAGACACGACAAGGCTGCCCCCTTTGAGGCCTTTGCTCTTCGCAATTGTGTCATGACTGTGCAGACAGGCTGGAATGGTGGACCCAAGAGTAGGACTCGCAGAGGCAAAAGTGAACTTAAACAACTCAGCTTTATTGCTGGACAGCAGGCAAAACAGAAAACTGGGAAAGTAACTAAACTAAACAGGCAGACAGAACAGACAGTGGGGAATGAGGGTAGTAGATGTTAATAACGCGACAGAGAACAAAGGAAACACAGGGCTTATAAACACACGGCTAGGGCTGGGCCATATTATACCATTCACGGTAATACCGGTACAAAGCTAGGCAATGATAAGACAATGATATATCGCGATAGAATATGGGTAAAACGCGCATGCGCAGTGCCGAAAAAGCACAGAGAATGCACAGTAACGGAGAATGAGAATGGGGAAAGTAGATTGTTGAGTGAAATGGATGAGCCAGAATTGGTTTGTAAAAATGGTGCAGCTTAACTGGTTTGGTGTTTGTCCATCAGATACACAACAAAGCACTTTTTTTTGTAGAACATGCAAGCGGGCCGTCATTTCTTTCATCTTTAATGAAATGATCAGCATTGCTGCTTGTGGCGGGGCGTGGCCTGCGGTGCCGTGCAGAGGAGGCGGACGCACCTGCACGGCATCCGCAATCACGCCCCGCCGAATTAAATATTGTACTGGGTCCTGTGGTTGGGTTGTTGGTGTTATGTTGAGCTGGAAGCGGGAGAGCTGCAGCTCTGAGTGCGAATGTACAGCAACCGTGTAGGGATTAATAAAAGCAGCAAAATGCCACTGGGTCTGCCGTGGTCGTTTACACTGCTTTACCAGGTGTAACTATGAAGTTTAACATCCAGACATCCATGAAAACAAAATTCACAGAGTTAGAAGTTAGCAGGAAGTTAGCGGAAGTTAGCTTGCTAGTTTCGTTAGTTACCTAAACATGATATAGCATGTTCTGACTGAGAGATTTCTGAAAAAATTCAAACGTACAGCTCTGCTATAACTTCCAACATAAATGAAGACAGAAAACTACACAGCAGTGACGTTTGTAGGGTTACTGAAGTTGGGCTAGCTGGTCGTTTGGCTCTCAGCGAAGGCGGTCGCACTTTTTCTCCTCTCCTCCTTACCCTTATCGTCCCTGCTTAGCCTCTGTGTCCTTGTCTTGTCTCGTGTGCATTACTTTCCCTGGAACAGTCTCTCACTGTCGTTCTCTAAAACCTAAAAGAGAATTATGGATTTGATCAACTGGTCTCTGAATGCTATTGACACCCTTTTCTCAACAAGAAGTCTGGGCTCGGGAGAGGACGCTGAAGATATCTACCTATTCGGAACCATGATAACAGGGTTCTTGCTGATCGGAGCTGGCTTGACCCTGGTTTATCGGAGAAATAAGAGAGCGGAACCGGCTGTTCAAACCCCCCCAAGGCTGCCCGCTGGAATTGAAGCGATGGGACGAGGCGCGACCTCTCACAACGAATGCAGCATGGTTAACACCTTGGAGACGCTTACAGCTGCTGGGCAACCTGCTTGTGACAAATAAAGCTTTGATTGATTGATTGATTGATTGATTGATATAATGATGTGCTACGTGATCGCTAGCTGTGTTAGCATAACATAAACAGTGAAGCTCGAGGATGAACGCTAACACTTTTCCACTTGATAAAAGTTAACGTGAAGGTTCCTGATGGTTAGAGACAAATGCAATCGCATGGCAGGATGCTGTAAACAGACCAAACTTCAGTCAGGAGAACAACTGAGATAATCCATGCACAATAGAAGGTTAGTCATTAATATACTGCAACAACATGGGAATAGAGCAGCTGTGATCGAATGGGATGGGTACCGGTACCGGTTCTGACATAAACTGTATTAACCAGACCGAAAAGCAGTGCACATTTCGGTGCTTTCTTTCTGTGCTTTTTTTCCCCCCTGAGATGTATTACATTTTAGATTCTAGCCAATCATTTTACTTTTGCAAGCATAGTAGGCGGGCCCAGGTACGTACGTTCTTTTAGAGCAAAGCTACAGATTAAAAATGCCCAAGGCGAAGCGGTCAGAAGTCTGGCTGTACTTCACAGCAAAATATGCAAACTCAGCAGCCTGCAACAAGTGCTTTAAGCTGATACTGTGATACTGTGCAAAGGAGGTAACTCCTTGAATCTGATGAAACACCTAGTGACGCATAGCATTTTGTTAAAAGCCGAGAAATGCACTATATTTGATAGCTTGCTGCGAGACCTCACACCGTGCACATCTACTGCGGGTGTGGTGCCTGTTATCAGACGCGGAATTAGCAACATCCCCCAAGAACCCTAGGAGTAGAGTCCTGGCTCCTAGTCCTGCCAGTGTAGCAGAAATGATGACGGATGATGATGGCAGCAGCCGCCTTCTCTGAGTGAGTGGCTTAATGTTGTTTGTGTGTAATTTACGTTGAGTACGCTAACCACGTTATTAGATTAATACATGTAAGGTGAACTAGCAAACACCGTCGTAGTTACATGCGGCTGTCTATCTTGTTTGATGGCAGATACTCTCTTCACCCTGGCCAAAAAGGCTAAAATGACCAAAGAAAAAGTGGGAAACAGCTAAACATGAGAGGTTTTTGGACAAAGTTTGTGTTTTTTCCAATGTTTAAGCACTGCTTCCAGCCAAGAGTGATACCATATATGCCCTATAGCTGTAGAAAAGGCTAACATTGTTATCTTTTCACAAAAAAACAGCTAAACATGAGAGGTTTTTGGACAAATTGTGTGTTCTCCATTCTTTAAGCACCAGTTCGAGCACCGTTTAAGCACCGGCACCGTTTCAAAAGTACCGGTTTGGTACTGGTATCGGATAAAACCTAAACGATACAGGGAAACTCTCCCTGAATTCTTATATCTATTTTTAAACTTGCCTATCTTTTTGAATAAGCAATTTTTCAATTGATCGGCTCAGTAGTATTACCAAAATGTCTCTGTAAAGTCTTTGTGATTGAGAAAACAATCATGATAGCTGGCCAGCAAAATAAAGAAAGTCTATAGCACTGAATGCGGACGTGTGTGAGTACTTCGGTCCAAATACTCGAGGTCCAGAGGAACAGCTGGCGTGAGTGTCACCAATGGGAATCATCATTGTAAGATCATCAAGATCATGTAAGATGGTGAAAGATGTACCCTTACGGTTTTATTTTTGTTTTGTCTTTTTTTCTTTAATGCTGAATTTTATCCATCAGGATGGATAAAATATGGATAAATGCCCTTCACTAATTCTCATGAAAGGAGACATCTTGTGGTTCAAAGTTTTGACAGTGGAGTAGTTGGTCATCTTGTTTTGTTTCATGCTGTCAAATGTCACACTGGCTCTGACTCTTTCCTTCTCTTCAACTGATGGAGACAAACCAAGGAAGGAACACAGTCGGTCTATTTCTCGTCCACAGTCCTGTTCACATTAAAAAGCTTCAGCATGAGCCTGAGGGGAGATATTTTCTTTTCTTGTTTTGTTTTGTTTTTTGTTTTTTTGAAAAGAGGCAGTGCTATTTCGAACATCTTTATGTGCTAATATTTCTGTAAGAGTTAATGGCAAATTTTGGGAAGCTTGTTTCTGTACACTTATTTTGCCAAGAACAAGATTGTGCAATGCATGAGATGTATTCTGTCATGACAAAAGATCTCATATCTGCTTCTACACTACACTATAACATATTCACTATTAAAGAGTTTATTTTAGGCAGTGTACTATAGTTTATGATTAAATGATAAATGAGTTCACCTTAGGTAATTGTTAGCACGCAAGCAGGAATGAGTTTATGAACCAAAAAGTATCCATATCAAACTTGTGCCCAGTACTGCCAGAAAATAAATTAGCTTCAGGTACTACAGAGGCACAGCAGGGGAAATTCACAGGTTGGTCCTTAATTAACTGAATTAAACTGAAGTGGAAAATTGTTACTTTTTACTTCTACTCAAGTATACTTTTGAGGACAGTAATCTATTTTGTACTCCAATACAGTTATTTTTAAGCTACACTCACTAATAATTTTGTCAGTGTAATTGTGTTTATGTAAAATATAGCTCTACCCATTAATAATTGTAACTATATCACATTACTGATGGCTTTTAATGTGTAAAAATATTATTGTAAAGAATATGCTACTTTTCATGTCATTATTGTGCGAAAAACAATAATAAACAAAGAAAGGATTAATTAATTTACATCAGGAGCTAGACCTGCAAGATGTTTTACCCAATTGCAGTTTCTATTATTTTGTTTCATACAGTGTATAGTTTTAGACAATAAAAAATTCTGATGAAAATTGCACATAAGCCCAAATCACCGCACCTCAATCAAACCTTCATAGAACATGTAATGAAGATTTGAATAAGTCTCCTTTTTCTCCCACCAGCTGTTCACGTGATCATACCACGACCCAAAAGTCCCTGGAGCCATAGAATATACAAAAGAATGGTTACACAGGAATTCAGATGATTTTCACCTTTCTTTACACCAAAACTACACTGAACTCACTCTTCCCCTCCATAAACTCCTGCAGATAGGTGCTCCAGTCTCCTGGTTCTGGCAGGGCACTGTTCATGCGTGAAAAGTGGAAATAAGACACTACATTGTCCTTTGCATTACGGGCCACATAGATTATCTGTAGAAAGATGACACTAAATTATAATCTGTGGGTTTCATGACTTACTCATTATTGTAGGTACAGATATGTATTACCCTGCAGCGCTGCTCCCAGAACGACTGTGGTACAAACTGGACCGGTAGATGTGTTTTAATGAGACGAGGAGTGGTGGGAAGTTTCTCTGCTTGTTCTGTACCTGAGTGATTAAAAGGATTAGTTTGTGTTCCTAAATTTTAAAGTTCAAGCTAAAGAGCTAAACTGCATAATCCAGTAATAATTCTCAATGTTTTACCAATATAATCTATGTAAAGAACATTGTTATAAAAAACAAAAACAATTTTTTTTAAATTAATCCCCATTAAACATTCAGAAGTACAGATTTCAAGACAGAAAAGTTACTTTTTTCAAGTCCGGTTAACACCTCAGATATCTTAAATGCAGTGAGTGTAATGACTTGTATATGCATTACACAAACTTTTAGTTGGAGTTTTTTTTTCATTCATTCAGACAAACAGGTCTTGTTTTATATGTCAAAGTGCAACAAAAGCAACTCTCTGAAGGTCCTAACGTTCAAGTACTCTAAATTGAGATATACATGTGTTTTTTGTTATTGTATGATATGGTAGATAACATTTGAGTGACCATAAATAGTGAACACATTATTTAACACCTGTGGGTAAACGAGGTTTGCAGATCTCCAGGAAGGGTACTCTATCATTAAGAGGGATGGATTTTTGACGGTCTGGACCCATGTGTCCAAAATATAGAAGATCGAGGATGTAAGACACCCATGTGGTCCCTAAGAGTGAAACAGATATATACTGTTCAGTGAATTATCAACCCAAGATAATATAAGCTCTATAATCACATTCACAATCAGAATCAGAATCAGAATCAGAAAGGGGTTTATTGCCAAATGTTGAGCAGGTTTACAACATTAGGAAATTGCTGCGGTGCTTCAGTGCAAACATAGTGTCATAAATAGCACTTAAATAGTGTCATAAATAGCACTTAAATAGACATGAAAAAATAAAAGTAGGGATAAGAATTAAAAGTGCTACGTAGAAAGATATGTGCATGAGCTATACATGAGATATATACATGAGAATAAGAATTAAGAGTGCTACGTAGAAAGATATATACATGAGTGCAGGTGGTGATCAGTGCCAATCATGGAATGATGCAGTGACACAGCGTAGGGTCATGTGTTAGTGGTGGGAACAGTCATATGGTTATTGTTCATGTGTCCAACAGCAGAGGGGAAGAAACTGTTCTTATGGCGAGAGGTTCTGGTGCGAATGGACCGGAGCCTCCTGCCTGAGGGGAGCAGGTCAAACAGACTGTGTCCAGGGTGAGAAGGGTCAGCTGAGATCCGAGCTGCACGCCGCAGTGTCCTGGAGGTGTACAGGTCCTGCAGAGATGGGAGTCTGCAGCCAATCACCTTCTCAGCAGAGCGCACAACACGCTGCAGTCTCTGTTTGTCCCTGATAGTGGCTCCAGCGTACCACACGGTGATGGAGGAGGTGAGGGTGGACTCGATGATTGCAGTGTAGAACTGCATCATTGTCCGTGTTGGCAGGTTGAATTTCTTCAGCTGCCTCAGGAAGTACATCCTCTGCTGGGCTTTCTTAATGACGGAGGTGATGGTGGGCTCCCACTTCAGGTCCTGGGTGATGGTGGTACCCAGGAAGTGGAATGAGTCCACAGAGGTGATGGGGGTGTCAGTCAGGATGATGGGGGGGAGTGGGGCTGTGTGCTTCCTGAAGTCCACAATAATCTCCACTGTCTTCTGGGCATTCAGCACCAGGTTGTTGTGGCTGCACCAGGACACCAGACGTTCAACCTCCCTCCTGTAGGCAGACTCATCCCCGTCAGAGATGAGCCCAATAACGGTGGTGTCATCTGCAAACTTGATTAGCTTGACAGACTGGTGGGTGGAGGTGCAGCAGTTGGTGTACAGGGAGAAGAGCAGAGGAGAAAGAACACAGCCCTGAGGGGAGCCGGTGCTGATGGTCCGAGAGTCAGAGACATTCTTTCCCAGCCTCACATGCTGCTTCCTGTCTGTCAGGAAGTCAGTGATCCACCGGCAGATGGGATCAGGCCCATTCATCTGGGAAAGCTTGTCTCGGAGATGGTCTGGAAGGATGGTGTTGAAGGCAGAGCTGAAGTCCACAAACAGGATCCTGGCATAGGTTCCTGGGGAGTCCAGATGCTGCAGGATGAAGTGTAGGGCCATGTTGATGGCGTCGTCTACAGACCTGTTGGCTCTATATGCAAACTGCAGGGGGTCCAGGAGGGGGGCCGTGAGGGTCTTGAGATGGGAGAGAACTAGGCGCTCAAAAGACTTCATGACCACAGATGTCAGAGCCACGGGTCTGTAGTCATTTAGTCCAGTGATCCTAGGTTTCTTGGGGACAGGGATTATGGTGGAGGACTTGAAGCAGGCAGGCACATGACATGCCTGCAGTGAGGAGTTGAAAATGCCAGAAAACACTGGGGCCAGCTCGTTTGCACAGTGTCTGAGGGTGGCAGGAGACACGCCGTCTGGGCCGGGAGCTTTCCGAGCATTCAGGTTCTTAAACTGCTTCCTCAACACACTCAACACACTCAGTTAGCGTCATTTTAATTCCTTTTGAAGAGTTTTAAAAAATATAGCTAATATAACTTACGTCCATGCATGCACACATACAGTCCGCAAATTTGGGCTTTGTGAAGGCCGTTCCAAAAGATTAATGTTAGTCCTCTTTATCTATTCCAGTTTTGATGTGTGTTTGGGATCATTGTGCTATTGGAACACCCAAGAGGGTCCAAGTTTCAACTATCCAGCTGTTAATTTGAGGTCATATTCCAGGTGATTACCAGGAGGACTATTTAACCCTGCACAGACAGCTGCTCCACGCCAGTCCTTTACTCACCCCTCAATAGTAACTTGGCTCCCTGCAAAGCTTTGTGTATGTTCAAGTATTGCATGAATTGTGTTAACTATACCTCCGTGTCTCTCCATTCCCCTGCACACTAGTAACTAGTGATGGCCAAGTGAAGCTTTCTGAAGCATTGAAGCTTGTATTGAAAAACGGTTCATTACTCTAAGCTTTTCAACACAGTCCGCTCTGGTGACATCTGGTGGCCAAAAATATGAGGAGCAGCTTGAATCCACAAAATAAAACCAACTGCTTCATTAAGATTGCTCACTCTACAGAGTGGAATTCTGTCTGATATTGGGCCGCCGTTGTGTTGCTTTGAACGTGAATTCTTTGGTGGTTAAAAAAATGTGGTTTATTTGTTTAATAAATAATTTTGACCAGTAAATTCTCCTTGTTTAAACATGCACCATGGTTTGGTCTTTCTTTGCCTGTGACTTCTTGATGTTGGTAAATACAATAATTGAAAAATACCACATTACATATAACATACATATAATAATGTACAACACATTATGGAGTAGGCTTCTGCTGTGAGGTCCTGCCTCCATAAATAATATTATATTAGGGAGATTTTCCAAGACATATTTTTGACCTGGGGGTAGAATTGATTGTGAACTGGAAAGGGAAAATGCTTATGAACTTGCAAATTAAAAACATGATGCATTTAAAGTAGCCCTTTTTCATTTTTATTTAAGAAGAGAATTTGTTCTAGTGTGCGATGGCCAAACCTGTTCCTTTTCATGGAGATAATTTCTCCTGCCCTAAGGAAAATCCCTTCACATGGCACAGGGGAGGCTGGAGTGCAGAGAAACTGGTAGAGATGCAGTTATACATTCTACCTGGGCCCCACAAACTATCAGATAACGAGAATAAATACATTCAATTGCTGCACATTTGACAGACTAACATTTTCAGATTAATTAAACAATAAAATATATATTTTTACAACATTACATGTAAAGAGTCAAGTGGAAGTTATTTAATGATATTTATATTATGGAAGCAGATTTTTGACATTTTACCTTTTTCCCGTTTTCAGATAAAATAAACACGCACAAAACAAAAGCAAACAGCCAGAACACAAAGCTGGAAAACCCACCCGATTGACAAAAGTCAACTCAAAATTCTCCCACACAACAGAACCTCCTCTATTCCTCGCTGGCTCCAAATCTCTCAGTGGAATGATCAGTGGTTCGCTATCTGTCACCATCAAAACACTCCACAAATCCCGCGAATGATTCATTTCCTTATCCGGTCGTTAAGTCATGACGTGACGAATCCTACTTCCGGGCCTAAAGTAGTCTGCGTTTAATATGGCTTTTGTGTTGTTAACATGTTTAATGTTTTGTATTTTCTTCTATTTGATCTCGAAAAGCTCCTAAAACAGTCAGTGATCACTGTTGACCTCCCTCGGCTTTTATTACCGCTAATCATTTATTTAAGCTCAGTTTTTAAAACCTTAGGATGTAACTACAGCCCAGCCCATGCAGCAGTATATGAATGACTAACCTCATATTGTGGGTGGATTATCTCAGTTGTTCTCCTGGCTGAAGTTTGGTCCTTTTACAGCATCCTGCCATGCGATTACATTTGTTCCTGACCACCGAGAACACTCACGTTAACTTTTATCGAGTGGAAAAAAAGTTAGCCTGTTTATATTATGCTAACATAGCTGTGTCACTAGCGGTCACGTAGCACATCATTATATACCAGCTAGCCAAACTTCAGTAACCCTACAAACGTCACTGCTGTTTAGTTTTCTGTCTTCATTTGGAAGTGATAACAGAGCTGTACGTTTTAATTTGTTGCCAAAACCCCGCAGTCAGGACATGCTATATTGTATTTAGATAGAAGCTAGCGAGCTAACTCCCTGCTAACTTCTAACTCCGTTAAATGTCATAAATTCCGTTTTCATGGATGCCTGGATGTTAAACTCAATTGTTACACCTGGTAGAGCAGAACACTGATCATTTTATTAAAGATGAAAGACTTTAGACAGTTTTTCAACTCTCAGTAATGCCATAGTGATCATTTGATATATGGACCTGCAGCGGAGTTTAGGCCCAGAGACACGGCTAGTGACGTCAGACTTAATGACCGGATAAACCATTGACTCATCAGACACCGAAGCAGTTAGGTTCTAAATGAAGCTTCAGACGTCACTGATCACGTGACTCTGGCCAAACAAATCTAGCTTCAACACAGTGCTTCTGAAGCAGTGTGTTGATTTTTTTGAAACACGCACCAGAGCTTCAGCTTCAAGCGGGCCATCACTACTAGTAACCTTTTCCCCTTTCCGTTCCAGCCTTCTACGGTCCTGATCACGGCTTCCCTGTGCTGTGATCCCAGTTTTCTTCAGTTCTGCAATTAGCCTCTCACCTCCCTTGGTTATTCTGGGTCACCTTTTGTTGAATAATAAAACTTGTACTTACTCGTACTGAAGTGTATTGAGTTTATTTTTGGGCCCCACTTGTGTGTGTGAAAATTAGGTTCATGACACTGGGTCCTCTTCCAGACCCTGGCAAAGTGGTAACACAGACAAATAACTTGTACTTACATACGATTGTTTTAACTGATTATCTTGGATTCTGTGGTTATCTAAAATTGCTCCAATAGACTTTCCCAACTTCTGTAAATTTGCTGTTCTCCTTCTTAGATCTTCACTGATTTTCTTGGACTTTCCCATAGTTCTGAAGTTTGGTAAATCCAATGAGTGTTGTCAAACAAATCCTTTTTTTATGCTACAAAGAGAAGCTACCGGTTGCAGTTAATCATGATCAGTAACAAGAAGTTAATAGTCCTTGGCCTTGTCAATTTGAAAGATATCTTAGAACATTCAGCATGACTTAGTAAACGCTTTAAGTGAGTGTATATATATATTTGAGCCCGTGTTTCTACTTTTTATCAAAGCAAATGGATTAGAGAAATTCCAATCAATTCAAGGTTGTGACTTAATTCTTGCTTTTTAAATAATTAAAGCTGTATGTTGTATAATCATTTTAACCTGGAAAAAGAGTATTTAAAAAAGTGTTTTAAGCCCCTAATTACCATGAAATTCAATCCCATGATTCATATATGTAAACTTCTGACCAAAGCTATGTCTATAGGTGTACATCTGCAAAGGTGATGGTGATTGTTAATGTTACCAAGTGGGAGCATATACTTGGCCAAAGAACCTTGAGAAATATCATATTCACTAGCTTTCAATCTCTGCTGTGCACTAATGCATATAAAAATCTGTCTACCAAAGTTACCTGATTTAGGGTAAGTAGCAATAAGAATATCATCTGGTCTTGCTTTGAAGTTCTGTAGATTATCCCAGTTGTCAGTAATCTGATGGACCATGCAGACTCCATGGAAGTCAAACATTTCTGGCCGAGGTAGGACCTCCATCTATTTCAATTAATAGCTTTTTTTCTAAATAGCTTCCCGAATTTTCTTTCTGTATTCTCATGTATCATCCGTCCTATTTCTGACTGCTTTATCACCTGATCATCTCTGCTACTCCTTCCGTGATTGTACTCCACAAATCAGTAACCTTCACTATTTCTAGCCACACCACACTTTGTGCACTTGCTTTTCAGGGTTCTGGTTTTTCCTGTTCATCTCTGAATTCTGCCTCAACAAGTTTTCTTTTGTTTGTTTCTCTTCCTTGTTTTATATAAATGTTTAGATCAGGTATGATGCCATACAATTCTGCAAGCTTCATGTAGTTCAACTCATTGTTTATGCGTATTTCTCAGAGTAACCTACTATTAGTTCTTGATTTTTTGGAATTCTATGTATATATTTAAGTCACTGAGTTTAGATTATCCTATCTCAACTGTGTCGTTGTTGTGTTGTTACTCCATATGATATGTGAGTTTCTCTGTGTTTCTGGCTTCCATCTCTGCTAGTTTTCTATTATTGAAGTTCTTCGTTTCTAGTTTAGGTCTATTCTTTGTGAGTTTATTTTTTGAGTGTCTGCACAGCGCAATAAAGCTGCCTCTTTATCCTTCTGTGTCTGTGAGTCCTCATCCTGCCTGCCACAGCACTAAACACGACAGAAGTAATACCTGGTGAAAATAACAGTTAATATTTCATCATTAGATTTAATCCAGTTAATCACTGAATGTTGATTTTTAATGCAGAACATGATTTTTTTTTCAGGAGCCAAAAAAACAAACAATAAGAAAAACACTGTAGAAGTTTTGCACTGTGCATTTTCTCATTTAAGGAGAAACCTTGTGGTTCATCACACGAACTGTCATTTTCTTTTAATTTTTATACTGATTCTGACATTTTCCTTCCCCAAAAGGAAGGAACACCATTGGTCTATTTCTCTTTAAAAGTCCTGTTGACATTAAAAAGTTTCAGCATCTTGTTGTGATTATGCAGATAAATGGTTATTAGAAATGCATTATTCTTCAAATCAAAAATGGATTTCATAAAAAATTATTGAACTCTCAAACCTTATTGCAAAAATATTTTAATTACAAATAAAAAAATGTATAAGTCTTGTGGAAACTGCAATTTCAACAGATTCAATAAACTAAGTCAAAAGTTAGTTTTCTTTCTCAAATTTAAAATGAAGTTTCTAAATATTCTTCAGTGATAAAACAACTGTGTCCAGATGAATTGAATCAATGTTTGAGGCTAAAGAAAGAGTTATTAGATGTTAAAATACTCCCTAAAGCTGAGTGAAAGTAAAGGTCCTTCCAATGTATATGTAAAACTGACCCTTTTCATGAGTATTAGTGCCCTAACGAATGTTTACATCATTCCCTGAACACCTAGACTTTTGTTTGTTGTTTGCCTTTTTAATTTCTCCTATTTGAGTGTAGTTGGATCTTGTAAGAATAAAACTATGAATCGCCTTTAAACAGAAAGTGGTTTTAAAAAGGTGTGCTGATATGAGGATAATGGGTTAACTTTACAGCATACCACAAAGTTGCCATTATTTAACAAAGTTTAAAACATGTTACTGAGCAGAATGAAGGTGCAGAAAAGCCAAAAGTATAATATCCATATACGATAACACATGGTGTCAGACAAATCATACCTGACCATCATTTTTTAAAGAATGGAAGCTATCATATATAAGTTGGTACTGTTTCTGGAAATTGTTCTGTCGAATTTATCATTTCTGCAGGACAGCTCAGGGTTGTGAACTCTGCCACAGCTCTCTATCATCTACCTGAAATTTAGTTTGTTTAAATTTCATATCAAATTTGGCTTATTTCTTAACTCTTTAATCACATATCAGTGCAGAGTTCCATCACACCCAGCTGGGGATCTAAATTTCATAACGAAACTTTAGATCAGGATTCTTCATTTTCTGCTTGTAGTCTTCATCAAACTGTTCATTCTGGGCCACAGTGAAGTGGTTCTTCCAGTCACCAACTTTTCCTGAAGAAACAGAGAAAATAATTCAGGTTATTTGATCAACCTATTCATAAATGCAGTACACAGTTCTCAGAAGAAACACAGAGGGGAACAAAACAACTTTTAGGTTTAGACATTTATACCTTTTCTCATGAAAGGAGATATAGTCTGGTTCATTGAATCGAAGGTGGAGTAGTTGGTCATTTTATTTTGTTTCATATTGTCAAAAGTCACGCTGGCTTTGACTCTTTCCTTCTCTTCAGGTGATGGAGACAAATTAAGGAAGGAACACAGTCGGTCTATTTCTCGTCCACAGTCCTGTGTGAAGTGTTATTTTATATTTCATTTATATGTTCTTCAAAGAAAATGATACAAAGGCAAAGAATTTGAAGTTAAAATAACAACTGCATAATGTTTCTTTTGGTAAACATAGAAAGCGAGTCCCACAGACTAGAACACCAGACGAAGGCTAAGTATTTCCTAAAAGCTATTTAATCTTTCAGCAAGGGCAACGTGTTTATTAACAAACTCAAGACACTTTTTAATGTAATGAGCTTTGTTGTAAAGGGCATTCTTTAGCACAGCTCATGATACCTCAATCAAATCTTCATAGAACATGTAGTGAAAATTTGAATAAGTCTGCTTCTTCTCACACCAGCCGTTCACATGGTCATACCACGATCCAAAAACCACTACAAACACACAACAAAACACAACAGAGTGTTTACATGAGAAATAAAATGAAAACAATGTCTCTTCTTTCTACAGTAAAACTAAACTGAACTCACTCTTCCCCTCCATGAAGTTCTGCAGGAAGGTGCTCCATTTCCCCGGTTCTGGCAGGGCACTGTCCATGCGTTCAAAATGGAAGTAGGACACTGCATTGTCTTTTGCATTGCGGGCCACGTAGACTACCTGCAGAACCAGACAACAACAAGTTCTAATCTGTTTCATAAATCCCATGTCTCTATGGTTACAGGTATATATGCATTTTACCCTGCAGCGCTGCTCCCAGAAGGACTTTGGTACAAACTGGACTGGTAGATGAGTTTTAATGAGACGAGGAGTGGTGGGAAGTTTGTCTGCCAAGTCTGTACCTGTAAGGTAAGAATGATTGGTTTGCCCCTAATAAGTTGGACTTTTCTAGATGTCAGAGGTCAACATGGCTAAAAGGCCAACATTTTAAGGCACTTTCGAGTGAGTTTGCAAACAATTTTGAGTGTCTAATAACCAAATAGATTTGAAAAATAACCAAATATCAAGCAAAAAAAAAATTATATCACTCTGTTTAGACAACAGTGAATGTGAAACACACTGAGGTTGCATTTTAGCAGCTGCTGTTTCAACATGTGACACACAAAAAATTTCTGCAATCAGAACTGATCTGAGACCTTTGGGCATAGGGGGTTCGCATCTCTCCAGGAAGGGTACTCTGTCATGAAGAGGGATGGAAGTCTGACGGTCTTGACCCATGTGCGCAAAATACAGAAGATCTAGGATGTAGGAGACCCATGTGGTTCCTGAGGTTGAAAGAGATAAAACCATGCTGTTCAGTGGGAAATATAGCAATCCATGAAATTATTTATTTAAAAAAAATACTATAGTAACTAGCTCCACACAACCCTTGTACATGCCCTTAAGCTTTATTTATATAGTGCCTTTCAGCACAACATTTAGCTCAAAGGTTTTTTAAAGCCAATAAAACACACAGAGAGATAAAGAGAGTCTAAAATAATTTCCAAGGCTTTGATTTGAGTTTAAATCAGTTTACTTTCACATGTCTTCACTTTCTTATGTTCACCCAGGCTGGCACAATTCTGTCTACTAAGGTTAAATTAACCTTACCTGCTTTAGGGTACGTAGCAATAAGAATATCATCTGGTCTTGCTTTGAAGTTCTGTATGTTGTCCCAGTTTTCTGTAAAGTCTGTGATCATGCCAACTCCATGGAAGTCAAACAGTTCTGGTCGAGGTCGCACCTCCATCTCTTGACTTTTTTTTATTATTAGAATAACTGCCTGAGTTTTTATTCCACACTTTAGAGTATCTTTCACCCATATGATGTAATTTTTTTGTCTGCTTTACTGTTTTATTCTCTGCTCCTCCTTGACATCAGAAATGAGTAACCTTCAGTAATTACACCCTCAGTGCACTTTGCTCCTGAAGGTTGTGTTACTGATTAATGATTAGTCAAAGTGTAACCAATATGTCCACTCACCAAGAAATAATTAAAAAAAAATATTGATAACAACAGATAACAGGGTCTGATTTAGGGTCTGATGGCAGTTTACCATCGGTGTCCAATACCTCAAAGTAGAGCTTCCCAAGGTGTGGGGCCCGCCCCCTGGGCATGGTATGAAAAGGGAAAAAAAAAGATTGTTTGGACACTGCTAGCATAGCATGAAAGGTTTTTGACGGGGCTCCCACACTAACGCAAAGCAGGAGATGAAGCATCGCTGAATATGTTTCCAAGCAAAGTTCATTCTAAGCCAAAGACTAGAAAATATGGTGAAGCATGTCTTCCCTTTGGCTCCACCTGCACAAGTGCCAAGGTAGGTCTTATTACAGTTTTTTCTGAATGCTTAAACCCTAACTGTGATTCCTGTAGCACAATCTCTAAAACTATTCAGACTTATAGCAAAACCACTCACTGAGTTTGCAAAACTAAAAGCACAAAAACTGCTTTGCACTCAGTTTGCAATTTTGTAACACACACTTTGCAAAACTGTAGGCACAATTCACTGCACAACACTCAATTACCAAATTTCCAACACACTCCTAGCAAAAGTATACACATGTATGGCTATCATTAACACTAATTTGCCAACTGTCTGGCACACTTTCACATGTCAAAACTTTCTTAGATAATTAGTTCACTTTGCAATCAGCCTAAGCACTATAATACAGGTAAGCTCTGTGTGCGGAGTACAATGGAGGGAGCAGAAAGAGTGAGAAGTAGAGGAGGCCGAGGAAGAGGACGTGGAGGTGAAGAAGTAGGATGAAGAGGACGACAAGGACAAGGAGGAGCAAGAGGAAGACGAGGAGGGGGGAGAGGAAGAGGAGGAGGGGGGAGAGGAAGGGTAGGAAGAGTAAGAAATAGAATTGCTGATGACATCAGAGCTACAATAGTGGACCATGTAATCAACCGTGGAATGACCCTGAGGGTAGCTGGCCAACGGGTCCAGCCTAACTCGAGCCGCTACACTGTAGCAAGTACCATAAGGACATCTTGAAATGAGAATCGGTTAGTACAGTCACTTCGCACAAAGATTTGTAGCACTGCCATATGCCAATGAGAAACACACCAATACCATTGATGTAAAAATACTGAAATTGTTACTTTACAGAATTGCTAGATGACCAGATGCTGGGGGCAGAGGAAGCATGTTCACTGCAGACCAAGTAACCCATATAGTCATTATGGCGATTGCAAATAATCCTATACTTGGAAATAAACACTTGTGTTTGTTTTGATGTGTTTCAAGTACACCAGTACTTGAAGTTTGGATCCCTCTATGCTTATGGATCTATGACAGAAGTATGAGCTCAAACTGACATAGCCTACCTTGTGCACAGAGAAAGCAAAAGCCAGATGTGTTTTGTATTCATACCATCAGTGTGCAGTTGGCGCATTGTGTGCTTAGGAGATGATGGCTTGTGTGTACTGTTTGATACGGAAACACCATTTTTACGAAGGTGTGAAGAGTTAATCTAGCTGTGTTTGCTTTTGCAAGAGAACTACAATGTTTTGATTATTGGGTGACAGGTTTTCTTATTTGTGTGAAGAGTTTTGCAAAATTAGCCAATGGTTACAAAAAATGTGCTTAAGCAATCAGAAAAAACTGTAATAGGATTAAAAAGTTTCTTATCTAACTAGATGTCAATCATTTAGCATAAACTTGGTTTAAAAGGAACTCATATCAACAGTAACACATCAACAGCCCGTATGGTACTGATTAATGATTAGTCAAAGCACCGACTGCTTCTGAGAAAAAGCACAGGCACAGTTCCAGCAGTAAAAACTTTCACAACAGCAGAGGTGAATTATCAATATGAAGGCTATTATGTTTCATTTCCAGCTTTTGTCCCACCCGCTTTCAATCAAAAACACAAACACAATGACACTAAATCTTCTGTTAAATCGCAGTTTGGTTTGCCCTCTTTCTCTCCTGCTGTAGGTGCCACCCTGTGCACCTGACCCCACTCAGTAGTGAGGCACTGAAGTGGTAAAGCTTGGTAGGGAATAGCCACCATGGAAATGAGCCTTTTATGACAACAACTGCGCTGCGTGTTTATTACCTCACTCCTCGTTGACACTGAGGAAATTTGCACCAGCCAACATGTATGACAATTTCCCAGCCGTTCTAAAAGCTGCTCAAATGAGCCTTGCTTGGATTGGAGCAGAGGGCAGTGATGGTAGTGAGGGAGGAAGGCAATATTTGATTACAGTTTTTTCTGATTGCTTAAGCACATTTATTGTAACTATTGGCTAATTTTGCAAAACTCTTCACACAAATAAGAAAACCTGTCAACCAATCATCAAAACATTGTAGTTCTCTTGCAAAAGCAAACACAGCCAGATTAACTCTTCACACCTTCGTAAAAATGGTGTTTCCGTATCAAACAGTACACACAAGCCATCATCTACTAAGCACACAATGCGCCAACTGCACACTGATGGTATGAATACAAAACACATCTGGCTTTTGCTTTCTCTGTGCACAAGGTAGGCTATGTCAGTTTGAGCTCATACTTCTGTCATAGATCCATAAGCATAGAGGGATCCAAACTTCAAGTACTGGTGTTTATTCAAACACATCAAAACAAACACAAGCGTTTATTTCCAAGTATAGGATTATTTGCAATCGCCATAATGACTATATGGGTTACTTGGTCTGCAGTGAACATGCTTCCTCTGCCCCAGCATCTGGTCATCTAGCAATTCTGTAAAGTAACAATTTCAGTATTTTTACATCAATGGTATTGGTGTGTTTCTCATTGGCATATGGCAGTGCTACAAATCTTTGTGCGAAGTGACTGTACTAACCGATTCTCATTTCAAGATGTCCTTATGGTACTTGCTACAGTGTAGCGGCTCGAGTTAGGCTGAACCCGTTGGCCAGCTACCCTCAGGGTCATTCCACGGTTGATTACATGGTCCACTATTGTAGCTCTGATGTCATCAGCAATTCTATTTCTTACTCTTCCTACCCTTCCTATCCCCCCTCCTCATCTTCCTCTCCCCCCTCCTCGTCTTCCTCTTGCTCCTCCTTGTCCTTGTCGTCCTCTTCATCCTACTTCTTCACCTCCACGTCCTCTTCCTCGGCCTCCTCTACTTCTCACTCTTTCTGCTCCCTCCATTGTACTCCGCACACAGAGCTTACCTGTATTATAGTGCTTAGGCTGATTGCAAAGTGAACTAATTATCTAAGAAAGTTTTGACATGTGAAAGTGTGCCAGACAGTTGGCAAATTAGTGTTAATGATAGCCATACATGTGTATACTTTTGCTAGGAGTGTGTTGGAAATTTGGTAATTGAGTGTTGTGCAGTGAATTGTGCCTACAGTTTTGCAAAGTGTGTGTTACAAAATTGCAAACTGAGTGCAAAGCAGTTTTTGTGCTTTTAGTTTTGCAAACTCAGTGAGTGGTTTTGCTATAAGTCTGAATAGTTTTAGAGATTGTGCTACAGGAATCACAGTTAGGGTTTAAGCATTCAGAAAAAACTGTAATATATATATATATATATATAAGTCACTTTGATAACTTAAAAATGTTATTGTTTGGCTTTTTCGGTGTTTTATTTGTTCGTGAGTGAATTGGTTTGGCTGAGATTAAAGTTATTAGATTAGATTAAATTAAACTTAACTTTATTAATCCCTCGAGAGGGTTCCTCTATCAGTTAGGGTTTAAGCATTCAGAAAAAACTGTAATGTTATGGAAAAATTCTAGTTTATCCTCACATTTTCTTTATGTGTTTAGAATCTCACTGTAGGATTTGTATGCTTAGATAAAGTGTGTGTGTCAGTATGACCTCGTAAAAACTGCTTAGCTCGGTGTAACAATGTTTCAATGTGTTATTCACTAACTGTTTTGCTCAGAAGGATGAAACTCAGGGCCAGTGCCAGGAGCTTCCTGGTAAAAGATAGTAGGAGTTGTTCTCTGTCCAGCCACAGCCTGTGGGACAGAAACCTGTTGTAACTAAAAGATACACAGAGTTGTGTGTGTGTGTGTGTGTGTGTGTGTGTGTGTGTGTGTGTGTGTGTGTGTGTGTGTGTGTGTGTGTGTGTGTGTGTGTGTGGGGTGTTGCAGACCTTATTTGCAAAATTCCATGACATTAATGAGCAATAAGTTAAATTACTAGGATGCAGCTTAATATCCAGCTTATTATCATACTCTGTGCAATATAGTCTCTTACTTGTACTCTGTAGGAAGAGTCACATTTTGTTACCATTATGTTATCACCTTACTTTTAATATACATTTTTTGTAGTTGTAATATAGTACTTTGACCTGCTCAACCAACTGTCTACTCTCCAATGCCTACACTACAAGATCCAAGCACCAGGATTCACAGGATCTCTTTCTTGGACAAAGATGAAAGGCATTAGTGTTGTATTTAAAGTGTACTGGTTTCATTTTGTTTTTTCATGCTTTCCAATATATTATTATGATCTTTATTTCTAGCACACTTTGTTGCATTTCCTGAGCATTATGGAACAGTTTGTGTTGCTTAATGTACAACTTTTAAGAGATTGAGGTTCAGACTGCATGAACATAATCTGTCATGGTTTCCAAGTTTCTTGCACTAGCCCACCTCCCCCTTCTCTCTTTCCTAGCAGTGTTTGTATGTTTGTGGGAGTTATTTTTATCTTCCCATCAGTAGTGGCTCTTCCTGATTACCCACCTTCCTGCCGGCGGGTCAGTGAGTCACTGATCACATTCACCTGTGGCTCGTTAGATAATTTCTGGGGGTAATAATAGATGAAAAACTTAACTGGAGAGCTCACGTAAGATATATTCATTCCAAAGTATCACGAAGCATTGCAGTACTAAACAAGGCAAAACAGGTATTCGACAGAACATCACTTCATATTCTCTACTGTTCACTGGTTTCACCATACTTAAGCTATTGTGCAGAGGTCTGGGGCAATAACTATAAAACCACATTACATTCACTTTTTACTCTTCAAAAGAAAGCAATTCGAATCATCCACAATGCAGGTTATAGGGAACATACAAACTCACTATTTTTGCAGTCTGAAATATTGAAAATTGACGATATAGTGAAATTCCAAACAGCACAAATTCTATTCAAAGCAAAAAATAAAGAACTGCCAGGTAATATTCAGAGTATGTTTTTTTTGAAAGAAGGAAGTTATAATTTAAGGGGTTTTTGTAACTTCAAAACAATGAAGGTACGTACTACAAGAAAAGGCTTTTGTGTTTCTGTTCAAGGAGTGAAACTATGGAACAAACTGAATATGGAATTAAAGCAATGTCCAAACATAAAACTGTTCAAAAAGAGTTATAAAAATATGATCTTCTCGATCTATAAAGAAAAGGAAAATATTTAAATTAAGTGAATGTCTCTATTTAAAAACAAACAAACAAAAAATTCATGATGTGATATTATAGTATATAGTATATCAGAAATCTGTTCACTATTTTTATTACAAATTATATCAGTAAGGAAGCTGACTAAATATTCACTGATAATTTATGGGACAGGGGTGGGATTAAATAAGTGTATACTTCTTCCCACTCCCTTTCAACATGTAAATTAATCAGAATGTTTTTTTGTATGTAATTTGTATAGTATATTTTTTTTCTCTCATTTCTTTTCTAAATGTACTTGTATATTGTTCATGT
The DNA here is from genome assembly GCF_963969265.1 of Rhamphochromis sp. 'chilingali'. Taxonomy (NCBI): domain Eukaryota; kingdom Metazoa; phylum Chordata; class Actinopteri; order Cichliformes; family Cichlidae; genus Rhamphochromis; species Rhamphochromis sp. 'chilingali'. The sequence continues at coordinate 24,677,667 of NC_137939.1, read as the reverse complement.
TAGGTTTGTAGCTTGAACCTATTCGCTGGAACGTTAAGACAATATAATTACACTGCAAGCAAGACGCAAGTAGGCAAACTTCTTCATGGTACTCGTGCACGGGAGAGACTGGACAGAGCGCCGTCCCTTCGCTTGACCCCAGTAGCTCTCGTCCGTTCTCCCGTACACTATCCTTTTATTGAGGTTACATGAATATGCATAGGGTCATTAACATATGACGTCTACATACACACAAAGAGTACCGTGTGTGTGTGTGGGGGGGGGGGGGGGGGGGGGTACTGCTGATCAAAGGGTCATAAAAGCACACAAGCAAACATCCTTGGTTAGGAAGAGGGTAGACTAGACCCCCCCGGTAAGGAAGTCCAGCAGTTCATCTAAACAGAAAAGCACTTAGACTAGAACAAATGTAACTACGTTAATCCTACCATAAAACTATAAGGCAAGATGCAAACTTTTCCCATGCCCCCAAGATGCAGGTGTGCATTCCAGGAATGCACACCAAGCCTCTGTAGCCTGTTAAAGATCACACAACTTATCACTACACAATTAATTATACACTTCTAAGCATCTATGGTTAAATATTTCTAAGCATAAATGACAATCAACAATACAACTCTATCAGTTCACATGTTGAAATAAATTACCAATCAATCAATCAATCAATCAGGCGGTCTACTTAAGGCTGGAGCCACGATGACACTTGGTCATAGTTTGCTGTTTATGTTTGGCTTGGAATAACTTTCTTTTCGAGAACAAAGTTTGCAATCTTGAGCTCAAGTGCAGAAATAAATTGACAATACAGCCCCTCACTGTGCTTTTGGCTTCCATGCATTGATCATCAGGTTTTACAATAAAAGCACAACGTGTACACGTAAAATTAAGGTATTTGGAGTGTTTATTATTCCACTGTATAATTCTGTCACATGTGTAGCCCGGATGGGAATTTGGGAGTAGATACTCGTAATTCCCATGGACTTAAACGCCACAGTAACATAAGGTGTTCACAGTTAATATTATGTGATTTAACTGTACTCTGAATGTAATTTGCCCTGTAATATGTCACAAGGTAAATACAGGTAATTAGAGCAATGAACCTGTTATGTTAATCATAAAGTATTATTTTATGGTATGTAACTCTGAAGAGAGTTAAAGTATTGTTCAGAGTTCTAATTTTCTGGAGGCCCGTGAAGGTAGCATGAAACGGGACCTGTGTATCTGTTGTAATGGAGGAAGAGAGGAGAACGGCATGGAGAGATGCACGAGGTTAGCTGAACCAAAGTGAGAGACTCAGCTAGTTTTACTGAAGTTACCTAGCACAAAAGAGTGTCGGACTAGAAAGCTAACCGTGTGAGAGCTTCGCAACAGAGTATGGGGGAAGTGACTTTGTGTTCAATGGTCGCACCACCGTGAAAAAACTGTGTTTCCAGCTACGACCGCCGAGGCTAAAGGCTAGCCCGGACTGCCTGGCTGCGCCACGGAGGCAGCCGCTATGGACTGTCGGAGAGCTGGACAGTGACTGGCTAACGCGTTGTAGCAGAGACAGCATCCGGTCCGCAGGGAGAGCGGAGAGTGAATTTAGTTTGGGACTGGCGAACGGAAACCTACCGAGCAACTGAACTGTAAGTTGGACTTTCGTGCTCTTACTGGGGAGAAGAGGATTTTTCTCCATCGTCCGGCGTGAGCAGCAAACAGGCCTGCAACAAGTGTGAATGTGAGTGTGTGTGGGGCCCATGTGTGAATATTGTGTATCTAGTGGATTATATAGCATATTTTTGAGTGTACATTCGTGAGTCACTTACCAAGAGGTGATAACATAATTTGTGTTGTTTAACATAATTTCAAAGGGAAATATTTCATTTACACAGCATGTTTCATTTGTTTATGGAGCTGGATATCATTTGAGTTGAGTTAAGAAAAGGGTGTTTTATACATTACTTTTTCCTGCCCTTACATTCAGTAAACGTTTGGTTTGTGTTAAAGAGTTGTCTGGGGTTGATTCTTTTACTACTGGTTAAGTCTAACTTGCAGGCAAAGGTTTACTGATAGTTTCCCTGATTCCTGTCTATACCAGAACCTTTTTGTGGTATCTAGGCTGTAACGAACCTAACACCCCGCCTAGGGGGTCCAAACTGAGGTAAGTGGATTTAGACTCCGTATCACGGGTGGGGTGCTACATAAAATGGAGGCACCGCTGGGATAAAGACTGGTAGTAATTAGTATTAACTTGTGACCCAGACAACCTTTAAAGAGAGGGTGATTTGAAGTTATAGTAGGTTACAGCAGAGCAAAATCAGTTTGTGTTTGGTATTGTGTTACACTATACACATACAGTAAGATTCACACACTCAACACCAAGAAATGGCTCAGTTACGGCACTGGTGTAAAGGAGAAGGCCTTAACCCTTCGCATGCCATACTACTTAAAGATGTTCCCGAGGACACAGAGATTGAAGTCATAGAAAGAACTCTGCAATCCATTAAAGTTCTTGGACGTGTGAAGGTTAGAGGACGTATGTATGATCCTCAGAGCAAGTGTTTGACTGTACTGTGTGAATGCAGAGAGAAGGTAAATACTAAAGCCATTCCTCTGGACATTCTAGCTGATGGCAGCAATTCACCCTGGAGAATCATCGGCCACTTAGAGGAGGAGGATGGTTCGGTTGACCAGCTGGTTGCAGATGACTGGCAGGCATCTCAAACTGATTTGGGACCTGCCGCCACACTTCAGGCCTCCACTCCTGAAGCAATCATCAGAGCTGTTGGTGACCTTCTGCAAAATACCTCTAAGCCTGCCAGTGACAATAGCAGCTACAGGAGGTTGCGCACCTTCTCAGGGGTTGTTCCCACACCCCCAGGAGAGGAGCAGTTGGAGAACTGGATACTACAGGCTCGACTGATGATAGAGGAATATGATCAGCCTGACAGAGAGAAGAAAATCAGGATAATGGAAAGTGTAAAGGGTCCCGCGTTGGAGATTTTACAGGCTGTACGATTTAATAACCCTGAAGCAACACCTCAAGAATACATTGATGTAATTGAGAATACTTTTGACACACCAGAAACAGGAGAGGAACTCTATTTTGCCTTCCGAATGCTATGTCAACACAGAGGGGAGAAACTTTCTGAGTTTCTGAGAAGAATGGAGAGATCTCTCAGCAAGGTGGTCAAAAGGGGAGGTCTGTCTCCTGCCCTAATAGACAAAGCACGTCTTGATCAGCTCATTAAAGGTGCAACAGGGTCTGACCTGATGCTGTTAAGTTTGCGTTTAAGGGAACGAAAAGATAATCCCCCTACCTTTCTGCAGCTGTTAAATGAGGTCCGCATTGAAGAGGAGCATGAAGCTTCTCGGCGCAGACTTAACCTCAATAAAGTCGTGCATGTCAAAAGCGCTACTGTACCCACAGGGGCACACGTGGAAAATCTCAGACTTGAGATACAAGGTCTGAAAACCCAAGTCAGTGATCTCACCACTGCTGCCGGGGTGCCAGGTGTCCATTCACCTGGGGCAGCATCCACAGAGAATGTGGAAGCAGACGGCTTGGGAGAAGACAAAAACTTCCAAGCATTAAAGAAAGAAGTGGTGAGGCTAAGAAAACAGATCTCTGTCATGTCAGTCAACCCCAGCAAAGGGGTTGCGGTGCCCTCACCCAGGCACCATGGTTCTCCCACGCACCTTCAGCGGGGAGCAAGAGCACTCAGAGATCCCAGTCACTTTTTCTGTTATCGCTGCGGGGAGGATGGGCACATCTCTACCAAGTGTAAGGCTCCAGAAAACCACCCTAAAGTGATACAGAAATTCATTCATGCTCAACGGAAACAGGGAAAAAGTAATAGAACTCCCAGTCCTGCCAAAGAACCGACCACCACCAATGTAGGTGTTAACCGGAGTGTTGTCAATGTCAGGACGCCTAGTTTCCCTGAAGGACTGGTAGGGCCACCCTCCACAGCCGGTGTGAAGGTAGATGGTGTACCTTGCACCGCTCTCTTAGACAGTGGCTCTCAGGTGACCATCATTTTTGACAGCTGGTATTCAAAACACTTGTCTCATGTGCCTTTACGCTCTGTTACGGGCCTAGATATTTGGGGACTAAGTGAATCAGAGACCAGCTATCCTTACAGGGGGTACATTCAAATTGAATTGGAATTCCCCGAAGAAAGACGAGAGAAAGTTGAGACTATCCCAGTCCTCGCTTTGGTGTGCCCAGACCCTCGGTGCTCAGATACCATACCTGTCTTGTTGGGCACCAATGTTCATAAAATCAGACCCATTCCTGCAACTGGAAAGAAAGTGAGGGTGGGGAATGTTTGCTCTGCCAAAGTGAATGTTCAGCAGCCTCAGAACCTACCGACTATTATGTCTGAGTCTGCCAAGGATGATGACAGTCCAGTAGCTAACGTTAAGTGGACTGGTCCTGGCCCACTGGTCATTCCAGCTGGGAAAGAACGCATAGCTGTCTGTAAAGTCAAAGACATCCACACTATTGGAGACAGCATCCTCATCACAGAACGGGCAGCTTCACATGCCCTTCCCCCGAGTGTGCTTGTGCAGCCAACCGTACTGTTCTCCAAGATGCTTGATAGAGACAAGTTTCTGGTGCTCATGCGCAACCAGTCACTAAAAGACACTGCCATTCCCATGGGCACTGTGGTCGCACATCTGCATGTAGCTGACATAGTGACTGATGTCCCCGGCCCAAACACAAAAGCTTCTACTATGCTTGACCCATCTCTGTTTAATTTTGGGGACTCTCCTATACCAGCTGAATGGAAACAGAGGCTTAGTCAGAAACTTGCAGAGAGAGGCAAAGTTTTCTCGACGGAGGAATGGGATGTGGGTTTGGCTAAAGGAGTGCAACATCACATCCGTCTAGCTGACCATACCCCCTTCCGAGAGCGGTCCCGCCGTGTTGCCCCAGCTGACCTGGATGACTTACGCCGCCACCTGCAAGGACTTTTGGCAGCGGGGATAATAAAAGAATCAAGGAGTCCCTATGCTTCCCCCATCGTCTTGGCACGAAAGAAAACGGGGCGGTTGCGCATGTGTGTGGACTATCGGACCCTGAATCGCAGAACTGTCCCTGACCAATACACAGTTCCTCGCATTGACGAGGCGTTGGACTGTTTGTCTGGCAGCAGGTGGTTCTCTGTCTTGGATTTGCGTAGTGGATACTACCAAATTCCCATGGCAGAAGAGGACAAGGAGAAGACCGCTTTCATATGTCCTTTGGGATTCTTTCAATTTGAGAGAATGCCCCAGGGGATAACCGGAGCTCCCGCGACCTTTCAAAGAGTAATGGAGAAAGCAGTGGGAGACATGCACATGATTGAGGTCATAGTGTACCTTGACGATTTGATCGTGTTCGGAAGAACTTTGGAAGAACATGAGCAGAGACTAATCAAAGTTCTTGACAGACTGGAAGAGACTGGCCTAAAATTGTCCATTGACAAATGTCAGTTCTGCAGGCCACAGGTGACATATGTTGGACACATAGTGTCAGAGAAAGGGATTGCCACTGACCCAAGCAAAGTTGAGGCGGTAGCTCGCTGGAAGCAACCCACCGATCTCCCATCACTGCAGTCTTTCCTAGGGTTCTGTGGGTATTATCGTCGCTTCATAAAGGACTACTCCATCATTGTCAAGCCGTTAACCGAACTATGTAAAGGTTACCCACCAACCCAGAAGGGAAAGCGAGCTGTCAGAGTCCCAGAAAAGACCTACCATCGCGTAAATGAACCGTTTGGGGACAGGTGGGATGCTGCATGTACAGAAGCTTTCCAGAACATTATACATTCTCTTACAAATGCACCTGTTCTAGCATTTGCAGACCCAACCAAGCCATATGTGTTGCACATTGATGCTAGCCTTCAGGGGTTGGGTGCTGTGCTCAACCAAGAACACCCAGAAGGGCTGCGACCAGTTGCATTTGCTAGCCGAAAGCTTAGCTCATCAGAGAAAAACTACCCCGTGCACCAGCTTGAGTTTTTGGCGTTGAAGTGGGCTGTAGTTGACAAGTTTCACGACTACCTGTATGGAGCACAGTTCACTGTGAGGACGGATAACAATCCCCTCACATATATCCTCACCACTGCCAAGCTCAATGCCACCGGGCATCGGTGGTTAGCTGCTCTTGCCACTTACGATTTCACTCTCCAGTACCGACCTGGGAGCAGCAACATTGATGCTGACGCGTTATCGCGCAACCCCTTACCAACAGAGGACACTGATTGGCAAACTCTGCCCTTGGACAGTGTCAAAGCTCTGTGTAAGCAGATCTCCTGTAGAAATTCAGCAGGAGGGGGGGCAGTCAGCTTTGCTGAATCGTTAGGAGTTTCCCCTGAGGCACTCCCAGAGTGTTTTGTTTTCCCCACTCATCTTGACTATGGGTGTTTGACCCAGATAAGCAAGGCCGAGCTTATCAAAGCACAAGACAATGATCCAGTGATCGCTCCTGTAAAGAAATCTATGAATGGAGCGATTCCCTTTACTTTCGACAAAGACTCCAATGCAGAAGCCATGTTGCTTCAAAGAGAGGCAAACAAGTTGGCAATCACTGATGGAGTACTCTACAGGAAAGTACAGAGACAACCTGGAAAGGAAATCCATCAGCTTGTACTACCCCGAGAGCATGTTGCCATGGTGCTTAGATCACTTCATGATGAGTCAGGTCACCTGGGGGTGGACAAGACTGTGGAGCTCATACGAGACCGATTCTACTGGCCTAGGATGAGTGCAGAAGTTGAGCAGTACATCAGGAATTGTGGGAGATGTGTTGCACGTAAGGCACCCACACAACGAGCTGCACCATTGAACCAGATCACCAGTAGTGGGCCACTAGATCTCGTGTGTATTGATTTCCTATCCCTAGAGCCAGACTCTCAGGGATATGCTAACGTTTTGGTAGTGACTGATCACTTTACCAGATATGCACAAGCTTTTCCAGCTAAAGACCAGAAAGCCTCCACAGTAGCCAAGATTCTCTGTGAGCGGTACTTTGTGCATTATGGACTTCCGACCCGGATACATTCCGACCAGGGACGTGATTTCGAGAGTAAGCTGATCCACGACCTTCTGAAAGTGTTGGGAATCCGGAAATCCCGGACAACGCCTTATCATCCCCAGGGAGATCCACAGCCAGAGAGATTTAACCGGACGTTACTTTCCATGCTGGGAACCTTGGATTCCAAGAAGAAACAGGCGTGGAATCAGTCCATCAGTCATTTGGTACACGCGTACAATTGTACGCAGAACGAAGCAACTGGGTACTCACCCTACCTGCTTATGTTTGGCAGGGAGGCCCGGCTGCCTGTGGACATCTGTTTCGGAACCAACGACCAGACACACAGCAGTCTGACACATCACCAGTACGTAGCTAAGCTGAAAGCTGATTTGCAACAAGCTTACCGCCTAGCGACAGAGGCTGCTGACAAAAGTCATCAGAGAAACAAGAAAGCACATGACAAGCATGTGAAAGAACAGACCTTGGCACCAGGAGACCGGGTGTTGCTAAAGAATTTTGGTGTCTCTGGAAAGCACAAGTTGAAGAATAAGTGGAGAACTGCACCCTATGTTGTGCTTGACAAAATGCCCCGTCTACCAGTATACAGAGTGAAACCTGAGAAGGGAAGGGGGGTGGAGAAAACGGTGCATCGTAACCACTTATTACCCATAGGGTATCTAGTGAGACTTCCAAATGATAGTGAACCAGAGTTGTTTGATAGACCTGTCACTCGATCCCAAAGGGGACTCGCCAAGGCTACACCAGTTGACAATCAAGGAGATGCAATATCTTCTTCAGAGTCGGAATCCGAAGATGCATGCCTGACACAATTCCCATACATGGATTGTGAAAACCTTCTGTCACTGTCAGAACAGCTTCTGAGGGACCAAGGTCAAAAGCCAAATGTGTTGGATCTTGAGAGTTCAACCACTGATTTGGCAGATATTGAAAGAAATTCAGATGATCATAACCCTCCAGATCTCCAGCTAGACCCTGAGGCAGTTACAGTGACTGGCCCTGAGGAGGGAACCGAAGAGAGTGGGATGTCGCTGGAAGGAGAGGAGCATCCAGTGTGCCGCCCACAAAGACTAAAGAGGCCTGTGGTGAGACTGAGTTATGATGAACTCGGGCAATCATCAGATCACCCTGTAGTGGTTTTGAGCCATGGGGTTTTGGTGGGAAGTGGCACTTACAGACATTCACGAGATCACACTTGCCAGACTTCATGGTGTCACCCACTAGCACTATGCCCTTCCTGTGTTAAATTAGAGCTGGACTAACAAAGCACAGATTTTTGTGTTTATAAATCTGTGGGGTTTGATAGGGGCATCAAACGCATTTAGAAGGGGGAGGGTGTAGCCCGGATGGGAATTTGGGAGTAGATACTCGTAATTCCCATGGACTTAAACGCCACAGTAACATAAGGTGTTCACAGTTAATATTATGTGATTTAACTGTACTCTGAATGTAATTTGCCCTGTAATATGTCACAAGGTAAATACAGGTAATTAGAGCAATGAACCTGTTATGTTAATCATAAAGTATTATTTTATGGTATGTAACTCTGAAGAGAGTTAAAGTATTGTTCAGAGTTCTAATTTTCTGGAGGCCCGTGAAGGTAGCATGAAACGGGACCTGTGTATCTGTTGTAATGGAGGAAGAGAGGAGAACGGCATGGAGAGATGCACGAGGTTAGCTGAACCAAAGTGAGAGACTCAGCTAGTTTTACTGAAGTTACCTAGCACAAAAGAGTGTCGGACTAGAAAGCTAACCGTGTGAGAGCTTCGCAACAGAGTATGGGGGAAGTGACTTTGTGTTCAATGGTCGCACCACCGTGAAAAAACTGTGTTTCCAGCTACGACCGCCGAGGCTAAAGGCTAGCCCGGACTGCCTGGCTGCGCCACGGAGGCAGCCGCTATGGACTGTCGGAGAGCTGGACAGTGACTGGCTAACGCGTTGTAGCAGAGACAGCATCCGGTCCGCAGGGAGAGCGGAGAGTGAATTTAGTTTGGGACTGGCGAACGGAAACCTACCGAGCAACTGAACTGTAAGTTGGACTTTCGTGCTCTTACTGGGGAGAAGAGGATTTTTCTCCATCGTCCGGCGTGAGCAGCAAACAGGCCTGCAACAAGTGTGAATGTGAGTGTGTGTGGGGCCCATGTGTGAATATTGTGTATCTAGTGGATTATATAGCATATTTTTGAGTGTACATTCGTGAGTCACTTACCAAGAGGTGATAACATAATTTGTGTTGTTTAACATAATTTCAAAGGGAAATATTTCATTTACACAGCATGTTTCATTTGTTTATGGAGCTGGATATCATTTGAGTTGAGTTAAGAAAAGGGTGTTTTATACATTACTTTTTCCTGCCCTTACATTCAGTAAACGTTTGGTTTGTGTTAAAGAGTTGTCTGGGGTTGATTCTTTTACTACTGGTTAAGTCTAACTTGCAGGCAAAGGTTTACTGATAGTTTCCCTGATTCCTGTCTATACCAGAACCTTTTTGTGGTATCTAGGCTGTAACGAACCTAACACCCCGCCTAGGGGGTCCAAACTGAGGTAAGTGGATTTAGACTCCGTATCACGGGTGGGGTGCTACACATGTATGCCACAGTTTGTTTAGATGAGATCTTTGTAATACACACTGCACAGCAGTAGCTGCATACTATATCCAGTCTGTATGCCTGGCTCTGTTCAAATTTCAGTGCAGAACTGAAGTGTGGGATCTTTCATCTTCTTGTAGTCTTCATCAAAAACGTCATTCTGAGCGACGGTGAAGTGGTTCTTCCAGTCGCCAACCTTCCCTGCAGAAAATAAATAAATAAAAAATAAATAAATAAATAATATAATAATAATAATAATAATAATAATAATACAGGTATTTTCCCCTAATGTTACCAAATGCATCACATTACTGTTAGGTGTGTACCTTTTCTCATGAAGGGAGAAATCTTGAAATCCATAACCAGTGTTGGTCAAGTTACTTGAAAAAAGTAATCAGTAACTAATTACTTCCCCCAAAAAGTAATCCCGTTACTTTACTGATTACTTATTTTCAAAAGTAATTACTTAGTTACTTTTTAAAAATACAATTTACAACCTGAAGAGGTGATAAAGTGATAGATCTTTCAGCCCAATTCTACTTTTTCCTACATAATCCATCATACAAAATATAATCAAATGGAAAAGTCTCTTTTTTTAACTTGTTTTTATCAGTTTTAATCTTTTAACTTTATGCATCAAGCAAAAATTTAATTATATGCAACATTCTCTGACTTGAATAAATTAGTTTAACATTTAAATCTATTTTCTACACATTCCAGCACATAAAATAAATTTTTTTGTGTGTGTTTACACTCACTCTTTCAAATAGATGCAAGTAAAACACAGCAGAAAATAAATAAAGTCAAAGACTCAGCGGTCCTGTTGCTCTATTTTCACCTGTAAAGCAGGACTACGGTAGGCGGAGGTTTACCCTGGTGCAGGTGTGCCGCGGTAAGTTGAAGAATCTGCGAGTTTCTCTGTGAATTTCCCATTACGTCGTTGCGCACTCAGTGCTTGCTTGGAAGTTTAGGGTTTTTTTTCGCTGTAAAAAGAAGTTTTCTTCCCACGCACGATGGACGCTAATGTTTTTGTCACTTTTTATGGAATCAAACTCAAAGGTCAGTACTTCCACGCTTTAAACGCTGCACGCTCATACTCTCTCCCACAATCGATATGTGATCCATTGTTGATCTGCACACAGCTGTTGTCACTAACGGCGCACTCGCTTACGTCACTGTCGTGAGACATTCTCGCAAAAAAAACAAAAAAAACAACAACACAGTTTTAGTAACGCAGTAACACTACGGGAAAGTAACGGTAATCTAATTACCGTTTTTGCAATAGTAATCCCTTACTTTACTCGTTACTTGAAAAAGTAATCAGATTACAGTAACGCATTACAACTAACACGTTACTGCCCATCTCTGTCCATAACCGGGGCTGTAGAATAGTTGGCCATCTCATTCTGTTATCAAACTGGACTCCACCTGAGATCATTTTCTTCTCCTCAGCAGAACAAGACAAACCGAGGAAGCTGCAGAGTTTGTCTATTTCCCATTCAGTGTCCTGGAAACACATCATGGAATTAATCGCAACATTAAAACCGCCTGGATGAGAGCATGAGAACATGCAGAAGAAAGTGCCAATGAAGAAATCAGATTACCTCAATCATATCTTCATAGAACATGTAATGAATATTTGAGTAAGTCTGTTTCTTCTTCCACCAGCCATTCACATGGTCATACCAGGAGCCAAATACCACTAAGATCAAAGAACAACACTTAAGCAATGAGAGGAAAAGATCTACACCTCACACGAAGGATAACTGTATTATTTATGCATACTTTGTCCTTCCAAAAATCTGTGGAAGTTATCCATTCTCCAGCCTCTGGCTCAACCACATTCATGCGATCAAAGTGGAAATAAGACACCATGTTGTCCTTTGCATTGCGGGCTACATAAACAATCTGCAGAAGATGGGGGGGAAAAAAAAAACTTAAACCTTTACCAGAAGTAGACACTTTGGAGCTCCTTATTAGGCTTAAAGGTTCAAGTTACGCCTGACGTGCTGCCTTAGATTGCACTGTTATCAGTACTATTATCAGCTTCTTGAAAAACAGCACACAGGTTACTGTACCCTACAGTTTTGCTCCCAGAAGGACTTTGGCACAAACTGGACAGGAAAATGAGTCTTAATGAGTCGAGGGGTGGTGGGCAGCTTGTCTGCCAGGTCTTTCCCTGCATGGAGGGGTGAACATGGAGTAAGGAAAACTTTGATATGGGAAACAGGTAGCATGATAATATAACCATAGCAATATGACTGATCGGTAACCTGAATCCAAAGATGGGATGGCAATCTCCAGAAAGGGTACTCTTTCATAGATGGGGATGGTTTTTTGCCTCTCTGGACACGTCTGACCAAAATACAGCAGGTCAAGGATCTGGGAGACCCATGTAGTTCCTAGAAAGAGAGAGAGGCAAATAACTTGATCCCAACACTGACCTCTATACACACATTTTGATGAGCCATAGTTTTTGTACACTCATTTGTGATATGTATTACTGTGTGCATACTTTATTAGGAGAGATGAAATTTTAAAAAAAATGTCTTCCTTGCTGGTTCCATCAAAGAAGAAATGCTCAAGTAACTATGTAACACGTACGTAATCCAATTCCACAACACAATGTGATGGGAAATCAGCTGTGTTTTGCTGCCCATTTTATTTCGAATCTGGCGCGAACCGGTGAACCGGTCCCTGAATCAGTCACGTGGTACGGACTGCCCGCGAGGCCTCGAACGTCACTGCATACGTAATCAAAGCAAGCCTCGATACGTGCTTCACAAAACGCCCCCGAGACGCTTCGACACACAGGACACTTCACTACTAGACTGGATAGAGATAAGTGTGCATTTAGTTATTTATCTTTTTTGTGAGTTTTTTCTAATGAGTTGGAAGAAGTTTGACCACTGACCAAAGAGTTTTAAACACACCAGGGTCATGGAAAGAGAATAAATGTATGAGAATCCCCATTTAAAAATGAAAAATCATTAAGAAAAGGTTTGTTTGACTTTAAAATGACAGCTTTAAAATTGAGCTGTCCTTTATTTGTCAAAAAAAAGTGTCAAAATAAAGGATGCCTTTGAGGGCGTAGTGGCCCAGAAACAAGCAAGACAGCATAGAAGTTAGAAATTTAAGAGCAAAGACAAATTTAAAGGTTAGCATCTCAATGGATTTAGCATTGGTCCCTAGCCTACATCTCATTTCTCTGTTCTTCTTGTTCTAGCCTCACTGCAAGCATTACAAGCTTGCAATTTATCTGCTTCATTTCTCATTGACTATCACGCAAACCACCTGACCATGAAACTGCTTGTTAGTCAGTTGTCTGAATAATTTTGAGCTTCTGAAAATGAAGGTTGTGTATAGAAATGGAGGTAATTCTTACACAGTTTAGTTTGGGCAAGATTTCTTGAATTGAAGCTAAAAGCCTGAACTTCGAGCGCATATTTATGGTTTGATTTAATATCTGCTGCAGTGATGTACAGAGGCAAAACTACAAAACTAACTGTAGCTTGTTCGTCTGGAAACTTCAGAAAATTAATGACATTTTCTCAAATTTAAGAAAGTGCCTCAAGCTGTTTTTTTTGTTTTTGTTTTTTTCCTAATGGCCAGCAGGAACTGACTCGTCTAGTCATGGAAGGAAGTCCTTAAAGTGCATGGAAAAATAATTTCACTGCTCACATGATTCCACAGATGACTTACTAGCCATGGATGGTATGCTAACATGTTCGATAGAGACTATGTCTGTAACATATAACCAGTACTGTCCAAAACTGAGAGAAAATTTTTTATTGTTAATCTAACGGTGCAGCCTGTCCACAAAGACTACAAATTAGTTTGTTTAGCTTGAGGTGTACCCTGATGTAGAAATTCTTAGGCTTCCCCTACATCCTAAATCCCAGTATAACCCCTGTTCCCCATGCTTTTGTTTCTGCTGAGTCAGACTTTGGTACTTGGTGTATGTTGCCTTGTTTTGACAGAACTATGTTTTCTGACCAAAATACTGCAGATCAGTAACGTAGATAACCGTTGTGTTTCCTATAAATATAGTGTATTAAAATTAATGTGTTGGTTCCAGGCATTGAAACATGTATCTTTTCAAAATGTATAATGCAAAGCAAATTTTGTCACTGATTCACATAGTAGTAGGACAGGCCTAAACAAATGGAACAAACTGAGTGATGCAACAAAAGGGGATCAAAAGGGGAGGGGAGAAGCAAGGGGCCTAGAAAATAGAAACAGCAGACTGGAGGTAATGTTCAAGATGGAAATGGTCAGCAGCAGTACTAAGGTAGGTTGTGGCATTTAAACAATGTTCAGTGTACCAAGAAAATGTGCCCACACATTTTTTTCCCCCCCATCCTCCAATTTTGGTGAGCACGTACAAATTATATCCTCAGTTTCCTGTTCTTAGGTGATATTAGTGGGGCCCACTGTGGTCTTCAACTGTGTGTTCAGAGATGCTCTTCTGCTTACCTTGGCTATAACAAGTGGTTATTTTAGTGCTTTCCTGTTAGGTTCAATCAGTCTAATCATTCTTCTCTGAGCTCCTAACACATCAACATGTCATTTACACCCAGGTAAGTGCTGCTCATTGGCTATTTTCCTTTTTTGTCTCTATTTGCTGGAAAATCCTTGTAGTCCCACTGAATTACTTAGACCAGCTTAGCAACCATGCCATTCTGATTTTCTTTTTATACACAGAGTTGCTGCCATGCGATTGGCTGATTGGATCTGTGCGTTAACGAGCAGTTGAACAGATGTACCCTAATGAGTAAAGCGAGTGTGTAATAAGTATAAATCATGCATTCATGTACAACTAAGAAGACTACGGACATCAATGAAACAATAATGAAACTGAAGACAACAGTGATGCAACATCAAAGTATGCCAACTGCAATCAAAACCAGAAAAATGAAGATTCAATTTTGGTCAGATTAAGATCTTGTTTTGTTAAACAGTACTGTTCAGCAGTATCTGTTTGATCTTTTTAAAAAGTCAAGACGGTATGGGCTGTTTTGGGCACATACATGTCTTAAATATTCACTGTCAGAGATGACATTCCTGTTAACTGATGATTCATAAGTTTGTGATTTGTAAGTTTATTTATTTCAATAAACAGATCAGCACTTCTGGCTTATTTCATACTTCATTTTTTTCAGACTATATCCAGTCTGTATGCCTGGCTCTGTTCAAATTTCAGTGCGGAACTGAAGTGTGGGATCTTTCATCTTCTTCTTGTAGTCTTCATCAAAAACGTCATTCTGAGCGACGGTGAAGTGGTTCTTCCAGTCGCCAACCTTCCCTGCAGAAAAAAATAATAATTCAGGTATTTTTCCTAATGTTACCAAATGCATCACATTACTGTTCACTGTACCTTTTCTCATGAAGGGAGAAATCTTGAAATCCATAACCGGGGCTGTAGAATAGTTGGCCATCTCATTCTTTTTCATGTTATCAAACTGGACTCCACCTGAGATCATTTTCTTCTCCTCAGGTGAACGAGACAAACCGAGGAAGCTGCAGAGTTTGTCTATTTCACGTTCAGTGTCCTGGAAACACATCATGGAATTAATCGCAGCATTAAAACCGCCTGGATGAGAGCATGAGAACATGCAGAAGAAAGTGCCAATGAAGAAATCAGATTACCTCAATCATATCTTCATAGAACATGTAATGAATATTTGAGTAAGTCTGTTTCTTCTTCCACCAGCCATTCACATGGTCATACCAGGAGCCAAATACCACTAAGATCAAAGAACAACACTTAAGCAATGAGAGGAAAAGATCTACACCTCACACGAAGGATAACTGTATTATTTATGCATACTTTGTCCTTCCAAAAATCTTTGGAAGTAGTTATTCCATTCTCCAGCCTCTGGCTCAACCACATTCATGCGATCAAAGTGGAAATAAGACACCATGTTGTCCTTTGCATTGCGGGCTACATAAACAATCTGCAGAAGATGGAAAAAAGAAATCTTAAACCTTTACCAGAAGTAGACACTTTGGAGCTCCTTATTAGGCTTAAAGGTTCAAGTTACGCCTGACGTGCTGCCTTAGATTGCACTGTTATCAGTACTATTATCAGCTTCTTGAAAAACAGCACACAGGTTACTGTACCCTACAGTTTTGCTCCCAGAAGGACTTTGGCACAAACTGGACAGGAAAATGAGTCTTAATGAGTCGAGGGGTGGTGGGCAGCTTGTCTGCCAGGTCTTTCCCTGCATGGAGGGGTGAACATGGAGTAAGGAAAACTTTGATATGGGAAACAGGTAACATGATAATATAACCATAGCAATATGACTGATTGGTAACCTGAATCCAAAGATGGGATGGCAATCTCCAGAAAGGGTACTCTTTCATAGATGGGGATGGTTTTTTGCCTCTCTGGACACGTCTGACCAAAATACAGCAGGTCAAGGATCTGGGAGACCCATGTAGTTCCTAGAAAGGGGGAGAGAGAGAGAGAGAGAGAGAGAGAGAGAGAGGCAAATAAACTTGATCCCAACACTGACCTCTATACACACATTTTGATGAGCCATAATTTTTGTACACGTTTGTTGGACTGACCTGCTTTGGGATATGTTGCAATAAGTATATCATCTGGTCTGGCCTGAAAGTTCTGAACATTCTCCCAGTTGTCTGTAAAATAGTGAGTCATTGAGACTCCATGGAAATCAAAGAGCTCTGGTCTGGAAGACAAAATTGCCTTTTGGGGAAAAAGAAAAGAAAAAACTAACATTAGAGTGTGTGAACAGCAACTGCAGGGATTTGACTGCGGAGAAGAAAAAGAGAAACTAGTGTTGGCAGTTGTGGGTAGTGAATTCAGATTTGTTTCTACTTCTGAGTGACACAACAAATGATTAACAGCACAAAAGCACACAGTGTGCTCAGAGATCAAGTCTTTGGCTGAACTTAACAAAAACACTGGTTCCAAGTGACAAAGAGAAAGTCTTAAAGCTTCAAACATTGGAAAAACAAATAAAATATAGGTTGCTTCTACGTGCATTTAAAACCGCTTTCTTTTTTAATAGCTCAGCCTCACATGCTTAACAAGAAACAAACTCCACAACAGGAAAGCAACCTGTAGCTAAAAACATCAAACTGTTTTGTTTAGAGATACCATACATACCTTCTCAGCACTAAGTGATATGTTCATTGTTGGTTTCTGCCTGGCTTTTGGTGTTGTAAGAAAAATTCTCCTCCTTTTCTGGTTGCATAACATACCATTGTTAGCTGCGCTCACTTCCACATGTAATCTGAAAGCCCCGCCCCTCTGGTTTCAGATTTCCTGACCCTTTTGTGGCCACATTCGCTTAAGGATTTGAAGTGCTTCAAATGAATTCCGTGTTCTATTTGGTGTGAAATTTTAAGTAGGCAATATTTTTAAAAAGCACATCATATGCTGTAGACTGGATAGAGATAAGTGTGCATTTAGTTATTTATCTTTTTTTGTGAGTTCTTTGTAATGAGTTGGAAGAAGTTTGACCACTGACCAAAGACTTTTAAACACAAGGGTCATGGAAAGAGAATAAATGTATGAGAATCCCCATTTAAAAATGAAAAATCATTAAGAAAAGGTTTGTTTGACTTTAAAATGACAGCTTTAAATTTGAGCTGTCCTTTATTTGTCAAAAAAAAAGTGTCAAAATAAAGGATGCCTTTGAGGGCGTAGTGGCCCAGAAACAAGCAAGACAGCATAAAAGTTAGAAATTTAAGAGCAAAGACAAATTTAAAGGTTAGCATCTCAGTGGATTTAGCATTGGTCCCTAGCCTACATCTCATTTCTCTGTTCTTCTTGTTCTCAATCAATCAATCAATCAATCAATCAATCAATCAATCAAAGCTTTATTCGTCACATGCAGGTTGCCCTGCAGTGAAATAGGACCCCCCCCGACCTTACACATATAGCACAAACATTACATGGGGATACAGGTCAGAGATTGGTAGAATCAGAAAAAAACATTGAAATGTACACTACACTGGGGAAAGTACAAGAGGAAAAAAAGAGACCCCTACTCATGCTATGCTTCCATGGTAGGACAGCATGAGAACAGGAAACAAAAAAACTCCTCTGCACAAGAAGCACATAAATGTCCACAGCACAACATTGTGAAGACATGACAAGCCACAGGGGTGGGTGGGGGTTGAGGAGTAATCCGAAGCGAACACAGCAGCCACCCTGCACAGCGCTACCATTCCAGCGCGGCACACAGACCCGCCGTGCTGCCCCTTCAGGAAACAAGCATTGCGGGCTACATAAACAATCTGCAGAAGATGGGGGGGAAAAAAAAAATCTTAAACCTTTACCAGAAGTAGACACTTTGGAGCTCCTTATTAGGCTTAAAGGTTCAAGTTACGCCTGACGTGCTGCCTTAGATTGCACTGTTATCAGTACTATTATCAGCTTCTTGAAAAACAGCACACAGGTTACTGTACCCTACAGTTTTGCTCCCAGAAGGACTTTGGCACAAACTGGACAGGAAAATGAGTCTTAATGAGTCGAGGGGTGGTGGGCAGCTTGTCTGCCAGGTCTTTCCCTGCATGGAGGGGTGAACATGGAGTAAGGAAAACTTTGATATGGGAAACGGGTAACATGATAATATAACCATAGCAATATGACTGATTGCCATGCCATCTTTGGATTCAGGTTACCAATCTCCAGAAAGGGTACTCTTTCATAGATGGGGATGGTTTTTTGCCTCTCTGGACACGTCTGACCAAAATACAGCAGGTCAAGGATCTGGGAGACCCATGTAGTTCCTAGAAAGAGGGAGAGGCAAATAACTTGATCCCAACACTGACCTCTATACACACATTTTGATGAGCTATAAAGTTTGTACACGTTTGTTGGACTGACCTGCTTTGGGATATGTTGCAATAAGTATATCATCTGGTCTGACCTGAAAGTTCTGAACATTCTCCCAGTTGTCTGTAAAATAGTGAGTCATTGAGACTCCATGGAAATCAAAGAGCTCTGGTCTGGAAAACAAAATAGCTTTTTGGGGAAAAGAGAAAAAACTAAATGTGTGAACAGCAACTGCAGGGATTTGACTGCGGAGAAGAAAAAGAGTGTTGGCAGTTGTGGGTAGTGAAGTCAGGTAGTGCTTCAAGCTTATTTCTACAAGTCCTCTATAAAGAGAGTGATACAACAAATGATTAACGGAACAAAAGCCCTTGTGCTTAGAGATCAAGTCTTTGGTTGAACTCAACAAAAACACTAGTGCCAAGTGACAAAAAGACGGTCTTAAACTTTCACATTTTGTCAAATGAATTGATTATCGATTCCTCCTGCATGCGTTCAAACTACTTTCTTTGTTTTTAGCTCAGAATTACATGCTTAACAAGTAAAAACTCCATGAAAGGAAATCAAATTGTAGCTAAAAAAGATACTAAAACAGCTTTGTTTAGAGATATCATACATACCTTTTTAGGGTTAAGGAACATGATCTGGGTTCTGCCTTGCTTCTTTGAATGCATTACTCCCTCACCAGCTGAGTGTTTTCTACCAAACGTCTGGTTGCGAAACACACCACTATCAGCGTATCTGAGCTTTGCGTTACGTTGTGAAAGTCCAGTACTTCCTTCTTGTTCATACAAAACCAAATCAGAAAAATTTGGGACAGTATGGAAAAGTATAGAAATTAGTGATTTCTAAATTTACTTTGACTTGTGTGTCATTACAGACAATATGAACACAAAATGTTGTCATGTTTTGCCTGGTCAACTTCATTTCATTTGTAAATATACATCCTTTCCTGTCATTCAGACCTGCAGCACATTCCCAAAAAGGATCGTGGGGCATCAAGTCATGGGCCTTCTTGTAGTCAATCCAGGCAGTGCACAGGATGTTGAGCCAGGGTTTGTAGTCTCGGCTGCTCTGTCTACCAGTACCTGGTGTTTCACTCCACTGATATTGATACTCGTGCCAATTCCCTTCTGTGCCCGCTCATGTTTTGAGCCATATGCCTATTCATCTTAGCCGCTATGATGCCTGGACAGGAGCTTCCATGTTGTACTGAGCCAGGTTATTGGCTGGTAGTTAGATAGGACTGATCCATTCTGGGGATCCTTGGGCATCAGGACTTTCTGGCCTTTCTGACATCAGACACCATTCTGGGTGTCTCTTATTGACTAGCAGCTGGTTCATTTGTGCTGCTAGAAGTTCATTGAGTGCAGCTGGCTTCTTTAGCCGTGAACCATGTCCAGGCCTGGTGCTGTCCAGCCCTTCATACTTGAGACCCTTTCTTGGATGTCTAGCACTGTGATGGTTACTGGACCCTGCTCAGGGTAACAGCCTCCCCGGACCCTGTTTAGGGAGGTTGCTGTGGTCTGCCCTTAGATTCACGAGCCACTGAACATTGTTGTTATACATAGCATCCTTGTCCCATATGCTCTTCCAGTATTACTCCATCTCCAGACTTGGTGGTGCTGCTGTTCTCATATTGTTCCCCTGCCACTGAGAATACACCTTGGATGGTTCTGTGGAGAACAGCTGGTTTATTCTCCTGCCTTCTACATCTCTGGTATACCTTTTCAGGCGGCTGGCCAAGGCCGTGTGAGTCAGACTTCACCAGCACCTTTCACCATGGGCCACTCTGGAAAAAGAATGAGTCCAGCCCTTCTCCAGCAGTTTGGTTCCAGGACCCTTATGTCGTGGTGAACCTAACTATATCTAGTTATCTAGGTTTCTTTCCTGCTAGCAAGACAGTTCACTTCCCACAAAACAAAGTCTGTGATGTTTTGGGGCTGTCAATATGCCTAGCCCTTGCCTTTGCCTGCTACCCAGATTACACTGACCCTGGCCCTGGTGCCTGTCATTGTGCATAGTAGGCCCACAGGATGGTGGATTCATATGATTTCTTGAAGCTGTGCCTGAACAAGCCTCATTAATCCAGATCCAGTCACCAGAGTCTAGCTGGCAAGCTTCCCTCCCCAATCTGGCTCCAAGAGGGGCCTTGATTTCCCATGGTGAGATTATACGGTGCAGGAATTTCCATTAGCATGTTTTGAATCACTCTTAATCTGGTGCCTCCCTTGTGACCAATTTCTAATGGGAGACCCTATTAGACAATACTGCTCCCAGGGCCAGGAGGACGATCCCCTGTGATAAGGTACATTTGTATTTTATATTTAGTTTATAAATAGTATTGACTAATTAAAATATGATAAGAATAGTTGTATTCATTTTGTCTTGGGTAAACCACATTCTCAAAACCCCCCAGACAGAGGAATTCATATTGATTTCAGCTACACAAACAATACATTGTTGCTAGTTCGGTATTTCTTGACGGAACAATGCAGATTTTTTACCTGGCTGTAAAATATAACTAAACCTGAATAAAATCAAATAGAAAACCCTGCAAAACAAATGGACCAGTCATTACCTTTTATTTTTTTTATCACACACAGAGAATAAAAAATGGGCTGTTAGCACTTAGTAAAAAACTTAAAAAAGTAAACTTTCGTATTACTTTATACATTTTAATCTACACACCAAAGTTTCAGTATTGCAGTACAGTGTTACTGGTAATGTCCAATATTTTTTTGTTTGTAGTGACATAAATATTCACTTTCAAACATGAAATGCCTTTTAATTTGTGATTAATAATATAAAGCACATTGATTTAGTTAAAGATTTAGATAAAGTCAATCAGTGACCCTTTTTACATTCTATATGCCTGGCTCTGTTCAAATTTCAGTGCGGAACTGAAGTGTGGGATCTTTCATCTTCTTCTTGTAGTCTTCATCAAACACTTCATTCTGAGCGACGGTGAAGTGGTTCTTCCAGTCAGCAACCTTTCCTGCAGAGACATAGATAAAAACCAGTCAGGTATTTTTCCTAATATCACCTCATGCATCACAATATGGTTCAATGTACCTTTTCTCATGAAGGGAGAAATCTTGAAATCTAAAATGGAGAACGTGGAATAGTTGGTCATCTCATTCTTTTTCATGTTATCAAACTGGACTCCACCTGCAATCATTTTCTTATCCTCAGCTGAATTGGACAAACTGAGGAAGCTGCAGAGTTTGTCTATTTCCCGTTCAGTGTCCTGAAAAGATAGATAAGAGTTATTTGGAGTAGGGATGCATCTAAAGGCTGCAGGACAGTAGCTCTCGATGACTGGAGCTGGAGACCCCTGATCTTAAGCATACCACATTATCTGTCAAACATAGTGGAGATGATGTTTTGGCATGTATAGCTGCCAGTGGAACAAAGTCACTGTTTATTGATGATGTGTCTACTGATAGAAGTATCAGGATGGTTTTAGAAGTGGACGGGGCTATACTATCTGCTCAGATTTATCCAAATGCTGCAAAACTGATGAGACGGTGCGTCATAATATAAACAAATAACGACTCGAAGCAACCCAGAGATTTCTTAAGAGAAGGAAAGGGGATAGTCTTCAGTGGCAAAGTCAGTTACCTGCTCTCAATCCAATAGAGCATGCAGTTTAGTTACTGAAGACAGAGATCCACACATGCAGCACCTGAAGGTGGCTGCAGTAAAGGCCTCGAAGTACATCTCAAAGCAAGTCCATATAGGTATACGGTAACTATATTAGTGTGTCCAGTTATTTTTAAGTTAAAACAAACTGACTGCTTGATTTAACAGCCTTTCTGGTGGTACACAGAGGCAAAATTACAAAAGAAATGTGACATTGTCCAAA
Organism: Rhamphochromis sp. 'chilingali'; assembly: GCF_963969265.1. Lineage (NCBI taxonomy): Eukaryota > Metazoa > Chordata > Actinopteri > Cichliformes > Cichlidae > Rhamphochromis > Rhamphochromis sp. 'chilingali'. The sequence continues at coordinate 24,655,387 of NC_137939.1, read as the reverse complement.
TACTTATGGACCTAACTGTATCATCACAACATTACAGCCATCATTACAGCATTATAAGCTACTAAATGAGAGCTTCAAGCAAGTAGCGTAAAGAGAAAGGAACTCACAAAGGAATCAGATTACCTCAATCATATCTTCATAGAACATGTAGTGAATGTTTGAGTAAGTCTGTTTCTTCTTCCACCAGCCATTCACATGGTCATACCAGGAGCCAAACACCACTAGGGCCACAGAAACAGGAAAATAGCAGTCATACAGTAAATGAAAATAACTTTAATATAGTATTTTATGCATACTTTTTCCTTCCATGAATCTGTGGATGTAGTTGCTCCAGTCGCCAGGCTCTGGGTGAGCAATATTCATGCGATCAAAATGGAAAAAAGACACCATGTTGTCCTTTGCATTGCGGGCTACATAGACAATCTACAAAAGATTTTTAAAAAGGAAAAACGAACTCTAACTCAAATGAATCTCAAATTCTCTTGGTAGGCTTCAAGTTTAACTTAAGCCAAGTGGAAAACTGCACTATTATCGGTATTATTATCAGCTTCTTGATGATACACTGAGCTGATGCAAACAACAGACAGGAAAATGCAACCTTGCAGTTTTGTTCCCAGAAGGACTTTGGCACAAACTGGACAGGAAAATGAGTCTTAATGAGTCGAGGGGTGGTGGGCAGCTTGTCTGCCAGGTCTTTTCCTGCATGGAGGGATGAAGATGAAAAAAAAACACAAGTTTGTCTGTGTAAAATGTTAATACCAACTAACCAACGGTAACATAGCGATATGATTTTAGTCAAGTTTGAGGAAAAAGAGGCCAACAATCCATAATGGTTTGTAGGTGTTTGTGTAAAATTGGTACATTTGATCAAAAACCTGAAAACAAAGGTGGAACGGCAATCTCCAGGAAGGGCACTCTCTCAAAGATAGGGATGGTTTTCTGTCGTTCTGTCTGACCAAAATACAGCAGGTCAAGAATCTGGGAGACCCATGTGGTTCCTAAAGTGAGAGGGGGGAAAAAGAAGTTAACATGACCCCTACACTGACCTCTATGCACACACTTTGATGAGCTGTAAAGGTTTATACCTCTTTCTTGGACCGACCTGCTTTGGGATATGTTGCAATAAGTATATCATCCGGTCTGGCCTGAAAGTTTTGAACGTTCTCCCAGTTGGTTGTGAAAATGGGAATCATTGAGACTCCATGGAAATCAAACAGTTGTTGTCGAGAAGGAAAAACTGCCTTTGGGAAAAAAGCAAAAACCAGATTTTTTAAAAAATCTGAATGTGTACTTAAATTCACTTTATTGTCCCAAAAAGGACACTTGTTGTGCATCATGATGATTAAAAACAACAATAAATCACTTATGATGCAGTTAATATGTACATAAATAAATAAAACACACACAGAGAGAGAATATAAAGCAGGGAAAATATTGTTTGCAAGTTATAAATTTCACTCATAGTATGAATGCAGATGGTACAAATTAAATTTTACAATGGTTACAATGGCTGACTGTTTCTACAGAGTGAGGACACTTTGTTTGTGTACTAACCAGTTAAATGTATAATAGAAATACCACTCAGCTGCTCTCAGGCTTGTTAAAGTTTTCCTGAAATATTATGAGGACCAGGGCTCTTGCTGTCTTTATCAAGGCTGAGAAATCAATGTAATGTAATGTAATCAGGTACTGCAGTGCCATCTGTGGGTAATGAAGTCAGATCATGCTTCAAGCTGTTTTATACAAGTCCTCTTTAAAGAGAGAGCGAGATCACAAATGGTTAACAGCACAAAAATACTTGGTGTGCTCAGAGAGGAAGTCTGGCTGCTGCTCAACAAAAACACTGGTGCTGATTGATAAAGTAACCCTCTGACTTGCAAAATAAAATGAACCCACATGGCTCATGCATGCATTTACACGACTTTAACTGATAAATCCATTGTCATTAGCTTAGCTCTACATGCTTAACAAGAGACAAACACCATAAAATTAGAGCAAACTCTAGCTGAAGCAACAACAAAAACAGTTTGGTTTAAAGATGTCAGGCATACCTTCTCTGGATCGAGAGACATGCTGATTGCCGGTTTTTGTCTGGTTTCTCTTACTGGGATTTTTCTCTGTCCAGATGAGTATTTTATATGCAACTTCTGATTACGTAACACGCTGCAGTGAGAAGGGCCCTCCCAGGGGAGAACTGAAATTCCAGCCCTTCCCTGACTTCCGGATCCTTTTGTTGGGAGCATTTCTTTTCCTATTCTAGGATCTAAATGAATCCTAGAATTGTGTCAATGAAAACATTACTCATGCATTCAAATCACTTTATTTGGTATGACATTTTAAATGGACAGTATTGCAAATGCATGATATACAATACATTGATTAGAAGTTTGGATGACGTTACAGTAATATTATCACATGACCACTGAACAAAAAGCAATGTCATGCAATGACAAAGCTTTTTATTTATGACTGTACAGAGGTTTAAGTGAGGGAACAAATATGTTCCCCTTTGAAAGGTAAGCTTTTAAAAGTCAGAAGGAAATCTTGATTTTCAAATCCAACATAGCTGTAGATAAAGAGAATAGGCTTTCTGGCTGGAGTTAATCTACTTTAAAGACACATCAAGGAGAGTAAAAACATTTCTGGGCTTGTGGCCTTTATCAGCATTATTGTTCCAGTTTAGCAGTTATGCTTAACTACTTTCGCAAGTATTAAAAAAATAGCAAAAATCTCCTGCATGCATGTGTTTTATGCTTACATTTTTAATATGGGGACAATAGTTAGAACATCAGTATCGTAGTTACTGTAGTGACAAACGATAAGTCATTTTTTGCAGGTCAGTTTAATGGAACTTATTATTAAAATCACAAACATCAAAATATAATCTTTGAAATGTAAACATAAAACCAGAATTGATGTTCACAGAAGGAACTGAAAAATAAATGAAAAGTTAAAAATTACAACTGCACATTGGGTTTGTTTGAACAAAAAGGAAGTTGCAGACCAAAGATCACACAAACACTATTCAGAGGGGTAAAGTACAAGCAAGATCAACTCTAAAGAAAAGAGTCAGAAGAATATGGTAGGAATGATTAATTAGCATGTTAAAGAGAGAGCCCTGCTATAGGCTGGCAGTAAGTTCATGCTGTACCCCACCTTTCAAATTATGTTAGGGGTGAAGGGCTCCACCACCCTGTGACTCTGAGGCATCGAGCTTCTTCTTAAACACACTTCTATGAGAAGACTTTAAGTGCAGGCTAAAAACGTATTAGTTTCTGTTGAGACTAAAGACTGGGGGGACAGAGTATTTCAGTCTGTGGCAAGGTTATTATAGCTCACTAAAACTAAACTAAAAATTAAAACTAGATGTGAAAAAGAAATTCAGTAAAATAAAAAAATCTAAATATATCATATTTTTAAAAACTAAACTTATAAAAAGTTAAAACAAACTGAAATTAATCTGTGAACTTTAAAAAAATGTTCATTAGTTTTCAAAGAGTAAATATAGTATTAGTGTTTGTTATTTGGGGGGAATTTATTTTTTATTTTTTTATCAAAACTTGCCAGATGAGGCTTTGATGGAAACATTTATTGAGTCTTTTGATGTCTACAAGACTGTGAGCATTGCATGATCCAATAATAATGAATAGCAACTAAAAATAAGACTGAAACTAATAGAAACTAAACATTTTCAAAAAAAGTAAAGATTAAACTGAAACGAGCAAATTCTCTTGGGTATACTGCAACTAGACTGAATTAAAAGCCAAAAGTCGAAGCAAAATAAAAATAAACACTAATTAGATCATTACAAAAACTTGAATAACTCTGGTCTGTGGATAGTCTCCCACTCTGTGGACTCCTTTGAAAAGCAGTTTAAGACTTTTATTTTGTTATCACCATCTTTTATTATGTTTTTTTTTTAATTGATTGTTTCTATTAATTGTTTTTTAATTTCCTGGATATTTTGTTGTGATTATCCCTAGTGTTTTTATTAATTCATTTATTTATGTATTTTGTTACTTAGGAACTTGATGAAGGGAAACTTTTATTCCCTTTTAACCCACTAGGTGGTACCATGAGACAACATTAAAAGGCTAAGATGAATACAAGACTGAAATAAAAGATTTGAAATATGCAGGGAAAGAAAAAAGTAGAATTTTTTTTATTATCTTAATCCTGTTACAAAGAGAGAGTATCATTAAATGAACTATAAAGATTTCTTTTTTTATGCACATACTGAACCTATAAGCCGATGCAGTAACCCTTTCAGACCGAACGGTGGCGTTCATCATGTACAGATACAGTTTATTGAAGCCGTTAATGCAGAAGAAGAAAAACGTACACAACAGAGATGGCGTCACCCGGCGAGGCATCGGTGGATGAGACACACGTGGGTAAAAAGAAGAAGGTAAATATAGATAAATAATTTCTAGAAGCATATCGTCGCAGCCGTTTGAAGCTATTGGTGACTGCAGCTGAGGAACGCAGTTTTATAACTAATAAACAGTAAACGTAAGGTAGTTTTTTCTTGCTAGCGTCAAGCGGCTAATGTGAGTAGCCCCACACGGGGGCGAAGACCAGTGTAAAAAGTTTCTGGGCTTAAATAACGAAATACGTTATAGTCACTTCTTCTAACTTGCCACTGTTCGCTCCTATCTTACAGCTGCCTGCTCGATACTGGCAGGAGCTCCAGGAGGAGGAACGGAAGGATGAAAACAAAGTTAAAAGCGACGGAGAACAGAGCAAAGAGGCTCTGCAGCAGGAGGAGGACAAGACACAGAAGGCAAAGAAGCGAAAACAAGACCAAAGTCCAAGTGATGGAGAGAAAGTCAAGCCAGAGGTAAGAGTACACGAATTACTATTGACAGACAAAAATCACGCCATCATTTCTTGCTCTTGCTTAAACTGTTTTAGTGAGGTCCTGTGTTGCACTAGAATATGTTTAAGATGCAGTTTGGGGTACCCTTATTTGCACTAAACAGCCTATGCATCGCCTTTGTACTGCTATTACACTGCAAAATCTTCCAAATATCCCCCAAAAAGCAGATTATTATGTAAACAAAGGTAGCCAGGCATGCCTAATCTCCCATGATGATTCATGAGTGTTGTACTGAATCTTTTAGCAGTAATATTTAAGTTTGAAGCACCACTTACGACCAGAAGAAGATAGCATTTAATGTTTATCATGATTCAGTCTGCTTTTACATTTTAGTATAGGTAATATAGGACTGTATATTATATATTGTTCTAACTAATGTTCATATTCTTTCAGAAGTCTGATCCATTCCCAGGCCCTGCTCCTATTCCAGAAGACAGATTGCAAAAATTCAAGAGGAAAGATAAACTTAAAAAGGTAAGCATCTGAGTGGCTCTTCTTTAAAATAGTATGCTCTTTTTTTCAGCACTTGTCTTTCATCTGATTTCTCTTTCATTTTGTAATAGCCTCACCGTAAGCAGCACAAGCTGAGAGATATCATAGCTCGCTCAGAAGACGCTTCAGAAATGGCCCAGAAACAAGCAGCACGGTTTGACCTTCTCCTCCCGGAGGAGGCAGGGTAATGTCCTTTAAATGATGCTCACCTCTTTGTGTTAGATCGTACTCTGTGACAGATATCATGTGATTTCAAACCCCATGAGTGATGTTTGTCCCTGATCTCAGGTTTTTAGAAGGAGATGAAGATGAGGACACGTGTATGATCTCACAGGAGGATATTGCGGAGGCTGTGGACATAACATCTGGAGCAAAGGTACTGAGACCTTTTTATCAAATAAATGTTTCTTTGTTTGACAGGTTGTTTGTTTTAACAAATTGTACCTGAAGTGTGCACTGAAGTTGGTTAAGAAAATAATGGAAACTGATACCTGTCATACCATCATACTTATGTAGTTCATCATCAACCATTTTTGCGGGGGAGAAGATGGATTTTAAAAAGGTTTTGTGTGAATGTATAAATAACTTATTAAACAGAAAAATTTGCACAGAAATTTTGAAGCAACACAGATTATGGGCTTTTGTTTGGTTTTGCTGACAAATTCACACACTGGTGATGGCAAGCTACATTATTATTATTACTATTACTATTTAACACATTTATTTTGCAAGCAAAGGTTTGCTGGTTCAGTTCCAACCGTAGACATAAATTTGCTATGGAGTTGTCACGGGAAGAGATTCTGCAGAGTGAGTGTTGTTCATTTCTTGCTATCTTCTCCTCCTCAGTATTTTAATCTGAAACTGTCTCAGTTTGGACCGTATCGATTGGATTACAGCAAGACTGGACGGTCAGTATCATGCAATATCATGCAGCACATGCTTATCTGTGCGAAGTGTTTTGTCTCTCTCTTGTGGAGAGAGACTGATATTTAGTGATTTAAAAGGCCAATATATCAGCAGATGGTTTAACATTTAACAAATTGCTCCTTCATGTAGTGGTGGGGGTTTTTTGGGTTTGTTTTTTTTTTTTTGTAAAACACTGATTTATGTCAAGTCCACCTAAGTTGTCGATGGGCTTGGCAGGACGACTCACCGTTTCTAGAGGAAATGCTAAGTATCCTTTATAACCTTTGTAATCTTCTAAGCAGATATGAAACGTACATATTTATTTCCAACTCTGTCTTCCTGACAAAAGTAGATTTTGACATTAGGCCTTCATTATTTCTAGCTTCTTTGCTAAGTGGCACACTCACCAGTTAGTACAAGCAAAGGAAATAAACTTTTCCTTTCTTTAAGCTTTTCTGAGATTCTCTGTGCTTGAAAAAAAAACCTGTTACTAAAGGCTGAGAGTGCAAATCAACAATGTTGGAAATTAAAACAAAGACATGGAAAGAAATTAAACCACAGCTGAGGTGAACCTGCAGAACTGAATGATCATTTCCTGTTTTTACAGTAAATAGATTTATTTAGATATAAATAGAGAGACTTCATAAGTTTAGGTTTTGCAAATATTTATGTTCTCTTCACTTCAGTCACCTGCTGCTTGGTGGGAGGAGAGGCCATGTTGCTTGTATAGACTGGGCGTCGAAACAGCTGATGTGTGAGATAAATGTGATGGAGTCTGTCAATGATGTGAAGTAAGTCATCCGCCTTCATGAAAAATAAAGCAGAAATAAAACTTTGATCATCTTCTCCAGACTAAAACAAATTTCTGCCTTTGTTTAGGTGGCTTCATACCGAGGCTATGTATGCAGTGGCTCAGAAGAAGTGGCTTTATATCTACGACTCTAACGGAATAGAGCTTCACTGCATCCGAAAATTCAATGACGTCCTTCGGATGCAGTTCCTCCCCTATCACTTTTTGCTTGCCACAGCGGTGAGTTCACAGTAATCTTTTTTTCTTTCAATTTCTTGCATTTCCATTTCCACAATAATTAAAAAATTATATAATACAGTGATCCCTCGTTTATCGCGGGAGTTATGTTCTAAAAATAACCCACGATAGGTGAAATCCGCAAAGTAGCCAGCTTTATTCTTTTACAATTATTATTGATGTTTTAAGGCTGGAAAACCCCTCACTACGCACTTTATACACTTTTCTCAGACAGGCATGAACATTCTCACACTTTTCTCTCTTGTTTAAACACTCTCAAAGTTCAAACCTTCGTAGAAAAATAAGTCCAGTGTTATAGAAGGAAACCAAAGATCAAACCCTGTTTTCAGGACCAGAACATGGGAATAGAGCAGCTGCGAGAGAATTCAACATTAATGAATCAATGGTATGGAAATAGAGGAAGCAAAAAGAATGAGTTGAGTAACGTTTGACTTATCTGACTGTTTTGTTTCGCTTAATGCGCCTTATAATCCGGTGTGCTTTATAATCTGAAAAATATGGTTCTACCCTCCTTTAGCATGTCTAGAAGTCCAACTTTTTGTGCGATGGTTAGCATCTTCCTCTGCCTTCTGGGTGCTACCCCAGGTGCCTTTGACGGTGCAAAACATTTCATCGACATTGTTGTGTTTGTTGGTGAGAAAAACTTACAATCATACAGTGCAGCACTTTAGAGTCACACTGCTAGCAATGGAAGATTCATGTAAATTTGAGAAGCTATTCTGTACTGTACAGGAGACACAGCACGAGATTGATTTACGATGGTCTGCAGCCAAGCAGGATGCAGAACACAATGCGCTGTTAAAAAAAAAAAGCATGCAAAATTACACCCAAAAACATCTGCGAAACAGAGAGGCCGCGAAAGGTGAACCACGTTATGGCGAGGGACCACTGTATTTTCTTTTTATTAAGCTTTAATTTTCTCAGGTCATAGTCTTGCTGTTATTAAAGTTACTTTTTTTGCTTTTGTCAGCCGATTAATTTTTTCTGGCTTCTGGCAGTCTGTGTAACTCTAGATAAAAATAAAAGCTTTTAAAAAGCTAAATCGTGGTAAGACGATAGCCAAGTTTCAGATTGAACTTTGGTAAATGCGTACAGACTGTTTTCCTGCATACAAACAAATGTCATTTCCTAGTCAGGTTGGCCAGATTACGAAGGGAAACCAGTAATCTGCCAGTACAAAAAGCCCCCAAACCTTTTCTTATAAGAGTAAGCTGAGTAAGAGAGTAGGGCTGAAACATTGTTGCAATAATGACAACGTGTTGTACAATACAGAGGAGTAAAGATAACAGTTTTGAATGTGTTACTGTGACAGTTTAAATGTTACCATGATAAATATACACGAGTCAAAATTGTTTTGTTTAATATTTATTGTTGACAATAAATTTATAAGCAAAATTAGATGCCCTGACTATCTGTAAAACGTTTTTTTTTTCTGTCTTCTTTAGAGTGCTACCAGTTTCCTGCAGTATTTGGATGTGTCAGTGGGAAAGGAAGTGGCAGCTATCTGCACCAAGACTGGCCGACTTGACGTGATGTGTCAGAACCCTCATAATGCCATCATCCACCTAGGTCATGCCAATGGCACGGTCACCCTATGGTCACCAAACCAGAAAGAAGCCTTGGTGAAGATGCTCTGTCACCAAGGGGGCGTGCGCTCTGTCGCTGTGGATAAGACGGGCACGTAAGTCACATGAGAAGAGGAAATGTTTTGTAATGTCTGTAAAAGATACCTGGATGTTGTTTCACAATAGTCCTAGGCACTAAAAGTGACTTGCTAATACCAGGTTGGACCCCTTGTTGCCTCCAGAACAGCCTTAGCTTTTCATGACATTAATGCAACAAGATGTTGGAAACATTCCTCAGAGATTTTTGTCCGTATTGACATGATAGCATTACACAGTTGCTGCACATACACGATGTGAATCTTCCGATACCACGTTAGATAGAAATCTGGTGGTTGTCGAGTTTAATTTGAATACAGCGAACAAAATGTCATGTTCACGAAACCAGTTTGAGATGATTCATGCTTTGTGACATGGCCGAATCCTGCTGAAAGCAGCCATCAGAAGAGGGGATTTCATTGTTAGCAGCAATTCCTGGGTAGGATGTGACATTTAAATAATGCTCAGCTGGTACTAAGGTAGGATGGATCCATGCTGTCATGATGTTTTCGCCAAATTCTGGACTTGGTGTCTGAATATTGCAGAAAAAATCAAGACTCATTAGATCAGGCAGGGTTTTCCAATCTTCCACTGCCTGATTTTGGCGAGCACTTGTAAATTGTAGCCTCAGTTTCCTGTTCTTAGCGGCCAGCAGTGACACACAGCAAAGCCTGTCTGCTTCAGTGTTCGGCATGCTCTTCTGCTTACTTTCATTGTAACCAGTGGTTATTACAGTTGTTATTGGCTTTCTGTCAACTTGAAGCAGTCTGTCTGTTTTCTCTGGCATTTCCTCTGAGATCTGCCACTCACTGGGGCTCTTCTTTTTTTTGAATCATTCTCTGTAAATCCTAGAGATGGATCTACTGAGATCTGCTGGGAACATCTCAGTGGATGAGCATTTTCTGAAACAACCACGCCACATTCAAAGTCACATTAATCACATTAGGTGGCCACTGAGTATATATTTTACTTTATCTTATAAGAACTTAGTTTTTGTTGTTGTTGTTGTTGTTTTTGTGTACACTTAACAAATGAATCCTAGTTCGGATCTTTGAATCCCAAGTCAAGGGTTTGGTGGGATGATGTTGTTGATGTTCCTGACAACTCCTCTAGCCTCATTTAGTCACATGCTAACAAAAACCTTCTCTTTGAGATGTAAAAGCTTCAGCAATCACATGGGAGATGTTTATGCACATCTGGTATGTCTAAATTTTGTGTTAAATCAAAAAATCCTTGCAAAATATTTTTTGATTTATAGGGTACATTATTGCAGCGGTCAATGATTTTGCACTCAGTTTTTTGGTGAGCAGTTAATTGCATTTTTCTCTTGGTCCACCAGAAAGTAGTCTTTTCATTTAGTTTTTTTTCCTCTTTTTTTTGACAGATACATGGTGACGTCTGGCATGGATAAGAAGCTGAAGGTGTATGACGTTAGAACCTTCAAGCCCCTAAAGTCATACTTCCTTCCTGCTGGAGCTGCCTGTTTGTCACTGAGCCAGAGGGGACTGCTATCTGCAGCCACGGGGGATGTTGTTCAGGTTATCAGAGCCACACTTTGCACATTTATAATAAAAAAACATTACATGCTGCAAATGTGTCCATCAACACATGCATTTCTGTTTGAGCAGCAAAGAGACAGGGGTTTTCACAAACCGATGAAACCTGCTCCTATCTCATGCAGTACTCCAAAATCCCAACTGCACATCACTGAAGTAGATAACATGTGTCTGTTGAAGGCTGATCGGTTGATACATTGGCTGGAATAGGGGAGGGGGGACCAATGGAGTTCACCAGTAATGGGAGAAGCACACAAAAAAATCTAATATAAATAAATATAGTGTGAAAAGTGGCTGCAGAGAGGACTGTTAATTATTTTTTACAATCAGTTTGGCTTCTGCTCTTGGTTTATTATCACTTTGTTCTTCTCTAGAGCTGACTGACAGTCCAACATGAGCAAGTTTAACAGACTGGTTATACATATTTTATACATTACTTTAAATTCAATTCAAATCAAATTCAAATTTTATTTGTCACACACACACAACCATACACAGTATGACATGGGGGTGAAATGCTTGTAGCTGTACAATGTCCGACCATTAAATGACAGAAAAAAAGTTTTACAATATCAGAATCAGAATCAGAATACTTTATTGATCCCTGGGGGAAATTATTTTTTGTTACAGTGCTCCATTTTAAACCAACATTAAGACAAGACAGACAATACGCTAACTAAGAATAGTACAATATATACATTTTACAATATATACATATATACATTTTAATATATATATATTTACAGGTTACTACAAAATTTACAAATTAACTTAGGAATTTAAAGTAAAGAATGTGCAAATAGCAGAAGAGATAAAGATTATAAATTATAGGAATTATAGGAAATTTGTGGTGGTGCGTGTGGTGATGTGATGTGTGTGAGAGTCCAGTCTTATAGTGACGTGTGTGGGAGAGTCCAGTCCTACACCTGGTTCAGGGCCCGAATAGCCTGGGGGAAGAAGCTCCTCCTCATTCTCTCTGTTTTGGCCTTAAGGGAGCGGAAGCGCTTCCCAGACCTCAACAGTGAGAAGAGTCCATTGTTGGGATGGGAGAGGTCCATCATAATCTTCCTAGCTTTGGACTTACACCGCTTGGTGTAGATGGACAGCAGGTCAGGGAGCTCTGATTGAATAATGCGTTCGGCTGAGCGCACCACTCTTTGCAGATCTCGTCTGTCTTGCTTGGTGCTGTTCCCAAACCAGGTGCAGATGTTTGCCGTCAGGACGCTCTCGATGGTGCAGGAGTAGAAGTTCTTGAGCACCTTCAGTGGCAGATGGAAGTCTCTAAGTCTTCTGAGGAAGAAGAGACGCTGACGGGCTTTCTTAACCAGGGTGTTGATGTGGCAGGACCATGACAGGTCCTGAGTGATGTGGACACCCAGGTATCGGAAACTGTCCACTCTCTCCACTGGCGTGCCACTGATGATGAGGGGTTTGTAATTCCTCGCCTGCTTTGTAGTGAAGTCCACGATCAGCTCCTTAGTCTTGCTGATGTTTAGGAGGTTATTCTCCTGGCACCAGGTCTCCAGGTTCCTAATCTCCTCCAGGTAGGCCGTCTCGATGTTGTCGGAGATCAGACCCACAACAGCAGTGTCGTCAGCAAACTTGACAATGGAGGTGGTGTCTGATGTGGCTACAAAGTCATAAGTGTACAGTGAGTACAACAGGGGGCTTAAAACACAGCCCTGAGGCACTCCAGTGCTGAGTGAGATGGAGGGGGAGACTTGTTTTCCCACCCTCACTGATTGGGGTCTGTCTGTGAGGAAGTTGAGGATCCACTGACACAGTGATGAGCTGAGTCCTAGATCCGTCAACTTGGTGAAAAGCTTAGAGGGAATTATGCTTCCATCGATGATCAACATTCCAGGCGGGCTGAGTCCTCAAGCATAAACAAAATAGTAATCTTTTACAAGGGGTGCTTTTATAGGGTGAACGGCTAACATAGAGAAACACAATGCTTACATTTTCACCAACGATATATTTAGTATCAACAGAGTACCCGGAAAGAAGTCACACAGACAAATGGAGAAGATGCAAATTCCACACTCTTTGACCCCATAAGGCAAAGGATTTTCTAATTTTTTCAAAAAATAGAAGGTAAAGATTAAGAGATTTATTTTTATTGATTTATTATTATTATTATTAGCAGTGGTTTGCTGTGGGTAAACACTGGTTGAAGGTTGAAGTTGGTGTTTCAGAAAATCAAATCTAATGTTGCATTAGGGTACAGGAAGTGGCTGATATTAAAATAGTACATAAACTCGCACGTAAATGCTAGAAAAGAGGTGTTTGATGGCTATGAGAATAGGTTTTCCCAGGGTAACTGCAGAGGCAGTTCTGATGCACACTCAAGTCATTTTGTTTTATAAGTAGAACTGAAATATGACAAAACCTGCTCTGTCCAGAACATTAGAGCATCAAGGGTGACTCCTAGTAGGCTTTCAGGGGGTAAAGAGTCCTACCTATTAGCTTTTCTTTATTGTCCTTTATTTTACTTTCTTTATTTTCCATCATGCTGTTACATAATTAAAATCAAAATCCAATTTATGATCAAATAAAAGAACCATAGAAAAAGAATAAAATAACATAAATTATTGATGCATGTATCAATGTGATGGGATGTGAGCAGGGATTATACTTTCCACGTCTGCGAGTTCAATTGGGTGCCAGTATTTTAAGTTTCATCATCAAGTGATTAGTCTGGGTGCCTGTCTGTTTTGTGGAACTGCGCAGACTTGTCCACAGAGATTTGATAAATTACAATCCACCAACTACGCATCTTCCCACACGGTGGGCTTCCTTGAGCAGAGCCCCTGAATGTCTTCGCCGAGTTGGAGCTTGGCATGCTGTTGTTCGCTCTCTCGTTCCAACACAGCTGTAGGATGGAAGGGCAGAGCACGTCGTACACCCTTGTTGTCTTCCTCAGCGTCTAACGCAGAGATCTTTCTTAACTTTTGTGGTTATTGCTGTGGTTCTGGAATCTTCTCATGATGACTAGCAGGACCCCAAACAGCACGACCCTTGACCTCAACCGCTGCCTAAGCCATTAGCTGTCACCTGCCAACTGATACACTAAGACATTTATTTAATATCATTTTTATCTCTGCGTTAACACCTTCCCTCTCTGATTATTCTATACATTTTTTGACACATCTTTCATCATTATTCTACACACAGAGAAACGCTCTGGTTGAATACCTAAGCAGTCTCTGAAGATGGGCCACCACCCTGATTCCTTTTATACCTTGACCAAACTCACAAACAAAGGAAAATCCACAACTCTTACATGTTGGCCCATGTCACGGGGGGCTATAACTTCAGCCCCATCCTTAAAACCTTAAAAAAAGAGAGAATTATGACTCTGTGTTTCACTCAGCCGTTACCTCCCTTGAGCAGGGTACCTGGTTGTCCTCAACTCCACAATAGGCCCTCTGCGAGGGTGCAATTGTCATGGTCCTGGGTCGGTGACCCAGCGCTTTTAGTTATCATTTTCTAGTTTATGATGATGATGATGATTATTATTGTTTGAGTTCTGTGTGTTATATTTGGTCTGCCTTTGAGTCTGTCTCTGTCTATGGTGTCACCCCATCTGTTTGTGAATCTGTCTGTTTAGTTCAATGTCTTGTCTGGTTCCATGTGTCTGAGTTTCCTGTTTTATTGTGAAGGTTTGTGTCATATGTCAGTGTGCTCAGTTACGTTTCCCCTGTCCCGTCAGCTGTGATTTCTCCCAGGTGTGTTCCCCTTCTGTCTCTCATCCCTTGATTACTGCCGTCTGTGTATTTAAGCCCTGTGTTTCTCTGTGTCAGTGTCGCGTCGTACCCTCAACTAGCTGTGTGTTCTGCTTCTATGTTCCTAGTGTTTGGTCTCCTGCTCCAGTTTAGTGTTTCTTTCCAGTGTTTCAGTCCTTGGTTCCTCTGTTCTGACTTTTGGTTTTCTTTTGGTGAGTTTAGTTGTACGAGGTTTTTCCCAGCAATAAAGCTGCGCCTTAAGTTTCACTTCCGTGTCTGAGTTCTGCATTTTGGGTCCACCACTCCTGCTTGCCTGCCACACAGCGATTCATGACAGCAATAGATATGAAGCCCACTTGTGATAACATTCTACATGCATACAACTGGTGACAGGAGTGATCTTGCTATTACTAACATCTGCAGTACATACATCTGCAGAATTCTGCATGTAGAGATTTGTTGGGTGTTTATCCAAGTATTTATATCTCTGATGTCTGAGTGAAACCACACTTTACTAGTAAACAGTGCATCAGTCAGGATAACTCACAGCAACAAGGTCCTGGATTCAAATCCACCATCAGGCTGGGGCCTCTCTGTGTAGAGCTTGCATGTTCTCCCTGTGTCTGCGTCGGTTCCCTCAGAGCACTCGGGCTTCCCCTCACAGGAGTTGGGTAATTGGTGAATCTAAGCTGCCCATAGGTGTCAATGTGAGTTTTAATGGTTGTCTTGCTTTCTGAGTTGGCCTTGCAGCACATTCTCAACCTGTACAGGGTATTCCTCGCATCTTGCTCCATCGCACCTGAGCAGGCGCCTGTTGCCTAGGTGACCCCCTGATGTATTTACTAGCAGGTCATATATCAATTAACAGTGTTCGTTACTATTGTAAAAATAATAATAACACTTATATCACCTACAGTAATAGTTGTTGTCTTCATCATCATCATATAAATATGGATATTTATATGGAGATGAGTCATAATGATAAAGAGAAGGAAAAAATAAATAAAAGGTTGGGAAGGTATATTGGAAGAAACTGCGAAAACGATTGTGTCCGCCCTGGGCCACTGGCAGTGGAGCAATACAAAAGAAACGCGACTCAACCGCAGGCAGTGCAATGGAGCTAGACCAGCTGGTCAGCAAGCTGTTCTGAACTGTGTATAATAATAATAATAATAATAATACTAGCGATTTCCCTCAGGTTCGATGGTTGCCATGGTTACCATGGTTGCCATGGTTGGCAGCACTTAGATGTTTGGACCAGTCATACAGCACTAATTCAACACCAGACCCCATCTGAGGAAGCCAAAACTGTGTACAACACACACCAAACGAGCTCCCAGACCTTGAGGACTTGTACCTCCAATTTTAACCTGACAACAGTTTTTGGAAGCACTTTATGATAATGTTATACTGTTAAGCATTAGTATGGTGTTAGCAAGTACTTAATTTATCATTTATATAGCATTACTCCTCCTTAGTATGCCATTTTTAAATACAGATTTATCATTTGAACTATGATTTTGATTATTACTAGCAGTAATATATTAGTAGCAGTGATAGCTGTACTTGGTGTAAGAGTAACAGATGGATAAACATATGTATTAACGGAGCAGTAATGATATATAAATGATGAAGTGCTTGCTAATCCCTTACTAATACTTTACTAATGCTTAATAGTTTGACGTTATTATAAAGTGCTACCCAGTTAAAAGCATTGATCTAATAAGATCATATTTTTTCACATATCCCTGTAATCTAAACACTCAGGCTGCTCTAAATGCTCAATGTCAGAAAGGTCTTCATCACTGAGCAGATATCATTAATATGGCACATGGCTCAAGTTCTATTTTAGTTAAACTTATTGGAGCCCTTTTCTTTAAACTGCTGCAGTCAGGTGACCCATTTACCAAAATGCAGAAACACCAAGCAAGCCGCAAACCACATGCTTTAACTTTTCAGTATGAATAAGAGGCTATTGAAAAGTTCCATATGGCTTTTAGGAGTTGAACATATCTTGGTGTCTTTACTTTAATAAACAGTAGATATGACGTATTAATGTTGTATGTGGAAATGCTTTATCTGCAGGTGTACAAGGACATATGTAGCATGCCAGTGACTAAACCGTACATGGCTCATAGACTTCGGGGAACAGTGTGGGGGCTGCACTTCTGTCCCTTTGAGGATGTCCTCGGAGTTGGGCACGGAGATGGTTTCACCAGCATGCTCGTACCAGGTCACTCAATTTTGCATTACATCTGGGCATGTACCTTAACTACATTATGTAGGTTAAGGCCAAAGTGAAAATTTTAACAAAAATATAGGTGCACTAATTTGATGATTGATCCTAATGGGTTGTTACAATTACTACATTCACTGAAGTAAATTTATTTTTTTATTTTTTTGTAAATCCTGGCATACATATTACTGTTGACTAAAACTGAATGCAACGCATCATTTACTATCATAGGTGCTGGTGAGCCTAACTTTGATGGTCTGGATGCAAATCCATACCGAAGTGCGAAGCAGAGGCAGGAATGGGAGGTTAAAGCACTGATGGAGAAGATTCAGCCAGATCTTATCAGCCTTGATCCCACTGAGCTGGCACAAGTTGACCAGGCCACCTGGGAACAAAGGCATCAAGACAGGGTTGAAGTTCTGGTCAGTGTCTTAAAGCAACTGTGCATTTACAATTATTTAAGATGTATATCTGTATATTTTGATATAAGATATAGTAGGCTAAATATTATTGCCACCCATCTGAAAGCATGTTTTATCTTTTTTTTTTTTTTTTTTTTTTTTTTTTTGTCTCAGGGATTTGATCCACTTGCTAAAGAAAAGTTTGTCCCCAAGTATAAGAAAAAAGGTCGTAGTTCTGCAGGAGCCATTGAGAGGCGCAAGAAACAAGTGGCTCATGAGGAGCAGAGGGTGAGTAGTCCAAGTTAGGAAATGAAATTTAATCACATCTCACTGACTTTTATGCTGTATTTGCAGGCCATGGCTGATCTCTCTTGACTTGTTTACTCCCCAGGATGTAATCAGAAAAAGCGTGGAGGACAAAATGAAGATGGAAAAAGAAAGGAAGGAGCGAGAGCGGAAGAAGGCGGCGTTATCTACCCAGAAATCAGCTCTGGACAGATTCAAGAAATAGAAAAGAAACATGCTTTGTGCAGCTGAAAGCCCAGTGGCATTCTATGGGAGTGACCTTTGAACTTTGCATAAAGAACACGGTTTTTTTGGTTGTTTTTTTTTTTTTTGCACACATAATTCCACTGCAGGGAGCAAAACACCAACTGCTGAAACTCTGGGAATAAGGGCTTGCATTGTGACGGGCAACTAATCAATTTTGAGTGGAGCAGCGGCGGAAGCTATATTTGATGTCTGCATCCTGTTTGCATGGGCAGATGTGCTAGCTGGGATTGATTTCACCCAGAAGTTTTAACCTTGTCAGATGGTGTTCTTTCCTCTGAACTTGCTGAGCATATGTCAACTGTGTTATAATTGGGTATAACTAAATTATAAAAATAAACAACATAATGCCAAGCCTTTGAATTGAGACTATTATTTTGAAATCACGGAACTGTTATTACTGAATCCAAACCAAGCTGGAATATATTTACCATGATTACGTCTTTGGGTGGAGTAAAATTCCTTTTATCAAATTAGAACAGCAGAAATTTGATCATCTGAGGAACGTAAAGGTTTTGGTATTTTAAATATTTTATCATGTTTTAATTTGTATGTGTGCATGTGGCTGTTTTTCTAGGATTCACATTTTACGTGTTTTTTTTCTATCGATGCTTATCCTAATTTAAGTATTTCAAACTAACTAAATCATAGCAGCATGACAGACTGTCACAACTGTTTGCTACTTTGCTGTATATTTATAGAGGAGGAACAGTTTTATAGAAATGTTCAATCCTGCTCAAAACAAAACACAGACCTATTTTTCATTACTGAGTAGTTTATTGGTTGCTTTAATCTAATACATATTTTTCCTGAGTACAGTGGATCAGCGTTTCCCTTTAAACACTGTTGGTGAGAATAACAGCCTGAGGTTTTATTGACAAATGGCAGCCTCATTGAAAATGTATGTGATCCAAGCCTGACACAGTTGACCATAAAACTCACAGCATTGCAAAGCTGCCAGTCAGTGTGTAATCTTGCCAAAAGAAAGGAATCTTATAAGTAATAGTTGTCAGATGCATAAATATTCAGCTGTGCATCATATTAGTTTTATTTTCAGTTGTTTAAGAAAATAATTATCATGCATTCGGTTTCAGCTATTTAATGTAATGTGAAGCCTTCATGAACCCCCCCCCCCAAAGATCCCTGTATCTAATCGAGGTAATCCCTTCGTATTGTGTGTGAATATTGTGCCCTTGTGGCTGAATAACATCATAAATCCCTCCTTTTTAAAATAAATAAATAAAAAATACTCTAGTCATTATTGGTGATTCTAAAACTTCATTATTGCTGTGTAATAAGCCTGTGATTTTATATCGGTCCTATTTTTTTGTGAACATGCATTTAAACTATTATACTTGGCCTAGACTACAGGCCTGTGCAGGTGTTGAAAGTAGCAGCCTATAATCATTACTTAGTTATCTAAACAATGTTGTTTTAATGTGCAGTTGCTGCGTGCGTCCTTACTTTAAAGCATCAGCATGCTAAACTTTGCTCTACATCTACAGTTCGTGTCAGTGTAATAATGTGGGAGGCAGCAGACACCCCTATACTACAGCTGATCCTGACAGCCCCCTTTACTACCAGCGGATCTTCCCTTTTCAGCAAAATAAGATACATAAGTACATTGAGGTGTTTAAAAAAATAAAGCTTTCAAATTAAACAAAGTAGCATTTTCGTAGTGCACGTGTAGCTTCACAGCCTAAAGAGCACTTGTGCTGTTCACAGTATTGAAGCGAGGCACAGCCTCCAAATAAGTCCGAGTTTGCTTTCCGTTAACCCTCACAATCCTTGCTCCAATCCCAGAGCTGTGCCCAGCATCGCCCGGACTTTGCAAATCCCCAAAGAAGCACGTACATTCAACCAGGAGCAGGGAGGTGGTGAATGCACATCAGCCCAATAGTGCAGCATGTCTCTGGGTGGGATGTGGTGGATGGACACCATGGCCTGATAGCAGCAGCGTCCGTACGGCATACTTGGTCCACCGGAGAAGAGAGGGCAGTGTGAGGGGAGCACTCCAGCTGCCCGGGCACACAAGCCTACAAACACATCCTCGGGCGGAAGAGGTGTGGATAACGGTGATGCAGAGGCTGCCAGGGAAATTTTGAGCAATGCAGACCGGGACAATACATAGGCTGTGCCACTGCAATAGTCTGGAAAGACAGAAGGAGGGTAGGCTCCTGAGGGTAGGTAGTGCTTGCTGTCCGGGTCCCGGTCGGGAGCCACATGGAGATGCACCCTGCCAAGGTACAAGTCTCCTTGTTCATAGGGGTTACGGCTCTTATTCAGAAAGTGTAGGAGAGAGCTGGGATTGAACAGGACATCATCATCCACTTTGGCCATGAAGTGAGCCTGAGGGCAGAACCTCCGGGTCCAGCCCAGCATGGACAGAGTCTTAAGGGTGAGGTTGGAGTACGTGTCCAAAAAACGCCCCTGAACCAGGTCTCCCTTCTCCCGAGCCTCTTCTATCAGCAGCTTAGCCAGTCCGGGGTCAGACGCCACACCGACCATGAAGAGGGTCATGACCCGCAGACCTCTCACCTCCACCTCCCCTCCCCAAGTGTCCCTGATGGCTTGGCGAGCCCTCTGATTGGCAGGAGCCGAAGTAACCATCATGATGAGGTAAGGCTTGGCACGTTGGCACACAAGTGGGCTAGGCATGAGCAAAAATTCCTCTGGTCTGGTAGGAGGGACGCTTTGCGGTGGGATGATCCCGATGTGCGGCTCTACCACAGTGTTCATTCCCATGGAGGTGACCCATGATTCAATGAAGTCCACGAAAAGCAGAGCCGACAGGGCTGAGCACGCTATCACCGCGCATAGAAAAGGCAGAATCCCAGGCTTGTTACCCCTCTTTCCTGCCCGGGTCTTACATACCCATAATGCGCGTCCGATCATGACCAACCTCTGCTGAAGACCGCTGTGGCCGCCACAATCCCCCCTCTTAATCCTTGGCTGTCCCTCGACTTCACAGCTAGAGGTATCTCCTTGTCATTGCGTCTCTTTTTCTTTTTTTAACCTTCGGGCGTCCCCCTTCGTTCCTCTTTCGGTCTCAGTTACAGTAGGACCAGCAGTAGACTGTGTCAGTGGAAGGATGCGCCAGCTTTTAGTTTTTTTGTTGATGCTGCAGCTTGATTGGATTTTGAGAAAGTAGGGTTTGCAGCTGCGCATATGAAACGGTCGATTCCCCCCGCTACCCCAGCTCTTATGAAGCGTTTTAGATGAGATAAAGGTCGAGCTATGCGCGATAAAGACCCGTTACTCCACCCATGCTTGTTTGTCAGACTTTCCGGGGCAAAGCTGTTTCTGCTTCTTTGCTTTGAAGGTCGGCGGTTTTTAGGTCACAAAGCTACGTATTCCTTTACAGCCAGATGGCCGTACAGGCTCTGAAATGACATCCAAAGACTGTAATTCTGATCCTATTATTTAGAATCAGTCAAAGATGTGAGTCTTGGCTGCAGTCTTTTTTCAATGAAGTGGCAAAACCCCAGCGTGCGATTTACAAACTAGAAAATCCAAAGTAGTGGAAAAATATCTGAAAATGCGCTATTTTCAGATATGTATGAATTTTCCTTTGAATCAGTGTGGAGCGGCGCTGCGCTTTTCTCTTCTGCAGTCGCTCCTGTCATACGGGATGGTGCAGGGTGACACCTGGTGGTGATGCTTGGTTACGTTTCCTTCCTGTCCTTATGTGAGAGTGTATGTGTAAGCAAATTGCCTATCCCACACGCTAAAACTGCGCTTGGGGAAAAACTGAAGCAATCAAGTGGTATTTTATTTAAAGTGTAGTTCTTTTCATTACAGTTAACCACCCAGAAACGTCCTAGGTCTTAAACACCTCTATCATAATTATCATTTATAATGAATAATAAGCTTAAAGTTATCATTTATGAAATGTTAAGTTTAAACTGTTCAATACACTCTGGAGTGTATTGAATAGAGAATCACATGAATAAAAATAAACTCACTGGCACAACCGATACAAGAATTATAAACAAGCTAAAGGAAAGATAAGATGGTTAAAACAACTTAAACAGTAACAGGCTGTCCAATACCCTGCATGTATCACTGGGTAAATCCCAGGGAAATCACCACAATATGAACAGCTGGACATAGCCAATACAGATGTCTACTGGGAGCCATAATCTTCCATATAAGGAAGATACTTCCTGCATGTTTTGCTCAGGCTACATGTCTACAAGAAAGCAGTGTTGGGTTATGGGGTTTTAAGGGAGCAAGCATGCTTAACTTCAGGTGGCAGCAGGGTGACCATAAATATTCACAAGGGCAAAAACTGAAAAAATCCAGAAAGGCAAAAGGGAAATATAAACCAAAAGACCAGAGGGGATGGTATACAGGATGTTAATGACAAAGACTGAGAGGTGTGGGACCAGAAGTGAAAAACAGCAAGTGATAAAAACATAGGAAGTATCCGAAAGACAGGCATGCAGAGTAAAATGAAAACTTACAAAGAGCTAAGGGGAATACAGACCATGTCTGCTTTACCTCTGTGCAATAAGGGATTCATAAACCTTGTAACTGCAAAGAGATAAAGCTGATAAGTCATACCGCCAGCTATAGGAAGCTATAGGAAAGAGTGGTTGAAGCTAGGTTAAGGAAAGAGATCACAATCACTGAGCGTCAGTGTGGTTTATGGTAGGAATAAAAGCTAAAATGTGATGTCTGTTTTGAAAGTGTTCATGGAGAAGTACAGCGAAGGCCTTTGTGGACCTGGAGAAAGCTTATGACAGTCTGCAAGATGGGAGAACTGTACTGTATAAGTCAGGAATGGCAGAGAAGTTTGTGTGGGTGGTGCACGGCATGCATGAAAGTAGTAATATAAAGGCACTTTTTTTAAACATAGATGATTTAATTTAGCTAGTTTAGGAGCATTTCACTTTTCTTTTGCGCTCCGAAAGACACAGGGCCTAGAGTACCACAAACAACATGTATCCCTTTAGAAATAAACTTATCTTGTGATACTTCTAAAAGCCACATATTCTTAACTAGCCACAATAACACTGTATCGACCCACCCAATGTTCCTTTAATGCAACAATCCCTATAATTATCTAGTAGCCACACACTGCAACAGTAAGACTTGATGATTAGGGGGTTACAGGTAGGGCCCCAACAGTTTCTCTGCTCCAAGACATCCGCGGTCCTTTCACATGGTAAGCATGTCTGTTATACCCAGCGCATAAATATCTGTATGTCAGCGCTGATTATTCAAACCCTGTTTAAAATGTGACACACGTGTTGTCCAAAAACATTTCCTCTAAATTTGCAAAGTTACTGATTTAAAAAATATATTTTCGAATTTTTAGTTGCATGTCA
The DNA here is from genome assembly GCF_963969265.1 of Rhamphochromis sp. 'chilingali'. Taxonomy (NCBI): domain Eukaryota; kingdom Metazoa; phylum Chordata; class Actinopteri; order Cichliformes; family Cichlidae; genus Rhamphochromis; species Rhamphochromis sp. 'chilingali'. The sequence continues at coordinate 24,632,601 of NC_137939.1, read as the reverse complement.
AACATATGATAGACTCTTGAGCATATTTATATAGCTAAATCCACAATGGTATAACCACGCTAAATAAAAGATGCCCAAGCACCAATGCACTCTAATGCAAGCCTCTGAACTGTATGTTGATAAGTACATGAAGCGTACCTCCACCTCTATAGCTGAAAACAGTTTGTATCCGCACTCTGAGGGTCTGCTGAATTGTTTTTAATATGGCACTTTTTGACAAACTGCAGATGATGAAATCCTATTTATTGGAAAAACTGTCCTTAAGCTACTGTTGCTCATACTTACTGAGTTCCCTAGCTACTTCTTTACTATGTCAGTAAACTTTTTGAAAAGGAAGGAAGGTGTTGTAGATTTAAAGAAACATCTTAATTGAAGCAAAGGCAAAAAATTATAATGAATTTTATGTGACTGTTCATATTAGCTTATGGGGATAGGTTAATTGGATAATCCAAATTGCCACTAGGTGTGAATGTGTGAATGAATGTGAGTGCGAATGGTTGTCTGTCTCTGTGTGTTGGCCCTGCGACAGACTGGCGACCTGTCCAGGGTGTACCCCGCCTCTCGCCCTATGTCAGCTGGGATAGGCTCCAGCACCCCCCGCGACCCTGAAAAGGAGAAGCGGAAGTGAATGGATGGATGTTCATATTAAATCCAACAACAAGTGAACATCCAAAACCGGCTCCAATCCTTTGTATTAATGATCTCCCTCCCTCCCTCCCTCTGTGTGTGTGTGTGTGTGTGTGTGTGTGTGTGTGTGTGTGTGTGTGTGTGTGTGTGTGTGTGTGTGTGTGTGCGTGCGTGCGTGCGTGTGTGTGTGTGCGTGTGTGTGCGTGTGTGTGTGTGCGTGCGCTCACAGATGGAAGGTCACGGCAGGAGCTTTTCTCAAACGCATCTCCAATCATTTTTTTTACAAGAAGTGTAGCTCATACAGTGGCATAAATGTATTCTTTGCGTTACTTTATAAATATGAAACTCTAAAGATTTTGAGTTCATGCACATTGTGAAACAAGAATCTAAATATTTGTAATGTTGACTCATGACTACATGACTTTAATAGACTACTTAAAAACACTAAACTCTAATTTCAGCAGTTTATTTTAAGTTTACAGAATATAACATCTGGTAAGACGATGAATTTTACTTCTCACTGTTTGTGCTATGTGCATCTATTTATCATATATGTTGCTTTGCTCTGTAAACTGTAAAATGTTTCATTGTATTCATGAAATAAACCAGACTTTCACTGTCGGCATCTTTTAGTGTTTTTCTGCTTTTGTTCACTCCAAGTTAACAAAGCCCACAGACTTCCAGAGTTAACTCGCTAACAGCGTGGAGCAGTCTCAGTGTATTTAGCTGCTTTTTCCTTAAACACAATCAACTGAGAGAAATGGCTGTAGTCATCCACTTGGGTCATTGTGAATGTTGAAGGAGATTTGTTCCATAGACACTGTATACTAGTGTTTCCTACACTTAATCCAACACTACTATGTTCTGTTTAAACCCAGATTCCTTTTATAGAATGCAGTGAAATTTGTTAAACTGTTGCTTAATGGGACAGAAGTACAAGTCACTCTTTTACTAACACATTGTAGATAAGTTTATTGCTGGACAACACAGCTAACAGCCTCACACACTCTTTAGATTTTTGAAGTATTGTGTGTAACGGTTTTAGTCTATCAAACCTTACCCTTTTCTCCCCAGTATTACAACAGTATGACTCCCAAAGTACGGCTCAGTATACGAACAAGGACTCTAAAGTCAGAACAGAAAGATACAGTTGGAAGATGAATGATTGCATTTTTTATGATGCGTAGTAAACTACACCCTCTTCTTCTTCTCTTTGTTGTTGCTCCGTGTGTGTGTGTGTGTGTGTGTGTATGCCTTAGATCTCAAATAATACATTACCCATACTTAAAAAAACTTAAAAAAAAACATTTGATTTTCAACATCTGAGATTCTAAGTTTTCTTTTTTTTGAGATTCGTTTTTCTTTACCTCTCAGCTGTTGTGTTCCAAACAAACGATGTTTTCTTCATGACCAAATTGTGTGCTAACTACCTCACACCGCTGTGTCTGGGGTCCAAAAAAAAAAGTTAAAACGATATACCTTGCGGCAGTTGTGCTGAAGAAAATACTGCGTGTCTGATGGGGTGTTTTTATATAGGTGGATTTGGTTTCAGTTGGCCTCTGAGATGCAGATATAAAGAGCAGGTTGTAAAGAAAAAGGTGGAAAAACTATGGAGGTTCGGTTAGTTAGTAGGAGGTGTAATTGCCGGATAAAGGAGCAGTTTGTAAAGAAAAAAGGTGGAAACTATGGAACTACAGTTGGGATGTGTGTGCTGGGAAGCTCTTGATAAGGAAGCTGCTTTTATTGTTTTATGACTTGTTTTGCTGACTGTTGGGTCCCTACCTGTAACTCCCTGTCTAATCATCAAGTCTTACTGTTGCAGTGTGTGGCTACTAGATAATTATAGGGATTGTTGCATTAAAGGAACATTGGGGGGTCGATACAGTGTTATTGTGGCAAAAAAGTGCCTTCATATTACTACTCATGAAATAGTGGTGGGGTGTGTGGTAGGGGTGAGAGATGGGTTTAAGGTGATGGGATTACATCTGGTATCGGCTTTGAGCCCCGATGGGATCCCAATACCTGGGATGAACCATCCAAACTTACACACAGTGCACAAGAGAGGTGAAGAAGAGCATGCAGACAGGGTGGAGTGGGTGGAGACAAGTGTCAGGGGTCATTTGTAACAGACAAATAGCAGCAACACAGGAGGCAGAGCTAAAGATGCAAAGATGTTCATTGGTAGTGACCAGGAAGGAAATAAGTATTAAGAAATGAACAGCTTATGGGCTATTTCGGAATTTGTGTTCAGGAAACAAATATTGGCAAAGTGTGCTTCTTTTTTCTATTAGCACTTAACACACTGAACACCTTGATTAATTGCATGAGGCTGACCTTTATTCTAAAATGCAGTTAAATACAAATTGTAGCCCCATCCTTGCCTCAATGCGTAAAAAGATAACTAAATTATATTTACAATGAACACTTACTAACATGCATGCAGTATAGAGTTCATCTGAGATAGACAGATTGAGATAACTGCAGAAGACTAATGGGACAGAATATACAAATCTGTTGTGGTGGGCGTGTTTTTTGGCGCAGCGGCAGGGGAGGCCAACACAGTAATCGCCATCAGTAATCACACCTCACCTGCATAAAAGGAATGAACTGGGTCCTGAGGTTGTTCTTGGTGTGTGTGGCTGACAGCTGAAAAGCTGCAGCCGAGTGTAAAAACGAGTATGTGGTCGGGTCTGCCGTGTATCTTCTACATGTGTCATTTCTCAGAAAACACTGATATATAGGCCTATACACTCAATGCCCATTCAGTTAGGTACCTCTGTTCATACCTAATCAGCCAATCACGTGATGCCAACTTAACACACTTAGGCAGGTAGACATGGCAGCACAGTCAGGCTGGCCTGGTGACATTCAAACCGAGCATCAGAATGTGGAAGAAAGCTGATTTAAGGGACTCACACCAAGAAGGTTCTGAGTTTGGCTGGGGCCTTTCTGTGTGGAGTTTATATGTTCTCTCCGTATCTGCGTGGGTTCTCATGGAGTACTCTGGTTTCTGGCAGTCTGTACACGGTGTACCCTGCTTCTCGCCCTATGCCAGCTGAGATGAGGTTCCAGCCCTTCTGCGACCCTGAATTGGATAAGTGTGAGAGAATGGATGGATGATAACTGTGGCATGGCTGCTGATTCCAGACATGCTGGCCTGAGTACTTCATGGACTGCTGATCAGTTTACAGCCATTTCCAGAGTTTAAAGAGAATGAATTTAGCCAATAGGAACTCACATAACTACCTATTACAAGGCCTCCACAGTCACCAGATCAGAGCACCTTTGGGATATGGTGGAATTACACATTCACATCATGGACATGTAGGTTAAAAATCGGTGTGATGCCTTTATTTGAATATGGACCAATATCACTGAGTAATGTTTTCAGCACCTTGTTGAATCTATGCCATGAAGAATTGAGGCACCTCTAAAGGCAAAATTGGGTCCAAGGTACAAGGAAGGTGTAATAAAGTATCTTGTGAGGGTATAGCCCACATATTGCATGTATAACAGAGGTCATTAAAGATATGAATAAGTCTCTTAAATTTGTTAAATGCCAGTTAAAAAAAGAAGTGCGGTGTAACAAAACATGATGGTTTGATACTCTTTATTCACTGTAGGCTGTGTTTAAAGTGGTGTGGAAAAAATTTAAAAAACTTTCATGTGAAGAAATCTTGCCCGATGCCCATAACTTTACATAACTGGGTATGGTATATTTCTGAGAACCATGTTTTTTTTTTTTACCATCATTATTGTTAGAAAAGCAAAGTTGCTTCAAAAGTGAGAATAAAAAAGGAAAATAGAAAGATTATGATAAAAAAAATGTCTCAAATAATAATACAAATTCAGAGGCTTGGTGTAGATTTGAAAAGGAAATGAAAAGCATTTATTTCAGTGGGCAAGTCATATGTTTCACATTTTTTGATGTGTGGCTTCACCTTTTATCATATTTGCACTTTACTTTATTTGTAGCCTTTTCATCTAAAGTGTTATGTAATATGGGCCTTTGTGCTGTTAGTATCTTGGGTATGAAACATGTGCAAACACATGTAATTAGCATTTATAAGCCCAAAACAGAGTTTGTACAGTTTTAATTCTACAATTATACTTTAACACAGTCTGTCTCTTGGGCTTTCTCATAATTTAATTAAGTAATCTTCAAAAATAGTTCTCCAGGGCTCTTGAAGAACATTTAAAAGCTTTGGATTGTGGCTGCTTTTTGTTCTGTTCTCTGTCAAGATTGTCTCACACTACTTCAGTGTTGAGGTCTGGCTATGGGGAGGCCAGTCACTGACTGATAGTGCTCCATTGTGTGTTTTTCCATACAGGTTAATGCACTGGCAGTGTGTTTGGGATTATTGTCATGCTTAAAAATGAAGCTGTTTCTTGTCAGGTGCCTTCCAGATCGTATTGTACGGCTGATGAAAATATGATCGTGCATTTCGATGTTCATAATTCCATCAAGATTGATAAGATCCCCAACACCACTGGCTAAAATACAGCCCCGAGACATTGCAGAGCCTACGCTATTTTTTAAGGATGTACCATAGACACTCACTGTTGTACCTCTCTCCTGACTTCCTCTGTACATATTGACAACAATTTGAACTATAAATTTCACATTTGGATTCATCACTCCACAAGACCTGTTGGCACTGATTTTCATTCCAGTTCTTGTGTAGTTTAGCATATGTTTTCTCCCTGTTTCCCTTCCTTGAGAATGCCTCTTGACAGCCACCCTGAGACCACTGAGACCATTCCTGGTGAGGATTCGGTGAACAGTAGATTGAAAAGCTGAAGGTTCAGATGGATCTCCAAAGGCAGGATTCTCCCCCCCTCCCCTCCCCTCCCCATTTCTTAAGTACATGACTTTCAGATACTGTAGACAGTGCCACTTGAAAGTTTCCTTGAAACATTTTATGGACACACCGCACAATATGCTGACATATGCCAGATGACTAATAGCTCTTTGGGAATCACGTTGTTAGTGCAAAAATGCAATTTTATGTCTATCAGACTGTTTTTGGCATTTTTGTAGATTCAAACTAAAGAAATGGAAACAGTTTATGTGCTCTGTGACAGGCTGCTAGTAACAAAGTGCCTAAAGATATTATTTTAAATTGATTCTTTGCCAAGTTGTCTGTTATGTGTAGACATAACATTGTCTTCCTTGAGTTAGGTGTCTTTTTATGCTTCAGTGATTTGTAGTTTGTGTTAAGTGGCTTAACAAACAAAACCAGAAAGCCAGCATAACGATTGCTCAAGATCACTTAATAAAATTGCCAGAAAGTCTCGCTTCTTGGAAGCAAAATATAAAGAAATTAGAGCTCGATCAAGATTATAACTGGATAACATTATCTGACATTTTCTATATCTGATGACATTATGTATATGTCACGTACTTCTGACAGTATCATATAAGATTAAAAAAAACAAAACACTTTATTTTTATATTTTTTAATATTTATACTATTTGTAATCATTTATGCAATCACTTATTAAAGCCTTGAGTTTATTATTGCAGCTCTTTATGTGAAGAGCAGAAACGCACTATAGGAGAAACAGTGCGTCTATCCTCTTAAATACATCTGTTGTTAAACATTTTTTTTACTATGTAAATGTTTCAAACGTACCTTAACAACAAAGTCCAGACAGTCAGACATAATGACGTCAGTCCTGTCTGGCTCGCGCTAAGGGTGGGGGGGTGTTGGAGTCGCGCGGGTACGCGAGAGAGGAAGGAGGAAAAAAAACTCAACCATCATCAACTCGCTGGCGGAGCGGGGTCACGAACTATGACCTTTAACAGAAGAAAACCAAAACAAATATTTTATAAAATAGCAGAGCGCACTAAATCTGTGACCGCCAGTTCCCGGAGGTAAGTCTGAGTCCTGGACTGAAAACAGTAGAAAGCTGTGAGACATACAGGACCATAAAAGAGCGTAGCTAATTTCCCAACTAGCTAGCAAGCTAGCCGATGCGGAGCTCCCTTCCTGGCCGTCTCCGGCAGCTCGGAGTGCGGGCATGGACCGTGAAACATCGGTCTCAGTCCGTTTAGGCTGACATATTTTGGTGACAGCTAAATTAATTGTTAAATACGATGACACAGCTGTCGACTTGAACCAATCCCTGCGTGCTAGGATGACAGCCACAGTGGGGCACACAGCTGCAGTCGGCTCTCACTGCAGCCTACTTGCGTTCACTTGCAGTGAGCTAGCTGAGGGGGCTAACGCTGGAAAGCTGTAGCTGCAGCAGATGAACTCGACCCTTTTACCTTTGCCATCCCGGGGACGGGAGTGGATTGAAAGTACTACGATCATACATTTTATTCATCACAGATGCCATTTTTTTTGTATTCGCCACCAGAATATCTGTTCGGTGTCTGAAAACAAAATTGCTCGAACATATTTATCATAAGGATTCGTCTTCGATGTTACTGGCTGATTGCCAGATTCTCCATTTTGTTATGTGTTGTGATACGTTTGAGAAAAGAGGTAATGATGGACGTACTGTTAGACCAATCAGTAAACAATATGAAGCTACATAAGATTCCTGTATGGTTAGTGCAGCCACATAAATCATTTCCCCCCAAAGGCTGTCAGATTGTATTCTTATAAACAGTACAAGACCATATAAACAGAGAAGGACGGAAATCTTTCAAATGCCAGTAGATTAGAAAGAATTAAACTAATGAAAGGTGGATTTAGACACTTCCCCCAAGAATAAAGATGCTGCAAGGTGGTGATCACAGCTTTAAAAAAATCATTCTAATTTCTAGATCTTCTAGTGCAGCTTGACTTTTTCTTTCTTTCTTTCTTTTTTTAACATACTAGCAGTTATGTTACACTGACAGCGAATCTAGGGTAGTTCAAAGTGGTGCAAACAGCCACAAAAAGCAAACGCCAGAAAAATGTCATCATAGCCCTCAGTCACTTTATGAACAGTGTGTGTTTCAACATTTTGTGAGATTCAATTCATCTTGTATTTACTGTTACCTTCTGGCAGAAGTTTAAAGGATTTAAAAATTAATTTGTGCTCTGTTCAGTTAATGCTCGGAATATTAGTCTGTAGTGTGGAGTCATTGGGTTAGCGCAACATTAACAATTAATGTTGATGTGATGCTAAATTGTGACTTGTTGTGCTTTGTATGTTTGTGGTGGTCACAATAGCTATGCTGGGAACTGGGACTTGGAGTCCAGAACAAATTTCCTCTTCAGTGACAATAAAATATAAAGTAAAGCAAATTAGAAGTTTTAAAAATATTAAAAGCAGTGGGAGTTAGTCTCGACACCTTCATATTTACTATGTTTTTTAAGTCTTGACAGGATTTCATATTTGTCCATTTGGAGGACAGGTGTACAAAGTAAGAAATGATTGGTGCCTCTGTCGATGTCAGTGTGGTATTAGTATCTCCAAAAAGTGTTTCACCCACTGAAATTACTCTGGCACTGGACTGATGCAACTCAAGATTCATAGGTAGAAATAATTACATTAACCAATATAGGTGCAGCAGTATAGGAGGATTGACCATATCTGTGATAACATATAATATCTAACACTAACGCAGTGATGGTTCCAAACCCTCTTCAGTTAGCTTCACTTTGAGTGTGATTTTGGTTTTCAAAGGAAACAAAATAGACATTTAACAAAGGTAAAGGTGAGTTTAGCTGATAGCTTAAATATTTTATCTGGAATATTACATAAATACTGCATTGTCTTAGCAAGTTGTGTTGTGGTCTATAATAACATGTCAGCTATATTACCAAATTAAGTGAAATCCTCCTGCTGTGGTGGCTTACTCTCTGTTTGAGAATATCCAGAAGTGCTAAAGTATGGCTCTAAAGTCAGCGTAAAGTCACATGTAGAGGAACACACCAAGCTGTCGATCTTTGAACCATTGTATTGGACAGTTGCTCAGGTCTTATTAAGGATGGGGGAAAAAATTTATAGAGTAGTATTGTGTTATTTTGCAATGCAATCTTATATCAATACAGGGACACTAAATATGAACATAGTATTAAATAAATTAAAATACACTGTTAATACTATGAGCTATAGGGCTCATCTCATGCACCACCATCCCAAGATAACATTACCTGAGCAAACATTTATTTGACTAAAATAACCTTGAAAAAGGTACTTCCTAGTTCAGAGCAAGCCAAAGGCTCAGTCACACAAGTAAAAATAGGACAAGAATATCCTTGCAACTACAAAAAAAAAATTAAAAATGTATATCCATATATAATTATTTCCACATTCTGCAACCGATTGCAACTTGTGACTAAATGGTTGTCCAGACGTTTAGGGTTATTGCACGTTTACAAGCACTTTTAATCGCACGTTGCTTGGATGTCTTGCCTGATCAGAGATAACCTTTCTGCAAACAGTAATAGTCTGGACTTGGGCTGACTGTAATCACTCTGAAAAAGATTCTTGAAGGTTTGCAAGTAATTGCTGTCTAATTTTAAATGCAAACAGAATGCCAGCATGTTGCCATCAGTCTGAATGGGTCTGTCATTGTGCACAACTCATAGGGACTTGACTCATCTGGCTGCCAGCTGATTGTATTCTGGTTATTTATGTAGGCTGCAGGCTCCATGTAATGGCAACATTTATGCAGGTTTTAGGGACAGTGTTGGTATGCTTGACAATCTCATTTTGAAGCAAAAAAATAACTGAAGTGAGATAACTTTATCTTATTGGATAAAACAAATACAGACAAAGTTGACCATGAGGACATAATTTGCAATTTTAAAAATGTCACAATATACATTGTTGCAATATTCTCCATATGTTAAAAATCGCAATAAATTCTTCTTGTAATTGAAGTGAAATGTTTTGTTGAAGTTACCTAAAAAATAAGAATATTACTTTTAATAACTGTGTGATGATACGGCAGTCTATAGCTTAATATATAGGTAACAGGGCAGTAAACAGAAACTGTTTTGTCAATTTTATTTTAGTTTGAAGACTGATTGCATTTGTTATTATATAGTATAAAAAGAGAGAAGCTTATCTTTTGTTTAATTTTTAATGATTTTAAAAGTTGGGTTGCAAAGGCATTGCTGCAGCACAGATTTAGTATTTCAAAGTGGCGTAATATTTTAATGTTTATACCACCCATTCATAAGAACACATGAGTGAGACACTGGTGTGCTTCAGTAGCCAAATCGCACCATACAAAATCATCCAATGTCTTGCTGCATCTTCTGTGACCATTATGTGAGTCAGTAATGTCAGCCTGCTCTTCTGGGGTAGTCGGTATTTTTATTAGTTATTTAATTCTTTTCTTTGACATCCTTCCAAACAGACCTCACTAAGATAAGATAAGATAGAACTTTATTAATCCCTCGGGTGGGTTCCTCTGGGAAATTCGACTTCCAAAAAGCACAGCAACGACTGAAGTTACAGTTACAGAATTGTTATATATATATATATATATATATACACACACACACACACACACATATATATAAATACAGAGACAAATATAAATAAAATATACAAAGGGGATAAATAGAATAAATAGGAATAAAAAATAAAAATACAAGTGAATTGCACATTTCAAGTATTGAGTCTATTGCACTGTTGACTATTTACAAAAAGTATTGCACAAGGTATTGTACAGTGAGGTGAAGAGGCACTACAGCTTAGTTGTTCCCCCCTCCTTTGTCCTCCTGTTTCCCCTCCCTCTCCCCTCCAGAGAGGAGTTAAACAGTTTGATGGCGTGTGGGACAAAGGAGTTTTTAAGTCTGTTAGTTCTTGTCTTGGGGAGAAGCAACCTGTCACTGAACAGACTCTTCTGATTGTTTATGGCCGTGTGCAGAGGATGCCCAGCATTGTTCATAATGTCCATCAGTTTCTTTAATGTCCTTTTCTCTGCCACTGTCACCAGAGTGTCCAGCTTCATGCCGACCACAGAGCTAGCCTTCCCGATCAGTTTCTCCAGCCTGGATGAGTCCCTCTTTGCTGTGCTGCTCCCCCAGCACACCACAGCATAGAAAAGTACTCCAGCAACCACCGACTGGTAAAACATCCTCAGGAGCTTCCTGCAGATGTTAAAAGACCTCAGCCTCCTGAGGAAGTACAGTCGGCTTTGGGCTTTTTTATACAGGTGCTCTGTGTTGCATGACCAGTCCAGTTTATTGTCCACCCACAGCCCGAGGTACTTGTACTTGTTGACCACCTCCACCTCCTCCCCCTCTATCTGAACCGGCAGTGGACCTTCTCTGGACCTCCCGAAGTCCACAACCAGTTCCTTAGTCTTTGAGGTGTTGAGTTGCAGGTGGTTTGTGTGACTCCATGCGACAAAGTTCCTCACCAGACTTCTGTACTCCTGTAATGACTAATGACTAATGACTTTACTTCATCATGACGTCCAACCTGAATCTGCTTTCCCAGCAGAAAGTGGATTCTGAGCATGAGGCAGAGGTGAGTGGTCTGAAGTTGTTGCTTCATCCAACCAATATGAATTTTTTTTTCTTTTTTGATGGTTTTACTCACTTTGGTCTTGTGGTTACCTTTAAGATATAATTCACCATTTGCTGTCTTCTTTCACTTACAATAAAAGTGTATAACATTTTGTAGCAAAACATTTCAACGCTGCATATTCAAATGAAATGTATTTGTGTTGCAGACTTATTAATTAAGATTATTTTTATACATTTAACCAATTAGGTGTCATCCTCTCCATCAGACTCAGTGATGAGTGAGTCTCCGCAGCGCTTTCAGGTCATCTCGACTGAGCCCTCTACACCACAGCGAATTCAGGTAACATCTTAAACTTGAATGTGTTACAACCTGTTGACATTGTCCCCTTTCGCAGGGGCGCTGAACATGTTGGTGTTAAAATATTTTTCTTGGATCTTCCACACTTTCCCTGTTGTTCTGTCTTCCTCTTTCATCTCTTATCCCCCCAGATTGTAACCGACCAGCAGACCGGTCAGAAGATCCAGATAGTGACAGCAATGAACCCATCCAGTGCCCCCAAGCAACAGTTCATTCTGACTACAGCTGACAGCTCAGTGGCAGGAAAGGTCATCCTGGCCTCACCAGACAGTCACAACGCCAAACAGCTCATCTTCACTGCTGCAGACAGCCTCATGCCAGGAAGAATACAGGTACATTTCCCTCTTAATACTGTCACATAGGGCATATGTGACAACACTACTGCCAATAACTTGTTCTTATTTGAATGCTTTTTTTCTAGATTGTTACAGATCCAGTGTCAATGGAACGGTTGTTAGGACAGTCAGGAGATTTGAGCCGACCACAGCCGGTGGAGTACTGTGTGGTGTGCGGAGACAAGGCTTCAGGTACTTCAGCCACTTAACATGAGTATACTTCGGATCTTTTCCATATACTTTGGTATCCAGCTGTGTGTTCAGCTTCATATTGTCAGTAGACTCAACCACGGGTACAAAATAAGAACTTTTTTGTCTGTGTACAGGACGTCACTATGGTGCCGTCAGTTGCGAAGGATGTAAGGGCTTTTTTAAGCGGAGTGTGAGGAAGAATCTGACTTACAGCTGCCGCAGTAAGCAGGACTGCGTCATCAACAAACACCACCGCAATCGCTGCCAATTCTGTCGGTTGAGAAAATGCCTTAAGATGGGGATGAAGACTGAGTGTGAGTGTGCATCCAATTCCAGGACACAGTGCAAAAAATACACCCAGAAACAAGTCAAGTATTGTCCCTGAGAAGGTAGTTTCAGTTTCCTTGAGAAATAAGTGAGATATGGCCCGAAAAAGTCTTCTATCTTTTTCCTGACCTGACATGTATAAAATACAGACTGGTGTGACACTGGATACTGCTGCAGGAGGTTGTTTAGGAAACATTGTCCCTACAGCTACTCAACAAGGGTTATTTTTAGTAAAAATATAGGTTCAGCTCTTTCTTTACCATCAATTTGTCAGGAAGTCCAACTGAGAACTATTCTGATCAGTTAAACCAGAAGTACCTCATATCTGCAGTATTCTGAGAGACACTAAATATCATTAGCATTGTTCTCAGTGCATGATTGTAGAAACGCACAATGTTCTTTGCTTTTACTTGTAGGCATGAGGAAAATATTAACACATTCTGACTCCTGTAAATATTCAGCTGTCCAGAGTGAGAGGAAACCCATCGACATTGTGCCCAGAGAGAGGCATGCCAACTGCGCGGCCTCCACCCAAAAGATCTACATTCGTAAGGACCTAAACAGTCCACTCATCGCCACACCTACGTTTATCTCCGATACAGAGACAGATGGATCCAGGTCAGACCTGCAGACAAACATTGGGTCTGAGCTGTTAAATTTGCACCATCTTTAAGTTTCCAACGATTTTGTAAAGTTGTTTTGATGGTTCTTTGTACCACATGTAGGTCCAGCTTGCTGGACCAGGGGATGCTGGTTAACATCCAGCAGCCAGTGATCCAGAGTGATGGAACTTTGGTGCTGGCAACTGATTCAAAGGTACATCTAATCATTAAAGAGACTGTGTAACAGTAAACAAAACATCTGCCTTTTGTAAGTCGTGTAAAGAGGTTGGAGCATAAAATCTGTGCTAGGCTGTAATGTATGTACAGTGGGTGCTGGTTATGTTGCCTATATGATGGGATATAATCTGCATTGAGTCACTTGTCTTTAGATGGATTGTGGGCAGGGAGACTTGGGGACGCTAGCCAACGTTGTGACATCACTGGCCAACCTAAGTGACTCACTAAAAGAAAACCTAAACAATGGTGATACCTCAGACAGCCAACATGAAGAGCAGTCTGCAAGCGAGATAACACGGTCAGTCAGCAACACCCAGAGAGGAGTCTTGCCTTTGCTTGTTCAGATTTGGGTTCAGGTGGCTTATCGTTAGTGTTCTCTTCAAATTTACTTTGTTTGTCTCTGCAGAAGTAAACCAGTTCTCTATTTGCATTTGTTTAATACCGCATTGGTAATTTTGTGAGTTATGCGTTGTGGGTTCTAATATCTGCATTATTTTTTAACACTGATAAAACCTGTGTTGTAGACTGTAGATAATATCTCATTGATGACTTTGCATTGTTTTTGTTCTTATTTGAATGAACATAGTAACTGGATCAAAGGAGCTTGCAAAGAAAAGCGTCGGGACTTCTTTAAGTTGCTTGAAGACGTTTCACCTCTCATCCGAGAATCTTCTTCAGTTCTAAGGTCAAATGGTGGAGAGTCCCAGATTTAAACCCAGTGGGAGTATCCCCCCAAGAGGGACCTTAGAACCTTAGAACTGAAGAAGCTTCTCGGATGAGAGGTGAAATGTCTTCAAGCAACTTAAAGAAGTCCAGACGCTTTTCTTTGCAAGCTCCTTTGACTACGATGACCTGGATGACTGAGAACCTTCACAGACATAGTAACTGGATAATTGTGTGTATAAGAAAACAGTGTTAAAAACAGCATTTAGGTAATAAAAGTGGTGCTAAGGAGTTAACGCATGTATGTGTGCAATAAGAACACATTTATACTTTTGTGACTTATATGTTTCTTGTTAATGAAATTAATGAAAGGTCATTTTATGTGTGCTTGTGTGTTGCACACAGTGCCTTTGACACCCTGGCCAAAGTCTTCAACCCACCTGAAGTTGGGGTCGAAGACAATCTGGCTGATAAGTCACAATGTGTCAGTGGAACAACGATCCAGCTGATTGGTCGAGACCAGGAGACCCCTATTATAGAGGTGGAAGGACCACTGCTCACAGACAGCCATGTCAGCTTTAAGGTGAATAGAGTTCACATGTAATGGGAAGAACAATATGCACAATTTTTGGAGATGATTGACTGCTGAGGGATACCGATTGGCATCCACAGAAGGGTGGGTGGTACTCAGAGGTTATTCACCAGAATACAAGACCATTCATCTGTCTATGCAGTTTTAAATTACCAAAGTATGGATGCGTGGTCAATAATAAACAGCAAAACCCTGTTAAGTGGTTTGTTATCACCTGCAGTTGAAACACTTATTTTAAGTTTCTTTTTAGTTGGTGTTTATTTGATTTTTGTCCTTGCAAAGATACTGGCAGGAAACACGAGGAACAGTGAAAAATATGACATGTAACAAGCAGATCCCCTGCTGGACATTTTGTGCAATGTGCATTAACTTGAGCGACTCATTTAACACTTGTTTTGTGTTTCCTTTGTGTTACCATTCTCCTGTCAGCAGTAAGGTTTTTGTACTTGATGTCCTTTTCAGCTGTGTTGTGTTTGTATCTTTCCTCTAGCTGACCATGCCCAGCCCCATGCCCGAGTATCTGAATGTACACTACATCTGTGAATCTGCATCTAGACTTCTCTTCCTCTCCATGCACTGGGCACGCTCAATCCCAGCCTTCTCAGCTCTCGGGTGAGAGAGTTTTCACACAAGCTGTTGTCTTTGCAAACACTACCAGATGATTGTTAATCAATATTTTCCCTCTCTTCTCAGTCAGGAGGCAAACACAAGTTTGGTGCGAGCCTGTTGGAACGAGCTGTTCACTCTGGGTCTTGCTCAGTGCGCTCATGTGATGAACCTGTCGACCATCCTTGCCGCCATCATCAACCACCTTCAAAGCAGCATCCAGGATGGTATGGACCACAGACCTCGCCATCTTTCACAGTAGGACACACACGCATATAAACAGGAGTAAAGAAATGTGATTTTTCTTTTTTTTTCCTTTCTTTTTTGTTATTAACAAACATAGGCCTTAAGCATAGAAGACAACTTTATTACTTACATGTGATGAAATCAGAACAGGCTCATATTGTTGCTGTTTTTATTTAGATTGTAACAAAACTTTGAAATGTAATTGCATAAATAAAAATCCCCCCTGCATTTTGGCTTAATGAAGCCAACTACATTGCAAACAAGTGACGACACTTGCCACTAACACTGACTAAGAATTGCGTCGTTTTTCAGTGACGACATGCTTTTTGTTGTTTCTCTAAGTAACTTTTCTCGGACCATTAAGATGGAAAAGAATTAAAGAAAATAAGAGACTTAAACCATGAATATTTATACAAAATGGAAACTTTCTTCTGTCTCAGACAAACTGTCAGGGGAAAGGGTGAAACAGGTGATGGAGCATATCTGGAAGTTCCAGGAGTTCTGTAACAGCATGACAAGGCTGGAGACCGACAGCTATGAATACGCCTACCTGAAGGCTATAGTGTTGTTCAGCCCAGGTGAGTCTGATTTTCTGTGTCAGAAATAATAATGGACAGTCTAGCTGTTATCAGTCAAATTATTTTGGAGAACAACTGTTGTGTGTTTGACTCATCAGATCACCCAGGTGTGGACAGCAGTGGGCAGATTGAGAAGTTCCAGGAGAAAGCTCTGATGGAGCTACAGGACTATGTGCAGAAAACATATCCAGATGACACCTACAGGTACATTCATACCTCCTGTCCTACTCTCATCCACATTCAAAGCAAAGTGACAAAAAATGTTATACAAAGTGATACCCTAACTTAATACCCAGCACTAAGATGGAAAAATAACTGATACTATGCCACTCTTATTTTATTGCCGTAAGTTAATTGTGAGTTTGGTTGAGTCTTTTTTGGTTTTTACAACTTCTCTCCAGCATATACCTGTTTCATTCTGTGGGACACGTCGCTGTCTGCCAGGCTTTAAGCTTTTATTTTCACTGTGGCTTTCTGAGGCTGTGAATTCACCAACCTGTTATCTGCACTATTCTCGAGTAGGCACAGTAAAACATCTCAGACTCTGCAGAAGGGAGCTGTATTAAGACTGATAAACATCCAAGCTGACTGCATCTGACGTTTACATTCTTTTCTCTGCAGAGTAAAAACAGGTCATGTCTATAGGGTGCAGGTCTGCAGTGCATGTCTGAAAAAGCTTTTGGCTGATGTTGTCTGCTGTTCAGTTGTCATTTAATCTGACTGTTAACATTTTATTTGATGTCCAGTGCTGATAAATTTTTGTATCCCAAATTTGTATCCTAGTTACAACCATCAGCCACCAGATGGAGCATCATTGTACAAAAATGCCATATCAAAAGGATGAGATTGTGGATACAAGCAGCAGAAATGAGCTTTCTTTGAAAGGTGGCTGACCTCTCCTTAAAGAAAGGGTTGTTCTCAGCTAGCTGAGTTGCTTCTTGGATGAGGTGTTATGAGGATGTTCTAACAGGAGGACAGGGATATTCTCTTGGCATTACCCAGAAAGAGCTGGAGGAGGTAGCTGGGGAGAGAGTCTGGACTTCTCTGCCTCTCTTTCCCCAAGATTTTTATGATAGCTGTGTGAAGCACCACACCTTTAGACAGTGTTTACTATAATAATCAGAGTTTGAATCTAAATAAGTCGTACCCAGGCTGTATGATGCAGTGAATTTTGAGCGACAAGCCAATGGTTTGATTAGCAGCATATCATGGTGAGCAGAGGAATATGTGTTGTTGGTTTCATCCAGCTGTACAGGATACAAGTGCCTATATCGTGAATTGGTATGTGAGGAATGCTCTTACCATCTTATTGCAGATAACAAAGTGAAAACAGCGATAGTAGTTGTGTTGGGGTGGGGTGGGCAAAAGAGGACCATCGGTGTACCACTACCCACCCTTCATAATGCACAATGTGGATTCCAAAGACAAAAAAGTCTGTAACACCCAGGGAGAAACGAGCACACACCCCAGGAGTGTATTTGTCATTTCTGGCTTGAAGAGATGTTTTTTAATTTGTTCTTTAATGATCATTATTAATGAACATGCAAGTGGATATGAGCAGAACAGCTAAAACAGTATTAAGTTAATACATGCTGGGTCTTTACTGTTTTTACCTCAGAGCTGTACTTCTCTACTCTTCACTGTGCCTTTGCCACACACAGTGGAGTCTTTTACCAACAAATGAGGTTTGCTGGAAGGTGTTGGTTTGGTTCACCAGGCCGAGCCACTCCACACACACACACACACACACACACACACACACACACACACACACACACACACACACACACACACACACACACACCTTAATTTGAAAGTGTGTAGACGTCCAGACATGCACTTTCAATTATATATGTAAATGCAACATTATATTATAGCAAGGCAGATTCATTGTATCATGACTCTTATAATAATGATCACATTGATTTAATGCATCACTGGGGAAATAATCTAAAAATTGGCCTTGATTGGTTCACTTTGGCCAAGGTCGATCGCTGACGTCATCGTCCATTGGCACAAACCTGAACTCCTGTGTCCTTTTCTTTTCTGTGGATGTCTGGCAGAGGGCCTTCATTCCATTTCAGGTAAAACCGTGTTTGCATGCTGTGATGTGTTGTGTAAATTACATCTTTATTCCATTCCTCAGGCTGACACGTATTCTGACTCGTCTGCCTGCACTGCGCCTCATGAACTCAAGCATCACAGAGGAGCTCTTCTTCACCGGCTTAATAGGAAATGTTTCTATTGACAGCATAATTCCTTACATCCTCAAGATGGAGACGGCTGAGTATAACAGCCAGGACTCTGACTCTACAGAATGACACGCCATCACTCCAAGCACCCTAACTCTCAGAGTTTGAAGTATTTAGTGAGTCTCCTCTTCAGGTACACACTTTCTCTTGTAAGGATTGTATTTTTGAACTGCAGTACTAAATCCTGCAGCAAGCCCTTGCTTTCAATGATGCATAGTGCAAAGTCATTCAGGTAGATTGAGATGGAATGGCACTGGACAGCCTGGATGGCTGAGGATGTTTCCTGAAGCTGATGCAGTCAGTCCTGTTGAACTAAATAACAGAATCTTCAGCATCTACAGCTATGCTCTTTAATGTCTTTATAGCACTTGACCTAACCCTTTCAAATTGCATTACATTTGTCTAGGTTTGCATAACTTACAGAAAGTCCAGAATCTAAAAGTAACATTAAAAGAAATCCTGCATGTGAAAAAGATCTTTAAAAACCTCTTTAGAGTGGAGGACATCTGATTACTTTAAAGCTGGGAAGTTTTTTTGAACATCAGCGCAGTAAAATTGGCATGTTTCTGATACAGGCCATTAAAAAGAATTGAGTTTTCAATATGTATGGAAAAGAGCTTTTCTTGTTAATTTTGACACAACTGAAATTAAAATGTTGTTCAATTAGTTAAATCTGAATTATAGTTAGAGAAACTCAGTCAGGTATATAAAGGTACAAACTCTCAGTTATGTTCTCCATTAGTAAGTATTCATAGCATGTCATAGTATTGATCAAGCTCATAGCGCATAATCAGCTCAGTGCATCACCTCTCTTTTAGTTTTGCTTTTACAATAACAAAAGTTTCATAAGTCAAGTTAGCCATTTAAATTGAGGAGCGTATGTTGTTTCTTATACTGAACGATAGGGCTGCCACGATTAGTCGACTAGTCACGATTACGTCGACTATCAAAATCGTCGACGACTGATTTAATAGTCGACGCGTCGTTTGAAGCTTTGTAAGATCCCAAAAGACGCAGGAATAAGTGGCAGGATTTAAGAGTGTAATAACGGACTGAAACAGAAGATGGCGGCACTGCATGTACAAGGATGCCAGCTGCTGTTAAACCCTGAAGAAGAAGAAGCTGCGTCCCAGAGTTCATAGCGTGGCCCAGCTCAGTTTTCAACAATGGCGGCAGCTAGTTAGTTTTAGTATTACTCTTATTATTCTTTCTGGGTCACAAAATAAACGTTTAAGATATTCTCAGGCGAGAATGTAGCTGTGTAAACCTCAAATATCTGCTCAGTTTATCAAGACATATTTTCAAAAGCGCTCCGACGTTTTCGGAGACGTCTCTTACCCACCAGCTCAATAGCTAACGGGTTCAAGGCTCACTAGAGCCCGTGAGAACACCGGACTCCCGGCAAATCGTTTTCAAACCCACCGCCGTCTTTCGCTACTCAGGTTAAACATGATATATGAGTCACTTAGATAACTTAAAAATGTTATTGTTTGGCTTTTTTTTAGTATTTTACTTGTTCCTGAATGAATCGGTTTGGCTGAGATTAAAGTTACAGTTTTTACACAGCTGAATAAACCTCAAGCAGACAACTGATTATCAGAAGTGTGAGATGCTCGAGAATATACTCCAGTGTCCTGTTATATTTTAGATAGCAAGGAGCAGACGGCTGAGTTTATTAAACTTCACCGAAACAATCTGCAAATTTCATTAAAATTTAATAAATTTTAATCTTGCCTTTATTTTTAGCTAGCACATACCTTAAACACTTAAGCTAATGATAGTTATATTAAGAGCAGATGCATGCTGGTGCAATAAGCTGTATGTTTTATGTCCAATGAATGCATGATCTGATTAGTTGACTAATCGCAAAAATAATCGGTGACTAGTCGACTATTAAAATAATCGTTTGTGGCAGCCCTACTGAACGACATCTCAGAGGTTTTTTATGTGCTTGTGTTTCTATGTGGTACAATTATTTTTAGGTTATTATGAGTATGTTCCTCATATAATCCGTGCAATCACCTCATCAATTTTCCCTTTTATGACAATCAATTACATATTGTTTCCTTCTGTCCTGTCAGTGTCATAACTATTCTTCTCTATCTTCATTTTTTACAGTATTTATCATCAGCTAAATATTTCTTTTAAGGAATTAGATTACCTTAAATGTTTGGGTTTAAAAATCCGACTTATGTGTAGCTATGCTACTGTTTTTTATTTTTGCATTTGTATTCTCGTGCACATCAATCAGCTTTTGTGGTGTTTCATTGCACTCATGCTGACTAAAACTTTGTGTTTTGTATGTTTTCCAAAAACTTTAACTTGTTGTAAACAAATTTGCTCGTTGCATACTAAGTGTACTTAAAGTACTTTTGGGCAGGTTTCCCTGATTTAAAAGAAAAAAATGGAGAAAAAAAAAAGATTTTCTAGGAATCCAATCCCGAGTGCATTGATGTCTTGGAGACTAAGTAGGAGATATGCATTGGCTTACCTTCTTATATTATGGTTCTGTATAGGCATCCACAGCACCATGAATGATAATGGGTGTATAAATAGGTCAGCTATGATTATGTCTCTGTGAAGTACATGTCAGATGTAATATTTGGGTTTAAAACCCATATGGACTGTTCGTAAAGGCACTGGTGAGAAAAGACCTTCGTACATGTAATTTCATTAAAATGAGTGCATGTTGTTTTGAAGCAGGGTTTTTTTAATCTTGTCGCTGTCTGCCCTAAAAAGGAGCAGTGTTATAATTTTTCTAGAGCATTGCAATGCATGCAAAAGTTGCTTAAGCGCATTTTATTAAATGCTGTATGGAAAGTGTGGATTTAAATGTTGTGGCTTTAAAATATTTACCATGAGCAGCTCCCACATTACAGGATAATAGAGTTTTTCCAGAGTATCTTATGGTTAAGATTTTATACTGTGTAAAAGTACTGTTTTTTTCCTTATGTAAAATGTCTGTGTTCAAACATTGAGATTGAGAAAATCAGAAAATCATTCATGTTTTGCTCGAGTTGGTCACAGTCCTACCTTTCTACCTCACGCTGATAAAGATATAAAAGAAATGTGTTAATGACTGAGTCCCGCATCAGAATTCCAGTCTCTGAAGCTACGCATTTTAAACAAAATAAACAGTTATTCATGAAATAAAACACGACTGAAGTTATTTGTGATGAAGATGGATGATAGAACTGGAAAAGCTGAAGTCTGTATGAACATATCAGTTTTTTTTTCTGTTCCGTTGAATAGAAGTTAGGCTTTAGTAACAATACAGGCAGGAACCATAGCATTCTCCTTATTACTTTGATCACTTTTAAATACAGATGTTTCCCCATAAAAATAAAGCCATCAAATAACGAGTGAAAAAAGCATTAATAATGCAGAAACCTGCTTAATGGGTCTGCTTGAATATTTTATTCTACAGTTTACTGAACAACAGCAAACTAAACCCCAAAAAGACACAAAAAACAGAAATTCTGTTTCCAAAAAAAGAGAAAAGCTTTAAAGTATTTATCTGAATTGAAGATGATCTTTTATCTTTTATTATCTTTTAAACTGTATATATTTCTCCCGTGTGTATTTACTCTTAGTTTTTAACAACTGCACAGAGACACCTTTTTCATAGCTTCAATGATTATTGCAAAACTTTACACACAAAATATTTAAGCTGCATTCACAGAACCACGCAGTGTTGTCAAATCAACACACAATCAGGCGAAATTACTCCACTAAGCTCGTATTGCTGACTGCTTCAAAGGAAAAAAAAATTAAAGACAAGTCTTTCCAAAGTCATTCTACAAAAGATGAAAAAATATGAAGTTAAAATAGAGATGAACTAATTTTCATGTTCAAGAAACCAGTTTGAGATGATCTGAGCGTTGCAACGTGGTGTGTTGCTGGAAGCAGCACTCAGGAGATGGATACACTGTTGACATACAGTAAAGTAATGGACATGGTCATCAACAACACTCAGGTAGGTTGTGGTGTATAAACACTGAGTTGGTACTTTAATGTGCTCAAAGTGTGACAAAAATATCCCCCACACCATTACACTAGAATTAACCTGAGCAGCTAATACAAGGCAGGATGGATGGTTTCATGCTGCTTATGCCATATTATAACTCTACCACCCAAATATCACAGCAGAAATTAAGATTTATAAAACCAGACAAGTTTTTTTTTCTAACCATCTATTGCCTAGTTTTTGAAGCTGTAGCCTCAGTTTCCTGTTCTTAGCTGACATTAACTGGCCCTTACGGGTTCCATACCATCATACCAGAAGCAATGAGTGTGAATAATTTAAAGTTATTGTGTTGACTTTTGTTGTAACTTCTGCTTCCAGTAGTTAGTCTTACAACAAATGAACTGTTGTGTAGACTGTGTTTTAAGGTTATAAGGCAAAATATAAGTTTTGGCAAAAAGAGTGATTGGTTTAAAAAGTTAATATTTTAGCAATTCGGGAAAATAATAATGTAGCTTAGGCGTTCTTGCAAAAAACTACAATTACCATCACTCTTTGGTCGCTTGGCTAGCGACCTTCCTACGTCATCAAAACGCGTCTCTGTTAGTGTGCTTTTTTTGGGTACAGTTTGCTGTTAAATGGTAATTTGTAAATATAAAAAAAGGTTAAGATGCCTATGAAAGGAAGGTTTCCGATTAGGAGGACCCTGGAATATCTCCAGAAGGGCGACATCATCTTCAAAAACAGAGTGAAGATTATGACAGTGAATTATAACACACACGGCGAGCTCAGCGACGGAGCAAGGTCAGAGCATCGACTAGGAAATAGACGAGCAGAAATTTCAGCTTATTTTATACACTTAAAAAAAGTCAACTCTTTTTGAGCCACGCTGTTGTTGAGATCTCACGTGTCTCATGTTTTATTAACCTGAGCCCATAAACACGTGGATCAGGGGAGAGGGGGTAAAATGCTGTGTGGATTACCTGGTCATCCTTTATAACTACTCTGACAGTATGCTCATATGCATCACTGTGAAAAGTACCGTGTTTTTTCAAGTCATGTTTATCCCTTTGAATTGTTGTGAATGTCAGAAAAATGGTGAAAGATACAAATCCTTTTTTACATTAAGGTTTTAAAATTCAATTCATTCAAAACAACAGTTGCCTCAAGGGCTGGTGTCATGTAGGTTTCAGATATCACCCTGGGTCAGCACACCTGAATCAAATGATTTGTTCATTACCTTCATTATCTGGAGAACTTCAAGACATGTTGAGGAGGTAATTAAGTCACTTAAATCAGCTGTGTTGGATCAAGGACACATCTAAAACCTGAAGTACATTGGCCCTTGAGGCCTGGAGTTAGACACCCCTGCTTTAGGACAACTCCATAATAACGAATTACGATAGTTGAGCTTAGAATGCATGAACTACTTTTTCAGCATTACTTTGAGAGAGGACGTTTTTAACTTTA
The DNA here is from genome assembly GCF_963969265.1 of Rhamphochromis sp. 'chilingali'. NCBI lineage: Eukaryota > Metazoa > Chordata > Actinopteri > Cichliformes > Cichlidae > Rhamphochromis > Rhamphochromis sp. 'chilingali'. Next base: position 24,609,122 of record NC_137939.1, on the reverse strand, counting down.
GAGATATTGTTTAAATGCAAGACAGCAGTCTTACATATTTGTTTAATATGTGCACTGAAGGAAATATCCAGGTCGCAGAATAAATCCAAGATTCTTCAAAGTTTCCTAAAAGAAAACACAAGTTTTGGATAATTTTACTTTAATCTTTTATCACAATAGTTTTCAGTTGATTTTGCATTAATTCAACTTTGTGTTTAAGTTTACTTCTCAGAAGTTTACTATATACAGGTTTTCCAGAAACACTTAAAAAAACAAAAAAACAGCATGATTGCCTTTTTTTTTAATGCAGAAAGCTATAACAACTGTAATGATCTAAATGAAGCTAAATTGTCTTCTCTCTGTGTTTTGCAGAAAGTTTGTGTTCTTCAATATTCCTCAGATTCAGTACAAAAACCCGTGGGTCCAAATTATGATGTTCAAAAACATGACGCCGTCATCCTTCCTGAAGTTCTACCTGGGTGTGTAGCTTTACGTGTTGTTGTGTAGTGTTGATACGAAATACTGGAGAAATTAAACTGGGCTTAGATTGATCTTCTTTTGTGTTTTTGTCCAGATGACGGGGAACAAGTAATGGTGGATGTGGAGGGGAAGGACCACAAACAGATTGCTCAACATGTTAAGAAGATTTTGGGCAAACCAGAGTAAGATATACAAGGATTTTTTAAAAGTGTGAATCGTCTTTTATGAAACAGAAACAAATAGTTTGAAAAAATACCTTCCATAACTTTTCTTAACTCAGTGGCAAACCACTGAGGAGGATTTCTAAGAAGTTATGAACCACGTTGCTTAGGTGATCTGTCTGAATTAACACTGTGATGTCTGCCTGTTAAAACTAAAGTCCAGAAGACGGACTACAAAATGAGCATCTTACTTCATCCTGTGTTCCTATCGTGTTGTTTCATACAGCTAATACAAGAACCAACAGTAAAAAAATATGATTACATACTAAAGTTGGAATTTTAAAGAAAAACATAAACCTGGATATAAACATGAATTCATAATGAATGATGGATGTGACGCTAATAGCACTTGGGTGCACCTTAAATGCACTTTGATCATGTAGACTTTCTTTTATATGTAAATTCTTTTTACCTCGATCAGAAGCAGATCTTATTACAGCAGCATAATGTTCATAATTCACCTGTGGGTTTAACATTACCTTTCATTAAAGGTTCAAAACATATCATCAGGTTACAACATGAAATAGAATCACTGTTCATTAGCATTTAATGGTGACCTGCCACTTCCTTCCGATCCAGTGTATCCTCTCCTAAAGGAGGTAATAAAGGAAGCACTTAAGCACTTTTCCTTTGTATTTAGAAAAGTCAACCAGATCTTATTATGGCTGCCATGCAGATAATTCCAGGTTATTTGCCTCAGTTAGTAACCTTTTTAAGATAAATAGGCTATTCGAGCACACCTCTGGATGTCTGCATACGCTCACATCAGAATATATTTAGGTTTGCTTACTTTTGAGCTATTTTATAGTGTTTCAGAATTAACTTTAATTATATACAATTGATATTTTTCCCTGTTGGCTCACAACAAATCAATACTCTGTAAAGAAAAATGTATTTATTTTTCCTTCCTAATGTCTATAAGAGGACAACCTCTCTGACTGCAAGGGATCTATGTTTGTACCTCCAAAATGAATCAGGCACATCTTGTGGTCTGTAATTATCCTTGGTGTGTGTAGATTTCTTTGAATGGATTAGACATTGTTCATAAAGGCACATACCTGCATATTTAGGGTCCCACAGTTCACACTGCATGTTAGGATTAAAAAAGAGTGAAAATGAGATCTGAATTCTGCAGAAATCTGTGATAAAACTGGTGAGTCAAAGAGTTGTCCACAGAGAGCCCACAGACCATCTGCGGAGTCCTGATGGTGGCAGTTCAGATGCTTCCCATCTAATCTGACAAAGATTGAAAGGATTTAACAAGAAAAATCAAGTAAACTGCCCAAATCCAGGTGTGCATAAGAAACCCCAAAGCTGTCACTGCTGCCAAAGGAACTTCTAAAGAGTAGAAAGGAGATTTCAGCAAGATGGACTCCTCAATTTTTAGTTTTACCATTTACTACTGTGCAGTGTCAAATGTCCTCTGTGTAAAAACTCTTCTCCAGCGAAGACCAGGCGATCTGTTCATATATTTATTTTACTCAACTCTCTCCACAGAGAGGTGCTACAAGCTGAAGCTCTGGCTAAGATGCAAGCCTCCAACCCCGCCAACTTTGGGCCAAAGAAGTACTGTCTGAGGGAGTGCATCTGTGAAGTGGAGGGCCAGGTGCCATGTCCTGGCACCACTCCGCTGCCTAAAGAGATGACGGGCAAATACAAGGCCCAGATGGCAGCGTCACAGGAGTAGAGTCTGAGAAGGACAGTGGACTTTTGTAGATTTACAGAACAATATTACGGGATTATGTGGCTTCATTTGGTGTTTATATAACTATATGAAAGGACTGGCACTCAACTGTGAAGCAGGAGGAACCAATCATCTGTCACAGTGAGACCTGTTGAAGACTTCGCATGGATGTATATGGGCTGACTGATGTGAGCATTTAAATAAAACCCATTTTTCTCATGTAGCTTTACTAACCAGCCTATTTTGTTCACACTATGTAAGTATTCACCATCAATGCTCACATGAAAAGTGGAAAAACAAAACCAAAATGCAATCACATTTTACTGCAGACAGTTTTATTAGTGCTGAGATGGAATTTCCTAACATTTCTAAATCGCTGTGTCCATTTCAAATATTTTCATTTAAATGCAGAGATGTTAAATTACTTTCAAAGATAAAGATCAGCAATTAATATTAATGAATCTCCTTGTGTTATTCACACTGTCAAAACATTAAGGGTGGTCACGTGCTTTGCTAAAAATTTTCTGCAGATGTTACAAACACAAAAAACTCTACGAGTAGACTGAAAGCACAAAAAGAGAGTCATGTTAGGACCGGCAGAGCAGCACTCAAGGTGATAATACTTGCTGGCATTCATGTAGTGTTAATATATGTTTGACCAAGAAAAAGAAATTAACCTAAGAATTTATTTAGACTTAACAAATATGAATGACTTCCTTACACAATGGAACTTCAGTGAACTTTAGATGTTTTATGCCTACAGTGTCCCTTGGCAAATAGTGTTTAGTACCTGCTGGGTGAACTGGTTGGATGAACTCTGAATGGACATTTCAGGTGAAACTAGTGATCAGATAACAAGCCGAACATACAGATCTTAGCTGTGATGTCCGACATGCCGGGCTACCAGCTGAACAACACACACGTGCAGCCAAAATTCCTGTACTGTAACAAAAACAAAAAAACATCAGGTTGAGGAAGCCTTTTTTTTTGGCTCCCTGTTATATAAGATGCAGCATATTTATTGGATGACAAAGCAGGTGCAATAAACTGAAGATTTTGGGAATGAAAATGTCGGGTTTGACACCTTCATTTAGTTTAAGAGTTAATTAACTGGCTGACTGCAACAATTGTAATTAAAACGTTTGCTAGTCAGTGTAACATTAAGCTACACTTTTTTTTAGTGGCAGGCCACATACATGGTTTAATTCTGTGCAATGCATCTTTAACTACGCTTACAAATCTAATTGGTCCAGGCGTATTGACTAAAATTATAATTCAAACACTAATAACAACTTTGTCAAATAATCTCTTTCCTTCAAACACTGGGCTCCCCAAATTTTGTAGTAAGTGTTAAATTCCACTTCTTGTTTGATAATAACATGGTCATTTGGACTGAGTTATTTGTGGGAAAGTTGGATGTAAAATAATGTGCGCTTTAGCTCTTTGCTAAGGGATAAATGAAAAGCAGGAAGTACAATTACTACAGAATGAAGCACCAATACAAGACTTCAAACATCAATGAAACAGATTTTACACATTAAAGTCTGCAAATTTAAGACATTTAAAGCCATTTCTCCAGAGAGAGCGGAGTAGTTTCTGAAAAAACTGTAGTCAGTTACCAACTACAAACCCAAATCTCAAGTTGAACTGTGCTTCATGTAGGCAGCAGGTTTTAATAAGGTAGAAGAAGCACTGTGTTTCTGTAGTATCTTTTTTTGATCTGGGGGGGGGTCATCACAGGTCTGCCAGTGCTATAGGAGTGCAGTGCTATGATAGGATGTGTGAGCTCATCTTTATAGCTTTGCAGCTATGGCAGCGTTTTGACTTTGTTCAGAGCTTCTACTGAAGAACCATCTGACTGTCTCATTTAACATTTGTTAAAAGTGACATTGTTTTATCTTCATTTGTTCATGTTTGCATTTTTACAGCTGGGCAAATAGCGCCAGACATGCCTAAACAAATTCACTTTTACTCACAGTGCTCTAAAATTGTACATGTGCATTAGATTTGAGCCCTTGACCTAAACAGGCAAGGAAGCCTAAGAAGATGTTTGGAAATTCAGGAAATGACTACTGAAGTCTTGTATGTATTTTTGTTGTGGCATGAACTTCATTTGTGATACAGCAGACCTCACACAAATTAAATTCTGTGGGCTCAGAAGTCGCATTAAGTGAGCTAACCTTGTGGGACTTGGTAAGTAGCAGGTGATCAGGAGGATTTTGAGGGAAATGTGTCAGTGCTTCTTATTCTTATTCTTCTGCTCCTGGAGGGTTTTCTGTAGCTCTTTTAGGTTCTGTGTCAGAAGGTCAACCTCATCGAGACGCCCGCTGAGCTTTGCATCAAAGATGTAGGCCCTAATGTTGTCTATCTGCTGTAGCAGCAGCTCCTCCTCTATCATGTCCACATCCGGCAAGACCTCATCTTTGTCATCCCCGTCAAATGGGTTAGTCGAGACTTCTGGAGAATTTCCTGAAGCCTCTAGGAATGGGTTACCTTCATCTGTGTCATCATCCTCAAAGGGGTTGCGTGAAACAGTCTCAGCCTGTTTGTCCTCCTCTGCATCTTCATCTTCATCAAAGGGGTTGTATTCTTTCTTTCCGTTGGTTACCTCTTTGTGGTCCTTCTTGATGTCCTCAAAGAACGGATTGGATGGATCATCTTCGGTGGGTGTGGAATCATCCTCTTCAAAGGGGTTAAGGGAGGTGTTATTCTGGCCTTCACCGCCAGGAGGCGTTACATGGCCTCCTAAGCTTCTCAACCTTGGGGGAGACTCCTCCTGGCTTGTGAGAGCAGGGAATGCTCTAAAAGACGGAGGACTTCTTTCTGCCTTAGGAGTCAGCTCCTCTGCTGGTATGTCCTCCTCTCCCTGGTGACCTCCAGTTGGAGTGATATCTAGAGACCGCTCCCATTTATAGGATGGCTCGAAGGAGTTTACAGCGGAGCTCCATTGCTCTTTCTCCTCCCTTTCCCAGGTCTTCAAGCGATGCAGCTCCCCCTGCTGCAAACTCTCCTCTTGAGCAAGCTTTTCTGAGAGCGCAAGAGCAATACTGGTCTGCTGCTGGTCATACTCATCCTGCAGCTGGCGCAAGTTCTCCTCTAACATGGCTACTTCGTCTGTTCTCTGAGCCTCCCGAGCTTGACGAAGGAATGACTGAATGTTCTCGATCTGCTGCAGAAGGGGGTCTTCCAGTTCGCCACGTGTGTGGACGGAGTCCGCGGAGGGAAGCCAACCACCAGCTTTGGTAATTCGTGGCTCTCTGGGGGTCTGTGGCAGCTCTCCATTGGCATTCACAGGTGGACGGCTTCTTTCCTGTCTCTCCTGCCTCCTCTTCAGAGCCTCCTGTGCTGCCTGTTGAGCAGGAATCACATGAAGGTTAACACATTTAGCCACATCTGTCCAGCGGAAAAAAATAATAGTAACAACATACAGGAACACAATCGTACCAGTCTTTCTTGTTGCAGTCTCTTCTCTTGTTCCCGTTTCCTCTTTTCTTTCAGCTCTTCATATTTGTCCTTAGTGGGTAAAGACATCAGACCTAACAGCTTCTCCTGAAACAGAAGACACAAAGAATGGGCAGATTCATACAAATAAAGAATTCCAGGATGAAGATATGTTGCAGAAACAATGTGTAAATGTACTGTAATGCAATGATAAACGGAAACATGCTGCTCTTAAAAATTTCAGCCCCAGACAACATTACAGCACATATAGCATATTATATTTGTGGTACAACACATTTTTCTCTCAATGAAAAGCTTTGTTTACAACAGCAGACTTTCATCAGCTCAACATACAATATGATGACTGAAGCAGAAACAGATTTTACAGACTTGGCAGGTTGCTCATTATCAGTGAACTCCTGTAAAGTAATACTGATAAGAACATGGCAATAGGCAAAATGTGCTACAGGTCATGAACTGATTTTATATGGACTATCCCTTTAAGATTACAGTAAAAACACTGATACAGTTAAATCATTTCTGGTATATGATAGTCATACTACAGAGAACCCTGTTACTCTTATTTCTAGCTACTGCTATCTTGGAGCGTTGAATGATTCAAAGTTTGAAATAACTTTTAGTTATCTTATATTGGGCCATGTCAGTGCAGCCAAGCCATTTTAGCTCCACCCCCCTTCAGGCCAACTTTCTTCTGATTGGTTTACTCATTCAAACAGAAGGTTTGAGCAGAAGATGGTTGGGTCTTCTATGCCCACTTTGACCACATGAGAGATAATCAAACTAAGCATAATATAGAGCCAAGAGGAACTGTGTTTAGAGCAGCCTGAAGACGGAGCTTTTGTGCTCATAGAGATCACTTCTACATTCTTTGACCTCATTATTTCAAATTTTATTATAAGCCTGCAGTTAATTAATTTTCCTGCAGTTTAGCTGCTGGCTGAAGTACAGGAAAGTGGTCATTCCTCCAGAATTTCATTACAAGGATGGATGAAGAAACATTGTGTTTCTTCATCCATCCTTGAAATTTCCCCTTGTGGGACTAATAAAGGTATATCAAATCAAATCAAATCAAATTGTGTTTTTATGTATGAGTGGAAGTTGTCCTGACCTGGACAAACAGCGTGGCGGTATAACGGATCATTTTCTGTAGCTGGAGCACCTTCGGATGTGGTTGTGGATCATCCTTCAGTCCTAGTGTTAAGATCTTCTTACTAAAAAGAAAAGAAGCCAATTTAATCTTTAATAATGGCATAGTTGGCAAACACGACAAAAGTTTCATTTTGAAGCTGCCAGTCATGACTGCCATATACCTCAGAGCATCGATGAGTTCATAGTATTTCTGGACTTCCAGTCTTAACCCACCAGCAGTGTCAAGATTGTAAGTGGTTTCTCCAGCACTATAAAAGTGTACAGATGACAGCAAGTACTAAAACCATCTCTCCAAACTGAAAAATAAGCAGCTGTTATAAGAAAGTATGAAGAAGTACTTTTTAAATGTGGCTTACTTGAGAGACTCAGCCATTCGGATATACTCTGGAGCCTTTTCATCCACCTTCTCCATGCACATCCTCAGCCTCTGTCAGGAAGACAAATTCAAAGCAAGTAAACAACAGGAAGCTCCACAAGAAACACATTAAATGACAGGAAGGATAGAACAAAGCAAACTCGAGAGGTTGCAAAACAATTCTTAGAATCGACCGCAATGCAAATGGGAACAGATAAAGAACCTGATCTTCACATTAGGAATTAAAGTGATAAACTAACCTCATAAAGTTTCACTATATCTGGCACATGGTCCTTCTCTTCTAACTTCTGCTGTCTCTTCAGAAGTGTGTCCATACAGTGGTGACAGCAGCGAATCTTCTCATCATCCTTTTCCTCCAGCATGGAGGTTACACTGCTCAAACTGCTGATGCTGCCTCTCCTAGAGCCCATCCCGCTGCTGCCACCTCCCGCTGGTGGAGACTGGGACTGACTGGGACTTCCGGGTACACACAGTGCTTCTCGAGTCCCAGCGATAAGCTTCTCTGTTGAAGGTTAAATAAAAAAGACATGCAGCATTATGACACTTATAGAGAGACTTTTGAGATCTGACAGTTTTCTGTATTTCCCAAGTATTTGTTCATGCTTACGGGCCAGGGGTAAGGGAACAAACTCCATGCACTTCCTACACATGATGGACCCGCAGAGGCGACAGTGATGCCGTCTGTTACGTATGTTGAACTTGTTTCCGCAGTCGGGACAAAACGGTACGTCTGAATCATTCACCCATGACACTACAGACTTCTCAATGGCTACAAAGAGGGATACATTTTTATTATTTAAAATATTTTATGAAGCACAGTTACATATGTAAAGAATATTCAGAGTTATAATGAAAACTCTAACCTCTGATCTTAGCAGCATCTGAGTTGGCTCTGTCAAATGATGTCAGCTAAAACATCATAGTTTATGGTAAATGAGCTGCAAATTTATTTCCAGCAACAGAAGAAAATAAATTGTCTGAATGAGGTAATGTAAGCAAACCTTTTCCAGTCTAATGATGAGCTTGTTGACCTCAATGACATAATGATCTATCCTGGCTGCCCGGTGCTTTTTAAACAAGTCCAGATGACTTCTGGTTACTCCTAAAAAGCAAAAGAAAAATATTTTTTTAGTGTCTTGCATTAACAAATATTGTTGGTTAGCAGTGCTACAGATGACAGGTTTTGCAGTCTCACCCAATTCCTGAGGCTCCCACATGTATGGGTCCACTCCACCATAGTAGAAGGACTCATAACTGCCAGTATCCGGTCTGTCGTCCCCATCCCTCTTCAGCAGTTTATCTTTGGCTTTCTTTGCTTTCTGAACCAAACCTGAAAACAGTGAGACAATACGTACAATGAAACAGTGCGTAAATGTATCCTGAAACTGTGATTCTTACGCTGATCCAGAGTTAATATTTATAATGACCACATTTTCAGTTTATTCATCCATCTTTCAACATGTGATTGTTGTTATCATGTTTTTCTATTTTCAAGTTCATTACAGTACTATTAATATGCAAATGAAGCCAACCTGCGCATGCATCCTTCTGGCCTTTTCATAATTCAATCATATTCCTATTATGTAGAAAGTTGCAGCAGCCAACACGGACCGCAAATTCATCCTGACAGCAATTTCCTATAATCCAGTACAGCAGTATTCTTATATTCAATTGCACTGTTTATACTTCTCCTTTTATATGTAAATTGTGTGTGTATATATATATCCCTTACAAGCCACATGATCAGACTCTAGATATTTTTTTCTACTATTGGCTCTGTATGATGTAAATGAGATGTACTTAATATGTTCATCTGCAGCACACAGCTCCTGTAGTGACCATATAAGACTCATCCACACTCTTAGAGGAATCTAAGCTTAAATTCTTCACTTCTAACAAAGGATAAACTTCTAGCTGACCCAAGACCCAGTATAAGATAAACAAGAATACGTTTAACTTGTGACTAGTCACACTAGCAGGGTCCACAAATAATAATGGTAAATGGCCTGTATTTATATAGCGCTTTACTAGTCCCTAAGGACCCCAAAGCGCTTTACATATCCAGTCATCCACCCATTCACACACACATTCACACACTGGTGATGGCAAGCTACATTGTAGCCACAGCCACCCTGGGGCGCACTGACAGAGGCGAGGCTGCCGGACACTGGCGCCACCGGACCCTCTGACCACCACCAGTAGGCAAGGGGTGAAGTGTCTTGCCCAAGGACACAACGACCGAGACTGTCCAAGCCGGGGCTCGAACCGGCAACCTTCCGATTACAAGGCGAACTCCCATAATACTAAACTTAAAATGAATAATAATAGGTTTCCTTTCAAAAGCCCTTTTTTTCCAGACTAGACAGTACACTGTACAATTTTGTGTCTTTAGAACACAACAGGAGTAAATTAGCCCTGTAGCCAAAGAGTAAAACACAGAATCTGCTACTAACTTTTTAGCTGTCCCCGAACATGGCGGTCATCTCCAGAGTGCTCCTCTTCATAGTGGTCTTGGAGTTGGTAGAATGACTGGAGGTCCTTTAGGCACAGTGGGCAAAGAAAACCCTCCTTTACTTCACCTGTGCCCTCAAAGGGGGGCGGGTAGCTGGAGGCCATGACAACAAGTGTCAGTGCTGCTGCAGAGGGGGTGCAAAGTGGCACGTTCTCACTTCGGTCCACATCTCATGGGGTGTGCAACCTACCCCACAGTAGCTCCATAATGCCTGAGAAAATCCCAGGATACTGAGGAATGAGAGAAGTACACTGAGGCCACATACAATACTGAACAAAAGACTTGAGCCACCGATAATTTCTTTATATTTGCAATGCAAAAACGTAGTTTGTACAATTCTAACAAGCTTGTAAGTCAATATTTGTTATGACCAGATTTATTCTTCAATACAGGATGAACTCTCTTAGGCAAACGCTCTTTTAATTTTTTTGGTCATCTTCGGGAATTTTTCTCCACGCCTCTTAAAAGAAATTCAAGGCTCTTCTTTGTATGTTGGCTGTCTTTTGTTCTATTCTCTGTCAAAATTACCCCCACACTGCTTCAACACTGTTAACGTCCAAGTTCTTCAGAGGCAAATCCACGATTGATAGTGTGACAGTGTGTGTTTTTCTATCCAGGTATGCTTTTACTGCATTAGAGGTGTGTGTTTGGGATCACTGTCATGTTGAAAAATGAACCCACTGCCAATCACACGCTTTCCAGATTCTATTGCATGGTGGCTCAGAATCTGGTGATGCTTTTTTGAGTTCACGATTCATTCAATTTTGCCAAGATCCCCAACACAGCTGGCTGAAATGCAGCCCATAATCATGGTTTTAGACACTATTATACCTCTCCGTGGGGCTCCTCCATATAAAATAATGATCTGAATCAGAACCAAAACCAAAACTGTTGGTCTGAGAAGAGAGAATGTTTGTATGCTTGAATGATCCATAAGTGTTGACTTAACTCAATTTTAAGCTGCTTAAAAAACAAAAATACATTCCTCTGAGTATTGAACATCTTAAAAAACATTAATACATTAATTAATACTTACATTTAAGGTAATAATATTGATTAGAATACTATTATGCACATTCAGATAAATTACTATTACAACTGCATTATAATAGCTGAACTTAGCTTAAGTCGACCCACGCATTTAACGGGAAAAAACGCTTAACTGGACGGGAAGTATTAGGTTCCCTAGCTGCATACCAGAGGTGTTTTACTAAGTGATAGCTGGATACGAGCCATGAAAGGACTTACCTTTATTGTTTATTATTTAGGCTAACTTTGGGCGCCGTTATACCACACAGAGGATGTGGCGTTAGCAGGAGAAAGCTAGCAGCTGCTCTCGCCTTCTTTTGCAATCGTTTCTCCCCTCACGCTGTTCGAAAACGCGACATTAACAAACTTCCAACTGCACAAAAGCAAACAAATGCCTACTGACTATTGGACGCGATAAAAAAAAATCTGCACTTAGCCTACAAATGAGCCCGACAGTAGCTGTGTTGTTGACAGTTCGAGTTTTCACTGACAGAAGCACAACAGCAGCGCCAGCAGCCCTGCCTGGTCATGTGACTGACATCCAGTCGGTATGGAAGGAGAGGAGGGACAAAACTTGATTTTGCGGTTGGCGCTCCATCAGGAAAGTTCTCCGCAATGTAAGTACATATTTATTATATCCAACTTTTGGTTGTCTGTATTTTGTGCAAACCTGCACTGCTACCGTAAACAAACCATTTTTTAACTCTAACAACAGTTTGTCATTCCCGATGGAGGGTGATGGGAAAAATTCAAGGCTGGATAACTAAGGGTGTGTTTTTTGTGGTTGGGATGTGTGGTTGGGTTTGGCCAGCTTCATTAACTGCAACTACGAGCCTTAAGGTGAATCCAGCTGTACTGTGTAACCCTAGAACCTTTATTTGATCCAGTTTCAGTTTGTATAAGCTACAGGTCCCTAGTTTTATCCTACAGCATTTTTTCACTCGTTAAAACACAGTTTAAAGGATTCTTGGAGTGTGCACTTAGCTGACTGGCATTTATTGACAAGAGGGTACGAAGCAATCCACGGAGAATAGGTGAATAGTATGGACTCCCATCTCAGTTTCGACCTGTCTCATGGGCTTCACAAAATGATATATTGTGCAAATATTAATTTTTGATTTTCTTTTTCAAGAGAACATTCTTTAATATTCTTTTTAAGCATTTATAACTTTAAAAAAATAATAATAATTTATTTAGTTAAATTACTTATTATCACTGTTGGCACCAAGAGCACAGCCTGTCCTGGTGGCTCACAAGCCGTTTTATTGGAAGGGCTCATAGACAAAAAGTGATGCAAACACTAATAGAATCTATCTATCTATCTATCTATCTATCTATCTATCTATCTATCTATCTATCTATCTATCTATCTATCTATCTATCTATCTATCTATCTATCTATCTATCTATCTATCTATCTCTCTCTCTCTCTCTCTCTGTGTGTGTGTGTGTGTGTGTGTGTGTGTGTGTGTGTGTGTGTGTGTGTGTGTGTGTGTGTGTGTGTGTGTGTGTGTGTGTGTGTGTGTGTGTGTGTAGCTCATTATATAATAAACATTATATAATAAACACTTTGCCAGTCCACTGGCACTTCTGCTAGAGTTGTGAGTGTTCGGCGAAACATCTCCAATATTAGGTCTCCATCGTTAACTCACATGCTTGATGAATAATTTGCATATTGATCAGGCTGGTGGACAGCTGCTCCCAAGGCTCTGATGGAATGAGCCTAATTAAGCTGGGGAGTGGATATCTGACACACTCTGTCTGTTACTGAACTGCATAAATCATTCTCTAAGAGGCTTAGGCAGGGTGACTACTTTGGACTACATACTAATTAGGCTTGTGTTGAATCAACAGTTTAATGGTGCACCATGAAGCATTGCATTTGCTGGAACTAAAGCAAACCATACGTTTTTACCAATGCGTTTATTGTCCAACAAAAACATTGGTGGCTGACTTTAAGGCAATGGCAGCTTTTAATTTATAACATTAGCTTCAAATTACGTAAACCATGCAGTAATGTAGAAAAATAAGCAGTGACACAATTTATTTGCTGTGATATTCATTATATTTTACATGAGTAGAAAATAATGAAACGCTAATCGAACAGTGGAGGGAGCTTTTATGTGTAAACATAGACACTTTAATTTGATCTTAACACAAGCTGAACTGACGAGCGCCTGTTGCCTCACAGAGGCAACATCGCTAAAACCATCTGACTAATGTTTTAATCATCTGCCTCAATGTAAGAATAAATAATCTCATGTTATTTATATCGATAGCTATTAAAAGATCAACATATGGCCCCAACCCTTCTGAAAAAACAAAACAAAAACGTCTGTACAGCTAAATAGTTATTCCAAAGTTTGGATGGCAATTACGCATGAGCTCTCCAAGAAAATGTCAGACAAATGGCTTGCGGTAATGTCTCAAATGTCTTCAAAAGAACAAGCGGTGGCACAAAAGGTTTAATGATCTTTTTTTCATTTTTTATAATTCATTGTGGTCATTTAATTTGTACATTTATTTGTTTACAACACAGCGAAATACGCACTCCTGTCTAATCTACTCTCCATCCACTAAATCCTCATCCGGTGCAAACCTTTTACCCGGGTGTTGTCTCTTCTCCTCACCGTGGCCCTTGTTAACGTTGTCTAAAAAGTCGAGCAGCAGGCTGGTCTTGCTGCAGCTCGCAGGGTCCAAAACGTCACACGGACTGTTTGTGCCTAAATCCGGACTCGAGTTATCCCAAAACCGTTTCCCAGGGTGCTGACGCTTTTCCATCTCAGCGAGGTCTTCTTCTCCATCCGCGTCCGCATCCCCGTCACTGTCGCCGTCCTCATCCTCTAGAAGACGCTTACCTGGGTGCTGGCGTTTGCTGTGCAGCACCAGGTAACGCTTGCCTGGGTGTTGCCGTTTTGAAAGTTCACTGAGCAGGAGGATGGGGTTGTCAGAACTGTGACCCGCCGTGGAGCGCTTTCCCGGGTGCTGCCTTTTCTGCAGCTCTAGGAAAGAGTGCGTTTCATCTTCGCGCTTGCCCGGGTGCTGTCTTTTTTGAACATCAAAGTACTGTTCATCCTCGTCCTCTTCTCTCCTTCCTGGATGCTGCCGCTTCTCCAAATCATCACTATATCTCTTACCAGGGTGCTGTCGTTTTGTCACCCATTCTGGCTGAGAGTAATAGCCGTCTGGAAGAAAACAAGAGAGGAAAGTGGCTCTTAAATGTTTCAGAAGTCACTGATAAAAACCCGGTTTCTCTCTACCGCGTGCGCAGATAGTCGACCTGTTTCTTTGATTATTTATTTATTTATTTTTTAATTATAAAGGAGACATATTCTCTTGCATTGCCGATGTTAACTGTTTAGCAATTACTTAAACAAAATGTCTCCAAATGATACCTGAAAAGTGCGCACGAAACTGTAAACTACTGAGAATGTGCTGCAACTTTCAGGTACATCTAAGATATACCCGAAGTATCAGTATCGTATGAAATAAGATTTTATGACATTTTCTTAACTCAGAAAATAACATATGTTTTACGCACCATTTCTTCCGTCTTCATCCTGCAGCTTTTTGAGAATGGACCGTAACAGGAGAGTCTCTGCTCTCTCTAAAATAATGTCGTCTATGGTCTTTTGGTCAGTCTCATCCTCAGCAGACATGCTCTGTCCTCCAGACACCATCAAGTTGCAGACCGTTAGAGATGCAAGGATAAGCAGACATGTCGACTTCATGGTAATTTAGTTTTTCGTCTGAAACAGATCACGGCAGATAGGAAATATTAAACAGAAACAATATTAGTCTACTCTGCGCCACTGTATTTAAGTCAATTTTGGGACCAGACGTTTCGTTTTTGAATATAATTTTTTAAGTACAATTTTTTTTTTTTTTTTTTATCTTGAGAAATCCAGTTTTAGCAAAGCTGCTAACCAAGCCTTTGAGGCTTTGAGATCGCAGCAGCTTTGAAGATTGGTTTTTACAAAGAAATCTAAGAGAACTCTAAAGTCTCACCAAATAAATATGAATAAAACATGATGCATGAGATCTATCCAGATCAATTAAAGAGCAACCCTTAACCAGCAGACATATTTACATTTCCAATGAGATTAGTCTAAAAGCCTCACCTGGTAAAATATTGTCCTTTCCCCAGTTTCTGGCACTACCGGCAGTGATAATAGTTGCTTTCAGTCGCTTGCAGCAGTTGGTGACCTTAGAGGCCAAGTCTAGAGGTATGAGCAGATAACTTTCCGTCCCGGCATTTATACGAAACGGTCACTGTCGTCACACCAACACTGGAGTAATTTTTCAGGATCCTTCGTCCCTATTGATGTCACCAAGTCGTGCGCAACTGGATGTGGTGAATGATCGGCCAATAGGAGCTTTTGCTCGATATATATCTATATCTATGTCTATCTATCTATCTATCTATCTATCTATCTATCTATCTATCTATCTATCTATCTATCTATCTATCTATCTATCTATCTATCTATCTATCTGTGTGTGTGTGTGTGTGTGTGTGTGTGTGTGTGTGTGTGTGTGTGTGTGTGTGTGTGTGTGTGTGTGTGTGTGTGTGCAGTGAAATGTAAACAAAAGCAACAACAACAACAACAAACAAACAATGACAGACTGACAGAAGGCAGGATTTATGTGAGATTTATGTGATGAATATGTGAAAAAAAGAACAACTTTATTTTTAAAAGTTGCAAAATTCATTTGAGTGTAATGCACTAGTTTATAATATATATATGTCTCTGTGTGTATTCCGTGCTTTTTTCATTTTATTTTAGTATGTACTGTTTTTACTGCTTCTCTTAGATGATTACATAAATGGTCAGTATCTTATCATAAAATGTGGACATCTCCCATGGTGTGCCAACGAGGGCTGTAGCATGATGTGGGCTATTCATGCTTTTCTTAAATACCCTTAGGTCATGGGGCTCAGGAGGGTGGGATCACCCCATCTGGTTCTTCTGAGCACATACTGTATAGCCTAATGTGGTTTCTGGTCACGAAGCAGCAGTGCTGAATGTATCAGAGGTGGGTCTAACAAGTTTTACATGGCTGAGTGGGATGTTGACTCACTAAGCAACCAGAACAGGCAGAATGTGAAGTCTTCTGAAGCAGTTTTATTGTTTAATAACCTCTAGATATGTTTTTCCCTTCTCTTTCAACAGAATTAAATGTTACCCAAACCTGATTGTTCCACTCTGCCTGGCACTATCATATATGTAGCTATAGCTCATCAATTGCTTTAGTGTGTGATCTTACAGTATCTAAGGTTCACTAAAGCTATAGGTGGTTTTCACTCATTGCTTCACATTTCAAATCACATTCAGAAAGTGAAAATAGTCCACTTTTTTCTGGTTGTATTAACTGGACCAGAGCTGGCTATACTTAGAGTATTTCCACAGGTGAAAAACCCACAGGTGAACTTTACATATTAATGGGTCATTTCATGCAAATGCAACATCAGCCCTTTTCTCACAGTCAGGTGTCATTTGCAAGTGTTTGAAAACAGCTGCAGACATTTGCTTCCAAAGTTTCTTTCTGTACAAAATAATATCTGCAGTGCTTGAAATTCATATCATTCATATAGCTGACAGGCAAATACAGTTGGGTGCTTTTATAATAGCTGGTCTTGGTTATGAGGGCTTGACTTCAAAGACGTTTTTAAGTAAATTGCTGACAGCAATAACTCTGGATTGTTTATGAAACTATGTATTTCTTCAAGAAAATAGTTATTGTCAGGTAAATTTTGCGCTTGTGCTGCCGTTTTTTATGAGACTTGTCTTGGACTACATTCCAGATCTCATTAAACTACCTGTATAAAACTGCCTGTGTCCATTATGTAGAGTCATATCATTCCATCATCTGGATGAACTCCTCTCCAGTCTCACTCTGTCTGTGATGAATGTCAGCATGAATTGAATTGAGTGTGTAATGCTGTAATTGCCTGCTTTCAGTGTGCTGTCACGTCCAATACTTCAAGCAGGTTTGAAGTCACATGGTTAAAAATAGCAAATCAATTTTAAAATCATTCTTTCCACTGTTTTAATGAGTTTTACCGAAAGTCTAACTTAATTTTTTAATTTTTATCAGTCTCAGTTACATATTTCTGTGACGCTGAAATAATGATATTGTTAGTTCAGTAACAAAATGAGGTTAATGATTGGGTTAAAAGGTTTTAAAAGTGTTCACAGAATGTACAAGCCCACCACTGAAGCTTCTTTCCATGAGCAGTGTAAAGAAGGAAGGATAATTTCCCATAAGGACCAGTCTCTGTCTGATAGTGTGTTCTTACTGCGCTGCTTCAAACTGACACATAAAGTGACAGTAGTACAATTAGGACATGTCTGATCTGTATAGGCACCTCCTTACACCTGTCATGTAGTTCCCTCCCTCGTATAATGCTGAGAGGGCAACTACAAGTCTGAAGGAACCAATTAATTGCCCAAGAGTGTACATAGTTGGTTTTTAAGCAGTTTAAAAGGGTGGCATGTGCTTCGATCAGTGAAAGTCTTGTGATTCCACAGAACGTGTTCAGTGAATGTGGTGTCCTCGTGAGTGCAGATGTGAAACAATTAAAGAAGATGGAGTGAATGCTGCAGGTGTAGCGGCATTTAAAATATTCTCCTCTTATCCCTCTTAGACGTGGAATAAAACACAGCGTCCTTTCTTTTCATTCACTCTCATTCATCCTCCACAAACACTTGACACGAAAAACTTTTAGAGGTGGGAAATCACAGCATTAGAATTCTGGGCTGCATTACGTACCTCAGGAGGAGGTGATAGGTTAAGTGTACACCCTGTGCGTTGGGAGAAAATAATAAGACTCATTACCCTCTGCACTGTGTTTGCTCCAGCCTGGTTCGGTTTAGGGTTGTATATAGTCACAATGAACTTCTTCTTCTTGTTAAGAAACTTGATGCATTGCTGTGTGTTGTCCTGATTGTCTATCTGTATTTGGCTGCAGAGATGAGAAACCCCTATCAGATTTATTTTACTATTATTAAAGTATTAAAGTCTGCTTTGAAAAGGTCATACCACAGGACAGTAAAACATAAAACCAGTTAAATTAAATGAAAAAGACATACACCAAAGTGTAAATTTATATATTTTGCTGCCATTTACGCAAAATATATTTCATGTATAGATGACTTTTTATTCTCAAGTTGACAGTTACTAAAGGGAAACTCCCCAAGGCAGCCAATGAGTCAGCATAAGAAAAATAAGGGTGTGGAGCAGAAGGAAGAAGTGCAGTAATCCAGTATGCTTTCACAATAAGTAAAAAGACAAAAGGCTGGGTATAAACTAAGGAAGTATATACAATCTGTAACACTATGGCTTATTGTTCAGTCTGAGATTTTTGATTATTATATGTTATACAAAGTTTGTTTTACCACAGCCAATTAATAACCAGTTATAACACTGATTATTCAGGATGATTAAGTTCAGTAAAGCTAGACTGAGTTTACTTTGTTTTGTAAAACAGAACCCAGCTCCTGTTGTGTGTCTTCAGTGTGCAGATCAGGAGAGTCTTTTTCATGAGTCGACTTGGTGTCTGTTTGGAAGTCAACATTTATGGTAAAGGAAAACAAACACACACACTCAGATCATGTATACTGCAATATACCATCATGAATACTGCACACAGAGCCCCTAGACAAATACTGCTCACATTCACTTAAATTGCTTCACCTGCTATCTCCTGAGATCCAAATTTTCAATAATGGGTTTTCATTGACGCAAATTTCTTTCAGCAGGGTGATTTATCAAGTGTTAGGCTGACCGTGATATCATCCAGCAGGATGTGATCTGTATTTAGATCATCACGTGTATTTTTTTGGACCTACTGAGCGGTGAGACAAGAGTAAAAAAAGAATCTGCTACAAATGAGCATAAATATATAAAACAGACATGTCTAACTGTCGGCTCTGATTTCCTCAGGCACGCTAAACAAAGCAGTGACTTTAAAATGAAGCACTCGTATTTCACCGTTATTTTAAAAACCTGTGAAAAAGCAACATTAAGATTCCTTTTGAGTCATCTTTCTGAAAATCTAACATTCACGGTGCTTTGTTTTCTGGTTGAATGACACCATCTTCAAAGTAATTTGCAAAATAGTGCAAATATTAGTTTCTTTATTTGAGATTTTTTAGTCAGGCATCTCAACAAGGAAGCCCAAATCACACACTTTTACATCTAAGTGATAATGCCCATGTTATTATTGTGTGACAATCTGCATAGGGAGGACTTGGCAGTGGATGTGGGGACAACAATACATTGTTCAGATTGAATTTTAGATCATTACATCTTAGTAAGCCATTACCTATGTTTTCTAATTATTTGTCATGGTAACAGAAAAAAATCTCAATTTTTTGTTATTAATGAAGTGTTTACATTTATTGGGTGCCTTTAATGACATAAAACAGTCAGCACCAGAACCCTGAATAGGTCATGGTTGATTTAATCAGGAGTTAAGATTGTAACATTTGAGGAATAAGCTTTTAAATGTTTTGTCTTTGAGGAATCAGAGAAGTAGCAGAAGTAGAAGCTGACAGTGATCTATAACATATAACTGGTATCGGCCTTATGTTGTCCAATATGCACCAATACTAAAGCATTTTTTCTTCATAGATGATAATGCAGAATAAGACAGTTGCTGTCATTAGGAAATGGTGTCAATACATAGGAGTTAAGCAGACAGGGGTACAGATTTAGGCTGTTGTTCATAAGTTAATGACCAGATTGTGGGAAAACATGCTGTCAACTTCAGAAATAATGACCAGATTATTTCCTATCTGTCACTCTGTTATCTTAAATGCTTATCCAGTTCAGCATAGCCTGAGGGGCTGGAGCTTATCCTAGCTGTCACTGGGCAAAAGTTGGGCTGTAACCTGTACAGGCCGCCAGTCAGGGTTAACACATAGAGACAGACAAACAGTCACAGTCACACTCAAACCATGTACGCACAGGGAGAACAAGCAGCATTGGTATCAAAACTCCAGCTTCAGTTAACAAAAGGGATAGGGATAAGGCGATTAAAAATGCTGGTTGAGTAACTGGCTTGACACTTGACTTGGCACAGACAGCGTTGGAGGAAAGAAGCAGAAGACTGAGGTCTGAACATATTTCACTTGAAAGGTCAGCTGAGTGACCAGTTCAAGATGCTGAGATACTCCACTGAACATTTTAGAGGCTCCAGTGGGCTTACAGCTTCTGATTTGTGTAATTTTAGCTACAGTACCCATGTGAAACCAAAATATCAAAATATCTACCTCGGGAGCTAATATCGTTTTCTGAACATATCTTAAAGGTTAATAAAAAATGATAGGACAACAGGAAGACATATGCCACACGGTGAATGGTGCTCTTCTCTTAGAGACTTTGAAAAGCTGTATAAATATGTACCATTTCTTTTAGGATGAAGTAGGGCTGTGCGATATGACCAAAATCTCATATCCCGATATAAGAATTCTATCGTCTGATAACGATATAAATCACAAAAATGTAACATTTTCTGTAAATTCTGTGAATCTCGGGCAGCTCGACTTGCGGGAAGTGTTTCCAGCTGCGCGTCATGTAGCTGGAGTCGAGTGTTTTAACCGATGCATGAAACGATACATTTTTAGACACAAGTTGTAACGGCCGCCGTTTTCTTTGTGAGTATTTATTACACGGCGTGCTGCGGGGAAAAGCCTGTTCTAACGTTTGAGTCTAAGGTCTATTATTTAGCACCTGGCGGCTCTTTTTTACTTCTCATCCGTAAATAATCTGCTCTTTCACGTGATTCAGTTTATTGTGAAAAGTCTCAACAGGATCTTGAGCTTTATTGTGAAAGGTTTATGTGGAACATAAACAAGCAGACACGCGATGGTGTTACGTTGTTGCTAACCACAACGCATAAAAACAGGCGCTTGTTCGTCTGTAGTGTGGTTATATTAAATATAAGAGAAAGAGAGAACTTTAAGAAATTAATATAGCCACTACAGTGACCATCAAAACGATGAAAAAATATTGCCGTAAACAGTTTATTTTGCGACACCACGAAACAAACGATAGCGTAAAATGAAATGATAGACGTTTTTATATCGTCATCCGATATATATCGTTATATCGATCAGCCCTAGGATGAAGCGTGTATCAATCTAGAAAAGGAGAGCCAGTGAAAAAGTTTCCAGAAAGTTCCAGAAAGGAGAGAGTGGGTCTGTTGACAGGTGAAGTCCAACACCTCACTGCCAATGGATAGTCGAGAAGAAAGCAGCCAGAGGTGGCGAGTAAAAATACAAGACATCTGACTCTGACACCAAGGGCGTGTTAGGAGCGCTTGAGACAAGCACAATGAAGACAGACAACAGCAAACAGAGACACTAACAAATAAATAAACAATTCGTGTGTGGACGGCATGAAAACCCTGTCCCCCAAAAGTGACAGTGGCCTGACAGAGGTCACTGTGGCAGGGAATGAGTGACAGCTTCACAGGGTGTGCTGCTGGTGAAAGTGAATGTGTGGAAGAGGAGTGTGTCACAGGTCAGGAACACAGACCAGCTTTCGTAACCAGCTCGCCTTGCATGTTAATGTCACGCGGGAATATCATCACATTCACTCAAGGCGACTTATCACTCGTACTATTACTGTTTAACAGATTCACTTTGGAGTTCATTTAAAGACGGGCCAGAGCTGACGGTCTGCCTGCCATGCTCCATCACAGAGCTGTGCCAGTTGAATTGGTGAATTATCTTTGACTTACAGTCATTTTCAGGAAGTAAGACGGTGTTCATGGAGAAAGTGCTCAAAGTAAATACAAAAATGGGATCTTAAAGCCCTACCACAGTGGGTGATTTTACAGCAGCGCCCAGCAGCTGTTCAAGACCTTGATCAATCACAGTGATGACAACCCCAATGGCGTGTCCAGCGGGGTGGCCTGGGGGGGCACAGGCCACCCCCCAAACCAGACTGGCCACCCCAGGTGCCACCCCAAAGGCAAAACAATAAAATTCAATCAAATATCAAATGTCCGATTATGTTTTCACGGTGACGCTCAGATATCCGAGTGTAAGTGAATGCAGCATCGCTTCTGCGCTATGTGCATCACGTTAGCAAAGGTAGGAGAGCCAAGCGCGAAAGACGTCACTGCAGGAAACAATTTTTCGGTGAAAGAAAATGAGGACAGAATAAATGTCCCGGTAAGTAATATTAAGTTTGTTGAGTTTAGTAAACTTCGGTGAAATTAGAATACCAAGGAAAAAATAACACTTAAAGAATTATTGCAGCCGTCGAATATTTCTGACAGTTTGCTACTGAGGGCAGCTAACATAAGAGTTATGAGTTATAAGATATAATCTAAGTCGTAACATTGCTGTATGGAGCTGCAGATTTGGTTGCAGGTTAACATAGCTGGACTGGCCATCGGGCATACCGGGCATATCCCCAGTGACTTATTTTTTATTTTTTTTGTAATGGCATGAACAATGAGAGGTGGTGGATTGGCCAGATGCAGGTCGATGTGTAGAAATAACTCCGTTGTTTGGTGGTGGCTATGGCGGAGCTTCCACAGAGGCAACAGGTGGATGAGGGAAGGGGAGGCAGGAGGAGAGACCCGAAGCAGCCACCAGTCCGAGTGTCAGGTGAACTGAACTTCAGGTAAGAAGTTATGACCTGCAGTCTATCTGGGTCAGATATAAACCAAGTTTAGGTGGAGTTTATTTTCATGTTGCTGACTTTTTACTGTCAGTTGCAATAACTCATACTGCGTTCTAGCCAGTTTGACGGAGTTTTTATACAGCTGGGTGGGTGCTATGAAGTTACTGATAGTGAACTTTATTTTATTCATAAGGTTAGTTAGTAGAGTTGCCAACGGCTCCTTAAAAAAATGGAATGGTCCCTCAATCAGAGAAAATATTACACGTTTGTATTGAGCTGAGAAGAGACGCAGTTTGTCCCGGACTTTAGCTAGAATGGAAAAAGACACAAAGCTGGATTTATTCTGTCTTTACGTTGCACAGCTGCCTCTTCTTCTTTCATTCTCTCCCCCTCCCTCTCCTGTTGCTACTTCAATCATGAAACTGATCAATGATCAGCTGATCGGCTTTTCTCTCTTGTTTGTTTATCGCCCACTTTGCGCCAGAAAGAGGAAACCAGCGGATATTGCGCTAAACAACAGCAGCACGTTTAAGCTTGATCAGCTGTTGTTAGAATTTATTTAATATTAATTTCTAGTATCAGCTGATGTTTGCTGGAGCCACAGCTGTAAAGCTGCTGGTCATGATGTCTGTTTAGATATGTGGTGAGAGGGAAACATGAAGATGAAACCAGGAGATGTCCTTACTGAACCATCAGAGCTGAACAGGTGATGGAGAAACAGGTTTACCTTTTAGGTGACATGAATGAGTTGAAGTTATGAACTGTTTCTGAGAGATAAATAACACCAGGATCCTTTTTTATGTAGCTGACAGCTGGTAACTGTGCAGGGGCGGGTCTAGCAAAGTTTTGCCAGGGGGCAGGTAGGGCATTAACAGGGAAAGGTGGGCACAAAGAAATACTTTTCTTTCTTATTCTCATTTAAAATATCTAGCTTTTATTAAATAATTATCTAAATCTTACAACCAAAGTTTTTATCTGACGTAAAATGTATAGAAATCATACATATACCAACAAGACTGTACATCACTGTCACAACAGGGTTTGTTTTCAGTCAAAGTCTTTATGGCTTTAATACCTGGTGGGTCGGTCTCTAGTCAAAATGCCCGATTTTCTGTCCCAGTCCAGCCCTGCAGGTTAATACTGGCAGTGTCACCATGCCAGCTGACTGTATTTCATCATCAGCCAGTGTTGTTCTTTATCAATATTACCAAAGTAAGGCAGCATAGAAAGTATTTACTTGCTTTCAGGTTTTATTCAAATGTTAGTCTTTTCAGTTGTTTCCCCACTTTTTTCCTGTTTCAAAATCAAACACCAGTTTGTGAGAAGATTATCTTCTTTTTTTAACAGGCAGATAAAGTTTTGCATTGGCTAATTTGTCAATTGTTTGTTACAAATGTTCGTATTTTAATTTTCAAAAATGTTTTTGCCCAAAACATATGTGCAGTATATGTCAGTAAAAATACTATGCAAATATTGCTGTCCTTGAATGCTGAGTAAGCACTGACAAAGCACTGATTGTATCTCTTGTACTTTATCAACGCAGTATCTAAAAACTTTGCACCGTAGTGGTTAAAATCTCATTCTAATAAGAGTTAAAAGTGCATTTGGTTATTAGGTTTATAGGATTATTGAATTATGGTTAAGGGTTGGTAGAAATTTTTTTTTAAACATTATCTGCCAATTAAATCTGCCACCCTTCTCCAAATCTGTGCCCCTACCTGGCCCCCCCAACAAAAATTTTCTAGACACGCCACTGGACAACCCTGCAGCTATGAAATGGCTGTAGAGGGGGCTGTGGCATCAGCTGAAACAGTGTTTATTGCATAGCTAAGCTGTGCCATCTACACTGTGGACAGAGTGATAAATGTACACGTGTGAGGATCCAGAAAAGAATCTTTTAATTAAGGCGATGTTACGGTATTGGAATAAAAGTGAAGCACACATCTTCACATCAAGCCTATTTAACTTTCATGCACATATTTACAAAAGTTTTCCCATTTCCCACAAGTGCCAAATCTAAAGGTAATACTCACGAGAGCCGCTGGTGTGTCACAGAATTTTTAGTTTGCCATTCTGTGGCTAGGAATTTCAAATCATTACTCAAACTCTGAAAGCTGGGGTTGTTTCTGTTCCTATATTGACTGCTGCCTTATTTCCTCATTTTTCATTGCACTGAACAGTTACTCTGAAGTCACAATATGCACAGACATCACACTCCAACACACACACACACACACACACACACACACACACACACACACACACACACACACACACACACACACACACACACACACAGGAGGAGAGAGCAGGATGACTTTGCATTATTTATTTTCAAATTTCATCTCTGTCTTTAGCTGTGTGTCTGCAGCCTTGAGAATCCTATTATCTCTCAATAACCTGTGAGGCGCCTGTGTGTTTCTTCAGCGGGAGACTGTGATTAGTGCACTACTACCACATGCTCCAGCTCACTTATCACTGTGCTCGCTCTCTTCTCCTGAGTGTCTATCCCCCCTCGTCTTTTCTCCCCTCTGCCTCAGTCAGGTAGTGTCTGGGACCAGTTGTAATCGTGCTAGATTGAGCTGATCTTTCAGTCTCACGCCTGGCTCGATTGCAAATGTGACGTTTTAAATATTTAGTATTTCAAGAGTTATGAAAGCGAAAATATTTCTGGGAAAAAAATGAATAGAATGATAACAGCACTAAAGAGAAGATATATATCGTTTTTCTTTGTAACTCAGTCCTTAAAGTGAAATACAGTTGAATAAAAAAATATCAGGGTGCTTATAGCTTTAAAACCTTGCTAAGAGTGGAGTATATTTTCTTAATAGCAGAACTTGGGTCTATTTGATCATGATTTCTTCTGCTGAGGTAGATTGCTTTACGAACATTAGCTGATAAGATTCAAACAGAAACAAATGGCTTATTTGGTTGAGCTGTTTTTACTCCTCTAATGTAAAAGGCTGATGGGGTATTGCTGTAACCCCACCGGGCAGCCATTGAGCACGCTTAAGTTTGTGAATGCAATTACTAGAGAAGGAAGTGTAGAATTTTCAAAATGATATCACAGGTGTATGTATTCACTATTTTTACTAAATCTTGTATGAGTTTAAGTCTCAGTGCTACATTTTGATGGTAGGATCAGAGTTTGGCCTAAACAACATTTAACCACAGATTGTCCTGGCTCAGCTGTTCAAATATCTGAGAATATAACTGTTTCAAGCACATTGTTGAATCTGTGCTATGAAAAATTATGGCAGTACTATAAAGTGTCCAGTGAGTGGACACTTTATAGTACCCACCTTTATAATACATGACTATTTGTATTTCAAAGGGGCCTTGCAATGACCAAATATTCAATTCACTTCCATTCAGTTCATTTCAATTTTATTTACACAGCGCCAAATCACAGCAACAGTTGTCTCAAGGTGCTTTGTAAGGTGAAGACCCTACAATAATACAAAGAAAACAGAAAACCCCAATAATCGTATGAGCTATGAGCAAGCGCTTTGGTAACAGTGGGAAGGAAAAAATCCCTTTTAACAGGAAGAAACCTTCAGCAGAACTAGGCTCAGGGAGGGGTGAGCATCTGTCACGACCCGTTGGGATAAGGGAATAAGACGGGAAAAAAGACATGCTGTGGAAGAGAGCCAGAGATTAATAGTAAGTCATGATTAAATGCAGAGAGGTGTATAGACACATAGTGAGTAAGGTGACTGATGAAGAAACACTCAATGCATCATGGGAATGACCCAGCAGCCTAGACCATTTCAGTGTAACTAAGGGAGGATTCAGGGTCACTTTAACTATATGCTTTAGCAAAAAGGAACGTTTTAAGTCTAATCTTAAAATTAAAAATGCTGTTTGTCTCCCAAATCCAATATGGAAACTGGTTGACACCCAAATTGCATTTCCTCTTTACTGAACTTAATATCTTTATTTTATTTTTTAATTTTACATTTGGCCTTAATAGCACAGTGATGCAGACTGCTACCAAACATATACAGAAAAAGTTACTATCATCCCAGGAAGCATACCCCCCTTGAGGCCCATCTGAAGCCACTGTGGGCAGATGCATAGTGTGGACAGCCCACTGTGGTCCCCAGTACCAGTGTGAAACAAAGGACACATGGGCCCAAATGAGGCAGTCCTTAGTATGGCCTGACTGTGGGCTGCCCACTCTAACAAGAGACAGGTTCACAGTGGTTCCCCTCCAATCCTATCAAATAAGTTAGTCTGTCTTAGAAAATGCAATATGGCCTGATAACTTTCACTTCTGAGTTCGTTTGCAGAATATATCAATAAGATCCAGTTTAACTTCCATTTTACTGAGCTTGTGAATCATTCGCTGTCTCTCAGACTCACATTTCTCACAGTGTAATAAAGCATTTTCTGTAGTTTCATCTTACAATAGCTACATTTCCTGTATGATATTTCCTTATATATATATATATATATATATATATATATATATATATATATATATATATATATATATATATATATATATATATATATATATATATATATATATATATATATATATATAATGTGCCGTTTGGGACCCACGCGGTATAAAAATGTGGGTTTCCCTGCATGGACATGTGTGCTGGGACAGCCTGGCTGGACTTTTAAAAAAATTTTTTAACATTCATAAATGTTAATTGTATCAATACCAAGATGGTGATATTTTGTTGTGGTTGCCATCTTGATGAACCCCAAGAAGAAACACTTAGTTTAAGTAATAAAACCAGTCACAGGTGAAATAAATAACTCTGTTCATTTCACTACAACGTTAGACCAGATTTTTCTTCTAAAAGTGACTCTACGTACCTTTTCTGCAGTGTCATAGTTTCAGATTCAAAGGCTCCTGGTATCAAATCTTAAGATATATCCTCTCATTAAATTTCCACATACAGCTCAGAGATTTTATGTCACTTAGTTGTATTTTCAGCCCGCTGTGGTCCTCGTGGCAAAGTGGAAATGTATGAAGATGAAACAGAATAGCGATGTGCTTCCCTTGTATCATTATCTGTATGTGTACTGAGCTGTAACTGAGAGGTGTTTAGCTGTAACATGCAAACCATTCATCTTCTGTAGGTAACAGAGGGGGATTGCAGACACACCGCAGAGTCCATCTCCAGTATCTCCCCCAAAGATCCTTCAGTGTAGTTAATCTAATTGGGAGAAATGGTAGGCAGCCACAAAGCATATTAAAAGTATATTTATCACCAGATGTAAATGCCACAACATGCAAATGCCGTTATCTTCCTCACTGTCATTTCCCCCTACGCAGAATGGAGCACTTATGTCAAATTTATTGCACGCGCACTAAGAAAAATGCTCCCACTGGGTTTTTAGAAATGGCTCATCAGAAGCTCAATGGAGCTTTAAAATATTTTGTTTCTAGAAATACTGGAAACCGCATATCTTGGCATCACATTTTCATCTTTCAGTCTGTTTTCTGCCCTTTAGTAAAATGGCCTAGATGCTCAAGTGAAATTGAGCAATAAAATAGAAAGCAAAAGAAAACCTATTTGATGGGGAAAAACAGTCAATAAAACCATGCTCTCTTAATTTGCTCTACTGCTGTCACACCTCTAAAGTAACTACCCACTAGTTGCTGTTACAGCTAAGCCTACGACACTACTCAACATTAATTTTTCAATGCTTCTTATGGGTGAGCGTGCTAATAACATCATCAGTATGGATGGTAAGTTTAGATACACTGTTCCAAAAAATAGTAAAGTCAAATTATTTTACTGTGTATTTTACAGTTGTGTACTGTTTTTCTAGAATATCATTACATTTACATAAGTAACACTGTGATCTGACACGTCAAATGTAAAATAACATAACATCACTGTAAATGTAATAAAACACAATTTACTTGTTTGTTAAATATATTTTGTTGTACATATGCATATTTAGATTGTAAAAATACATTCAGAAATGTCTCCCATCATGCCTTGGGACATGTGCTGCTGTTTAGATGTTCTTGCTTTATTGTTTATGGTTACGTTACTTTTAACTGTTATCTTGAATGTTGTGTTTACGCCGTGGTGCAGCGTCACTGACAGTTGTTGTTTTGTAGAGAGAGTGCTGTACCATGAATGACTTCTGTTGTGCTGTTGTTGAACCTTGAGGCACATTGTAACACTGGCAAGTGTTTTATGAAAGAGCTCCCCCTGCCAGCTTGGGGTTGAATAATAAGCTCAATCTCTCTCTGTGAGCTTCTTTGTTAAGATTTCTCTGCATGCCACAATGTAAAATATTGCACGGACACGCTGTGCTAATTATATGTTTTGAAAAAGAAATGTAGAGGTAGGAATTGCAATTGATATAAATAACATGACGCTGAGCATCGGCCAATGAATGTCAACTAACAACAAGGTATGGCTGTGACCGTAGGAAAAAACCCTAATATGAATGTATTTTACTGTGTATTTTACAGTAATGTTCTGTTCTTCTAGAATATCATTAAAGTTACGTAAATAGACTTTGACTTCACATTTTGAATGTAAATTAACGTTAAATCACTGTAATGTAATACAACGTAATTGTCATGATTATTAAATGTCTGCCTGTACATATGCATATTTAGATTGTTAAAATACATTCACAAATGTATCATGATTTCACAAATATCTGTCCGTTATTTGAAAGATTGAACTGTTGAATTCAAATGTAATGCTATGGAAAAGTATATAACATGATCCCTATAAGCTTGTGTTACATCACATAAGTATTATTATCATTGCTAGTTAGGGCGTTCGTGGCTCAAGAGTTGGCAGTTCGCCTTGTGATCAGAAGATTGCCGGTTCGGGCCCTGGCTCGGACACTCTCCGTCGTTGTGTCCGTGGTCAAGACTCTTCACCTACTGCCTACTAGTAATGGCCAAAGGGGCCGATGGTGCGATATGGCAGCCTCGCCTCTGTCAGTCTGTCCCAGGGCATGCAATCAATTATTATTTAAACTAACTGCTAACTGTATATTTCTGTACATTTACGTATTATGATTCATATTTCCACATTCAGTGACCTTGTTTATAAGTAATTTCATTGTTTGATCACGTAAAAATGTTCCTAATTTAATGTCTAAAAGCACTTGGAAAAGGCAGAATCCCATGTCAAATTAGCGCAACAAACTCTATTTTCATTATTGAAAATAACTGTATTTTTATGGGACAGTTATTTTCTGTTATTTTACGGTCGTATTTTGGCGCCCCAGCTGCCGGAACATTACCGTTGTTTTAGGATGTGTTTTTTAACAGTGTAGATTTCCACGTGTATCCCCAGGCACGTTATTGTGCCTTTCACTTGTATCCTAATCAAATACAGTAATTTTTCCATCCTATGGGAAAATATTTTTAACAAATATGCATTAGCAAACATGGATAGTCATACTGTTCTTATGCAGGACTATTTGAAATGTAATAAGCATTCTTTAGAGAACAAAGATAGCTACCCGCTTCGTGCAAAAGTCAGTCAGTTGCAAGAAGTCTAATTTTAATTACCCACTTGTAAAATACCAACCAAAAAATGAAAGAAAACAATTAAAATCTGGATGTTTATTAGGCCGTAGCATAACCCCCGATTTCTTCTTTTCCTCGTTGGATTTACCAGTGTGCTTAGGATCACCAAGAGGTTCACTTCCTGATCATCTTCAAGTCCTCGACAGATGGCTTCACATAATGTTTAAAACACTTCTTGGTATCATGCTGAAATTATTGCTGAATTAAGCCCTGCAAGCTGTTCATTCCCTGAAGACGTTGAGCAAACACCAAAACATAACATGTCCAATCCAGTGCTTTTCAGCTGGTATGACGTTCCTGCCCCGAAAAGCTGCCTTTGGACTATAAACATGTCGGTGACTGTGGCTAAGAAATTTTCTCTTTACTGTTGCTATACATATTAATTAAAGCATTTTCTGCATGTTTATTAGTAAACCTGTAATTTTTCTTTGATATTTGTTGGACAGGAAAGGCCTGTTCCTGGCATGTCTCTCATGCAAGAAAAATATGTGCATTCTGTTTCTGATTGCAGTGACATGCACTGTTGACAATATTAATGTGATGGTCTCCTCTCTGTGTGTGCTCACACATTTGTAATTCTGCTTGTGTGTTTCAGAGGCAGCGCCTTCTCCCGGCTCTTTCTCCTGCCCTCTCTTTGCTCCTGGAAGCAGTTCAGTAATCACTCACCTGTGTGCAATCGAATGTTTTTAGTCACTCACTAGTTAAGGTGAGTTCTATTTAAGAGCTCCCTCAGTTGCTGCATCTATTGTGGTAGTGTAGATCTGTTCCTGGTGTTTTGGGGTTTTTTGAGTTTGTAAAAAAAGTCAGTTTTTTACCTTTTGACTTACCTGAATCTGCTCTTTGCAGATGACTCCGGTCATGGTGGATATGTGGGGAGAAACGTGTTTGGAAAAATGGAAGTCTGTGGAGAGGAAGAGACTCAGCGAGGGAAAGCTGTGTAGAAACAGACTTGTTATTCATCTATGCTTCCCGCCCAGAAAGAAGACATTCAAACAGTTTTCTAGTTGCAGTTCAATCTTTATTGCCTGTGAAAACATCTGTGTGCAAACAAAATCCGTTGAACTTTTATTTTTGTATTCTAAGTCTAATTGTCGGTTCATGACAACTGAACTTTATTTCCATGCCCAGTGACAAGTGCAAAACATTCATATTGTGCACAACAACAGTAATTATTGCATTATTACTGTGTGATTTATGTATTTATAATATAAAGCAGTCGACATGGGAAAAATGCTATAGAGGATTTTTACCAGTGGAAAGTGAGAATAAAAACAGGCTTTCTGTGGAGTTCCACATTATTGCCACAATTACACTGAACCTGCCACACCTAGGAACTAAACCCCAATATTCTTTCCTTCCCTTTGGGGACTGAATTTGCCATTTTTGAGTTTCCTTTGCCCAAGCCTAAAAGGTGCTGAGTCTTATTTCAACACCTGGTACTGTGCACTAGAAGCCTTGGCAGACATGGTCTAATGAAGCCATGTAGTAGCAGTACTACATTGTCTGCAAAATGTAATGTTATCCAATACTTCATACCATACTGCTATCCTATTATCACTATATTGACCCAGCAGCCTCCAGCTAGGCCTTGATCAAAAACACTGCTATGTGCAGTATTTCCATCTTTCACTCCATAAAGAATTCAACACCAGAAATTCATGGGCCAAGCATTTTGGAACATGTTTTTGCAAGGGATCAGATCATCAAACAAATTTTAATATTAGACAAAGATGACCCAAATAAATACAAAGTAAAATCTGTAAATGATGATTTTGTTGATTAAAGTTTTAAAGCTATCCAAATTCAATCAGCTGTAATTGCTCAAATGTAAATGCTCACTAGACCTAATAACTAGTTGTGTCAGCCCTGGCAGAAAGAACTGCAAAGATTAACAGTAGCTGGCCGTGAGACTTTCACATCACTGTGGAGGAATTTAGTTTTTTTGTGCAGAATTGTTTTAATTCATTCATTTATGAAGAGCCTCTTTAAGCTTAAAGAGGCTCTTTAAATGAAGGCATGACCTAGGTCATGCCTTCATTTGGCTTTTTTGAGTCATTCAGAGGTGGAATTGCTAGTGTGTTTCAGATCATTGTTCTGCTGCATGAATTGTGACCATCATTTTATTTTACGCCAGATGTAATAGTACGCAAACCTTCAAAAAAGTTCAACTTTTTCATTATCAGTCCATAGAGTATTTTCTCATAATTTTTCGTTACATTTTTGGTTTTTTTGGAAAATGTGAGACAAGCAATTGTTCTTTTTGTTCTTTAGCAGTGGTTTTCTCCTTGGAAGTTGCCTATGTATGCTATTTGTTTTGTCTCCTTCTTGAATCGTGAACATGAATGTAACCCTACTTACAGTTTATTATCAAGAATGACCAAACTCCCACTAGGCCAGTATCAGATAATCTAGGATCAGCAGGAGCCCAAGGTATAAACATCGATAGGAGGGACCACACCAGGGTAAACAGTTCACAAGTTGTCATATTTGACATACAGCAGCTGCAAACAAATGTACTGAAAGCAATAAAATAAAATACAAAATATTTGGCCCAAAAACTAAATAAAAGTGCACGCATACAGCTTTATCTGAGTCAAATGTATGAATGAATAATGTCTGGTAACTGATGGATTGTTGGGGCCCATTCAGTTTGTCTAACGTTTGTCCTGCCACACTCAGGTGAAGGAAGAAAGTTTGTAGTCCTGCAGGTATCTGAAGCTTCAATGGGAACTACGGAAAGTCATGTGATCAAGGTCAACTGTAGGGGTCGCTGGGAGCTCAGCGCTGATTGGCCAAGTTACACAACAACAAATAATCTTATTTGTCCACATCTTCCTTTAAACAAAAGAAAAAAAGAAATGACCAAATTTTTTACATCATACACCCAAAAATTACTTTCCACTGCTCTTTTTTTTCTAACTGGGCTACACTAACCTTAAGGGAAGTGACGCCTGCAGTTCTTTACCTGTTTTTCCGAGTTATTTTGATGGATGGATGGAATGATGAGGGTTCAGTGCACTCTTGGGAATAGTTTTGGTAGACCAGCCACTGGTAGGAAGGTTCACCACTGTTCCATGTTTTCTCTATTTGTGGATAATGGCTCTCATTAAGATTCACTGGAGTCCCAAAGCTTTAGAAATGGCTTTGTAACCTTTTCCAGACTGACGATGTAAATGACTTTGTTTCGCAGCTGTTCTTGACTTTGTAGATTGTGGCATGATGTGTTGCTTTTTGACATCTTTTTTAGTCTGCGCCACTTTGTCAGGCAGGTTCTATTTAAGTGATTCAGCAGGTCTGGCAGTCACAGTTAATTTGTAATTCAACAAGGCAGTGCAATTACTTGTTTGTTTTGTAATACGGCATATCTTTTTTTCCTTTCACAAATGAAATTATTATTTAAAAAATGCATGTTGTATTTACTCAGGTTATCTTTGTATGATATTAAAATTAGTTTAATCTGAAACATGAGACAAATGTGGGAAAAAAGAAATCAGGAAGGAGGCAAATACTTTTTCATAGCATTTCAAATAAAAATAGATGGCTTCCCTACTCAATAAAATAACATCTAAACAACAGCAAATAAATTATATAAAACAGGAACATCTTTACGTGCAATTACGTAGTTCCTCAGTAGTTCCAATTTAGTAGCTCTGTGAGGGTTTGTTTTTTTTGTGAAAATGTCTTTGTGCAACACTGTTGTCACAGTGGACAAACTGGACAAACAGTGACCCTACATTGTACATTAAAACCCCGACCAGGATGCAGTCTACTTAAAGCACATAGTTTAAAATAGAAGCAATGTGACATGACTTATTTAGCAGATTTTACCAAATGATGTCAGACCAGATAATTAAACTCTGAAGCTGATAATGATCTGAGCAAGACAGTTTCCCAAACTCTGATCAGTTTAACAAGGTTAATAATTCATGGAAACTCAAATGCCAGTAACATTAGCTCCAATTTTGTTTTGGTCTGTGTGGTTTCTGTAGCTGCCGTGGATGCACAGCAGGTCATGGTGGCAAGCTGAACCATCATCAACCTTGGCAGCAGTGACAAAATACCTGTAAGCATTCATGAGACCTCCAGCCACCATCTCTCCACTTGAAAGCAACACATGTGGCAGGAAGTCTGTGTCTGAAAGTGCACTCCTGGATATACAGGTTTGGTTTTTACTAGTTCCAAACAAATTTAGAGTGGGACTTTTCTGACCTTCTAATTTTATAAAATTTCACCAATGGCTCAAACTATGTATTACAGACAGCGGTAGACATTCACCTGTCTTCTGACCTCCTCTATCCATGCTAAAGATGTTTTGAACCACAAATTTGGATTCATCATTTCATTATACTGGTTGCCACTGATTTTCAGTCCACTTTCTGTGTAATTTGGCATACTTCAGCCTTTTCCCCCTGTTTCACTTCCTTAAGAGTGGTCATTTCTGGTGAAGTTCAGCTTGATCAACTTAAGGGCAAGCTGCATTTTTCAGGTCCTGTGTCAGGCCTTTCTGGCACAGGAGCTGATTAATCCCAATTTCTGAAGGACATGGTTTTCAGATACAGTTCATCTGATCTGGATAGTTATTTTTGTTGTTGTTTATTCAATCACTTCTTCTTTTTGTCCACTATAAATCAAATCAAATCAAATCACTTTTATTGTCACATCACATGTGCAGGCACATGCGAGTGAAATTCTTGTGTGCGAGCTTCACAAGCAACAGAGTTGTGCAAAATACAACAACATAAACAGGCAAAATATACGAATGGCTAAATCTGAAACTAATAAATATATGTACAATATATAATAGTATATGCAAAAAAAAAAAATTATTTCTGGATGTGTATACTAAATGTTTTTCTACGCGTGTGTGTGTGTGTGTATACACATATTTTACAAATTAAATAGAGTCAACAATAAATAAAATATATAAAAATATACAGAGTTGAGACATGTGCAAAACAGTGGCATTACTGTACAGTATGGAGTGCATAATGTTGAAGTTCCAGTAGTGGAGGTGAGGTGTCTATGACGTGTTCAGCAGTCTGATGGCCTGATGGAAAAAGCTGTCTCTCAGTCTGCTGGTACGGGACCGGATGCTGCAGAACCTCCTTCCTGATGGAAGTAGTCTGAACAGTTTATACTATATACTGTGCTGAGATACCCCAAGTCTTCTGCTAACAGCTCTTTGTGAATCACCTTGTTGGTGCAAAAATTTAATTTTGTACCTGTCTGTGTTATCTTTGGCTTCTGTTTTTTAAAAACATACAATTAAGGATACAATGGATGAGATCATTCTCAGTTTTTTGTAAAAAGTATTTAAAATATATAATGTCAGATTATTTGACATTCAAGAACAATAAAAAAATTTGGAGTATAAGACACTGAAACCTCCTCTAAAATGTTTAAGTCTTTTTGTCTCATCTCTGTTGTCATATTACAATGTTTATATCCTTCGGTAATGTTTATCTATCTACATATATATATATATATATATATATATATATATATATATATATATATATATATATACATATATGTATGTATATACTTTAAGCCTTAACACGTATTCAGCAAGAAACATAGCTATTTTTGGCTCATCCTGTTGTCTGTTTTCACTCCTTTCCCTTGTTTTTGTGGCTGTTTTGAGCTCTTAATCTGAAGGTGGTCTTCAGGGAGACGTGCTAAGAACTACTTGATAGTGCCTTTGTAGAATAGAGTACTTGCAGCTGTTTATGTCTGGCACAGTGATCAGTGGGAGAAGCAGCTCTATCGACATCCTTGATGAGCAACACATAGAGCCAAACATCTAGTGTCAGATCAGGAATGCTGATCTTTTTCACTACATCACCTTGACAAGAATAGGCCAAAAAAAGGGGTTGTCAATTTTTCATTAGATACAGAGTGCAGAGGCTTGACATAAGTATTCAGTAAGTATTTTAACCCCTGTGGCTGCCATCAAGTGCCTGTTAGGTTAAACCAATCCATGTAGCCAAAAATGACAACTATGAAAGTACTGCTGTGACTCACGTGCTCCCCATTTCTTCCTTCAGTTTTACATTCAGGCCTGCATTTATACAGCTAATGAAGAAATTTTCCTGTTTTCAGGATGTTTCATGCTCAGAACAACCACAGAGGTAGTCAGCCAAGTCACAGAGGAAACCCCTTTAGATATGTGACTGCAGCAGCAGGTAGTCATTTACCCTGTTGACTTATTCCCAGGAGACATGAGAGGGAAAAAGGGGCTGTCTGCTCTCTCAGATGTGGCGAGGCTGCTCAACATCTTCATTTGCTGTCACTGCTGAGAGAGATGCACCTGTATCAGTACTAATAACATTGTTTTCATTAGGTTAGTGTCAGATAAAAAGCACAACCTACAAGGTCGCAACAATTGTTCTCCTGCTTTATCTTTGCTAATGACATTTAGTTCAGTTGAGGGTTGCTGCCATCTCCCACTTCTTTTATCATTCCATCTGAATTTGGGCCATGCTGTTTCGCTCTCACATCAGTTTTCTCTCCCGGGATTATAAAACAGCCATTGTTTAGAGTAAAGAGCAGGACTGACAGTGCCATCTGTTCCACCAGCCTAATTGTCCGCAGGTATGGATGAAGATACACTGTCTCTCTGCGAGATTTACAGGGACTGTAAAGGTCAGACTGCAAAGAGTTAGTGTAGGTGCACACAGTAATGCTTTGTTATGACCAAAGTCCTGTCACGGCTCCATAAGATGCCGACAGAGCCGTGCAGCCTTGGGAGTGAGACAAGACAGAGGGATATTCATCAGGAGTGCCAGCTGCTTCAAGTGAAGCCATTCTCTTGAAAGAGGCATGAAAAGTGTGTTTACTCTCAGCTTTTTGTTGCCTTTTGTGAACTAGTTGTTACATTTTTCTTGAAACCTGACAATAAAAAAATGAATTAACACTGAGCATTTAGGAAAATTTGGGCATTAAGAGTTGCTGGTCTCTGCTGTGTTAGAGTTTGGTGTCATTCAGTGCTTGTCTTTTTACATAAAACCGTACATCTTTAAAAGACGCCCATGTATGTTTTAATTATCATTCTCATGTTGCCAGAAGTATAATTGTATAGTGGCCTAAGGGAATGCTCCTCAAAAGCCTAAAATGAACAGCTACAATTAGAAAGTCTTAAGTAACCCTACATGGAATATTGTATTAGAGATCCTAAGTCTCCTTCACTTCCTCTGCATTGCAAACAATAAAATATTCTTTTCTCTTTGTTATTACGGGTATATAAACAAAAATGTGTGTATTTCAGTACAGTACAAAAGCTATGAATGGACTGATACTTGAGTGTGTTAGTCCCGTGACATACATTGTATCTGCTGTAATTCATCCCAAAGGTGTTCTATTGGGTTGGACACAGGACTATGTGAAGGCCAGTCAACTTTTTGCACATCAAACATTCTCATCCATGTCTTTATGGACCTTGCTTTGCACGCATGCACAGTCATGTCACATGAAGGGGCCATCCCCAAACTGTTGGAAAGTTGGAATGATGAACTTGTCCAAAAATGTCTTGGTATGCTGAAGCATTTAGAGTTCATTTTATTGGAACTAAGGGGCCTAGTTCAGCTCCTGAAAAGTAACTCTACACCATAATTCCCCCTCTACCAAACTTTACACTCGTCCACAGAACATGTCTACATTGTTCAAGACTCCATCGGTGTTGTGCTTTACACCACTGGATACAATGCTTTGTATTGTGCTTGATGACGTAAGGCTTGGAAGTAGCAGATCACCATATAAACCCATTGCATGAAGCTGTTTTTGAGATAATGTAAAGGCCGCATGAAATTTGGATAACTGTAGCTACTGACTCTTCAGAAAGTTGGCGATCTCTGCGCACTACGCGCCTTGGCATCTGCAGACCCTGTTCTCTAATTTTATGTGGCCTACCACTTTATGGCTGTTGTTCCCAATCACTTCCACTTTGTTATAATACCACTGCAGAATATTTATTAGCAAGGTTTACAACTGGACTACACAGATGGCATCTGATCCAGGTACTACGCTGGAATTCACTGAGCTCCAGAACGAAACCCATTCTTTTGCAAAATCTTGGCTTAAGCAGTCAGCATGCCTAGTTGCTTGATTGTATACAACTGTGTCTGTCGAAGTGTTTGGAACAACTGAATTCAATGATTTGAATCAAAAATAGGCAATCATAAATGCTACATCTTATAATATGACATATGAAATGCCACAGTGCCTGTTAGATATGAGTAGCAGTATGCCTTGAAATAATGTCCTATCTTTTTTTTTTTTTTAATTCCATTTATAAAAAGTTTGTGAGGTGCTGGAACACCATGGCTTCGAATCATAAGGAAAATGCAGAACGTGACCAGCTGTCTGTAACTATCTGCTGTTTCCTGCTCATTGAATTTTAACGCAACAATAGGAAATCAATCACTGGCATATTCAGGACTTTAGAAGGAACCTGAACATATAATGGATTAAATGACTGATCATAACAAAGACTCTCTAATTTTGAATCTTTGTATGGCTGAGTGACATGGGTATGATTACGTTAAGGACAGGAAGTTACAAGAGGGAAGACTGACAAAGGTGTGACAGATGGGATCCCATCAACTGAATTACAAAATCACTTTACTTAAGCCTTTTGTCGCTGCTGAAGGACTATTGAGTTGCCCAGAAACTAAGCTGATTTTACTAAAAAGGCCCCCAAAGGAAACATAATTGTGGTAAATGAAGTGTGGGTGGCTTCCTTTTTGTCCATACGTGTTTTTGTAAAGTTTACTCGTGCAGCAAGAAGTGCATGTATGCACACACATATACACAATTTCAGGAGATTGATGGTATGAATCAGAGAGAAACTTTTTTTCTGACAAGGAGGATTTTAAATAACACAGAATTCCATTTGTTAGCTCAAACTGATGCTCAAGATGAATTATGTCTGTGGCGTCTTGTTTACTTGCGCCTGACCTTTTTCCGTTGTCTAAACATGATGTAGTTATTCCCCTGAGGGAAAAGTTCAAATGTCACTGTAAAAATAAATTCTGATTCTGTCAAAAAGACCTTCTTTACCATTCCTAGTACTACATGTTGTGTCTTCATCATTTAAAAAAAAAAAATCTTCTGAGCTGAGCGTGGCCTGTAGTATTCTGTAGTTATATGGACACCTAGGGCCTGACAGCTAATTCTCTTCTGTTCATCTGACTTAGCTTTTACTGATGATAGCTTTGTGATGAGGTCCAAAGCTTGAAAGAAAGAGACTTCCAGTCTTTCAGGCCACAGTACCACCGAGATCGATTCTTCGTCTGCTGTCAAAACTCTGATGGACTTTCGTTGAGAGCTATTGGAGTGCAGAGATGATAGTTTTCAGAAAGTTGCTTGGTTTGTTTCACTGTAACTGGTTTCAGAAATGGAGAAATCATTAAAAGTGAAATTGAACCTGTTCTGCTCTGTACCTAACTTGATCCTGCCTTAATTACACAACCATTTTCAAAGAGTGTTTTGTAATTATGCTCTCTTACTCTGTCATGGACCTGGCTTATGATACCCTCACAGCATTTTCTGTGGTTTGCTTTGCAAACACAGAGGAAAATTCTGGAGTTTATAGCTCTTGTGTGGCCTCTCTTTTGCACCATCTTCTGTCTCCGCGGTCCTCTCAGCTCTGCTCTCTGTCAGACACCCTTGTCACTCTCCGGCTGGCCTGCCATCCTGCCAACAGACCAGTGCTGATGGAGCCAAGAAACAACAAGGCTGACAGTCAGGGTGACTCACTAGCCCCAAGAGGATTCTTTAAAAACACCCTCAACCTCTGAAAGTACAGTATGTACAATCAACTCCCAAATATTTATAGACAAAAAATATATCTGTGTGTGTATGGGGGGAATTCAAAACCACAGCATAGCACTATGCATTGCTCTGTGTATCTACTGGTCAGTTCTTTACTTTCATTTCTACTTCCCAAATGTCCAAGTTACTAATTTGAGTAACCTGTGATATTTTATGTACTCACAGCTGGTAGTACAAGACACTGTGACACTGTCTTTATTAATATTACAACAACTACTGCATGCACGTTATAGCACTGCTTCATGGATTTGTGCTGATGGCTAACGGATATACTTAATCCCATTGTTGTTGTTGTTTTAAATGTATGATTTAAAGGAACACATGAGTATTTTGTGTGTGGGTTTGTTTGTTTTTTGTGTATGGACATACTGCAAATCAATTTCCCACTGGGGACAATAAAGTTACCACTGACCATTGACCATTGTAATACTGTCCTCATCAGCAGGACACTGTTTACCAATAATACCAAACTAAGTTTGGTAGTTTTGGTATTTAATTGAACAAAATCTTACATCTTTGGTATGTAAGATTTTGTTCAATTAAACATAAACCCATATGGTAAAAGAGGATAGGCATAATGGTTTACCTATACTGTAACTGTCATGATTTGAAGAGAATGTGTTGTGTTCAGTGTTCAGTGTTTGCTAAATGACATTTTATTGTCCTGACATTAAAATGATATAAGGCTTTCATAAAGTGTTATAGGAGAATAAATGATAGTAAATGGGTCATTTTAGCTTGTTGAAGGGGGTTGCTAGGCAACATGATGACGCTATAACATCTGAGCTACCTATTTAATTATTAATTATACGAATGATTATATCATTTTGGTGTAGTGACATATTAAATAATAATTCAGTTTTATTTAAATAGTGCCAAATCACGGCAACAGTCAACTCAATGTCTATAATGTCTATATTGTAAGGTAAAGGCTCTACAGTAATACAGAGAACACATTACAGCTGCCTGTTGCATCAGTCAGTGGTGCTGATGAGAGGAGATAAAATGATGATTCTAGAGGCTGAAAACTGAAGACAGCTGCAAAATTAGGCAGTAGTATTGAGCTATAGTGTTCCACTTGTCAACTTAAAAGTTACCACATTACAGAAAATAGAAAGATATATTATTATAAAAACCATAAATGCAGTGTTGTTGTTGTTGTTGTTGTTTTTTACTATATTTGCTAAAAAAAAAAACGTTTAGGTTAAGCTGTTTCTAAGTTTAGTTCAGAAAAATTTGAACTGACCTGTTATTTGTTTTTTATTTCTTTGTTTGTTTCATTGACTGCAATTTGTATGAAGTTGATTAAAAAATATATATCTGAACCTATCCTTGTGAGGTAGGCCTGATTAAATGTACCAAGAGAGGTCTGTTTGCAGATCTTACAGAGGGTGCGGACATAATCATGTTATACACGTGAGCGCAGGTCCACAGCTGGCCTCAGCTCTCATATACTTTTAGGTGCTCTCCATGGGGGTTAGAAGAAAATTGAATTTCATCCACAGCTGCAATCTGTTGAAATATTTCAGATAAATTGCCCTAATATACAGAACATGCAACAAACGTCATGTAGATATGCAATTTCTGACAAATGTAAACTAGATGAAGGAAGTTTGATTTTTAATGTGACTCTAAACTTTTAAACAGTAATGTGAAGAAGACTTATTTGGGCTGCATTTATCCGGAGTCAACGAGTGATCTTGATCTCAGCTTCTGCTGTCAGTGTTAGCAGATTTCCTTTTATATTACAACAGGAGTAATTGAGGTTCATCACCCTAAGTGTTAGTGTAAGGTTGACTTACGCCACATAACTAATAATTAACAACAGTCCCCCACATCACCACCCACATGTTACTTTACATCAACTATAGAGAGAAGAGAAGAGAAGAGCAGAGCCTAGCAGGAGCTCATATTGTTTGGAGGCAACAGTATGACATCTGCAGGGAGAAGTAAAAGGATAAAGATAGCATGAGGTTGTTGTTCTGTGTGTGAATGTGTGTGTGAGTGATGGCTGCAGCGCTGTGGGCTGTAATAGAGAAGAGAGTGCATTCGGCACACTCAACACTGAGGCAGCAGGAACTTGCAGCAGAACTCCACAGAGTCCTCTCTATCTGTAATCAGCGGAGCGAGAGGGGAGTCACACGTCCTTTTTTCCTCCACACAAACAATCCTCGTTTCTTTCCTGTCCATCTCCTTCTTTGTCACTGCTTTTCTTTCTAGCTTTACAGTTACATTAATCCATATTAATTTGCAGCATTGGTATTTTTTTGAACTTCATCATACACGCACAGACTTCAACACAAACACCTTTGATTTGCTTAACACAGCTGATAAATGCTTTAATATTAAAGTGGAACAGGTACTGAATAATTGTGTAAGGAAATACTTTATTGTGACGCGAACTCAGCCTTCTAAAAGCTGAAACACTTTCTTTAGCTTCTTACAAATGGCTCGGTCTGCTGTGACATCACTCAAAACTGACTTAAAAAGATTCCTCCCAAACTGTGTACTTCACGCTAAACAACTCATTTCTCATCCAACATCTTTTTCTCATTGCTGAGTCTCAATAAAACCAGAAACTGCCTGCGCTGGCGAACTTGTTTTTAAGAATTTATCTCTGTGCCTGTGGTCACCCCCTAGCCCCCTGAAGGAGCCAATTCATGAATAAATCAATAGAACGGGCAAATTATAACAGGATAGCTCATTTTGTTGGACAGCATCGTTAAAGGGTGTGCGTGTTTGTGTGTGTGTGTTTGAGAGAGAGAGAGTCCTCTGCTCATATTAAGCCTGATATTTGATCAGCTGAGCTAGTTAATTATTTCTAGAAAAGATGGGATATATATGTTCTCAATTAATTATTCTTTATGAGGAATTCGTTTCCTCTCAAAGATTTCATGCATGCCTTCAAATGATGCCATTTACATGTGTCCCCATGGTTTACCTCACTATGCCACTACCTAACTGAATGATTTTATTTATTTATTTATTTGGCCATTCACTGCCTTTATCAGACAGTCACAGCAAAATTATGCAGGATATGTAGTGAATGATAGTAGGGGAATGAGATGCAGTAAAGATTCAGTTTCCCTTCACAACCCATTACAATCTGTAAATTTTTCTTACCAATAGCAATGTTCAGAGGAAACCCACCTTTGACTTTTTTGTTTCATTAAGGAGGTTAAAAATAAAGACAAATTGCATGCATATGCTGTGACCGACTGGCAACCTGTCCAGGATGTAACGCATCTTTCGTACTATGCAGCTGAGATAGGCTCCAGCCTAGGGCCAAAAATCCAGTTTTGTTTAATAATACTTCATGGAAATTGACACAAGCACCTAAAATAAATAAATAAAATAATTAGATAAATGGTTAATTGAAAGTGATGCACTGGGAGAAAATGTTTTTCTTTTAAAATAACAAAAATATGAAATAATTTCAATAAAATAATCATAAGTCCATGTATGATATTTTATTGCAACAGTGGTAATGTGTTAATTAGATTTACTTGTATGAGAAATAATGGAGCAACTCTAAGGGGTGTGAATAAACAATGGGAACTGCTGGAGGAAACAAGATTGTAATTCAGCTTGCATTCTCCCCTTTCAGACATGCAGCCAAGTTAGACACGATGTGGGAGCCTGTAATCCACTGTGCCAGCACTGTGGTGATCGATGGATTCCTCTGGTCTCCTGAGACCTCAACATCTCTAAGTTTGGCCTTAGTTATACCGGAAAGTCTGACTATTCAGCAGGCATCTTGGTAAGGCTGCTGATAATGTATTTGGGATGTAATATAAATGAAACAGAGCAGAGCCATAATTCCATGGTTATTGGCACATAAAAATAGCACCTATTCACAAGTGAAAATGGAAACTGTAAAAAGCTTAGACAACTTTTCCTTGAAAATAAAGTTAAAAACATTTATTTCCCACCACTAGTCACAGCTTAAAGACCTCATAGTGCCATGTTATCCCCAGAGATGGGCAGTAACGCGTTACTTGTAACGCGTTACTGTAATCCGATTACTTTTTTCAAGTAACTAGTAAAGTAAGGGATTACTATTGCAAAAACGGTAATTAGATTACCGTTACTTTCCCGTAGGAACGCTGCGTTACTGCGTTACTAAAACCGTGATTTTTTTGCGAGAATGTCTCATGACAGTGACATAAGCGAGTGCGACGTTCGTGACAACAGCTGTGTGCAGATCAACAATGGATCATATATCGAGTGCGGGAGAGAGTATGAGCGTGCAGCGTTTAAAGCGTGGAAGTACTGACCTTACTTTGAGTTTGATTCCATAAAAAGTGACAAAAACATTAGTGTCCATTAGCATTGTGCGTGGGAAGAAAACATCTTTTTACAGCGAAAAAAACCCCTAAACTTCCAAGCAAGCTCCGAGTGCGCTATGACGTAATGGAAAATTCACAGAGAAACTGCCGTATCCTTCCACTGACCGCTGCGGCACACCTGCACCAGGGTAAACCTCCGCCTACCCAACTCCTGCTGTACAGGTGAAAATAGAGCAACAGGACCGCTAGTCTTTGATTTTATTTATTTTCTGCTGTGTTTTACTTGCATCTATTTGAAAGAGTGAGTGTAAACACAAAAAAAAAAATATTTTATGTGCTGGAATGTGCAGAAAATAGGTTTAAATATTAAACAAATTTCTTCCAGTCAGAGAATGTTGCATATAATTACATTTTTGCTTGATGCATAAAGTTAAAAGATTAAAATTAATAAAACTATAAAAGTTTTAAAAAGAGACTTTTCCATTTGATTACATTTTGTATGATGGATTATGCAGAAAAAGTAGAATTGGGCTGAAAGATCTATCGCTTTATCACCTCTTCAGGTTGTAAATCGTGTTTTTAAAAAGTAACTAAGTAACTAAGTAATTAATTACTTTTGAAAATAAGTAATCAGTAAAGTAACGGGATTACTTTTTGGGGGAAGTAATCAGTAATTAGTTACTGATTACTTTTTTCAAGTAACTTGACCAACACTGGTTATCCCAACCGAGCACTTCACTTTCTGACTGCAGGCTTTCTGCAGCCAGAAAGC
This sequence comes from Rhamphochromis sp. 'chilingali', assembly GCF_963969265.1. Classification (NCBI taxonomy): domain Eukaryota; kingdom Metazoa; phylum Chordata; class Actinopteri; order Cichliformes; family Cichlidae; genus Rhamphochromis; species Rhamphochromis sp. 'chilingali'. The sequence continues at coordinate 24,564,161 of NC_137939.1, read as the reverse complement.
CTGCAGTCAGTCAGAAAGTGGTTCATAGTTTCTTTGTGAGGCAGAGCCTTTAGCTATCAGGCTCGTCTCCTGTGGAACCTGCTCACAGTTGGGGATTCGACACAGACGCCCTCTCTACTTTTAAGATTATTCTTAAAACTTTCTTTTTTGATAAAGCTTATAATAAGGGATGAATTAGGTGACTCTGAAGCATCCCTCTACAACTTCCTAAAATGCACTGAGCATTCCCTACTCTTGATGAATTAGCATGCCACTACTGCAAGTGATTAACTTTTGTCTTCTTTCTACCATAGTTTGTGTGCTGTCCTCAGTCTCTGTGCTCTCCTTTTCTTCTCTTCTCTTTCCCTTCACCCCCTTTCTATTCCTGTTCCTTCTCAAGGTCGCCAAATGATTAGTCAAACTGGGTTGGATTGCTGATGCTTTCACTCTAGTTTACAATATAAAAGTGCTTTGATACACTCTTTGTTGTGGACTGTTATCATATGTATATAGTTTAATTAAACTGAATTGAATTTCATTGGATAGTCATTCTGTTGTCATTCTTCTATGCATGCTTAAAGTTTCATGGTTTAGTCCAAAATCCATAATGACCAATGTCTCCAGACAGTAAGCCGAGCATAGGCCTGCTTGACTATTACTTTTACTATTATAATACAAAGGTGTACTGCTAACACACCATTAAAACAGTAATAAACCTTTACCCATCTACACTGGATCAACATTTAATTGGTGATGTAGAAAGATTTCTATATAGCTTTAAGTCTATGATCTAGGTTGCCAGGTTCAAGTCTTATTGATGAAAGCATGATATTTCTTCTGTAAAATATGGTCCCAGTTAAAGTAAAAAAGAGGATAAAGCTCTGTATACTTAAGGTTGGATATATATGGTGAGGGACAAATTGCTACTCTCTCTCACTCACTCACAGACGCACCCCTCACTCATGATGTCTGCTTTCACAGCACTATGGTGGGGATTATTCTTGATTGTAGACACAGATATGGACAGCTGCAAATACAACAGAGGAGCGGTCAATTAAGCTCCAAGAGGACTTTTTAAGTCTGCTTGAAGTCCATGTGATGGATGTATGCAACTACGCATACATCCATCACATGGATGTATGCGTAGTTGTCCTGCATACACCTCACCTTGTCCCTCGATTATGAGACATTTGTCACTTTTTTGAGTCAAGTGAACTCTGGAATACTTTTGAATGCTGAAAGTGTAACACCTGCTGCGTAAGACTGAGTAGCTGTAAGCGCCCACTTTGAAATTTCAGAACATGTCCTCGACTTACAGGTTATCTCACAAAGTCCATCTTTTATTTGTGGTCTGTGTTTTCTGGTCAATTTTAGTGCCATGTCTTTTTCTTACAATATCTTTGGCTCAATGCAGATTTTAGTTTTGTAAACTGTTTTTGTACAATAACCATCTGCGTCAGTCTACTAAGTCTGCAACTGTACTCTGTAGCACATAGCAAAAAGGTGCTATAGCTATACAAAAATATACAACAACAAGTACACGCCCACATATAGGCACACAATGGCTTGCTGGTGGAGCCACCCACTCTTTTTCCCTTTAACTGACAAATACATCTAATGAGGCACTGAATGCAACAAGTGTGAGACTGAAGTCATTGGGAAGGCCAGAGCTGACACACACACACACGCACGCACACACGCACACTTGTACTTCTTTGTGCTTGTGTAAGAATATCAGAAATACCCTGGGTCTTTTATTTTAAAATATTTTTGAAGAAATATGTGAAGAATTGGCTGCGTATAAATTAAGTCCCACTGTGAAGCCTGAGCCTTTTTACCCTCATGTTTTGAAAAGAGACACGACATCAAGATTTGAACCACAGGACACCGCATACAGCATCATATGAGAGCTAGTCAATCACAAGTGAGGCCTGCCCTAAATCACACCATGCTTTATCATGATTTGTGAATCTAATGTAAGTATGATTTAAAATGAAAATCACATTGTTGACATGAAACCAGTGACTTAGACCATGAAGTTATTAGGAAAATGTTAACTAAGGTTACAGATCAAAGGATGGAAGGCATTGATTTTCTATAGACTTAGATACAACCTAACTTCTTCTTGAAACACGTCAGGTCACCTTCTGCTGGAAGTTTGCAAAAAAAATATCAATTAAAGCAAATTTATACTGGGTTATTTTTGTTTATCCTTACAAATTTTTTATTATGTATTTTGTATGTATTGTGTGTGTGAAGCCCATTTTAGAGACTGAGAGTAAACATAAGTCACACACTGTGCTTAAAGCAGATGCATCAAAACTAGAGTAAGTACCAGTAGCTGTAGTTTACATGAGGTCAACAAACTAAACACTGTTTGCCAACATTGCTGTGAGGTAGTCTGAAATTTTCACATCTAACCTAAAATTATAGCAAGCTATGGATGTTACAGGATTGTCATTTAGCATGTATGAATGTGTTGCGCATTGAGTGACACATCTATGGATGCATCAGTAGATTGGTATACGTTTTGTAGCTCTATTTGACAATTTTACGAATTTTCAACTAATTATGATGCACATATACTGCATCATATCATATTGTCCTTCCGCACAAACCTGAAAAATAACAAAAATTCTATTTCTCAAAATATACTGCTGCTTCATTTTCTTTGTAGTGGTTTCCAGCATATTCAACAAAAACAAGCAAAACGTATAACTTTTGGTGACCTGTGTCTCTGATGAGTATGGCATTACACAGGCTAACCTTCTTCTTCTTACTATACAAAAAAAGCCTTCCCTTCACAGACTTGGGTATGGGTAAACGGGCAGACACAACCAATCAAAATGTGGGATATTTTCCAAGATGTGGAACAGCGGGACAAGCAATAAAAATACTGTGCAGTTCCGTATAAAAAGAGGGACATCTGGTCACCCGAGCTGTAGTTGCAGTAATCATCATGGTCAATATTAGAATAAAGCTGCTAACACCTGAAGAGACAGTGTAACAGACAGTGAATGTTCTTTTTAATTGCTTTCACAACTGTGCCCTAAAATGACTTTCAAGACTTCAGCAGGAAACTTTAATAAGACCGACTGTGGCACGTGCTGTTAGCACAGTGTAAATAGAATAGGAATCTCACTCATTGACATGGACTAAAGTGCATTAGGAAAGTCATCCTGTCACATAGGCAGTGACTGAAAACTGCAAATGAGACAGAGAAGGTATTATCCTAATTTTCTTAGCATTTGACTGATGCATTTACATTTAATCGTATTAATACATAACTTAAATCAGCTAAACTATAAACAAGTTCACGGTAGCTTGGCTTCAATTACTCAAAAGGTTCCCCTGTTCTTTTGGAGGAAATGCAATCAGCATGAAAAACAACAACATTTTAATGAAGTAAGAGAGGATGACTTCTATTTTTTTGCTATTAATTAAGGCTTATCAATTTTTAAAGGAGTAGTGCAACGTTTTTTTCAAGCTTGGCATGAATCTTCTCACCTAACTATTTCCAAAAAAAGAGAGAGCGAGCGAGAAAGAGAAAGACGTATTATTCTGCTGCCATTCTGTGATTATTCACTTTAGGTGAAATGCCTGCTTATTTAAACAAATTTCAAATAGGTGATGACTCACAGAGAACTGGAAAAAATGTTTATTTCCTTCAAATGTATGTCAGTTTAGATCCCTGAAATTGCTATTTAAAGTCCTAATCCTTGAAGAGGGCTTTCAGATTACACCCCATAGAAAGTGACTGCTCCAGTAAATCCAGTTAAGTGTATAATCCCACTCTGATCTGTGGTTTGATTTCTGGTCGCCAGGAGCTCATGCTGTCCTGGTGTTTGTTATCAGATTAGAGGAACCCAAACAGAAACTTTAGCTTCAGCTGTTGCTGCCAGCCCAAAACTTTTATTAAAATAAAAACACTGGGAATATTCAATCTCTATTAGTCTTGTTTGTTTTTACTCAGTCAAAAGCTGTCTTTGTCTTGATTTTTACTCCTGTTACCCAGTTTTTTTGCTCACACCTGCACTTTTTAAGTGAGATGACAGATAACAAATCATTGTGATCTTATATATCAATTTAACTGTTCATGTGTTTCTTAACTTAATCACATTAACTAAAAAAAGGCCAATGGCTGCACCTTGTAAATAATAGGATGCCGCTCTGCTTGGACACACAGGTTTATTATAGTGGTCTCGTGGATTCCGTTTATTTTCATTACTTTATCTCAAATCAATAAGACAATGTGCTGCTCAACGTGAGCTGCAATTATCATTCTTATTTGGCACTCTGGGGTTAAAAACAAAATGAGCACATGCTACAATCCACAGAGAAAACAGATTCCAATATTGCTTCCAGTGTGCTGCTAAGGGAAATGATTAGTTCTTGTCCCACCGTTGAAACTGAATGTTTTGGTTAAACTTGTTTTTCTCATTACAGTCAAATATTCATCAGGAACTATAGGGGACTCATTAATGGAAATCCCACTTGTCTAACTTGAGATATAACTCACATCATGACTCAGTAGCATGTACTATTTGTATCACAGCCCACCACTATTCCCCAATGATGAGGAAACCCATAAGAGCCCGTGGCTGTAAATAAGATTCAAAGAAAAGTAATTAGGCCTCGTCTTCAAAATATGCCTCAAAATATTTCATAGGCCTCTTCTCTTCTGTTCCATGACTATCAATGACTTCACGTCTAGCCTGAGAATATTTGAGTCCTGTCAGAAACCTTGAACTGAAAATTATCATTAAGAAAAGCTTTTGATATCCCAGAAAGTGAATTCTCCAAAGGGGAAGACATTTACTTAGGTGTCTCTTTTGGTATCAACAATTAGAAGGGAAAAAAAAGTTAGACACTAAACAGGCATAAACATAAATAATAATTAAAATGAATGGTCTTGTCAGCAGAAAATTTGTAATAAACCAGATTCACACACAGATTATGCATGTAGCTGTGCGGTGCATAAAAACAGACTCCTACATGCTCCTTCTAGGTGAAAATAACAAGAGTGTTTCTTTAAAACATGTTAAAAAAATCTACATGTTCTGAAAGAAAACCTGATTCACTGGGTCAAGCCACCTTCTTCCATTAAACCCTTAACTCCACTGTCGAGTTCTGATAGAAATGTGCAAGGGTCAGCATGGGCATCGGTCTGGCAGTATATAACCCCGTGCACTTAGCAAGCTGTAATGCATTATGTGTCCTGAAACTTTTCTATCTACCATCAAGTTTTGAGGTAAACCTTAATGCAGTCCCACAAGAAAGTTACTGCAGATCTCCTGTGGGGTTGCAGAGTGAGCCTTGTAGCACACATGAAGCACTTTCACCCTACAAGACGTACTATTTTGATTTGATCCCTGAATATGCCAATTTTTCATCCTACAAACACATCAACCTCAAGAACTGTCCATTTATTTCTTGCCTAGTACATGCACCCTGAAAGATTTGCCAATGTCTGATTATCATAGCAATCATTTCCCCAATTCATCATGAAGGAGATGTCTGTGCTAAATTTCACAAAAGGTCATTCAGTAATTTAGAGACATTTTACTCAAAAACACATTGCATTAAAGGAAAATGCCACGATTAACCAAATGTGTTAAGAGCTACCATTAGTCTTTTTATGCTACTATATGGAGATTTTGCTAGAAGAGGAGAAAAAAAAACAAGGTATCACCAAAGTCAGTAAGTTTCTTATTCTTAGGTTTCCAGCTGTAAATAAATAAATGTATCATGGTGTAATTTGGGCAATAATCAAACTCCATCACTGGACAGAGAAATTGGTCTGGCGTTGGTCATTACAGACCGTTGTTCTCCACATTGTAGACTTGATGTTATAACAGCTAGTGGCAAGTCCTTCCTTCTGAATGCTAATCCAGCAGCACAAATGGCAATTAGCACGATAAGCATGCTGATCACTGCACAGATGCCGAAATACTGAAAAGGCAGAGGGGTCCTGACCTTATCAAAGGCTGAGCATAAATGGTCATGCTCAGAATATAGAGTGTGTGGTTTTTTTCTTTTTTCTGTTGAACAAAAATAAATAATGTGCTTAGAAATTCTGCAGCTTTTTGACCTTATGTGCTAGAATAAAAATCTGGTAGACCTTCTAGTAGGGTTAGCAAGGGGCCATATCAGAAACTGGAACTGTCGTTGAGGTGTGTCTCATTTGGTCCCTAGTGCTTTATGCACCTTATCCTTCTCTTGTGCCTCCAACTGTAAACGTAGTAAGCGAACCTTAAGCTTCGCGTCACTACTAGATGTCTGGGATTCTGGAGAGAAAGGCTTAAAGCGAGGCAGAGTTTAGGGAGCCACATCTGATTTAACTTGGGCACCCGGAGATGTAGCAAATAGAGCTTGCTCTTCAGTTCTCTCTGGAGAAGCTGGATTAGCAGAGGCTCCAGGGGGAGCTAAGGGTCCTGAGAAGGTACCTCAGTCATAGCAGGGCTAATTAAGATACCCAACTCTATTAACCCCTCCAACAAAGCCCGCTTAATATCCTTCTTCACTCCGTATTTTGGTACGGAAAGTTTACACTGGGCAGCAATACTTAACAAGTCGTCTTTGCGACACAAGTCAATCTTTCCAACGCTAGGTTGATTAAAAAAATCAAGCAGGTCAAAACTCATCTTCAACTGCAACCATGAAACATAGCCACCCTAAAATCACGACACACTTTCATTAATTTAGGTTGTCCACAGCATAAAAAGATCCCGGACGAGCCCCCACTTGTGTTACGTCCCCCCTCACCATGGTGGAGGCAAAGGTAGGAAGGAGACAGCAACACTGGACAACCACAATCAATGAAGATGGAGGACAACAGGACAGTTAAGAATCAGGCAGGATTTATTGGTTGCTTGCCTTGATAGTCAAACTTAACAAAAGAAAAAGGTGGGGGACGAGGACTGGGCGGTTGAGCCAAATCAAAGAAATTAATAAAACAAAAAGAGGTCGATAGCTTCCAGGGCCTAACTAAAAGAAAAATGCAAAACAAAAGGCCTACCTAGCTACTAGACAAAAGGTCAGTGAAAACATACAAAAGCGGCATCAACTGCATAACCTAGTGTGTCTAACAGTTTAAACTCTGCAGCCAGCGTATAGGGTACCCCAGCTTACCCGTCCAGCCTTCATCACACACAATACAAAGAAGCCTTCACACAAATGTTTGTCATAAAGCAGAAGCCAGCAGCCACCAGCTGGCCAGGGAGCTGCTCAATTGTAGTGATCCCGGGAGAGTGATTGGCCAACTGTGCCCAGACCAGCCAATAGACACATGCCAATCAACTTTGAAATGGCCAATAGGTGGAGGCTTGACACCTGAAAGATAAAAAGAACACAAAAGCAAAGCCACATCTCTTGGCACGTAACACCCATCTTTGCTCTGGAGTATAAGTGATTTGTCAGCTGGGGACTATGAGCTCCCATACAATCTATGCAATAGGCAATATAATATCTCAGCCTCAATCACAGTGGTGGACTGACAAGCATCACCATCCCAATGCTGTTCTACTAGTGTGGTTAAAACTAGTGAAAGTTGCTACAGTCTTGGACACGCATAGCATATTTCCTTAAAACTGACATTGTAGGTTAAGGACAACCTGTCATTCATAGAATAGACCTAATTAATTTCAAACAGAATGGAAAAGCTTCAGTGACTCCTGCTCCACATGAACAGTTACTGTTCTGACAGGGTTATTCTAACAATGTGAATCAAACTCAATTTGCCCGAAGCTTAATTTTCACCATAAAACAGGTTGAAGCACGAGTGTTATCACACACCAACACCGAGTTCACACTTTGAACTGCTGACGTACATCAGCAGCAGAACTTTTGGAGATGAAGATGTAGAATAATTTATAACAGAAGAGGGAGCATAATGATGTCGAGAAGTCAAATGGGAGCACAAAGACAGAGAGGGAACTGCATCATATTTCCCCTTAGGCAGAAGAAGAAGAAGAAGATGTGGTCCCTCAGTCCCCAGGCATTCCAATGTTGGCCCCCCAACTGTGCCCTCACCAGGCTAGGGATCAATCCCTGCCTGACTGACTCTGCTCCCGTGCTCCGGACTCTTCATTAGACCCGGCCTGCTAGAGTGGAAGCTCTAATTGACAAGGGCCACTGAGAGCCAGCATCCCCGTCTGCCACCCTCTCAGAGAAAGGGTCGCCAGGCATCAGCCGCTCACACTAATCTTTCCCATTATCCTCTGCTCTACTGTGGGAGCAGAAAACAGCCTGCCTGTCGAACGTGTGGATGCTACATTCAGGTGCGTTTCTGTTTGTGTGTGAGTGTCTGTAAGCTTTGTTTGAGCTCTTTGGCTAATGGGAGCACAGGTCTGATTAGATCATGTAAAAAACAGATCCCATCTACGACACTTGTTTACAGCCTACTCTTGGTTGAGACTATTGTGTGAAAAGGTTAGTTATTTTTCTGCTTTGGAGGATGTTTTTCATGTGAACTTGCTTTGCAAGATAGTACTGCACGTACTCTTTTGTGAACAACTCTGACCCCATGATTAAGAGCTTGTATAATTGAGAGGCAGGTAAAAAACCCAAACTCCTGTTTATCTCTTATATCTGTCCCCATATTGGACTCAGTACTGAGAAAGGGCTTATTTTGTATTTGCTGCTCCCATTTTTACCACTCAGAGGTCTCATAATCATTATGATTCAAAATTTTAATTTATGAATTAAAGCAATTTGCAGCATGGCAAGACTAATTTGAATTGTCAATTACAGTCTTTGACTTGCCAATGAGAAACTCAACAGTGGTGCGAGGGCTCTATCTGGCAAGGGTGCAATTGATAGACAGAAAAGGGGTACTTGGGTCCTGGAAGGTCAGGGCAGAACTCGAAAGAGATGCTGACAAACAGATTATTAGCAATGTAAATGAGTTTAAAATGTTCCTTCACCATTAATCTTTTTTATAACTAGGACTATATCAGTAAGGTAAAGACACACCAGTGTGGATAAGGTGAGTACTTTGTTGTTTCTTCTCAAAGCTATAACATTGGGCTTCCCTATTTCAGAACACATGATGTCCACAAGGGGGCAGTGTAGCCTTGTTGCTTCACAGCTCACCTGGGATCTTTCTTGTGTGCCTTTTGCTTGTTCTTCGTGCCATTGTGTCTGGTTTCCTCCCACAGTCCAAATATGTGCAGATTAATTGGTGGCTCTCTAGTGTTTGTAGGTATAAATGAGCTGCTGTCGGTTTCTCTGTCTCAGCCCTGTGGATGATGTCGCAAGCCCATTGCAGGTTCCTACCACAGTGTTCCCTTCCTCTGTTTTTTAATATCAGCTTTATAGAGTCAAGCCCCCTCCTCCATCCTAGTTGCACAGTTGTCTCTACAGGCAAGCTAACGAACTAGAAACTATTTTGGGCTGTGCTTAAGGATAGAGCTGTATTTAATATGCTCACAGTCACAATGATAGTGGTTCAGTGAAGGCTGATTATTTAAAATGTTATGGACAAAATAAAAGTGGACCTATGATGCAGCTGGACTTCAGAGCAGCTCTACAGTTCATCTTCTGCCTAAAAGAAGCCATTTTAGTAGCTTCCTTCCTGGTCAATAGTGAATGGGCATTTAATTAATTATTGAAATATGTATTTAGTAATTAATTCCAATTGTAATTAATTAATAAAAAAATTAATTATTTAATGGTTTATTTAATTCATTTATTTTGCCACTCCTGGCCCTCCATACTGGCTATCCAGACCCGTGAACTTTTAAATGAAATGAATGAACTTATACATAAAAATAAATCAGTGACAGCTAAGTAGGTCTCCCTAGTTCAGACCAAAAACAAAACTGTTTTTTACAGAACATGACTGGAAATCCTAACATCCAGCACCATGTCCACATGAAAGAAATCTCCCCGTTACAGCCTCCTTCACCTCAGAAACTCCGCTTCTTCTTTTTTTTCTTTCTTTTTTCTGTTCATCTCACACATGGACCTGTTTTTCCTGCAAACATACTACTGATGGGATTCCTGGTCATGCTTTGGTAAGAAACTTAGTTATGTTTGTGATGTGGTGTAGTTATGTATGTTGTAAACTGTTTGTTCTTGGGAAAGGAGACTATATTTTTGTCATGGTCTGTGTGAGTGGTGAGTTTCCACAGCTTTACTCACCTGGAGCTAATTGAGGCAATCAAGCTGGGGAGATTTAAGTGCTACGCTGATGAGAAAATGTCTCTTCTCTGCCTACTTGATGATACTCCACGGTGCAGAATTAACACGCACCTTCATACCTGCTCTCTGGAAATCCCTCTGTGTCTCACCTGCCTGCCCTCCTGCCCTTTCACCACCTCGAAACCAACAGAACTCAGGTCAGCTGTCTCACACTCTCGAATTCTCCTGGAGTCACGCCGCCTCTCCCTCCAGCCTCTATCACTCCTCCTGCAAGTAAGCTGGGAAAAACTCATACTCACCTTCTCCATAATCCACGAACTCCAAACTAACCCTTGGCTCTCATTCTAACTCTGTTCTCCTCTCTCCCCAGTGTGACTATTACATACCAGCCACGCTCCAGTTGCCTTCACGGCCCTGTTTCCCCACAACCAGGTTACCACGCCACATTAGCCAAGCCACTGTGTATTTTGCCATTGCCAAGTGTTACCCTTGTATTAGCTAAATAAACCTTGTTAAAATGTTCTCTCTGCCTCTGCTATGGGTTACTGCGCTTGGGTTCAGTTTAACTTACTGGCCTCCAGCCCCCTTTGACAATTACAGTGGAAAAAATGACGCTGATTATGACAGCTGATCGTGCCACTCGGTATGCCTGGTCAGAGGAGGAAAAATCAGAGGTTCTGACTCCAGCTTGTAGGTCAGATAAACAACCTGTCACCTGACTCAGCTCTCCTCCACACAGTCCTCATTCATAAATCCAGAAATTTAATTTCTCCACGTTATGGTTGTTTCTGCTTTCAGGTCAAAAATGTAGATGACGAAAAGATGATGGAACTATGTTAGCCAATGACCCATGGTTATTTGGGGACCAATATATGTTGACAGGAAAGAAGCAATCATAAAGTATGTGTACTCATTACTGAAATGGCTGTCAAAAAATATTTGGCATGATGTCTTCATTCAGAATGAATTCAAGTATTATCTCCTTCCTGTCTATTAGTGCCCTCATGTTTCATGCACTGGTGCGGCAGATCCCAGTACTCAACCAAGTACGAGAGGGACTATTAAAAATTTAAAAGATAATGATAACAGTGCATAAATATCCACCTTCTCTGGAAGTATTGGAGTCAGGATCTGAGAATGAAAACGGGAGCCTGCAGGTAGCACCATCATAGCAGCTGGTGATTCTGTAGGAGATGGAATGGTGTTCTCGTTCTTACTCTACTGCACTTGGATAAAAGGTGTCATCAGCTGCACTGAGTGAAACAATCCCCTGACTTGCAATGTGAGGAAACTCCTTGGACCAGGTCATGGTATAGGGAGAGGATTAGATTGATCATGGAGTCCAAAAGGGTGCAGCTCAAAGGACTGTTCCTCAAGTTTGTGGTGACCATTTGACGTACACTGACTGGACTCACCAGCTCAGCTACGAGAAAACAAAAGTTCATCTATATCAAACATGACATCAAACAAACTAAGGATTTAAATGTCAAGACATGACTTTATATCATATCCTATTTCTACAGACAGGCAATGAGAGACCCACAGCAGAACTCATTATTTATGAAAGGCTTAACACTTTTCAGGTTGTAGAAGGTGAGGGAAAAATGACTTTGCACTGTAAATGGCTCAGTTGTTTGCTTTAAACCAAAGATCACACCAGCAACTTCAAATTCGAATCCAGACTTGGCTTGTTAGCATGTTGCAGACGTTAAAAAGGTCCTACTGATAGACATCATTTGCAACTTTACCATTTTAGCCGCATGTAAATTAAAAATTTACAGAGTGCAAGTGCCGAGGCTAAATGGCCTTTGTACAAATGCACACACTTCTTAGCAGTACAGAGGTATGAGCACAAGCTAATTTGCATTGCTTTGGGATTTCAGAAATGAGATTGCTAATCCAATAGCTAATATGATAGCTAATCCGTGAGCTAACAGGAAGTTGATTTTCAAATGAGGAGTGGACTTGCCATTTTATTCAAGTCATTTTAATCGTTTTAGTCAAACCTTAAACATTGATCCATATGCGTAGGTTTATGGTACAAATTACTAATGGATATCTCAGTCACTCAGCTATCCTGCCAGTTTTCATATCCTCCCTGGTGAATTTGATGATTTGATCCACCGAGTTAATGTGATCCATGAATTGTGGTACGTCCTGATTTTTGATTTTCACCCAAGTGTCTTCCACATACCTGAACCAATGACTTGGTGGTTTTCCAGGATAGGATAACAAAGCCCTCTTTTTTTCCCACTTCTTCCATGTACAAATTGGCCACATTGGGTTAAACTGGGGAATCCATGGCACACCCATGTTTCTGCCTGTAGAACTGACCCTTGAATGTGAAATACGTGGAATTAAGTCACAGTTCCAAAAGCAGCACTTGGTCGGTGCTGAGAGTGGTCCTGTTGCTGAGGTTGGGATAATCCTGTAATCTCTTACGAACTACCTCCAGTGTTTCATTGACTGGAACCCAATTGAAGAGAGATGTAACATCGTACGAGTCCATTAGTCATCTGCCTCCATAATGACATCTCTCACCTCCTCAACAAAATACAAGGTGTTCTGGATGTAGTGTTCAGAGCTGCCTACTAACAAGTTGAGGATCGAAACCAGAAACTTTGAGATGTTATAGGTGACCCGAGTTGATCATACTGACAATTTGTCTTAAAGGTACACCCTGTTTATGTATCTTGGGTAAACAATACAGACTTGGTGTAGATTCCCCTGAGAATAGCCTGTGAGAATAGCTCTTGCAGTCCTCCATAGGATGCGAGTAATGCCTTGCAGAATAATCTCTGTCCGTGCAGAAAGGTGTCTGGAGTTACACTGACGTGCATTAGCCCCCATTTAAATAATTAAATATATAATTACTTAATTGTGTCCTTAATTAAATAAAATTTGAAATGCATAATTTATTAAATGCTTTAAATGAAATGAATAGGCATTTAATTATTGAAATATTCATTTAAGTAATTCCAATTTTAATTAATTAATGAATTATTATTCATTCATTATTAATTATTTAATGGAGTATTTCATTCATTCATTTTGTCACTCCTGGCCCTCCATAAATTTGGGCCTTTGGTCAAATTTATTATCAACACTACTTTGAACTTATTACCCTTTAAATTGTTTTGTTGTTGTTGTTGTTTTAATCTAATGGTGGCGCCTTATTAGCCAAAAATACATACTTACACGAAAATCAATGTGCTAAATTTAATGGCAGTCCGTCCAATGGGGGATGACTGATATTTTAGTCTGACCTACACACAACAACCTGCTGACAGAGACAGAAGAAATGTCTCAGATCAAGCACTGATTTTGGATGGATGGCTGGAGCCATAAAGCTATACTTTAATTTACATTTCAAAAGGCCAACATGAGGATGATGGAGGTCAAACCCTGTCTGGATATCAGCACTGTAGCTATTTCTCCAGCACGACCTGTAACGCAAACTCCTGGATCATCTGAAAAGTAGCAAAAATGAGAAGATTGAATGAATTCAGACTTCCAGCAGAGTCTGATCTGAAGTGGAAGTGAAGTGCAACTCACTAATATTAATCTGCTGCCTGATTAAATAACATCTCCAACACCAAAGATGGATACAGATTCTTGTTTTATCTGAGACAGTCCGCATGGTGTTTGACACAGACCATTACTACATGATGTATTCATTGTGTTGTATTTATATTTTAATCTGACATTGCACACACAAAGCCACATACAAAAAGAGAAAACACGACAGCTGTCTTATGTCTCATTTTCCTCTGGTCTGTTTTCATTTATGCCACACTAAATCAAATCAATTTTATCCCTCCACCAAAGGATTTTTTTTCTTTTTAATATTCCTCCATGTTGACAAAGGAGCTTGCAAAGAAAAGCGTCTGGACTTCTTTAAGTTACTTGAAGACGTTTCACCTCTCATCCGAGAAGCTTCTTCAGTTCTAAGGTCAAATGGTGGAGAGTCCCAGATATAAGTCTCCATGTTGACTTGAGTGACAAACTATTCAGTGACATTCAAAGATGGAATCTGAATCCATCAGGTGAATCATACAAACAATATACATATGATATATTGTCCAAAAGACTCAAATGGTTAATGTTCCCCTACAAATTAAAAGTGTGATTCACCATTTGCAAAATGAAACAACTATTTAAGTTTTTTTTTTTTATTTCACTTGCTTATTGTTGGTGTGAATCGACAACAGGCTGAAATGGTAAGTAAGTAAAGAATAATGCATTTAAAAAGCAGATGCGATGAGATCTCTTTCTAGAATTAGTTAAAAGATGCCAGCAGACTGAAGCTTGTACCTATATCTTATGGCAAAAAAAGATGTGGTGCAACAGCAATATTTTTTTTAAATTACAAAGTAATTTTTTTAATTTAAAACTATAAAATACTCCAAAAATGAGAAGGAAAAAGACCCTCATGCCTACTGGCTCCTTATTCCTCTTCCTTCCACTCTGACTAAGCAAAATGCCACCAGGAATCTTTCTTCAATGAATTTTTGAGCTGGTCATGCAGGTTGTATCATCACCTGCAACTGCTTACAGCTCAATACTGAAGATGAGTTTTTCTTTAATCTAAAATAGTTTAACAGCAAGGAAAATACAGCACAGAAAGATTAGCTCTAAGACATTAGCTGCTGTCACCAGCATATCTGCTTCAACATTGCCATCTAGTGGAAAAACTACCAGCATCGAAAAGGACCATAAACCAACAGTTAATTAATGACTGTGCTTCAAACATGAACATTGTTTCTGTAACTGAATGAAGGATCTGTCGGAATATATGAAACATGCAGAAACACTGATTGAAGATGTATTGAAAGATGATGATCAAGGGACATTCACAGTTTATTATAAATAGAAGAATAGATATCAAATGTGAAATATACTGCACATACTTTGCATATGATAGCTGCCTTTAGAGTTTACCCTTACATCATACATTTAATAGTTTAAAACTCATAAAAGTGGCTGCTGTATATTTACTAAATGCCATGATTACAGTACATTCAACACCTATTAGGTCTCAAATCAAAGCCACAAATTAAAAGAATATTTTTAACAATAATGTTGGTGATACAGTATTAAGTTTCCATAGCTACCAAGGCTGTGAGACAGAAACCTCACACTTATTATCCAGAAATGAAATGTTTCTAGCAGCACGTCATGCTGTCCTCCAAGCTGGTGAGAACTGAAAGATTGAAGTCATGTTGAAACAGGTTTTATGTGAATTTGCTTTTGCTCTGGAATAAGACCTTGTGAAATTTCATTTGTCAGATTTATAGGTTCAGTCTGCTGGCATGTGAATGGTAAGATTCGCAGAATAAAGATGTTATTCTGTTGATCACGGAAGTGCTAAAAAAGGAGACGTGAGAATGGTTAGTGGTCTTTGATAGATAACTGGCAAAGGTTAACAGCCTTTGTGTCTGTCAGTTATAAAGGTTAAGTCACACTCAGCAGTGTTCTCAATGAAAGCCACTATCAGGGATAAAGAGAAGTAGTCATTATCGAGGACATCTCAACAGGGATTCTCAGTAAAAAAGAGCTATTCATTTCTCCCCATTCATACTTCCTCAGCCAATCTTAATTAAAGCCACTATAATGCTGCTATTTCACTAGACCATGGGTCCTCAAAGTGCATCTTGTGAACCAATGGCAGCCATTTGGAAATTTTTTGTGAGGCCCGCAGGCGTGACATGAAAAAATGCACTACTGTACATTTAGTTCACCCACAGTTTATGTCATACATGAACAGTAACATGACAGTTCATAGAGACAAGGATTTTTCTTACATTTTAACTCTCTTCTTTTCAACTATGAAAATTGGAAGTAATGATGTGCATTTTGCAGTGTAAATGAAAAGCCAGAAAAAGTAAAACACATGCTGTAATGAAGGCTAAAAGAGCAGGAGTCTCCCCTCAGATAATCAGAGACAGTCTGCAGGTGCTGGGAGGTTTATAGGTCAGGGCCCACTAGGCCCAGACGTTGTTCATATGACCTAAACAGCAGCTGCATGACATAGACCTGCACGTTCTTGAAGGAAACAGAGACCCCTAGTGCTCAAGTGCCTAGGGGTCAACACATTGCTCCTCAGTGAACAATCCAGCAGATGAGTGAAGAAAGCAAAATATTCAAAGCTTTGTTATTTTAGCTAAGAAAATATATGTATAGCACAGTCTAATTTTTGCTTTCACAAAGTAATCACCATGGCTTTAGTGTGTCAGTGGTTTACTTTAGTGTGTCAGTGGTTTACTGAAAATCCCCAACAGTCAAATAACCCCTATGAACAAGATATTGGCGACAGTGAGAAGGACAAACTCTGACACACTGTGGAAGTAAGCCAGAAATGAATAATAACAAAGATTAAATGGAAAGTGGTGAAAATAAGTCAGTGAAGAAGACACTAGGTCCATCATGGAAAGCCTCCAGCTGTTTATCATGGGGGTTTCCCATGTTGTGGTACTTGATGGGCTGTCAGTACTTCCGTTTGAGCATTTTTGATCAACTGAAGGCTTTCAGGGAGTTTTGATGACAGCCTGAAAATAATGGATTGCAATAGTAATAGACTGGAAGCAATAAATGCATGAGCTAGTTTTTCAGCATCACTTTGAGACAGGATATTTCTAATTTTAGAGATATTGCACAAATACAAGAAAGCGGTCATATTTGTTTAATAAAGACACTGACGGTCATATCCTGGTCAAAAATGGTTTCAAGATTCCTCACAGTGTTGAGGAATACTGTATGGAGGCCAAGGGCAATGTCAGAGTAAGTATCTGGTTTTTAAGATTTTTAACCCTCCTGCCATCCTTTAAAAAACTCACACCCATCACCCTAGGGACCATTCTCAGCCACGCCATAAAAAGACCATATATCCATATTTTATTCCACTTTAAATTAGCCAACCTTGTAAAACTACTTCTCCCTGAAATATTCATGTAAAGTTTTAATTATATTTTCGTTGTTTTAACCCTTCAAATCCCAGTGTTATTACATGAGCGCCCTGTGTTATAAGCCCCAAAAACCAAAAAACGAAACTAAATATTTCTACAAAAAAACAGTTGAAGTAATATGTGATTGTCATTATAAGTAGGCCTTTAGATGGACCAAAGATTGGCACCAACATACATTTTGACCTGCCATTATTTTTTTTTGCATTTTTTTTGCAATTTAAAAATTAAAACTTCAAGGCCCTGAGTCTTCATTGACATCCAAGAAAAGAAGAAAAAATAAAATCATATGATGATAATTTGGGGTTGAAAAATAGCGTTTATAATGGAAGTCAATGGGCAGAAAATGGTCCCCAGGGTGATGGGTGTGGGGATTTCTGCTGCTCAGCCATTTTAGGCTGATTTAAGGAATTCACACTGGAATATTAACATTGACAGGTAAAAACTATCCTGTGGCAAGTTTGGTTATATTCCACTGAACACAGTGGAAATGGCAGCCATTTAACACATAGCAGTGGCACAAAAAGGTCCCAAGAAGGCAGGAGGGTTAATTGGAGGTCACCCAGACCCATTTTGCCAGTTTAAGTATGTTGTACTTTCGAATGATACTGCCTAAGGAAAACATGTATAATGTAAATAGAATTGGTCCTAGTACAAAACCCTGTGGAACTCCATAATAAACCTTTGTGTGTGAAGAAGAGTCCCAAACTGGAGTCTTTTAGACCAAGGGTGTCAAACTCAAATACACAGTGGGCCAAAATTCAAAACTGGAACAAAGTCGCGGGCTAACATTAATATTTATTGAACAAAAAATCTTCCTCCAGATATAAGAATGAATCTTTTCTTATGGACTCAAATAAGTTTTGCTGGAAAACTGAATATGGAACAAGCAAAGCTTAATACTAAACAATATATATATTAGCTGTATAATACCAGAAGGCCATCTCTAATAGTATTTTGGTATGGCTTCGCGGGCCAAATGTAATTAGGCTGCGGGCCAAATTTGGCCCGCGGGCCAGAGTTTGACACCTATGTTTTAGACAGATATGATTCAAACCACTGCAGCACAATACCTGTAATACTTACAGTTTATTCTAATCTTTGGCGTATCATATTGTGGTGAGCGGTATAGAATGCTGCACTGAGATCTAGAGAAACAAGTGCAGAATGAGTGTGCCCTTAGACACTATACGAAGCTCATTTGCTAACAAGTGCTCACACGTTCATCGAGGACTTGTTCTTGTTTTTAATATGACTGTGCAAACATTACACTATTTTCAGTATTTTATTGCTGTCATTTTATTACGCTTATCTGAAAGACAAACTAAGATAATACAAAATTACTTTATTGTCACTGCATGATGTACAGATTACAGTGAAGTTACAGTGCATTGCCTGAAACGGCCTCACAGATGCACCACAAGCATACACAATTGTAGAATTACATAAAAGAGTGTATTGCATGGGCTAGAGCTAATAAATAAATAATAGTGCTAAATATAAACCTGCACAATTGCACGGCCTGTCTATAAAGTGGGTGAGTTCAATCCTGGGTTCAGTGTGGTAATAGCTTTGAGGTATGTACTTACCATTATTCTTGTGGTTTGTATCTCTGTAGACCTGTATCTTTGAGAGGAAAGTTCAAACAGTTTGTGCGCTGACTGGTATGAGTGTACACCTACACCTCGGAGGATGTAGGTGTCTTGTAACGTAGGGAGATGTGTGTACGGTATTTTCTCTGTGGTTCTTATGTCTCTTTGCAGAGCCTCGTAACAGCTACTGTTGCCATACCACACAAGCACCTTGTAAGTCACGAGCAGAACAGTAATGATACATATGATTTGAGCTATTTACATTGAATTATCTTCATAGAAAGAAATGTTTTTGTTTTTGCAGCTTTCCGTACTCAATTTAACAGACATATTTTCCAACCGATAATAACTCAGTATGAGTCATCATGAATACTGATGCTCTGTTAATCACTGAATGAACCACAGGACTGCAACGACATGGCATAGTTCTCACTCCTGTCAGACAGTGATATGCATATTTCACTACACCTACCTACTTTTTGGGGTAACTTTTTTTCAGATCTAGCTTTCGTTAGCTATAATAACCTTGTAACCCTAACTGTGCTGTAGATGACGCTTTTGAGTAACAAGAAAACAACAACCAAGAGTGGCGTTTCGCTTGCTTGTAGCAAAACACGGGGCTCTAATGGACTTGTTCCCACAAGCTTTTTGTAACAATATAATGTGTCAGTTTTTGAAACATGCGAGTGAGTCATCTTTACTAACACAGTTTTCTGCTTTCTTTCCCGCTGGGTTACGCATTACGCCATGACGTCAGCCGGGAGAGGGCGGGCGCGCCGAGGGGTGGAGGGCACTCGGAGTAGGGGTGTTGCTCGTTGAACGTCAGCTCCAACAGTTTGCGACCACCCATGTAAGTGTGAAATATATTTTTAGTCGAGTTTTTTGGGGTTGTTTTACGGTCAGTTTGTGCGTGTCTGTGATGCGTTTTGGGTCTCCGTAAGAGTGTCGGTGCGGAAATTGCCTCGTATTACCAGCTCTGTGTAAGGACACACTAACGGGACTGTCAACCTGAGTCCGTTAACACACTGCTGTCGCTTACTGACAGCACTACACCGGCACTGAACTAATATTTGAACGATTTTAAAAGCTTATTTTTACTTATTTACGCAAGAAATGTTGCGTTAAATGTTGCTCAACTCGGATTTTTTCGACTTATCTTTCGTAATAATCGCTATATATTTCATATCCGTGATTTCTTCATTAGTGTTTGTATGTGAGCGTTATTTGTTTTTGTTTTTGTTTTGAAGTGAGGCAGTCAATAAGAATATAATTAAATATGTTGGATACTGTAGTTTTGTACAGTAGGTTTGTCTTGTGTAGCAGGAAATAAGCAGCGTAACAGAGTTAAAAATTTCCACCTGCCATTATGGTAACATCGTATCATTTGCTTTATTGCTTGTGAAGTTGATTGTAGGATCTTAATCCCAGTTAATTAACTTTTAATTTACTATCCAGCTGTCATATTAATGCACCTCTGTGCCTTGAGATATTAGCCAGGACCTCTCACTTGATCAAATTTCAGTCAGTTTTTCTCTAATGCAGACTGATGTCCTAAAGACGTTTCATGGTCTGATAAGGATGGATATCTGTAGACTCATTAAGTCTGAAGCCTAGTATTCTTTGCAGAGGTGCATTCCCCCCCCTGCAGCCTATTATTATCATTGTCTAGGAGACAGACAGAGACACCCATACACACGCACCGCACAGGCGTATACTCAGGCAGGGAGAAGCAGTGATGTGCCAAGGAAGCGTTTAGAGGATTACAGTTTCCATCTCACTTTTTGTGTTCTTTGTTGAAGACCCGTGGGCCTGATGTAGCAGGTCCTCATCTCCTCTGCAGTGAAGGAAGACCACTCCGGTGTCATTATAATGGACTGAAAGGTTTGTTTTCAATCATTTCTCTTTTATACTGATAGGTGAATCTGTCTCTGCAGGGATGTAGAGGGTTGGAAGGGTTTGGTGTGACATGATGTATCCCACTATCTGTTCAGCTTACTCTGCTAAATGGCTGAGAGCTTGGCTGCCCCTTCAGGGCACTGCTAACACAGCCATTCATGTCTCACTCGGATGGTCAGACCACCACGATGACGTTGCCCTCCTCCTCCTCCTCCTGTTCCTGCTTCACTCACATTGCGCCTTCCCTGTTGGGAGCTTAGAATTTAGAGTTATTTTATGAGTTTAACATGTTTGTATTGCTTTTTTGTGTATGTGTGTGTGCGTGTGTTTGTGTTTAATTTTCATAATGCTTACACAATACAGCTCCTTGCCTTCTATAGGTGTAAATCATGCCTCCTCTGATCTTAGCACAGTTTAGTGTAACACCTCAGCTTAGGATGTGGTGTAGATGTGCCTATACTAGATCAGGTCACAAGATTAACACAGGCTGCTTTATTCTTGTCTGGCTGTCACAGGGGTTTATTAATTGGCTATGCATGCAGGAAGGCTGCATTTCCTACAGCAAAGCTGCACACGCTGGATCAGAAAGATAAAATGAATCGGACTGTGGTAAAGTTATGCATGTAATAGATTTGTCCCAGTGGTTGAAATGAGTGCTGTAGTGGCGCGGCTGCCCCTCTGTTGGTCTTCCTTGGTCTCTTGTGTTCTGGGGGCCTCTGGATGTCTGGAGTTTTGATCTCCTCCATACCTGCTTCATGCCCTGGAGGATGGGGCTGTGGCCCCCCCACACCCTCTAGCAGATCATTACATGAAGGAACCTTTTAAAAAACAAAAAACAAGCGCGTCCATGCTCACAGGTGTACGCACGGGTGATCACACCCACAAACTACACCCTTTTTGGCTCCTACCTCAAAGCACACTGTGTTCTGTTGATCTTATGTGCTGCACAATAATGTTTAATATTTAGTATTTACTGTCATATTCCCATATATCATTGTGATGTTGTTTATTCTATTACTCTTGTTCTCTTCTGCTTGTTTTCTTTTTTTCTTTCTCAGCAGGTGACCCAGGTGATTGATATATGCATTTTTTTTCTTTTCTTCTTCTTTTTTTTCTTTTTCTGCTCATTCTGTTGGTTTTTGGTTTTTGCCCTTCTCCCCCGTCCCTCTTCTCAGCTGTTTCTCTTTCCCTCTTTCTTTCTCCCCTTCTTTCCCCCAGTCAAGTCTGTCCCATGTTCAGTAAGTGAAAATAAAATAAACAATAAAAGGTGAATCAAATGGACCATTATGGCAAGGCTGGGATGGTCAATTTGGTAAAGTAAATCCGTTGGGCATCTTTCTTTGCCTTTAGACAACAATTCTGATGGCAAAAGAGCCAAACGGGACAGGCAAAAAAAAAAAAAAAAAAAAAAAGAAAAGAAATGAGTGCTGTAAAGAAGCGATTTTTCTGATAGAAAAAATAAGAGGCTTTTTTTGCTGTCTTGCTTTCGGTGTTGATACACTGGTGTGTAACATCCCGTCATTTAAAAAAAAAAATCCTTGAATGTATATGATTCTAACTCAAATTGGATGCGATCGATAACTTAGCAAGATCAATAACTAAAATAACTTCCTGTTATATTTTAGTTATTGTTCTACATGACAGTAATACATCCACAACTGTCCCTTATTTCAGTGTCATTTGTTTCTAGTTTCAGTATTGTTGTGACTGTTCTGCTGCTAAGAATTGCTCAGTCAAAAAGATAACAAAAGACATTGTGTGATTTTTGTTGTAGAGTGAGTTATCTGCACAAGTCTTTAAAACATCTTGTGTTTTAAATGCATCTTTACTAATAAAAGACCAAAAAAGCATATTTTAATGGTAGTCTTCAGGACTAGTTCTCCAGCCTTCTTGGATGGCATTCAAAGCTCTTTGGATGTTGGCTGTCTTTTATTCTAATCTCTGTCACGGCTATTTCACAATGCTTCAATAATGTTAAGGTCTGGGCTTGTGGGAGGCCAATCCATGACTGAAGTTTTCATTATGTGTGTGTTGTTGTTTTTTTTAACCCAGGTATGTGTTTACTCCATTGGCAGTGTGTTTGATATCATTGTCATGCTGATAAATAATTCTGTTGCTAATGAGATGCTTTCCATATGGCACTGCACCGTACAACACTTTTCTGTATTCATAGTATCATCAATTTTAACAAAATCTCCAGCACCACTGACTGAAATGGAGTCCCAAACCATGGCAGAGACTCCACCATGTTTACAGATGGTTGATTGACAGCTAACCCTCTCTCCTGAATGTCTATAATAACAATGACATTTTAAAAGAAAATTAAAAATTTGGATTCATCTCTCCAATAAGACCTGTTGCCACTGATTTTCAGCCCAGGTCTTGTGTAATCTGGCATGCCCTAGCCTTTTCTCCCTGCTTCTCTTCCTTAAGAATGGCCTCTTGACAGCCACCCTTCCACTGACCCTTTCTGATAAGCCATTGGTGATCAGTTGATGGATCAACTGAAGGGCCAGATGTATCTCCCAGGTCCTGTCAAGTCTTTTCTGGATTTTTTTCTTATTTCTTAAGGATGCGATTTTCAGATACTGTTTATCTGTTGTAGATAGTTTGGGCCTAAAAATCTGTCTTTTTGTCCTCCACAATAAGTTTCCTCAAGTGTTTTAGGGACATGGCACACAAAATGCAGAAATATGTGTAAGTTTTAAGCTAATAGCTGTTAGGAATAATCTTGGCATTGTTAGTAGATGCAACTGAAAAAACAAGAACACATTTGGTGTTTTTACAACAAGCTCCTAACAAAGTTCTCTCTTTTTTAAGTTGTCTGTTATGTGTAGGCACAACGCTGGTGTGTCTTATGAGTTAGGTGCTTTTTTAATGTCTAAATGATTCACAGATTAGTGTCAAGTAGCTTAACAAACAAAAACAAACTCATTCGGGTATGAAGACTGGACTGAAAATGAGTAAAAAGCAGCCAATGTCCAAAGAAAAACTCTAAACAGCTGTCAGAAATCCTGAAGAACTGTTGCTTAAGACCACTTTAAAAATTACAGGAGAGTCTGCCTTTTTGGAAGTAAAGTTAAAAAAAAAAAAAGAGTGGTGGCTCAAGTCTTCCACAGTACTGTACATCCTTCGTAGAATAAATATTTTTAAGTCTGTGTTTTACAGTTTCCAGGTTGTTTCCAATGTGTAAAAATAGTTAATAGTAAAAGTGTGACTAACTTCACGATTGTAGCTCAGTGCTACTTAGGGCTGCCACAAACGATTATTTTGATAGTCGACTAGTCACCGATTATTTTTGTGATTAGTCGACTAATCAAATCCATTGGACGTAAAACGTACAGCTTATTGCACCAGCACCCATCTGCTCTCATATAACTATCATTATCTTACAGCTTTAAGTGTTTAAGGTATGTGCTAACTAAAAATAAAGACAAAATGATAGTTTATTAAATTTTAATGAAATTTGCAGATTGTTTCGGTGAAGTTTAATAAACTCCTTGCTATCTAAAATATAACAGGACACCGGAGTAAATTCTCGAGCATCTCACACTTCTGATGATCAGTTGTCTGCTTGATGTTTATTCAGCTGTGTAAAAACTATAACTTTAATCTCAGCCAAACCGATTCACTCAGGAGCAAATAAAATACCGTATTTCCCGGACTACAAAGCGCACCTGAATATTAGCCGCACAAGCTAAAATCAGGGGAAAATCCTGTTTTGTACATACATTAGCCGCACCTGACTAATAGCCGCAGGTGTTTCAATGTTGACTTATCATATGTAAGAGAATATGCACAAAGGGAATTGTCAGGAAAGAGATGGCTGTTTGGAGACACACCCCTTTTATTAATATTTTGAAAAACAAGTTATGGGTACATATTTGCACATGTGCTGTGCTTCATAAATGAGTAACAAATGTAGTACATAACAGTAACCTATAGCACACCAGAAAAATAGATTCAGACTACCTTTTAGGCTCAGGTGCAGTGACACGGCTTTAACAAGAAGAAAAGCCAGTCATTCACCACCATCTTTCTCATCTTCCTGCGCACTAAAACCACCAAAGTCCTCTTCTCCAGTGTCGGAAACGAACAGGTTCAGGATGGCTTCGTCATCCACTCGCCGCTTCTCTCCTTCGTTGTCACTTTCAAAACCAAACAAATCCTCATTGTCAGTGTCAGAGTCGAACACCCTCTGAAGGGCCGTGGCGGTGTCCTCCTCTCCATCATGCAGCAGTCCAGCCCTTCAAAATCCGTTGGTGATCGTGGATGTTTTCACACTTTTCCACGCTGTCAGAATCCACCGGTGGAGTTGAGCATAACTTGCTTTTCGCAAGTTTATCGCCGCTCATCATCCACGCCTCCCACTGAACGCGTAGCGCTACTTTGAAGTTTGTTTTTCGCGCTACTTCGTACGGCACTACGTTGCCTGGCGGACGGACATGTGACTAACATACCACTCTTGAACCCCGATCCTTCCGCCAGGCAACGTAGTGCCGTACAACAGCGGAACAAACAAAACAAATCGTCTTACGATATCACAAAAATCATGGACAATCTATAGAAAAGCCGCACCTGACTAAAAGCCGCAGGGTTCAAAGCTGGTGCAAAAAGTAGCGGCTTATAGCCCGACAATTACGGTACTAAAAAAAGCCAAACAATAACATAACAAGTTATCTAAGTGACTTATATATCATGTTTAACCCGAGTAGCGAAAGACGGCGGTGGGTTTGAAAACGATTTGCCAGGAGTCCGGTGTTCTCACGGGCTCTAGTGAGCCTTTCCCCCAGCTAGCTATCATGCTAGTGGGTAACAGATGTCTCCGAAAACGTCGGAGCGCTTTTGAAAGTATGAGGTGTCTTGATAAACTGAGCAGATATTTGAAGTTTACACAGCTACATTCTCGCCTGAAAATATGTTAAACTTTATTTTATGACCCAAAAAGAATAATAAGAGTAATATTAAAACTAACTAGC
The DNA here is from genome assembly GCF_963969265.1 of Rhamphochromis sp. 'chilingali'. NCBI lineage: Eukaryota > Metazoa > Chordata > Actinopteri > Cichliformes > Cichlidae > Rhamphochromis > Rhamphochromis sp. 'chilingali'. The sequence goes on along the minus strand of NC_137939.1, from coordinate 24,538,610 downwards.
TGCCACCATTGTGAAAGGACACATTCAACTTAAGTGGAAATTTTTGGATAAATGACACAAGTCAGCAAAACATAATATCTGTATCATTGTTTGTAGATATTTTTTTTATGTGAAAATTTTACATGCTATACCTTTAATTTAAAAAAAAATGCTACAGTGCTTGATTGAATGTGCTACTTTTATTTTGGGTGTTCTCATTTTTTGTCCCAAATCAAATACATAAGTCCGTAAATTGACCCTACATGTATGAGTACAGCGTTAGCCCTGTGCTAAGGTTGTATCTAGCAGCTCATAAGTAACTGTATATACTGTACATATAGCACTTATGTAGTTACGCAATGCCAACATTCAAATTCAAATTTTATTTGTCACACAACAAGTTACACAGATGAGTTATGAATGGGTGCTTATGTGTTCTAGAATATTTGGCAACATTTACAATTAACTGAGCACAGAAAAAGAATTGGTGTCTGATTATTAATTGTTGCTCTCTGCTGCAGATGAATATGCTGTGCAGAAATAGTGACACACTTCAAACATGATCATTCAGTTAGAAGTGTGTATAGTACCATCAGCAAGCAGGGAAATGGTGAGCAATCATGCCTTTGTTGCTGAACCTGTGTCATTCAGCTGGTGAGGGCAGCAGGACAGAAGTGTGTATTGCAAGAGGGAAATGGATGTATGCCAGGGCTGCAACTAACAACTCTATTGTTCCTTGATTAAACCTGATTAAAATTATACTTTTTTTTAAAATTTATCAGTTGATCCATGCCACGATAGTGATTTCTTGATATGTCATCTTTTGTCTAAAATCACCAACAATATATTTTATTTGCAGTAAAAAGTGATTTAGACTGACTAAGTGTTTAATCAAGTAATCGATAAAGCTGTACTCATTCATCGCGCTGCTGGTTAAGATTATCACCATTATATCTATTTGCATAATGGACTGTGTTAAAACACTAATGCTCTTCTAAAAAAAAACTTTATTGGGTTTATATACCCCTAGTCGGTGTCGTTGCCGAAGGATAACTAACATGACAACAGATGCCCCCTCATCTAATGTTGGCTTTGTAGAGTTGTGTTGCACAGCTTTAAGTCTCTTTGTCCCTTTTTCTAAACAGATGCATCAAAAATGATTAGTAAGGGATTCAAAAGGATTCACATAATCCCCTTTTTTCAGCCCCTTGGAGTCTAAACACTCTCAGCATCATTTGCGCAGTGATTTGGCTCTCTTCTCTCAACAACAGGTTGAGCCTTTTCTAAATGCAAAGTTAGTCTCAGATAAGAAACACTATCTTTTTTTCCCTCTCTGTCTCATAGACCCACACTCACCCGCTCCCACCCTCTTCCGCCTCCGTCTGCTGTTTGAAAGCCCACAGAGCAGCAGAGGTATCATATGCAGCTTAATGTAGATAATGTTTTTTTACAGTAAGTCTCTGATGCTACCAGGGGTTCATGTTCAAAAATAATGCTGTATCTGTGGACGGACTGAGTTTGTTCTTCCCAGTGGGACTGACTCCCACACTTCCAGAGTGAAGGTGAAATTCCTTTATAAAGGCTGTGGTTTCTAGTGGCAACAAGCTGCCTGTTTCCCTCTGATCCCTTCCTGTTTGAAGGCAGAGGGAGAAAAGAGCCAGAGGTCACGTGGAATCACAAGAGGTTGCACTTTAAAACGTGTCTGAGGGCCTTGTTTTAATGTTAAAGGATAACTTATTTATTTTCTAAATTTCTCTTAAAGCAGTTGTTAGATACCAATCAACTTGTCCCTGTCCCAAATTAGCTAATAAACCCCATGGTGATAGGTTACAGTCCCTTTTTGATAAAGTTAATCTTAAGCTAGTATAAGGTTTTAGCTGTCCACGTTTAAACAAATTCAGTGGACATATTGAAAGGTGTCTTTAAGTGTCCTTTCCCGTAACAGTATCCTCCTCCTGAGCACAAGTGGTGGAACGTTTTTTGTGGCATAGATTCAACAAATTGCTGTAAACATTCATTAGAAATTTTTCTTTATGTTGACATGATAGCCTCTCCAGTTGCTGCGGATTTGTCAGATGCACATCCATGATGCAAATCTCCACTTCCACCACATCCCATAGGTTCTCTGCTGGACTGAGATCTGTGACTCGGATAGCCATTCACGTACAGCAAACTCATTGTCATGTGCACAAAACCAGTTTGAGATGATTTGAGCTTTGAGACATGGCAAGTTGTCCTGCTGAAAACAGCCATGAAAAGATTGGTACGCTGGTTATACATAGACATTAGCAATACTCAGGTAGTGGTGCTTCAGCAATGCTAGATTGGCATTAAGGGGCCCAAAGTATGTCAAAAAATGATACCACTGATAAAAGCCAGGACTGATGCCTGGTTTAATGTTGTTTACATCAGATTCTTACCCTACTGTGTGAATGTCACAGCAGAAATCAAGAGTCATCAGACCAGGCATTTTGGTGAACCATTGTTTAAAGCAGTCTGATCATTTTTTTTCTCGGAGAACTGCCACTCACTGGATTTTTTTAATGATCATTCTCTATAAACTCGAAAAATGGTTATGAGGGAGTTTCTGAAATGCTCAAACCAACCTATTGGGCACATCCAGGCTGCGTTCAAAGTCACTTAAATCACCTTTCTTACGCATTCTGATTCTTATGTTTGAAGTTGAACAACATAAGACAAGTCCGTATGTCCAATATGGCCTATCTAGGTCTGGACACTCTTTAAAAAAACACACCTAATCTCAAGAGGTTCAGTTCATGGTTAAATAAGTGTTAATAAATAAAATATGGATGTTTTCCCCCCTTCTCTTCATTTTAGTTTGTTTACGTCTTCTTGAATTTAGATGGCAATCATTACAAGCTTTCGTGTTAAGTTTTGAAGGTTAGGTGGGCTTTCATCTTTCAGCTTAAGTCTCCTCCTACAGTGTAAACTTAATATTGTTGACCCACAGTCTACGTGCGGAGCCTGATGTCATGGTCAGAGTAAAAGATTCAAAGCCACGGCTTATATATGCTGATCCCCAATAACACCTCTAGTGGGCTAAAGGGTGTCTGGTTACCCGGGGCCAGAGATTTGCCTTAAGATGTGTAATAACGCAAATGGTTTCTGAATGCATAAAATTGCTCTCAGCTGTAGTGAGATGCCCTACACACTGATGACCTGGTAGATTTAGCTCTTCAGTTGCACAAAGTGTGCATTGATCCTGACATGCATTCCCCTTACCATTCCTTATGGGTGTGCGCCTTTAACACAGCCTCTGGTATGAGATTTCAGGTCATGTGTAGGTGGTTTCCAGCCTGTTGACAGCTGATGACGACCTGCCAGAGCTGAGGAAATAGGAGACATGTTGGGCAAGTTGAATGTATTACTACTGTTAAACACCTATCAGGTTAGAAAGTGAAGGCCATATTATAGGGCTTGAAATGTTTTACATATATTGGAAACCGTCTTATGACAACATCTGTCTTATTAGTAAACAGCAAGAGAATGAGCTCCTCAGTACCTATACTGGTTAGACACACCGGTGTTGTAGTAAATATCAGTGTGACTATCAGTGCCATGGGTGCTGTAAATAATTCATTCAGGCACTTGTTGTGGTGTTGAACACAGATGCAGAGGTGTCCCTTAAACAAGGCTTCCTCAGTATACCTATGACATCATCCAGCATAATGTTAAACCAGCAACCTGATCATGACTTGCTGCTCATCTTCAATTTTCTTCCACATCACTGCTTTGCTGCCTAGATTTGTTCATTGGCTAGCGTGGTTGTGTAAGCTATACCTCAGAGTATAAATGGTATTTATGGCCCCGTACAGTCACAAAAGACCAACATAATGGCTCCCCTGTTCTTTGCTGTTCTTTTTATTTGTAGCTTTCCGCCTCACAACCTGTTACATGCTCGACTATTACCCGAATACCACCTGCTGTCTGTCTTGTTCCCGTTGTGTGTGTGTGTGTGCGAATGCATGTGTTGGAGGTTTTCTTTTAACATTTTTTTTTCATTTATTTTTGATAAGAGTCAGTTTGGTAACAAAGGGTTTTGTCTTTAGAAGATATAAAATCTGCTATATTGGAGGTATTAAGGTAGATTATGAAGTACACTCAATTTGGCTTTTTTTTTTTTTAGCATTCATTACATATTTGTGAGTAGTGTGTAAAGATTACGTTAATTCAGTTCAATTTTATTTATGCAGCGCCACATCACAACAACAGTTGCCTGAAGCTGCTTTATGACCATTAATTCAGATACAAGGTGCCATTGTCCAGTGACAGCCTCTTGTGTCATTAAGTAAACAGATAGTAACAGCAGTAACAGATGATTGCACATCTTCCGGTTTGTCCTGTTCCTGGAAAGCTGAGAACAACTTTGGCACCAGAGCCTCCCCAGGGTTTCATCTTGCACAATTGGGCGTTGTGTCTGCCTTTTTAATAGAACTACCTGCTGTACACCTTCTCATTTAGACACATTGTACTGAGCGCCTGGGTTGAACCTGACACGACCAGACGAAACACATCATGGATGCCTTTGATCCAGTCGGGCCCGTTCCACTGCCTGTGTAACCCTCTGTCTCTCTTTTCTCGCTTACACACTCTCTCTGTGTTGATACAAAGAGTTGTCTCTCTTATCACACTTTGTGCAGTTTGCTGAAGTCATCTCCTTCAGTGTCACAGCTGACACAACTGTGCTATTCTCTGCCACCCAACCACACACACATATGCATGCACACACGCACACATGAATAGAATAACGATTGTTCCTGTTTCCTGGCTATGCTGACATTATACAGCTGTTGAATGAGATCTGGTCCATTTTCCATCGGTCAAATGCATCACACACAAACACACATGTAGATACATCCACTTGTACCCAGTATAATCCTTGCTATCTTTTTTTTTTTTTTCGTTGTCTTCCTTCTCTGTCTCTGTCTGATGCAAGCATGCACGGACATATTTGTCCACGCACGCAAACACAAACACCAAGCGAACTCTCTGGCCTAATTCCACTCTTATTGATGTGTGTCTGTCAGTGAAAGAGGCACAGCACAAAGAGCAGCAATGGGCCTGTATGTGTGAGCTCAGAGCGAACAAAGAGCGGTCTATTCCACGCCAGCTCTCAGACTCTTCTGGAAACACTGCATTTTCTTGTTTAAGCTATAGCCATATTTTGAGTCCACCAACTGTATGTTCAGCAATGAACAACAACATGGCTGCTTCAGTGTCAGTGAATGCAAGCCAGATTGACCTCTGCTTTGGGTTCTTCATACACAATGTCCTGTTTAGGAACAAAATTTAATGGCAAAGTCCTCATTAAATGTCGATATTTCAATTATGGAGCTGTTGAAAAAAACATTTTTCTCACATTTTGCGTATTTGCAGATTGTCTGTTTTATCATTTAACTTTCTGTAGCTCTCAGTATTATCGCTCTTGAGCTCCAGCCCTTTTTAAATAATATTTTTGTGTAATAATAACAATAATGGGTATCATTTTTCGCAAACTGGTGGTGAATCTGTGTTAGAAAGTCATTTTGTCTGAATGATTCTGCAGCTGTTTTCTATCCAGAGCTTAAATGAACATTTACAGCACAGTATGTAATATATTGCCAAGCAGAGCAACTGAACAGAGAGAAAGAGAAACTTCAATAGAAGATTGTAGTTTTTTTATGTGTTTATCACAATATCTTTCATTTCTTAAAGTGATAAACTGAGTCAGGTTGAGCCAAGCCTCTTCCTCCATTTCTCCAGTTAAGCTGGCAAATGAGAAGAGGACAAATGGCAGCTCAGTTGACTGGTGTGAGACACAGTGCTGTGAACAAGAATGTGTGTGTGTATTTATGTGAGGGACTGAGTGAGGGTGACAGAGTTCCAGAGAGGCCATTGTTCATGTGGTGATTTGTGATTTACCTTTGGCAGCGTCGCAGAATCTCTGAGCAACATGCTGACTCACACAGGCTGCTGCCCCTGGTTGTCACTGACGCTGTTGATCACTGATAATCATTATTATGTGGTGAGCAATCAAAATACATATTTTCACAAACAATTTCTTGCAGTATCCTGGTCAGCATACAGTCATGAAATGAAGTAGCTTATGTCAGAAGAACACAGCTGCTTTTAAAGATCCATCTGGTGTTCGTATGTTCTCTCTTCTTAAAGGTAGATTGACAAGGCTTGCTAAAACTGAATAAAGATGCAAGCATACACATCAAGTCTGACAATAAAGCGTTGTCCTCTAAAGACTCCTCAAAGAGGATTTGGTGTGATTATGAAACCGCAGGCAATCAAGAAAACACCCAATCCTGCAGTTGGGATCAGCCTGGGGATGAAGAAGGGGATTTATTAATATGGATGGATGGATGGATGGGTACCGGGGTGAAACAAGACTTCAGCTTCAGCTTCAGGATAGGATTAACTTTTATGCCTTTACTCGCAAGCTCTGAAAGAAATTTAATGCTTCATCATCAGTGATTCACACTTCCCTGTCGCTCACTGTGCCAGCGGACGATGCATGCGCGAATCTGTCTTCAAATATGCATGTATTATTGAGTACGGTGTACAGCTTATGCATAACTTGTCACCTTCTGTGAGAAACAGCTCAGGTGGTAAGCTTGGTTGCATAGAAAACAACATATTTCGAGCACGTCATCATGCATCTTTATTCAGTCTCATATTTAGTCTCATCATGGGAAGACTGTATCCACATGAGATCAGCTGAAGAAAGTTGTTTGTTAAGAACTGAATTCTATGATCAAATATTTATATTTTTTAATTTAGTAAGAGGTGTAAAGTTAATTATTCCCGGCAGGATTGGATATTGCAATCATTTGATATTATTATTTACTATGGAATGCGTGCCAGCGTAAAGATTGTAAGTACTAAATTTAAAGACCATAGTTAGCACAACCATATTATGAGTACTCAGGTGACTAAAATAAACCTGCTTAACACCTGTCTCACACTCTCTCACTCTCACTTTCTCTCTCTCTCTGGCAGGCAACAGTTGCACTTAACTGATTGGCACCATCCTATATCAACTCATAGCCTCCAAATTAATCATATTAGAACCCTGTGGCCTGAATCTGTCAGTTGAGCTAAGAGATAAGATTTAGGCAGAGAAAGTAAAAGCATCTGTGTGCATGCGTTTTACCTTGCTGAATTGAATGGAATGTTTTTATGTGCATGAATGCATCTTCTTTTGGCAGTGACAGTGTAGCTGTTGCAAGAACTGATATGACACTTGCATGTTGCTTCCTCCTCCACCCCCTTCTGTCTGTTGTGAGATGTGTGTGAGTGAGTGTGTGTGCCTGTCTGATAAACCTTGCGTTATTCTTTATGGGCAGGCAGTGCAGCTAAAGGAATGATATAGTTTGGGTATATAGCTGTGCCTCCCCAGGGTTTTGAATGATCTAGACTTGCTTGCTTGTTTTGCTGTCCTTAATGGGAGCAGCTTTTCATGCTGCAGGGAGACTCAGGCTGCCTTCCCATCTATGAGGTGATCACTGATCAACCAATAAGGTTGCTCAGAAAGACTCCTTCTATTTTAGCAGGTGTCTTCTCTGTTATTTTGCCGATGGCTTGTATTGTGTCAGACGGCACAGGATTTCATGCACTCTGTGACACTACTCTATATGCTGTTTCTGCTGAGGAAATCCTTATCCCTCGATACTTCCTCAGGGCAAGGAGAGAATGCCTTTGGGGATTTGAAATTACTTCCTTGAGAACCACACAAACACATGCAAACATACAGTGTTTCCATGTGTTTGTGTCTTCTGTTCAGTGGAGCGTACATATTCACGGTAGCGGATTGGAATCAGGAAGCGGTGCTGATATTTCTTATAAGGTCAACGACTGATGATTGAAGTTCTGAATCTTAAAAATGATTCAATCTTTGGTCTTTTTCCATCTGTCCATCTTCCTCTTAGGTAACCCAGACGAGTGAGTCACATTAGAATGACAGTTTGGCTGATGGTAGGTGGGTTTTTCTTCTTCTGATGTTAGTCATCATCTTTTTTCCCCTTCTCTCACTCCTCTTTTCATCTCCTCCTTTTTTACTATTCTGATTGCATCCCATCCAGGCTGTTTATAATCTTAACATGCACACTTATTTAGTCTATATTTTTCGTCTTTTTGCCTCTTTTGTGTTATTTTAATTGTGCTAGTTTACCAAGATCCAGCTTAATTTACTTTATTCCTACCCAATAATTGATAATGACATATTGACATTGAAATAATATCAATTATTATCAAACACTGGAACAAAAATGTTAAGATGCAAATGTTGTGTATGTGAAAGTTAGGGTTTGCACCTGGATCTAGGTAACTTTTCATCCACTCATAATCCATCTCCTTTCTCTGTGTTAGACCAGAATGACCACTTGTTCCTGAGTCAAAGATGCATGCTCCCTTTTGGATCCCTCTGACCGCCAATGAGCTGATCCAACCCTCCCATCACAGTCCAATCACCACTTCCACTGTCCTCTGCTGATCTCTGCTGTTTTCTAGTCTTCTCCCCCTCAGTCAGTGATCTAGTCTGACCATCTGCATGCCTGACAGAGAGGAAGGGAGGCATTCGAAGGTTGTTTGATTGGACAGATTCTCTCTGCTATTCATGAAGAGTCAGCAGGACAATATGCAGCAGGGAGACAAAAGTCAAATGGCGCCAGAGGGGGTGGGACCCAGTTCAGGTTCTGTGACAAGGGGGTCACAAGGCTCAGGTTTGAAGAGGGCCTTTTCTGAGTCAGATCACCCTTCCTTGATTAAGATGAGCCAAAACGCCAGGGCGAGCATGGGGGTTCTTGGCCAGGGTTTGAAGCAGCTGTTCCAACAGCAGCGTAAACGTCTCTCCCTCTCTCGCTCCACCATCACTTCCTCATCATCCTCCTCATCTTCCTCTGTGGTGTCAGCATGTGGCACTTCCCCTTGTGCCCCTGAGGATGCCTCAGAGTCTTGTTGTCCTGACTCTGACATCTTCTCTGCTCCTATGGTTCCTTCTGCAGCTGGCCAGGGCTCAGCCGCTGCAGGCATGATGAGGCGTGGGACCAGCCTGCAGAGCCGGCGAAGTAAGGGTTCTGGGTCGGGATCTGGGAGTGGAGATCGTGATCCTCTTCTGAAAGGTAGCCCTCAAGCCCCGCAACGCCGCTACACCCATGATCCGCAGCAACATATTAGCCGCCCACGCTCCTCCTCCACCACCGATACCACACCCAGCAGCCCTGCCCCAGGATATTCCAGCGGCGATGCATTGCTGTCATCAGGTTACCAGTCCACAGAAGAGACAGACAGGGTAGGTGACAGGAGCCATTAATCATAATCATTACACAAGTTTATTGATGTGCCTCTGTTTTTCTATTCAGTAGTGTCAGACCTCATTTGTCAGTGAACTGTCAAACAAAAGCTGAGGTTCATTTTGCTGCTAATGTAAATTTTCCTGCTGTTCAACAGTGAACGCTCTGAGATGGGCCTGCTCTGTGTCATTACTGCTGTTGGATTTTCCCAATGCTGACTATTGTTCTAGTAAAATTGAGCTATTATTCAAGGCATGCACACACATGTAGAGTGTATATAGAACGGTGTACTCCAAGGTCTGGCTAACTTTACTATCAAGAGAGACATTTTTGAGCAACTTTTGACATATTATAATAAAGGTGGCAGCCTATTAAATATAAATTAGCCCATCAAACTCAGTAATAGGAATAAATAATTAAAATCTTTTACCACATGTGATCACTCTGCAGTGGGCTGTTGCATGCATGCATTTTTAATTTAAGAATATAATAACATATGTTGTGTTGCATGTCTAAAGCATCAAAAAGGTTTACTTATTTATTACCAACAAAACTGAACAATATCATGTATTTTTTAGCCAAGAGTCAACCTTTAAAGAAGAGTGACTATAAAGATATTATGGCCACTGTGAATCCTACCACTCGTATTTTAATATCCATAGTTTATTCTCCTCCCACTGAGACCTCTGAGTTTG